>NC_140943.1:23065670-23796503 GCF_014529385.1 Adiantum capillus-veneris
TGACGCGTCCTTGCGAGCCTGTAAATTTTCCTTTCCTATAAGCTTGCACCTAAGCTTCCCCCACCATTCATGGACTTGCACCTACAGAGCTGTCCCCCCACGTCATCTTCCCTATGCCTATGTCGAGGAAGGACGCAAGAGCTGGAGAGAGAGAGAGAGAGAGAGAGAGAGAGAGAGAGAGAGAGGTTCCTTATTTGGGCGGCATGGCCTCCACGTGTCCTACCTTCCACTTCTCAATCCTCTACCTCTAAATCTCCTCAAGCATCTTCTCGTGATCTCCATTAATGGGCCATTTTTTATTTTCTTATAGTCGGTACCCCTTAACTCACAAATGGCTTATATATTACGAAGGGCCCCACTTAAATAATAAGACAAATGATGCACGTTGCACCTCATCATTTTGAAATAAAATAAAATAAATCGGATACATTAAAAATTAAAACAAAAGAATATTTCAATGCTTTTGTATTAGAATAAAAGATAGATTTAATAAGCATAAAAAATAATAAAACAATTCATTGTTATAAACGTTAGACTATGCCACCGATGGGGCAAATCCATCCCAAAATGATGCAAGGAATATTGGGAATTTTTGAAATTTCAGGGTATTTTGAAAATTTTCACAAATCACACAGGTATGGTATTTTTCCATAAATTACGGTGTTTGCTAAAGGAAAGGGAGTACATTGAGAGGCCCGTCTAATTTAGAAAACACAAACATCTTATAGCATTGAATCTAGAAAAGTAGCATACAAAAAGTTTACTTTTTGATGCTTGCATAAAGGTTCCGCAAACCATAGTTGTTTTCCTTCACAGTGTCATGCCATAGCACGTTTATAGTGTGAAGCATAAATTTTCACCTCACTTTTTAATGCCTTTTTTAATGTGGGACCAAGTGCTATAATGTACATAGTTTGATATATGTGAACACGGATGTCTTGGTCATAGTCATGTACATACCTTATCGGGGACGCAAGACCCTAGAAGTGGCACTGATGCATGTTTAATAACATCAGAACATGCTTAATTAGAATTGTACAAATGTCAAGTGTTTCAAAGTGGCCGGCTCATTTAGACTAAAAAGTTCAATGCGAACGATCTCGACCAAAAATAGCAAGTTTCTTGCGTGGCCATAAAAGATGTGTCCTAAGTGCTTGCTGAGTGGAAAAATGAGATTCAACATGAAATTTGAGCTCAACCGGATTTTCCCACAAATTTAGGGATTCTTCCTAGTTCGTCTAGGCTTTTTAGGGGAAAAAAAGACATTTTTGGGCAAAAAATGGCCATAAATTACTATTAAAAAATGGTCAAATATAGGTCAAAATGCCACACCAACAAATATACTCAAACTCGTGACAAGCCTTGAGCATCATCAAATTACATAGGACATCATGGGCCTCCCAAAGTAGCAATCAAATACCCTCAACATGTCAGTTTTATCTCGTCAGAGCGACATTCATGTAACAATACCAATTGCCCGAATCTTTCATTTTATCAATGCAGACAATTAGCTCCTTGCTTTCAAGTACTATCTCTGTGAATCTAGCAGTTACATGATCATTCTCAAACACCCTACGGTTCTTGGCCTTCCAAATTCCCTTAAAGTAGAAGAACGTGATGATTTGAGTGCATACTAGGAGTGTCTGGCTCTTAGAACCTCATTCCTGCAAGAAACGGGTCGTTCATAAAGAAACTTGTCCTCCATGTCTTCTAAACCCACTTGCACATTTTTCGTGTTAGGCCACTGATAATAGGGCAGTCCTTGAATAGATTAGGGAGGTCCTCCCTAGTTGTTTTACAGCCACTGCATCTATCTGAGCTGATTCTTTTGGCATGAATTTTTACTCCTCCTAGCATAGCCCCCATATAACCTAGAACTTCATTGCCATGGGCAATCGCAGAGACCATATGTTATTCATCATCGCTTCCCATCTTGCCTCCAACCACACTGCTCTCCCCATTGCTTGTTAAGGGGGGAAACCAATCAGTCAAGACCATAAGTGAAACATAACCATCCTTGGTTTTAGTTTCCCAAATTGCTTGTTCTTGGGCCAATGCCATGATTCCCACACAAAATCCGATTCATTCACCGACATACAACATTTGTCCAGTCTCCTATTGTCTTTCCATCTCCTATTATTGCTGTCCCAGAAATGGGTCAGATGTCTTAGACCTTTATTCTTTATCTTTCTGGTTGTGTCCCTCCAAAGAGGGTTCAATGGTATGTTGTTGAATTTAGAGAGCCAAGGGGACCAATGCAAGATGGAATTTTGGAAGCACTTGATTAGCTCTCCCCATTCCAGTGCCTCCGTTGATCTATTGCACTTTTGTACTAGCTCGCTCGATATTGCTCCTAGTTTAAGGCCGGTCCACCTATGGGCAATCATCTTGACGTGCAATTCCAAACCTTTTCACAAGCCACCCTAGGAAAACAATTTATCCTTCCCAATCGTGTCCATTATCATAATCGCTTAGTATGTCTAGTCTGCTTAGAGATTGCCATCACAAATTTGGCACACTGAGCCTCTTAATGGATAACCAAGTAAAGAATCCCAATCCCTCCTTGCTCCATCGATCTCACGACGACATCCCATCGTGCACACTGCCAAGGTGCCGTTTCTTTGGTTTTATTTTTCCATAGAATCCCAATCCCTCCTTGCTCCATCGATCTCATGACGACATCCCATCATGCCCATTGCCAAGGTGCTGTTTCTTTGGTTTTCTTTGATTTCAGGAACTGTTTCCAATGGCAACACTTGGCTAGCTTTAGAATCGGGCTATTGAAGGCTATGTAAGGGAGTATATATGAATTGATCACTTTCACCTGGCTTGGGAGGAGGAGAAACACATACTCCCATCTTGATCTTAACCTTATCTAAGAATTATTGGAATCTTTGCTTGTGCACTACCCCAACCCCTAATGGAGCACCAAGGTGTTTAAATATCAACCCTTTGAAACTATCTTCTTGATCCACACAGAAGGGTCCGAGGAATCCTTTTCTACAAAGAAATCAATCTCAAATTTTTGATATTGCATTTTGACCCTGAGGCTAGGAAGATTTTTTGCACAATTTTCAGAGACTTTCTAACTAACTGGGGTAGGATTTGAGGAAGAGGAGGAAGTCATTTGCAAACAGCTTCACTAGGAGTTGGTCATTGTTAGGCAAGGGCATGCCTTGGATCTCCCTCCCACAACACTAGCTCTTAGCATTGTAACCAACGGATGAGAGACCATGGCAAAGAAAAGAGGAGCAAGTGGGCATTCTCGCTTGATTTATCTTTTGACCTCAAATGCGCCCACAATTTTGTTGTTAATAGAATGGCTTCCAACACTGAGTGTGATAGCTAGCTGACACATCCGTGTCCTGAAGCCCAAAGATTTCATGACATCCTCAATGAATGACCATGTAATTCTATCATAGGCTTTGTCAAGATCAAGCTATAACATGACACAATCTTGCCTGGTGAATGAAGTGTAGGCTCTATACTGACCATTGATGCTAGGATGCTATCATAAATAGATCTTACTTTGATGAACCCGTGTTGGTGAGGAGTGATAGATTTGTCCAGAATGGGAGAGATTCTTATAGAAATTGACTTGGCAATAATTTTGTACGCATTAATGCTTGAATCAAGGACCCCATTGACCAGGGCCCGATTAGCCATTTGCTTGATTGGGGACTTTAAGTCCTCCCATAATTCAAAGAAGAACTTCGTAGTCAGACCGTCCCATCTCGGGGATTCTTCTTTGCCAAGCGCAAAAAAAGCATTCCTCCTCTATAAAAGACTTCTCTAGGAGGTTAGCTTCTGATTGTGCCACTGATTTCTTGACGCTCCTCAAGAGCTTGGCCCTCGCTTCCTCTATTTCAATAGATCAGCTTTCCGACTGGCCTATGATTTGGCTTAAGTGAGCAAGCATCGTCTTGGCCATTTCTTCTTGGTCCTTCACATCATTCCCCTCCCCATTTGCTAGCAAGTGGACCAAGCTCCGACCTCTTGACTTTTAAATCCTTCAAAAAATGTGCTTGATTAGTTGCCTCAGGCTGCAGGTAGGTTTCCCTAGATAAAAGTCTCGCTTTTCTAACTTCTTCAAGCTGTAGTTTAGCCAGTGCAATTTTCCCCTACAACCACCTTCTGTGTTTAGCTTTAGAACTTCTTGTTTTTTGATGCTAAGTTATTCAACTTCAACTTTCAATTGCATAAGTCGCTCTTCTCAAGATTTATTTGATCTAGGGCCTACAATTTTCATCGCTTTCTGAATGCTCTTGGTAAAGGAGTACTAGGCTTTAGGGTTACCCACATAGACATCTTTTCCACGCCTGCACAAAGCGTTTTGGACAAGATTCTGAACAGTGTGTCTTTGAAAAGATGCGCACCCCTTGGGATCACCTTTTTAGCCCCTCTAGGGCGTTGTCCTTTTTCTTTGGCTTTTTTGAGTTTGAGGGGGAGACCGAAAAGTGATATGACAAGCATTGGGTAGTAACCACTTTCATATCCAGCAACGATGGAATCTAGTAAGCTTGGTGAGAGCAGTAGTATCTATCTAGTCAAGAAGTTGCCCGTGCATATTGAAGGCTGGTGTACGTGAAGCCTGGGGTGCTGCTCCACGGGCTAACCTCCCACAGGTCCACCAATGCCCACTTCTCACATGCTGGAGAATCTTGTTATGCCCTTGCTCTTCTCCACCATATTTTTTATACAATCACGAGCCACTCCCCTTCAACAAGGAGGTCTTTAATGTGTTCCCATAATCTGGCTCTTTCTTTCGCAATGCAAGGGCTATAGATATTGATAATGGTTATCGATAGATATGTTGCCCACTTGACCTTGACTCCAAGAGATCTCCTGAAAGGATGATTGAAGACCACCTTGGGCTCTAGGACCCTATCAACAATTGAAAGGACGCCACTGTACCCATCAACATCTTCTCCATAGAACACTAGCTTCTTTCCAAATGCTTGTTTTCTTTTGCTATGAGCATCTAGATGGTGCTCCTAGATGGCCCAACATTTGATCTTCTTGCCCTTTCAAACTTCCTCCCAGAATTGGGAACTCTTCTTCCGGGTTTTCAGGCCTTTCACATTCCATGACTGGATATATATCTCTTCCATTATTGAGATAAAGGTACAAACTCCTTTGCTTCGAGGAACTCCTCCTCTGTGCCCTCTTCCCGATTGTCTCCTCCATTGGTGCTTTCTCGTTCACAACGTGAGTGCTTGATTACTCATTTGTCATGAGATTCTCCGGGTTGGCGTCCCATAGCACCTCAAACATTTTTTCGTAGATGAAGGGGGTTTTGTGGATGTCTAGTGTGGCTTCTTTCAATTGCCCTACTACCCTCGCGTGAATGTTAGCAATATGTTGCCACCTTTCTTCCTTCTTTCCATAGGTGGGTGTTAGCACAATCTTTTGCACCACATGGGTTGTCGTCTTTTGGTTGACGACACATGAGAAACGGTAAAAAGGGGCAGCCTTACCATTGCTAGAGGCAGCTTGGACTGTATTTTCTCATTGGATTTTGTGATCACATTGACCTGACCCTCTTCCCTTGAGTGATCATTATTCTTCTATATTTAATTCCCTCGCTCAACAGCTATTTGGGGCATTGGTGTCGCCTCTTTATCCTTGACAATAGGGCATACTGCCATGGATGAAGTGGTGGGACCTCAGGACTAAATGACACGGAGCATTTAAGGGGCGGGGGGGTGAGGGGATCAATGGATGGAAGTCCACGTGTAGCTGTCGAGGCGATCTGCACCGTAGATCTCTTATTAAAACTAAATCCGGCCAAGAACTAAACCCGAACATGGGGTTTAGTTCTAGGTGAGGCGAGTCCAAGTTTATCGTTTATAACACCATGTAAAATGGCATTGCTTTCACATGCACGCGGAAGGACGACGTCGTTAGCTCAAGCCTCAAAAGGCATTGGGGCGTAAGGTCGTGGGTTCCAATCCAGGCTCCTCACCTGTGCCGCCTTTTTTTTTGGGGGGGAGGGGGGGGGGGTTTACCCACTTCGGGATGCCTGCCACCCTCCTCTACCATCGATCCCCTTATCCATCCCCACATGCACGGCCGTGTCACTTAGTGTCGTGGGTGGTGGGACAAGTCCTAGAAAATCCTAAACTCACCCTTAACTTACGCATTTAAAGGTTTTCACAAGGATTTTTATTTTTCTGATATTGAGAGGCCAGGTTGAATAATGGAATTAAAGCTAGAAAAATACAGAGAAACCTCTTGTAGGATAACTACCATGAGGATCATCATCCCATCACATCCATCAACTGTTTCATATCTTGGAACAAAAGAAAACGGGCTGATCTAGGAGATACCCTCTAGAGAGAACCACTTACCCATATAAAGCTGCATAAGTTTGGAGCATCAACGTGCATCACCTCACACAGAATTTCCTCCAGTCATAGGGTTTTTTTTTGGGGAGCCACGCACCATCATCCTTGCTGGAATCCACCAAGACAAAGACAACACCAATAGTTCGGGCAAAAAGGGGACCCCACCCCATCAAAGAGAGCCCTCTAGTGCCACCATACACCTTCAGAGGATGATTGACGACTGCAAGACTGAGGAAGAGAAACTGCGAAGGCAGCACTTTAATGGGCTTAGACTTATTGCTCACTTACAGGAAGTTCTTAGTGCCTTACCCAATGGAAATGAATGGTGATGGGTTCAAGCCTTGTAATTTTGATGATTGGTTTTGTGCAAATAGACCTACCCTCCTAATCTGCCATTTCAGCCCTTTGTAATCAGCGGATTGAAGTTTACTTTTGTAATCGCCATTGATACTATGTAACAATGTTTCTTATCTAATATATTCCCAAAGCGTTTATGGGAAAAAAAAAAGGCAAGCCCTCCCATAGCTCGCTATGCTATCGCAACCACACGGCCTTGAGTCCCATCACTTCAGCTTCAAAACAAACCCAGGTAGCTGTCAAGACCAAGGGGAAATTTTTTGCCAAGAGTTGCACCACGAAGCACTTGTGAAGAGGGGTGGGACAGTTGGTGCCCCCTCTCCAAGCAACCCCTGTCCCAAGCCAAGTCATGGCATGGCTGGCCATGAATCTAGCAACAAGAGAGCACAAAATGCAAAAAAGAATCCCACCTTGCATATGAACCTTTGAAGGGAATTCCAAGCCAATGAGTGCTCACTGTAGCTAAACAGCTACTGCTCGCACAAGGGTTTGGTGGCCTTTGCATAGGCATCATGCAAAAGCTTCCACAATGAGACCTCGCGATGCTAAATCCTTGCCCTTCAAATCCTTCCAAAGTGAGACCTCACAATGCCGAATATTAACCCTTCAAATCCTAACACTAGTTGCATATGAGACAAGTCAAAGGTGCACATGTGATGATGCATGAGGCACCATTATATTTTGGTTACTAAGGAGTAGCTATGCATCATGTGACCCTTACCTAAATTTGAAGAAGTTGGGCTTTCTATATGTGATTTTTGTGAGGGATTTTTGAAAGTACCCCTCTTTGTGTGTGCGTGTCTCTCTCTCTCTCTCTCTCTCTCTCTCTCTCTCTCTCTCTCGTGTGTGTGTGTGTGCATGCGTGCACACACATGCCTCTGTGTGTGTGTGTGTGTGTGTGTGTGTGAAGAGAGAGAGAGAGAGAGAGAGAGAGAGAGAGATAAAATCTAATATCTAACTAACCCAAATGATTTTCTCATATTAAATTGATCATTTAATGCGGAAGAATAAATGGGAACAAGAGTTAGAATATAGACATGTGCTTATGGATCTATCTTAGCACGGAACCAAAGTCAATGGGTCCAAATAAGAGATGGTATGTCAAGAGCAATGCTAGCTAATGGAGCTTGAAAGACCTTAGGATTAGCTTCATTAAATATTTCAGCACGGGACCAAAGTCAATGGGTCCAAATGAGAGATGGTCTATCAAGAGCAATGCTAGCTAATGGAGCTTGAAAGACCTTAGGGTTAGCTTCATTAAAGACATCCAAAGGTGAGTGTTAAAAGTCCTTAGATCTAGGACCTTAGGCAAGCTAGTGCTAAGCTTGAGGTGGGAATCCAACTCATGCTTGAGGTGCTTGTCGTGCTTGCTGACTAAGGTGCTTGAGGTGTTTGTCGTTCTTTCTAACTAAGGTGCTTGAGGTGCTTGTCGTGCTTGATGACGAAGGTGCTTGAAATGCTTAAGGTACTTGGGGGCTAAGGTGCTTGAGGTGCTTGTCGTGCTTGATGACGAAGGTGCTTGAAATGCTTAAGGTACTTGGGGGCTAAGGTGCTTGTCGTGCTTGCTGAGACTAAGGTGCTTGAGGTGTTTGTCGTGCTTTCTGACTAAGGTGCTTGAGGTGCTTGTCATGCTTGATGATGAAGGTGCTTGAAATGCTTAAGGTACTTGGGGGTTAAGGTGCTTGAGGTACTTGAAGTCAAAGCAAGGCCTACAAAGGAGGGGGCGAGCAATGAGAGTAGGGGAAGGGGTTGAATGACCACTCCCTCATCCAAAGGGTACCCCTTTTTCTCAAAGAGGAAAAAGGGACACATGTCAAGCCCCTAGCTAGGTTTCCCTCATGGTGTTCCTAAAGACTATTGGTTGACCCTTAGAGAGGTCCAATGAGAATTGATCTAATTAAATTAATTGCTTAAGAATTTATCAAGCCCTCTCTCTCAAAGGGGAAAGGAGGACACTTGTCTAAACGCTATGTCTATTGCTAGTTGTGACCAAGGCTTGTGATTGACTAGGCTTGAGAGAGCCAATGAGCCACACAAGAATGAGCTAGAAGAAGGGGTCGACCATGCAAGTAGAGGGCTAGCTTGAGGAGGTATACTTTCTCCCACACACTCACACACACTCTCATTGTGTGAAGTGCTAAGTGCAAAACTTCATCTCCTTCTCCAAGCTTGTTGAGAAGCTGAGAGCCTACACCAACACTCTTGGCTATGGAATGAAAATCCAACCAAGAGCCGTGCTTCAATGCTTAAGCTTATCATCTTCTTCATCATAATTATTATGCTATGCTATGCAACAAGAGTGTTGATAAGTGAGTAATTATTTCTCATAAGAATGCTTCTTCTTCCTCTTCCCTATCCTCATTCCCTGCTAGCTCTCTCCACCTTTGAAGGTGTTTGAGGTCTTGGGACTCAGGGCGGGGACAAGTTAAAGCTTTCATTTAGCTAAGTTACGGGCATAATTGTGTCGCATGAATCTCTCTAAATTCATTGCACCATCAAGGTATCAAGGAACACAAAGCTTGTATTGTATCAAGTCTCTCTTTATGGAGAAATTATAATACAAAAGCCTTTTGGAGGGGGACCAGCTCCACATAAATACGGTCTTCAATCCTTGTCAAGTTCTCTAACTCTCTTTCTTGCAAAGTATTGTTCATGCCAAGTTAATTAAGTATAATGGTTATGTTGCTACCTCTAATCAAGTTCACACTCTATTTTCTCAAAGTAGTCTCATAAAAGTGCTCACTACAGTTCTCTTAATTCCGCTATTCTCAATGTTCATAGGCCATTTTCATTACATTCGTATTAGAGCTATTGGTTTCTCTTTTCTTACTTAAGAAGAGAGGTCCTTAAGTTTTCCATGAAATGTTGGACCTGTTCATTGCAAGAGGGTAAGTGGGACAAGGATATATTATCTTGAACACCGTTGGGAACTATAGACTTAATAATGGAGTCTCTTGGGGCTTGCCTTTGGCTTAACCATTATTGAGCTACTAGCAAGCTCAAGAGGAACCATAATCAACCGGGAAATGTTAGACCCTCTCCGCTATTCTTTGCAATCAACAATCTCTAAACCACGGGTGTGGCTGCTTGAGACTAATTTTCAAAGGTAAAGAAGAGTAGCAACTAAGTTTTTTGAGGGTACTAAGCACAAAGTAGCATACACATACATTTAATTAGCATGGATGACAATAATCAAGAGAGAAGAATGAATATTGACAACTTTGATTTTGCACATGATGGTGCTATTGATGATGCTCCAATGTTTGTGAACTATCTTATTAATAGGTTGCAACAAGCTCTGGGCAACCCTGCCTTGCAAGCTGAATTTACTCAACAACTTCGTGCTTATGGGATTTCCCTTCCTCTCTAAGAAGAGAGAGAGCTTAGGAAGCCTCTTGTCAAAACTTCCAAAAGAAGATTCTCTCCGATAAGAGAAGAGGAGGAATCCAATGAACAAGAAAGAAGTGAATCTCCAAATTCCTATGAAGATGTGGCTCCACGAAGACAACAGTCTCGACAATCCCCAACTCCTCCCAAGAGGAAAAGATCACCTTGTAGTCCTTCTCCTCGTTACTCCGAAAGGGAAGAGAGGAAGCCAAGGAAGAAAAAGGCAAGAAAGATGTCACCCTCGTCTCCTTCTTCTTCACCTTCCTCCTCTTCCAATGAAAGCAGCGGTTATTCTACTAGAAAATACAAGAGGAGAGGACATCACAAACCCTGCCCTGCTTGGAAAAGGTCCCAAAAGCTTAAGAAGTTCAAAGAGGGAGGAAAGAGTATCTCTTTTCTCACCTATGATGGCACCTTTGGTGCTTCTGACAAAGTATTGGCCTTCATCCAGCAATTTGATGCGGCCTTTGGAGACGAGGGCTTCACATAGTCCTCCAAGCTACGCCATGTAGCTATGCACTTTCAAAACTCTACTCATCAATGGTGGACTAGTCTCCACGGGAATGGAAAAACCCCAAGGACATAGAGAACTCTATCAGTTTCCATAATGCAACAATTCCTTGCAAGCGATGCAAAGGACATAGTGCTTAGTGAATGGAGAATCTTGAAGCTACTCTCCCACAAGTCTATCCACAAATATGTAGACAAGTTTTGGGATTTACATCTCAAATCTACAATCTTTTAAAAGATAGACTTCGCCGAGAAAAAACAACAATGTTGTGAGGGATAACTCGAAGAAATGACCGAGTATGTCAACTCCCAACGGCCTGGTTCTATCACCGAAGTCATCCACCACACTATGGTTGCATCTTGTATCAATTTCCAACAAGGGGCTAAAAGGAATGCCAAGACTATGGAAAACAAAGATCGAAATGATGCAAAGGGGAAGAACACAGCTCAAAGTTCTTCCCAAGGCAATTCCAACAACAACAACAAAGGAGTTTACAAAGGTAAAAACAAACTCTCTCCTGAAGAGCTAGAGTCTTTTTTGTAAAGATCACAAATGTTTTAAGTGTGGGGAGCAAGTGTAATAAAATTGATATTTTGGTATTTACTACAGCTGACCAATTTCCAACAAGGGGTGTGCGTGTCTGTCGCACGTGTCAATGCAAGGAACTTTCCGATACACTGTGTGCGAGCCACAAATGGCTCCAAGCATGCAACTAGACTAAACTAGTAAGCTCAAAGATGGCGATGGTGTGTCACTCACCGATCTACGCTTGCTGTCATGGAGGATTCCTCGCCGAAAAGAAGGAGCCGCTGTTGCACTGTGCTCAACCGCTTTGCCGTCGTCGTGCCATCGTCGCAATGCTCGATCGCACTCTCTCTCTCTCTCTCTCTCTCTCTCTCTCTCTCTCTCTCTCTCTCTCTCTCTCTCTCACGCAAACACACACACAAGGAGATGAAGAAGAAGAAGATGGAGATGGAGCAAGAGCACTCTTCTATTGCACAAATGACAGAATGAGTGAATTTTAGGTGTTGGCGGATACGCCGCGACGGACCTCAGCACAGAGAGAACTCACCTAACAAGATTTGTCAGCTAAGGATGAAGCTCGGCCTGCAGGCACGTGGAAGCAAGCATAGGGTGTCAATCTACACTCGACCGACTCTCGACTAATTCCTACAGAGGTCTCTACCCAATGTCTAAGCTACAACCTTCAGAAATGCATAAGAGGAGGTTTCCTACAACGCTTCCAAGAGCCAAATACCCATCCAACGGTCTCGAAATGCCACATAACTTGAAGGAGACCCTACTAACACCAATAGGTCGCTCTCCCTAAGGTCTATGAACCAAAATCCCAACCCTAAACACCTGGTGCAAAATCACGTAGGATGTCTGGCCGAAATTTGCAGGTCGTTGTTTCCAAAAACTTAAGTGCCTAATGTGTAGCTCTACTCAATGCAAACGTGTGGATATGCTGAAATGCAAAAACGGATAACGTATGCTCACCGAATCACCAGATGAAGCTCGTAGGTCGAGCTCGCAAAATCGGACCGTTTGCGCACAATGTAGGTATTGGCGCGTAGCTCTCGTTGGGGGCAACACATTGCACTTCTCCGCACTCGATTACAACCACTGATGAGCGTGTGGCGTCAAGATGAAGCTCTCACTCTCTCTCGTACACAGTACGCTCACTCACAGACAGTACTTTTTAAAAATGACAAAGGTTCTTTCATTAAGGTCAAAAAGTGGTATAAATACCTTACAATCTCAAACCCTAATGTTCCAATTTAACCATCTACTTAATCTAAATGTCAAAACTGGGATACAATCTGGAAACTTCTGTAAGCCCCAATATTTACAAAGGTGAAATGTCGGGTTTTCTCAATAAATGAATAATTACAAAAAATAATAATCCGCCGAGCAGTCATTTTCCGTAGGGTGTGTCCAGCCGCTAACACTTCCCCCCTCCTTGTTCATGTCGTCCCCGACATGGCTGTTGAGCTACTTCTTCAGTGTAGGCTATCTCTCATCTTGAGAAGAGACTCATATCTTGCATGTTGAGCTAGTAGTGTCGGGGAGAATATATCTGTGTTCATTGTGAAAAAGCCGGTGTAGAAGAAGGCTTCTTCAAAGGCCTGGATGTGATAGGATGGCAAAAACATAATCCTTTGATACAATGCATGTATCACCTCGTGAGAAGGCTGACCAGACAGATCCTATGCACATCTGTATGTATCTTGAAAGAAGAAAGATAATGTCTGTTGCCTGGCTTGGTTTGAATGTCTCGAAGACCGCCAAAAGTGTTTTAGAAATCTTTCTCATCATGATGCAAGATAGGTCAGGCGAGCCAGTGAACAATTTGATGGCGCCTGTTAGGGTTTTCACCATGTATTGCTCACTTATTCTCTCGCGTGCCTTCGAGCCTGGTAACTTTGGGTAATTTAGTTAAGTAGGTTGGCTTCTCTGCAGCAACTTGTGGGCTTTCCATGTCCTCATCCTTGGTAGAGGGCAGAAACTGAGGTTATCTCTGATCACTTTAGGTGCCTCTACCAAATGGATTAGATACTGAGGATACTTTGTCAGCCATGCCTTTCTCCACCTGGGCTGAGAGTCTAGTATCAGCTTGACCCCTTCAGGTTTGGAGATGTCTGCTTTGTACATTGGCACTGTTGGCTCCTCTCTGATTCTCTTGATGATCGTGGCAGCTTCATATTTCAGTAGAGGATATGGGAGAGAGGGCTGTAGCCATTCACGCCGAAGGTTGCTAGCATCTATCTTCTGAATAGTCATTGATTTAAAGACCCTATGATCCCATTCCAAGGATTCTTTGGCTGTGTCTCTGATTGTCTCTTCTATGGCCTTTTGCAGCTTCTCTTCTTCTTCTTGGGTCAGATCTTGTGGCTCTTGTGAGGGTCTCACAAGGATTTCCTCTTGCATGGTGGTGTCCACGGGATCTGCCAGATTCTCTATGTCTATTCCCTCCATGGCTGCTGGCCCAGTGCCGAACTACCGCTCTTCGGTTTGCTATTGGCCTCTCAGCTCTTCTATATGCTTCTGGAATGTTTTCTTCTCCTCTTCCGCTTAATCTCCCATGTTCACAAGGAGGTCGTTCAGATCGGCATTTATCTTTTCTGACTCCTCGAGCTTTCTCTTGATGGCTTCTAGCTCATTTTGCATGGTTTTGTGCTCTTCTTCCAGTCGGTTCTGCATTACCATAGAGCCTTCGGCCAGCATCAGCCTTTGCCGCTTCTCCAATGTTAACTGCTTTTGAAGCTCTTTCATTTTTTCTTCATATAAATCAGTCTCTGAAGTAGTGTGAGTCGAGCTAGTAGCTCTAACTCTGGCAGGAGATGCTCGTAGCCGTTGGATGGTTTGATCTTTGACATTAATCTGGTCTTTTAGCTCGATGATCTCATCCTAGCTTGCTTCATGCTCTATCTCTGCCTTTTCTTGGCATTTCTGAGGGTTTCCACTTCTTTGGATTCTTCAGCAAGTTGCAGGGTTAGGTTGTCCCTTTTCCTCTCTGCATCTATCAAAGACTTGCTGATTTTTCTTTTTTCTTCTTTAGCTCTTTGAAGTCTTTGATCTGCTGCCCGATTCTCTTGTTCCATCTCCTGGTATCTTTGTAATGCCGTGGCCAAACTTGCTTGCAGCTCTGCTTGTTTCTTTATATGCTCTTGGATTTGTCTTTGTAGTGTGTCGACTTCAACCTTGATTTGAACTTCAGTGGTTTTGAGATTAGCAATCTCGCTTCCGTGGCCAATGATTTCGCCCTGAGTCCGGCTAGCTTGTGCATCACCACATCCCAATCATTGGTCGGTGGATGTAGGTCCATTGTATCAGTGGCCATCTCTTTTAGTTCCACTATCTGCCGCAGTATCTACATCTATTCTTTGGGCCTTGTGCTTGCCAGCTCAAATGCTATTGTAGCTGCCTCTTCTCTTGAGTAACCCGCAGCTAATAGATCAAGAAATGTGCGAAACTTTCTTTCCTCTGGCTCTGGCTTCTCATCTTTGGGCTTAGCTTCTTCTTTCTGCTCTTCCCCTTTGGTCTTCTCTTGTTCTGAATCCTCTTGATCATCAGATTTGTCCAGCTCCTCCTTTTGTTGGGTTTGTGGAGGGCTAAGAGGAGGTGGTGATGGCAATGGGCTGGACTCCGGGATTGACTGTGGAGTTGGTGGCTTCTTCTTGAAGTCCCTGTCCGCCTTTGTCTTTCTCTCTCTCTCTTGGCCTTCCTGCTCTTCTAGCAGTTGCCATCGTACTTCATCTACTTCTTCTTCTGTGAAAGGGACATTTGGGATATTTTCTGTTGTAGCATCCAGGATCTCAAAATTCTTGATGTAGTCTTCAAATCGATCTCTGTGCACCCTTCGGGATGATCCCGTCATGGCTTCTAGTGAGAGCTTCCACAGCTCGCTCAAATCTCCTTTCAGTACTCTTTTAGCTCTGAAGCTTTCCATCAATCTTTCGAGCCGTGCCGCTTTCTGTGATTTGGTCTCTTTGATCGGCACCTACTTTCTTTCTTTCCCTTCTTCGGCTCTGGCGGCTCTTCTAGCACGGTCTCTAGCCAGCGCTTCAAACGTGTGGCTACTCTTGGTGCCTTGGGCGGTTCCTCTTCTTTATCTTCTTTCAGCCTTAGCCAATCATTCTGAGATGGAGGATCAAGCCAGTTTCCTTTGGCGTGCAATGCCCCATAAACCACTTTCGTGATCAGCTCACCTGGCACGATGTAGGTGGGATTCTTGTTGCCCATCTTCACCAGATTGTCATGGATATAAGCAGCATATTTGATCATCTTTGGCTTGCTCTTCTGTATTGCCCAGGTGAAGGTGGTAGCAATGGCTCCAGGCGGCATTCTGTACTTCTGTGGCTGCTCTGTACACATATGGAAGTACTGGTTGTATAGCTGGCTCATGATAGCCACTTTAGGGTTTGCAATATCTTCAAAAGTGTAGTTGTTCTTCTTTTTTGAGTATACCTTGACTTCATCTCTTCTCTTGGTCACACTATCCCCTTTGTTGGAGAGGTCTAGTGCGGCTGCCACCACCCTTTCTGTGATGATAATCATGGTGTCTGGCTTGCCCTTCAGATGAGTGACACTGGCCACTCCATCTTCTTTGATAGTAGTTACAAACTCCCACACTCTTTTGATGTCGATTCCCGCTGGCAGAGCTTCAAAATAGTTATGGAGATCTATCTTCTCCAGGTATTCTCCCATCTTGCTTTGGACAAATTCATTGAGCTCCCGAGGTAGCATGGGTAGCTCTATTGCATTTCCTTCAGTATCTTTGAACACACCTTGGTAGATCTTCAAATCATTGGACTCTAGCAAATCCTCCTGAATCCACGTGCTGGTTGGCTTCAGAGTTCCTTCTGGGATGACAAACGGCTCTACTTCTTCCAAGTAATCTTTTATTGTCATCCTCTTCTTCTTTGCCGGTGATTTTGCGGCTGCCATGGATCCTGTTGCACTCAGTAGTCCGAAGTTAGCGTTTTTTTCCATATCAGTTGAGAAACTGAGTTTTAACTATCCAAATGACTTGAAAATTGAAAATAAAACTTAAAAGAAACTTGGGAAACCCTGCATGTCCTCATAGTGTCTTTCTGGCTAAAATTTATCATTTAGACATCCTACGCGTAGGATGTCTATTTCATCAGTTTTTAGTGAAACTTGGCATGCTAGTGGTCCTTGGCCTGTGCAACATGGCTATATGATTGGAATTGGGTTTGGGCATCAAAAAGTGCATTTCTAGGCAGATTCTGGCTTTAGGCTCACAAATTGATAAGATGTCCACACAGGTGGCAAATGATGTTCAAATGGGTTGAAATTTGACATATGAGCTTCTTGCATCATGGTAATGGCTCCCATGAAGTCATTTTTTGCACAGAAGTTCAAAATCATGTTGGAGACATCCTACGCGTAGGATGTCTTTTTCATCAAAATAGCTTGGAATTTGTTCTGTGGGTAGCTCTTGGCATGTGGAACATGGCCCTACTCTTGGATTTGGATTTGGACAAGAATTGGTGTTGGTAAGAGCATGTGTAGTGTTTTTGGGCTCAAAAAGTACATCTTTGAGGTGTTGGGAGCCAAATGTGATGGGAGTAGCTTGAAACTTGATATATGGGCTTATGAAGGGGTAATAAAGAGATTTGGAGTTGCAAAATACCATATGGGGACCAAAAATGTTATTTAGACATCCTACGCGTAGAATGTCTGTCTATTACATCATTTTTTAAATATGACCCCACAGATAGTTTGGCAATGTGCTCATAAGTGTATTGTGCAAGTTTCATGTGATTTGGACAAGTTTTGGTAGGTCTATGCCCCATTATTGCCTCTATGCCCTGACTTTGCGTTTTTTGGTGCACATGAGGTCAATTTTTGTCCAAATGTGATGAAACTTGGTGGCTAGCTTGTACAGGCTACTCAGAAACTTTGTTTGATGGGAGATGTTGGGGTTGGTGTCTAGAAATGGCCTTGAGACATCCTACGCGTAGGATATCTCCTGATGAAATTTTCATTGGAAGTACTACCGGTGCCTGCCCTGAGCCCCCCTGAGTTCCTTTTAAGCATTATTTCAACAAAAAAGTCAAATTGATAGAAAGAAACTCCCTGTGTGAATTTCAGAGCCTCCGAGCCGTTTTCTGACTCTTGGAGTGCTTTTCGGCGATGAAATTTCTTGATGTTGGTCTCCATCGCTTCCCGATCCCTTGGGGATCCTTGCCATATGGTTTTTGTCGACTCTGGCGTCACCGGAGCTCCGTTTGGCAATTTGTCGCTCTAGAAGTACTTGTGGTTGCGTTTACATGTCGTCGATGACTTGTGGTGGTCTACGACCATAGGACTTGGTTGTTGATGGTCTAGGAAAGCCGCTCGTGAAGTTTGGTGGAAAACGGACATGCGGTTTGGCCGCGAGAGCTATTTGACGCTTTGTGTGTCTGATGCCGTTTCTGAAGTTTAGTGCGACTTCGGGTCACTATATGGTCATGTGGGCTATATAGACTTGTCGAGAATGTTGAGATGCTCCAACCTATGAGTTTTGGTAGCATTTGGGCGCCTTTCTGCTGATTTCCCATGTGGTGGCCTCTTGCGGGGCTCTAGGAATTAGGGTTTTTCCCGATGGTTTTCTACTACCTTTGGTCATCCAAAAGTGGCCTCCTATTCTAGAGTAAGCTTCCGATGAAATCTCATTGCTTTTGGGATAGCCGTTAGGTGGTCACGTCTACCTGTAGGTCTCTACTGCTCGCTTTCTGTGCGACCCTTACGCTAGTTTTCGCAACAAACAACAAACATGCGCGAAAAGCTCAAGGTGGTGAGCCTACCTCTCATGTCTGGAGCCTGTCGGGTGGTCGTGTGCATCATCGAAGCTGCTGAAAATCCCGTTCGCTCTAGGTGGCAGGAGCTCTCTCTCAAAAGTCAATAGTGAAAATGAGCTTAAAATGAAGTGAAAATTTCTTATAATGGGGGTCCCCGAACCACTTTCCATGAAATTTGACATGTGCTCCCAACTTCTTGCAAGATACGGTTTATGCTCAAAAATTTCTTGATTTGGACTCTATTTGCCCAGTTTACGAGAAATTTGATGTTTCGGTCAAAATCTGGCCAAAACACGCTTTCCGCTCCATTCACATAATTGCACCCCCATTGTACCATAGGTTGTCCTATAGTCACTGATCATCCCCATATTTTTTGTTTTTCATTACGACCGTTTTTCACCTGCTTTTTGTATTTTTGAAGTTTTTCTACCAAAAATTAGTAAAATTAAAAGAAAAATAGCAAATTAAACCCAAAAAATCTCCAAAAATCATAATAAATAAAAAATATCACTGCAAAACACTATATACACTCACATGTAATTTTTATGGCCGGATTTCTACGTTTTATCAATATTTTGCCCAAAAAATGGCTATTTTTGCCTATATACATACACCTAGGGGCTTGATTTGGCGTTTGGCCCCATATACTTGTAGATTCATGTTGTATAAGGGCATATGTACTTGGGTTAGTCCAGAAATTTTACAATCAAACGACAACCCTTTAAAATAGTCAAAAAACATGCCCTTTTTTGCTCTTTTTGCCATTGGGTCCGCATTTGAGAATGCCTCCCCCCCCCCTAGCCGGACTCCTCTCGGACGACAAGTTATCGCCTCGGAGTATGTGCCGTGTATGGGTTAAAACTCGTGCTAATGCTCGGCCGTGTAATGTGGCCCTATATAATGCATACTTGGTCAATGCATGGAAAAAATTAATGTTGTGCAAGAGGAGGGTATAAGCAATATGCTTATTGGCATTCGTCGTCGAGGTTTCTTGTTTGTTGTTGATTTGGTCAGCATATTTTCTTTGCAAGTAAAAGTTGTAACTCTACCGCTTTTTGTTTGATCGTCTTTCTTGCAAAAGTCACTTGGTTTGCCGCTACAGTTGATATGGCCGTAGTCGTCTCCTTGGAGTTAATTTTCGTGGTGGAATTGGCCATAGACTTTGTCTCTTTTGCTTTCCATTTGTAGCTTTTCTTTGGAGGTTTTTGTATTGCTACTTCCTCGTTTGTCATTGTTTTGCTGCTAATTGGCACCTACATAAATCGGTTTGCCGATTTCATATGTTGTGTGTCTCTGCCTTCCAATATTGCTTGTACTGAAGGGAGTTCCTTTTGATTTTGTTTTGGGATCCAAATGTGAGTCGTATTTAAGTTGTTTCTAAGTATTTTCTTTGGGATCCATATCTGTTTTATTACCTTGTGTTTTGGTTGAACTGTCTGCTTCGGTTGACTTCTTCTATTGTATTGTGGTTTGTCTGCCATGTCACCTCTTTCTTTCCGCACCCATACTTGTTTTTCTCGTGTTGGTAACCTTGATCTTTTCACTGCGGTCTGTGTTGTTTTATGTTTTGAGTGAACATGGTTGGCTGTTCCCTGTTTGTTTGCCATGTTTTTCTTTAGTGGCACCCATTCTTTTGGTTCTTTATTCAGTGATTGTGTTGCTGCCATCTGGTTCTTTTGTGGTTGCTGAGCAAAGGCTATCACCTGTTGTTCTTGTGCATGCTGAATTTTGACTGTATCCGCATTCCAATCTGTCTGCACATTATACTCTTTTTGCCAAGGTTGTTCCAACAACATGGGGTGTTGTGTGCTTTCATCCTCGACCACATAAAACTTGTGTGGGTAAATATATTGATGTACTTGTACATGCAATATAATCCAACCCAATGTTTTCAACGAATGTGATGTACTACTTTTCAGTACTTGTGGAGTAGGATGTAGTTAACCTTTGGGCTCAAGCCGTTTGTATAATCTATAAGTGATCAAATTTGCTTGAGCTCCAGAATCAAGCAATGCCGTCGATTCAACTTGATTGCTACCCACTTTAACTGCAATTATTGGCTCCACTGTGTCTTCATCAAAATTCGTTAGTCGAATGGCATTGATTCGCAATGGTGATACACATTGTTGTTGTTGTCGTAGAAGCCGTCTTTTTGCAATGCGTTCTTTTGCTTCTGCTTGGGCCTCTTCGCGTACCCTCTATTTTTCCTTCATCTGTTGTTTTTCTTGATGGATTTGTTGAATCATATCTTGTGTTAGTGGTAAATGATATTTCTTTAATCAACACCCACTAATCTAATTTGGCATTTCTTCACCTGCTAATGTAGCAAGCTTGACAGCTCCACTTTGTGATAAGTCACTAATCACAAAGGGTCCCATCCCTCGCTTTTTAAGTTTCTTGGCATGTTGCTTCAAGGTATAAACAAGTACATAATCACCTGTTTTGAACTCTTTCGTATGCACATGCTTGTCAAAAAACTCTTTTTGTCTTCTCTTTTTAGCATAGATCGAAGCTATAGCTCGTAAGTGAAGTTCATCTAGTTTTTCAAGATCATCTATTCTTGAAGAGAGCTCATGCCCTGTCCATTCTAAGCGTTTTGCTACTCATAGAGTTGGAATTAAAAACTCTATGGGTAATATAGCGTTAAGGCCAAACACCATGTTGTACGGTGTCATTCCTATTGATGTTTTTTAAGCTACCCTGTATGCCCATAGTGTTGAGTGTAGCTGCTGATCCCAGTCTGTTCTTGATTCTGATACAATTTTAGTCAAAATAGTGCATAGTGTTTTATTTGTGGTCTCAGCTTGTCCATTTGCCTGTGGATGATATGGAACAGATTTTCTGTGTATGACCATGAATTCCTCTAGCAGATATTCAACGACTTCATTAAGAAAATGTGTTCCTCGATCACTGACAATTTCTATTGGTAATCCGTATCGTACAAAGACATTCTCATACAAAAATTGTGCAGTGGTTCGTGCATCTGCTTTTTGTGTTGCCTTTGCTTCCGCCCATTTTGTGAGATAGTCCGTAGCCACAATGATATGGGTGCGATATGTAGGGGGTGAAATAGGCCCCACAAAATCAATGCCCCATTTTGCAAGTGCCCTTGCTCCTATCATTGGCCGTAGTGGCATCTCATCTCTCTTTATCGGCACCTTGGTGCGCTGACATGCGTCACAACGCTTTACAAACTCCTCAGCATCCATATGCAATGTAGGCCACCATATTCCTGTGGTTAAGACAATTTTTGGCATCTTATCGCCTAAAAAATAGCCTCCACTTATTCCTCCATGTGCGTGTTCTAGAATCAAAAGGTATTCACTTTCACTTCCACAGATTCTAAGTTGATTGTTCTTTCCTCGCTTATAGAGTTGGTTCCCAATTAAATTATAGTTGCGAGCCTCCAGCTCTATAGCCCTTCTCTGTGCTCTTGTTATGTTTTCAGGAAAAGTCCTTGTGGTTAAGAAATCAATGATATATTGACTCCACGCAGGTGCAATGTTTACTTGAAACAATGTCGCGTGATCCACTGGTCGTTTAGCACTACATATAGTACAATTGTTAACATAAGCATGTGTGTCAGCCTACATAGTTGGCCAATAAACCCCTAATTGCTTCAGTCTCTGGTGTGTTTTCATTGTTGAACAATGAAATGCACAATCCTGGACATGTGCTTCTTCAAGATAACACTCGAATTCCTTCGGATTTATACATAATCGTAGAATTTGGTCCGAGCCTAGGTGATATAGTCGTCCTGCAATCGACTGGAAGTTTTTTGTTTGTCGAATTGTTTGTTGTTTCGATTTGTTTTTCTTGTTACTAAATCTACCTCCAAAGGAAAGAATGCTAACAATTTCCTGAGACCATTTGGGTATCATTTCAATATTGAAAAGATACGCATCAGGTATGTCATCATCTACTCCTTCAAGAGCTTCCCCATTTTGCAGTCTTGAAAGATGATCTCCCCGTAGATGATTTTTACCCTTTTTGACCACCACTGTGAAATCAAACTCTAGCAATATAATAAACCAGCGTACAATTCTCCCGGTATTGCATGGTTTATTTACCAGATACAAAAGAGCTTGATGATCTGTGAAGAACACAAATATGTTTGGAAGAAAATAATGCCAAAATTTCTTTACAGCATAAATCATTCCTAACCCCTCTCTTTCGGTGGTTGTGTAGTTCTTTTCTGCACTATTTAACTGTCGGCTTGCATAACAAACTGGAAAATCCATTGTTCCGTCTCCAGGTTGAGCCAGAATACTCTCGATTGCATATGCAGAAGCATCAATGTGAACATGGAATATATTTTCCCAATCTGGTGCCTTAAGTACCGATGCTGATACAAGGTTTTCCTTAAGCTTTTGGAATGAAGTTTCACACTCCTTAGTCCAGTCGAAACTGACTAACAAACGATATAGAGGTTGTGCAATAACTGCTTACATATATATGAATCTTCGATAATATCCGCAGTGTCCCATGAAGGATTGCACTTGTTTCGCATTAGTAGGCCTGGGCAGGTCTACTATGACTTTGATTTTGTCTAGGTCAGTGGTTATGCCATTTCTTGAGACAATGTGTCCTAAGATGTGGCCTTGCCTAACCATAAAAATGCACTTTTTCGGGTTAAGACAGATTCGATATGTTATGCCTTTTGCAAATGGTCAATATGTTCCTCTCGTAGAAGAGAGTGTACACAAAGATCATCCATGTATATTTCTAAGAATATTCTCAGGTATTCTTTGAACACATGCATCATTAACCTTTAAAAGGTAGCTGGGGCATTAGTTAAACATAAAGACATAACTCCATACGTATAGATTCCCCATTCTGTGGCAAACGCTGTTTTGTGTTGAGCCTCTATTGCAATTTCCAGTTGGTTATACCCTGAAAACCCATCTAGAAAGGAATAAGCCCGTTTCCCGGCCACCCTCTCAAGTACATGTTCTGTGATCGACAAGGGATAATTATCCCTTATGGTGGCTGCATTTACCTTTTTGAGGTTCACACACACTCGCATCTTTCCGTTCTTTTTGGGGACAACCACAATGGGTGACACCCAATCTGTATGCTCGATTTCATAGATGAATTCAATATCCATCAGCTTGTCAATCTCCTCTTTGATTCGTTTAGCAAATGTGTCATTATATGTATAAGGGCGCTGTTTGCTAGGTTTGGCATCTGATTTCAAAAGAATTGTATGTTGGCATATCGATGGATCAACTCCTTTGAGGTCTTTGTAGGACCATGCAAACACATCTTTATACTTCTTGAGAAGTTGTGTTAGCCGTTCTTCTTCTTCAGGCTCTAAATCAGTTGCGATATACACCGGCTGAGGCTTCTCACCTGGTTCAGCGAGGTCTATCCGTTTTGCATTTTCCGGCCCATCGTAACATTCCTGGTTTGTTCTTTCCCTGACTGGTGGTGTCATTATGATTTTTATGTCTTGGATGGTGAATTTCCGATAGTGTGATGGTACATTCATGTTTCCTTTTTCTGACTCCTCCTTACCATCACTTTCTCCCTCAGTAGTCCATACCTCTTGTAAAGACCGTTTTAGTTCTTGGTATTTCTTTTTATGCTCCAATTTGGTAACTCTAGGTCTTTTGTTGTTTCTTGTTTTGATTTTTGAGATTTTGTTTCTATTTTAGCTTTCCGTACTTGTTTTATTTCCTCTTGTGTTCTTTCCCTTCGAACTTTTGAGAATCTTCTTGATATTTGGTCTTTTACACAATCCTCTGCTTTGACAAGCATTAGATATTGAGTTTTATCTTTTATTCTGGGTATCAGGTTCTCTCTCATTTTGTTTTCTGCTCGTTTTTTTCTATAGCGTTCCTGGCGTCTAGGGTGCTGATTGGCAAAATCATAAAACCTGATATAGTCTGTTTTCTCCCCACGCTCGCTTGAGCTGTCTGAACACTCATTATCTGCATCGTTATTTACCTCCAGAGGCTTAGAGGAGTTATAAAAATCTTCTTGTTTTGGTGGTTCTACAATCTCATCTCCTTCTCGTATAAGGCTTACCATGTCATAGGGTAGCACACCATAGCCATCCTTATCGCAAAATTTTGTCGTTGGGCTATCTGTAATGGTAAAGACAACCAATATTGCTAGTATGTGTTCCCATTCTAAAGGTTCTAAGGTATCTTCAAGAAAAGGCTCCGGAATATAATCCTTGTTCTCAATAGCTCTTTCTAAGATGCATTCCTCTCTTTTTAAGCTCTCACAATATGAAGCTCAACACATCCATAGCTCTTTTTGTTGCCCTAACCATGTTGGGAGTTCGGGCCCGGCCAATGTAGCTGAATCAAACTCTTCCACTGGTGTCTGGTTCACATCTTTGTAACTATGGTCTTTTAGGTGTATTTTGGTTGTAGTCTCACCATGTCTGAGGTATATGTGGTCATTACCCCAATCCTGGACCATCTTTAATTGTCTCATGAATGGTCTTCTCAAGATGATCTCGTAATTGTTCTTTTTGTCGAAATCGACTATTGCAAATGTGTGCTCATACTCGATTCCGCACGAGGTGACAATTACTTTTTCTAAGTGTCCTAAAGGCTTTTCCATGAACCCATCTGCCAATTGCAATTTCATTATGGTAGCTCTCAAAGCCGGTTTTTCCCATTTTTTCCAGATTTCCTTGGTGGCGATAGCAACTCCTGCTCCACTGTCTAGAATAGCTTTGGAAATTACTCCTTGGAATTCTACTGGTAGCGTAGTGTTTCCATCTTGTCCCTCATAATATTTTCCAACCTTGTTTAAAGATACTGGCCTAGTGTTTAGTTGAGGCCTGTCCAATTCTCTGATCCCTTCCTGAAGCTTCAAGGTGGGGTTTTTCACTCCAAATTTTTCTAAGCATTTGCCTACGGTGGTCCACATGTTTGGTCGTAGCCGTAGAAGTTCGGCTAATGTGATTGTGCATGCCACAGGGGTGGACAATAATTCAATCAACCCTTGTGAATCCATCACTCTGTTAGAAGAAAGTCTTTGAGATAGGATTGCTCTCACCTCAGAGTTGGCTTCATACTCTCCTAGGTAAGAGGGGAGAGTTTTTAGCGAGTCTGGCTGGCTGTGCCCCAAACTAATTGATCCTTTGTCTCCCCCTTGTGAATGCATATCAAAGTTCATTTGTGATCTTGCCTCAAATTCTTCAATAGGAGGTAAGATCTCATTTTTCTCTTTTTCCGTGCTATTCATGTGGTAACTCACCCTGTTAG
This sequence comes from Adiantum capillus-veneris, assembly GCF_014529385.1. Classification (NCBI taxonomy): domain Eukaryota; kingdom Viridiplantae; phylum Streptophyta; class Polypodiopsida; order Polypodiales; family Pteridaceae; genus Adiantum; species Adiantum capillus-veneris. Next base: position 23,090,809 of record NC_140943.1, read on the forward strand.
CTTCGTTGGCATCACGGATTTGCTTCCACAGGTCATCTAGACCGTTACAATTCCTACCCATTTCTACCAATGTTTTAGACTGGAACCCCTCACTTGCCTCATCTGTTGTATTTGACACTATGATAGGCTCTCTCCTAGACTCAGAGGCATTTGTGAGTGTTTCCTTCGTTTCTACTTGTTTCTCTAAAGTTGGTTTGATAAAGGTTGGAGCTGGTGCTTCATGCCAACCTGCAGGTTTATCTAGCGGGTTTTCTATCAAGGATTGAGCTATTTCAATCATCTTTCGACACATTTCCAACCTCTATTTTTCTATCTCAGCATATGGATAAGTCATCCATCTTTGCTCTTGTGTTTGGTTGTTCTTGAGTCTGGCTTCGTAAGCTTTTAAAAGTGCATCTAACTGCCCATTTACCTTTTCTGCCAACACTGATTCTCCTGATCCTGCACTTTTGGATTCTGCTATTTCCTTGGGTACTATGGTTGGCGCAGTGTGTAAGCTTAGGCTAGCTAGATCCTCTAACCGCTCTAATCTATCCTTTGTGTGTTTTAACTCCTCGGATAGAGCCGTTTGCTCTTGTTCTCTCCTGGCTTTCATACGTGCCTTTCTAGCTTTCCAAGTGCTTCTATGATTCTTCACTTCTGAACTTGGGGCATCATTTTTTGGCTCTTCAATTATGGGTTCATTCGTCATTCTTTGAGCTTGGACTCGTGTTACTGCCTCAATAGGTATTATTGTCTCGTTTTCCGACCCTCCACTAGAAGGCACTGCCTCCAGCATGTTCAAGGTAGTTTTTGCTCCTTTGCTCGGGTTCTTAGGGCTATCTGGAATCAAATGAGTAACTGCACACTCGGTGCAATACGCGTTGACTCTAATGATTTCATCATCAGGACAGTCTCTTAGCCAATGGTCTCCACCACACTTGTAGCAGGGTCCGTTAGGCTGTTGAGGTGCTCCTTGAGCTCCTCTTTGTTGGTATGCATGTCTTTGCCTGCCCATGCCTCCTTTGGCTATGAACAACAATGTTTGTTCATCCAAGCTATATCTTCCTTCTCCTGCTGCCTGTGTAGCTTTTGGTGGTCGTGTACTTCCCATCATGCTCCATGATTTTGGCGTCGAGGGTTCTTCCGGTGGATAATAGACAGGATTTGCAGCATATCCATTGGGCTCTTCATAATATGCATGCATAGGCACCAAATCCTTCTCTTCTGGTTCGGTTACTGTTGGTGTGTATCTTATGCTGACTGGTCATAATCCCGGCAGGGGTGGTTGTTGCTCCAACACTGGTTGTGGTCTTTCTACACCCTCAGGTCATGGTACGTTGCCTGCTTGATACCTAGGCATCGGTGGAAGTTGAGGAGATGCTACCTGAGCCTAGGGAGCATAAGGTTGCTCTCTCACATACCCCTTGTTATAATAACATTCCTCCGTCCCATGGTTTGTCCATTTTTGTTCAATAGCACACCATTTTGGTTGTTTAGCTTGTGGTTTGGTGTACAAGTTAATCTTTTTTAACACTTCCTCTACAAGTTGCTCCTGGCTTATAGCTACTTCTCCTTTCGGTGCTGTCTTAGCGGACTTGCTTCCACTTTGTTGTGAGGATGAATTGTCATCAAGATCCTTGAACTCACCCTCCTTGTAGACCGCACAATTGTGTACAAGGTAAAGAGCCTCCTTAGTTAACTCATTTAACGTCGTGCTCCTCTTCATATGTAAGTCCTTTTGGAGATGTGCATTCCTTAGTCCTTTGATAAATATAAGCATAAGTCTGGATTGAGTTGGCAGTTCTTCCACAGGGCAGAACTTAACGTATCTTTTTAGTCATAGGGCTACCTTTCGCACAGATTCCTCGTCTTTCTGTTTGAATTTATGGATTTGTGAGACTGTATTATGAGCCATCCCCCTTTGTGAGAATTCCTCAATAAACTCGTCAAACACCTCCTCCATAGACTCAAAGTCTCTACGTTCCACAGAGTCAAACCAAGTAGCATCCTCCTCCTCTAGGGTTAGTCCAAACCCTGCAAATTGGGTAGGGAAGTCTAACACCTCTTCAGCTCTAATTACACGCACAAAGGCTGCTACATGATCTCTAGGATCTCTCTTTCCCGTGTATTTCTTGTTTACCCATTTTTGCACTTGAGAAGGTCTAATTCTACGATGGTCTACAAATCTCATCATTGGATCTCCTCGTCCCAATCTATATACCTCCTCTGGCCTTTGGTAGTGGACGGGTTCCTCTCCCAATGGTGCTCCTAAGATGTAATTTCTGACGGTTCTTGCAAGAGATGGTTCATCTCTCCGAACTCGCTCTATGGGTGGTCTTCGAGGCTCTGTTGACCCTTGAGTTTTTGGCTTACACTCGCCTTGATACCGTGAATAGAGTGGTGGTTCTTGTAAATCCCTTAGCCCTCGTGCGGCTTGATAACCATCTCAGTTTTGGTCTTGTTCCAATGTTGCACTCTGTTTAAGCCATGCATGCAATGATGGCTGAGTTGCTAGTTGGTTTTGGTTGTTGAATGTCCACTGTCGGGTAGAATGTGAGGTCGCATCATAATCTTCTGAAAATGGATTTGTCGATTTGCTAGGGTTGTAGGTGGCTCTTGGAACTTCTTCGGGGGCATATGTTGATGCTTCTAGAACTATAGCCTTTTCTACCTCTTCTGCGAGAATATGTTTGTACTGTCACCCGTACCTATCAGCAAAAGCAATATCCTTCCCCATAGAAATTTCATACGAAAATAAGTAAAGAACCTTGTCTTTGCTTAATTTGTTTGGATAGGGTTCTTTGCAATGAAAGTAAGAGACTATTCCCTCGCTCTCATGCTTGTAAATTCCCACATTCTCATTATAAGTTGAGACCCTGGTTGTTTTCTTATCATACATAAAAAGCACTCCAGGTCGATCAATGTTTGGAGGCGGTTCTTGAGTTTCTGAAACCATTTTCCCTTTCGCCACGTTATCTCCATATCTATTGTAATCCTCAGGGTTACTAACTATCAGATAGTGGTTTCCCTTTTCGTCTCGGAATTTATCTCCATCATCATAGACTCGAATCATTTCTAGTCTCTGAGTAGGCCTTTCCTCAATACAATACACTTGCGTCCTCGATAGTCAGAATAAACTAGGACTCCCCTTGAGTTTGTTCCTTCTAAGAAGATTACAGTGAACTTGGAATCGTTCAAATGATTTAGGGAGGTGCTTCCTCCTGGCATTGGTCCGTCATAGGTGAAACCTCCTGGCTCTTGACTACCCATCATGAAGAAGAACTTATCTGATGAAGTGTCAGTATCACTACCCTCCTCAATAATCGGTGCTAGTGGATCTAGCATTGCCTGAGTTACACTCTCTTCAGTGGACACTAAGCTACCTTGATCTCGTGCCACCTTTAGGTCTCTAAGAATGTGTCTTCCTGATCTTAAATTCATCAAACTTAGCAATGCAGCTTACACAAATCCAACCACTCACCTGGCAAAGGATCAGTTTCCGCACAACTTCTTGCTTCGCCGTTGAATATACCTGTACACAAGCGTTTAATTTCAGCAATCGAATCAAAGCATTTAACCGATAGAGGTGGTCTTAGTAATGATTGGTATAAGCAAAGATGGAATTAAGACTTTTCAGATAAATTGACCAACATCCGAGGGAAGTACAGTTCCAGATTAGCATGAACCAAAATCCCAACCCTAAACACCTGGTGCAAAATCACGTAGGATGTTTGGCTGAAATTTGCAGGTCGTCGTTTCCAAAAACTAAAGTGCCTAATGTGTAGCTCTACTCAATGCAAACGTGTGGATATGTTGAAATGCAAAAACGAATAACGTATGCTCACCAAATCACCAGATGAAGCTCGTAGGTCGAGCTCGCAAAACCGGACCGTATGCGCGCAATGTAGGTATTGGCGCATAGCTCTCGTCGGGGGCAACACGATGCACTTCTCCGCACTCGACTCCGACCACCGATGAGCGCGTAGTGTCAAGATGAAGCTCTCACTCTCTATCTACACAGTATGCTCACTCTCACAGACAGTACTTTTAAAAAATGACAAAGGTCCTTTCATTTAGGTCAAAAAGTGGTATAAATACCTTACAACTCAAACCCTAATGTTCCAATTTAACCATTTACTCAATCTAAATGTCAAAACTGGGATACAATCTGGAAACTTTGTAAGCCCCAATATTTACAAAGGTGAAATGTCGGGTTTTCTCAATAAATGAATAATTATAAAAAATAATAATCCGCCGAGAAATCATTTTTTGTAGGGTGTGTCCAGCCGCTAACATTAGGTCTAGTTGCCTTTTATATGAGCTCGCTACATTCACACTTGGGCGTCCATGCTTAGCCAACTAATCCCTTGAATGTTCCAGTTAGAGTGCACCTCTCATCGGCGATCACTCTTACCCTTTTCCTATTGGACCGACAAGCCCGGTACCTGACTCTACCAAATAAATAATATGGCGTCCGTCTTAGGTGATAGGAATTTGCGTGAGGGTTAACATGCCCCCCTTCCTGATGTAGATTCCATCCTCGAAAGCTATTGAGTTGAAGCTTATTCGTCGAGGTGGAAGAGCATTTGAGATGAATGTCCTTAGCCTTCTTCAGTCACTGCAAAATCAAACAACATTGGCACAGTAATTGCATTCTCAAATACAATTAAAAAGCATATGCAGTTGTAGGCAGATAATTTGATTGGTAACAGAATTTTAAACCATTTGTCAGCAACAATAAACATTAAATTGCAATATAATCAAACGCATAAACAATTGTAAAGATAAAAAATTAAACAAGTATGGGGTCGCTAATTTAACGATCGAAAGGCACTAAAGATCGACTATTAATACCATGGGCAAGCTTCTCAATTTTCTCTGGTCAATTAAATTGTTTACTCCCGAGAGCCAAGTATTTCATGTCCGAGGACTGACTAGAGGCTATACCTATAAGACCTTGTACTTAAGCTACGATAAAAAGAATTTCTCATGAAATCATCGCATGACTTATTACCTTTTCTTTGACCCCCCAGTCTTTTCACAGTGAGCTAAAGGTCAATAGGGACTAAGCCCACTAGAAAGCCCTAGTACATTTCACACAATGCTGCCTAAATCGGATTAAGAACCTAAGTAACCATTGATAATTAGGAAGGCATTCCCCATGGTATTAAGAGAAGATCTCTAACGCCTAGCTTGGTCAAACTAGCTTAGTCAGACTGCTTGATTTTTAAACCTAGACAAGTGATTATGATAAAAAATTACATTGAATTTAATGTTTGATACTAAACAAATGTGTTGAATATTATGCTACCAATCACAATTAAAGCAGACAAACATGGATGCAAAAAGATAAGGGGCAATGCTAATGGGCAAGAAACACCTGTTTGTGTTGATGGTCGTGCTTGATTTGAAGTGTGAACGAGATAAAGATTCCATGAAGGTCCAAATCCTAACAACAGCAACACGTTCCTGTACACACTACGAAACACAAATAATATCTCTAGGAGGCACATCAGTGGAAAAAGGTACTAACACTTATTGAACACAACAAAAAAACATAAGGAACCCTAACCTAATTGTTTGCACTCCTCCTAGAGAGTCAAGGGAATAGGATATTGTAGAGATTGGGGGGAAACCCTAAGGCTAAACCCCTATCCTCGTCGTCGAGAAAAACAAAGTCATCATCCGTGAGACCATATGTGTCATCCGTATAATCATGTAAATCTTCATCATCATCAAAGGCACCAATGTTTACTAAGAAGGTCACTAGACGCCTATAGTCATCTTGGTCAAAAGGATAGGCTTGTGCAATGGGAGATACACTCTCTACTAAGTATGGATTAGTCGTGGTCAAGAGACATATCAGCCATTCTAACTCCTCAAAATTCCTCTCACATGCTAGGGTACTTACCAAATCCCATTCGCAGGCAAGCACTGGAAAGAATATGTGAAACATTTGTGAAAAGTAACGAGGGTACCTCTCACCCAAGGCAGGAGTGGATGACTCTAGCTTACTAGCCATATTTGTACACGCAAATAGATGATGGTTAGAGCACAAATATTACAAGGTTCATGTTCTTGTGCATAATGTGTTTTTATGATTTTGTGTTATGGCTCTTGCTGTTTTACTTTTTTTTCTTGTTTTTGTGAGTATAAGGCTATTTACATTCCCTAAGATTGGATATTGAGAGGTCAGGGAGGAAGGTTGAGAAGGAAGCAAGTGAATGATGGATATCAGCAAACACTCTCCCCTTCCTTGGGTAGATTATACCTTTTGGAATGATGGCGTCACCCTTTGAAACCAGTTGTTCCAAGTTGTTATAGTGAAGGCTTTAACCAATAGTTTTCGACTACCCTATGTGTTTCATCTAGTTGCAAGGGTGGTAAGGTACTCTCCCATGATTTTATTTGCAACATTATTGTAGGTGGTGAACTTACAACGAGAGGTGCAAACTCTTTCTTGCTTGTATGGATATGTACAATGGTAGTGGAGGTTCTGTCGAAGCTTCTATTTCCGTATAGGAACTACACGAAGAGCAAGAAGCTTCATTTGATTTCCCTGTTCCTAAGCTAGGTGGAACAAATCGTTCTTTCTTTGGTACCCAAACTAGATCTGGAGCAGGTGTGTAGCATTTCGTGATTTTTTCCTTTCTGCGATCTTCAATTTGTTTTGGAGCCAGAGAGCACTATTTATGTTTTGGCACCCAGATTTGATCATTTCCTTCATAGTAGCCTTGGGCTTCCAATAGTTTTTTAGGAATCCAACGCAACGTTTTTTTACATTTCTTGGGGGAATGGGACATCTCTTACCAGGCTCCTGTCTTTTAGCACTGGCTATGGTTGCTAAAGAAGCTTTAGGGACCCACTTGTATGTTTTCTTTGTTATATTGAGATGGGTCTTGTGTGTCTCAAGATTTATTTCAACTACATTAGTTGAAGCTCTAGAGAGTTGGGCTATGGGGACATATGGTTCAACCTTTTGGACATGCAATGTTTTGGGTTTTATTTCCTTAAGAGGCAATATCTCAGGGACTATGGCTTGAGTGGCAGGGCTAAAAGTTGGTTTCTGTGTTGTGACACCCCTTGTCCCCCAATCAATAGTTCATTTGGTGCTTGATTGCAATACCTTTCTAGCTGTTAGTTCCCCTGAGAAATGTCCTCCGGCTATACCCATGTGGGCTTCTTGCAGTATGTACAAATACGCATCCTCACGGGCACAACATCTAAGAATATCATCCTTCCCTAGCTTGTAGAGAGTTCCTGCAATGAGAGAGTAAGGTTCACATTCTTTTAACAGTTTTTGAGCTATGTCTTTACGAAGCTCTCTGGGTGGAAAACCATTAACTAGAAAGTTCACAATCTTCTCACTCCATTCAAGTATGGTTTCGACTAGGAATAGAGAAGTATCGGGCAACTCATCATCGACTCCAGTAGAGGCTTCACCATTGGGTATGCGTGACAAATGATCCGCCATGACATGTCTTTTACCAGGTCTCACCACAATGGTAAAATCAAACTCAAGGAGAATTAACAACCATCGTGTAATTCTTCCCATGGAACAAGGTTTATTTACTAGATACAACAATGCTTGATGATCAACATAGAACACAAACTTGTTGGCCAGAAGGTAGTAGCAAAATTTCTTCACTGCATAAATCATACCGAAACCTTCTCGCTCTGTAGTGGTGTAGTTTCTCTTGGCATCATTAATGGACGACTTGCAAAGCTAATGGGATAGTCCAATTTATGTTCTCCTGGTTGAGCTAGAACACATCCGATAGCAAAGTTCGATGCATCAATATGCACATGGAAAATTACATTCCAATCGGGCACTCATAGAATAGAAGTGCTAGTCAAGGGCTTTTTCAATGACTCATAAGCATGGTCACACTCCGTAGTCCATTGGAACTCAATAAGAAGCTTGTACAAAGGACGAGCTATCTCGGCAAAGTTTAAAATAAACCGTTAGTAATAACCAAACTGGCCCATGAACCTTTGAACTTCTTTATAGTTTGTAGGTGGTGGAAATTCAGCAATGGCTTTAATTTTGTTCTCATCTGTGGACACTATATGCCCTAAAATGACTCCATATTTAACCCAAAATTGGAATTTGAAAGGGTTTAAGGAGATGCGATATAATCTACACTTCTCAAACACTTTTTGTAAGCATGATAGATGTTCTTCCCAAGAGGAATAAACACAAAGGTCATTTAAGAAAGCTTCATAAAACTCCCTCAAATATTCTCTAAAAGCAGTGTTTATTAATCACTGAAAGGTAGCAGGGGCATTGGTTAAGCCAAAAGCCATAACACGAAATGCGAACACTCAAAATTCGGTTATAAAGGTTGTTTTAGCTTGGTCCTCCAGTGCAATTTGGATTTGTGCAATTGGGATTTGATTGTAGCCAGAGTACCCATCTAAAAAGATATAAGCTTCCTTCCCTGCAACTCTTTCAAGCACATGTTATGAATATGGCAAGGGGTAATGGTCCTTCCTAGTGGCGGCATTGAACTTCTTGAGATCTACACACACTCTCAGTTTCCCATTCTTTTTTGGCACAATCACTATTGGAGACACCCATTCTGAGTGCTCAATAGGGTATATGAATCCACATTCCACAAGCTTTTCAATCTCTTCTTGAATGATTTTTGCATATTTAGGATTCATTGGATAGGGTTGCTGAACTAGTTTAGCCATGCTATTCATGGGGATTGTGTGTTGCACCACGGAAGGTGGAACACCTTTCATATCATGATATGTCCATGGAAATATACCTGAATTCCTTGAAAAGTTCTTTAAGTACACACTCCTCTGTCTCTATCAGATCTTGGGCAATGAAAACAGGTTTAGACTCTTCTCCTGGGTCTGCTAACTCTATTTCCTTAACTATCGCTGGACCATCATAGACTCCATTGCTCCCATCGATAGGTTTTCTTTGAGGCTTTGTGTACACAACATTATGTTCCTTTGTGGTATACGATTTGAAATGTTCAGGTGCAGGCTGTAAGTTTGTGGGATCCTGTTGTTCTGTGGACTGTGATTTCACTTCCGATTACTTTTGTGGTTGATCTAACTCTTGATTTTTTTGTCTCCTTACGTTACGGCCCAACTTTGGCTTCTCTGTAGCCTCTAGTTGTGCGATGTCAATGGGTTGTGGGCTACACCACCTAGCTCTTTGAAGGTATTCACCCCACTTATCTACCAACTTTCGATGAGCATCACATGCCCCTATATAATTAAGCCATTCTATGGTACATTTCTTTTCATTTATTCTAGCACGCACATTTGCTTGATATCGTCGCCTCTTATATCTCCTACTCTTCTTGTCTAATTTTCAATTACAACAGATCTCTAGTGAAGAGTCACTAGATGAACCACTTCTTGTGTCTTCTGCTCCCTTGGATAGATTGTCATCTGGGGTACCACTAGGACCTGAATGGTTTGTCTCCACATTTGCACTAAGATTTAAATCAAATTATTTGTCCTCATAGTCAATTTCAGTTGATGATTCTGACCCCAAATGGTGTGGGCTATAGTCTTGTGCGGCACTCCTGGTTCCAGTGCCAGTCAAACTTTCATCTTGTAGGTCTTCAAAAGCTATATGCATTGCTTCTAGCATATTTAAGGGTACAAGTGGTGGCATTTCATCCCCCTCAGGTATTACTAGGTCATCCCCCCTATTTTTCCAAGTGTCTATGGTTGCTGCTAGGTGGACCCAATCCACATTGTCCAACTCAGTCATCCCAGGTAGTACATTCATATAAGGAGAATCTTCCCCAACATCAATGTCCACTTTACACGTGTAACAATACTGCAATGGGGCCAAGTGAACTGTGGTGTCAGATCTATGATCAATTATAAACCTGTTTCCTAGAGGATGTGCTCGACCAGTCACAAGATCCACTCGAATGACATAATCTTGGAAGTGCAAGTAGACATGGTTTTTAGACCAGTCATGCACCATTTTTGCTTCCCTCATGAAAGGACGTCCTAAGATCATCTCCGCTGCGCGCTTGGAGAAATCCATAACAATGAAGGTAATTCTTATTTTATGTCCAAAGACCTTGATCTTGAGATCTTCTAGCATCCCAATAGATTTAACAATAGACCCATTGGCCATCTTTACTACTATGGTTGTGGTCACAAGGTGAGTTCTTCCCATAGTTTCCCATTAATTTTTAGTCACAATGCTAATGCCAAAACCACCATCAAGGATTCCCTTCACAGTTAATCCCTTATTAGTGATTGGTATGGTCGCATTGAATTCATCACCCTCAAAGTATTGTTCCAACTTGTTAACATGTATTTCTATGACAAGGTTCTCATCTAGGTTGGGTTGTGGATCTAAGTGTTCCTCCTCCATTGGCATCTCCCTAGCTCCATCTATCTGTGCAAATTGTGGTAGCCCAAACTTTAGTTCTCCATTGAGGAAGGCTTGAAGAGCTAAGACTAGCTCATGGTCTTTATATAGTTTGGACATGATGGTGGTTCTAACTTCTGAAGACATGAAATCCATAAATTTGGCAATGTTTAACGGCACCTTTTGGACTTTAGTCCCTTGACGTGGGGAAGATGGGATCTCCATTTCTTTGATAGGATCAAGTAGTCCCTCTGTAAACATTCTTTCCATCAAGAAGTGAGTACGCCCACTTTCCCATTACTTTAAGTCACCTTCTTCTTGGATGACACTAGGTATGGCTAAGGGTCTATGGACTTGGTGAGGTTGTTGTTGCGTAGGGAACACGATGTCTGTAATGTGGATCTACCTAGGTGCTGGTTCTAGATCCTTTTGGGTATCATCTACCAAACTCCTTAATTGCTTGACTCGCTCAATCGCCTCTGTAGGGTTTGGATAAGTTCCTATCTTCTTCTTGGATCCTGACTATTGTGGCTCATGAAGATCTTCCTTGTTGGTTTCTATCTTAGTGGTCATTTTGGTCTCCATGGTTTCACCTGAATCAAAATTCTCTTCAATGTCGTTCATATATACGGGGTCGTTACCAGTCCCTATGTTGGTCTTTGAACTGGGGTCTGACTTCGTTGCTTTTTGCGATCTCTTCCTTTGTGTTTCCTTCTTTTTCCAAGATTGGAAAATTGATGCCGTGTCTCTTTCCTCAAGAATATAATTTTGTTTTTGGAGCATCGATTGTGTGAGTACGTTTACTAGTACCACATGTGTACTTTGTGATGGCTCCTTGGTAACTTCAATCAAGGTTAATGGCGTGATCTTCGGTGCATTTGGATTATTTAGACATTGGGCAATCAAATGATCTATGCCACATCGATTACACATGAGTATCGGCATTGTAGACGTGCTCGCTTGATTGGTTTGCACTAGTGTGGCATTCTTTTGTAGCCTAATAGGACACTCGGCCACACGATGCGGACCTCCACACTCATAGCGTTGAAGAGGTGGTCTATTAGCAGTGTAATTGATATTTTGGCCTCTTGCCGCAAGAGCAGCTACTTGATATACATGTTTGACTTGTCCCCAATAGTCCTCCATGTAGTATTGTGGACTTTCTTCAAGCACATCCATCCCGTAGGCAATATTAGGGTCTATATCTTCCTCACAGACTTCCAAACAAGCAATAGATGACTCACAACCCACTTGATTCACAGAAGAGATTCTCGGATGTGGTGGTTGCGGTCCTAGCATTGGAGGTGGTAAGGGTGTTGTTTGAACAACATTTTGGGCCCTAGGGACCATGTGTTGTGCTGTTTGTTCAAGAGGTGGGGCCAGTATCAATGCAGGCACTCGAGGTGTGTCTGTCCATACTAAGGTTGGTCTATTGGCCATCGCGCGCTTAAATACTATGCAATCCTTAGCTTGATGACCATACCTTCCACAGACATTGCAATTCTTATTGAATTTTACTCTAAAAGTAGGGCATTCATTGGTACTATGCCGTCCATAGCATATTGAGCACCATTGTTGCTCTCTTCTTGCATACATATGATTGTTTTGCGAGCAAGATTGTCTCTAAGACTCTCTTGAATAGCCCTGGTGAGATTTGCTAAAGTAGTCTGAGATATCTTTGGCTCCTTAGCAATAGGCTTTAGGGTCATTGGCTGATGCCCCGATGCTTGCGAGCTAATAGATTTAGGCTCAACAGACACTCTTTCTCCTTTCCTTGATAAAGCTATCACTTGTGGGCTCAGATTGCACCGAGACCCCTGGCAAAACAACATATGGGGGATCCACCGGACTCACCGAGGGAGTCTCCATTTGCAATAAGGTCGGTTGTTTAGCCTTTCCTATATCCAAGAATCTCATGAGACCCGTTGAAGGAATGTTGATCCCCTTGTTCTGTCTCTCTAACTCAATGACCCTATGGATGACCTCACAAACTCTTTGTTGTTGATCCTCCACACTAGTAGCACCCATTGTGGATTGTAGGACATCTAACCAACCCACATGATAGGTGTGACCTGCGTATAGGTCGGTCAGAGTTTCTGTTTGTAGTTCGTACTCCCAGTTCTCATTTAAGAACGCTCCTTCTAGGATTGAGCTTCTTGGGGTGTCCTTGAGCTAGATGCAATGTTTCTTTCTAGGGGTTGGCCCTTAGCAGTTGCTAAGTCAGGAGCACTTGATTTCTCTCTTAGGATATTGACATAGGGGCTTTCTCTTTTAGCTCTCTTCGTTGCTCCGCCTTGCGTAAGCTCTCGACTTCCTTTTCCCTAGCTGCAATGATATATCACTCAACCTCTTGTACTTCGGCAAGGCTTCTACCATCGGGTAATATGACCTCGGAGGGGAATAGCTTTGAAGAGTCAGGAGGTGCAATGAATGAAGTATTCACGTGCACATTATCTAAGGGCATAGGGTCTACGTTGGTCATGAATGGAGAATTTACTTCCCCACCCCCCCTCATTTACATCATTAACTACATGTTCGGAGCGAGTGGCTCTACTAAAGGTTTCCTTCAAGCGGCTAGGCACGCTCGGCCTGGACCGCGGGCCCATGGCATGCATGTCTTGGCTTGAGCTATCGGGATTAGGCATTGGGAAAGCCTCCATGACGTCGTGGTCAAAGGAAGAGTCACTAGCCGCTATGTTCGGGTCTTGGTTTGTACTACCTTGGGTCCCCGCCGAGGGCCCGGAACCTAAGGTAGGTGGATATTGAGAACTCGCATATGTCAAAATTCTCTCTAGTTGCTCTGTCTCTAGCACACAACCAGAGCATAGATGCATGTGCCTTTGGCACCCTACAAGAGTCGGCGAATAATCTCGAAGGTTAACCGCTTACTTTTTTAGGCATCCATTTTCACTTTTTTAGGCGTTCGTTTTCACTTGTTTTTTTATGTTTTTTAATGATCTATTTGATTAAAGTGTGTGATAGCTCAAAACGAGCGTATCACTCAGAGGGTCGCAGTGTGCTTTACATCACAACATTCGGTCACCTGAAGCTCCGTTGGTCCTCAAAAAGTAAATTTTTAGCTACGTGTGAAGCTAAAATATGTAATTTTAAAGGGCGACTGAGGCCTAGCGTGAGCTTTGGCTTGGGTCTGGGATATATTCCCGATCCTGGTCCTACCTTTAAATTTGTTTTTATTTTTTTTCATTTGGGATAAGGTCGCCACAGCCTGCAAGCGAGCACACACACACTCTACCTACCTACTTACTGTACTTTACATTACAGAAAACTAACATTATGGATCTACAACCTTAATACTAACACTCTATCACAGAGAAAACACAGTACCTTTCAAAACCTCATTAACAAAGAAATACACAGTAGCAAAACAAAATCCTTCTTCTCAACACACACACCTTCCTTCCCTACCTTTCCTACAATTGAAATTGCACCACAAAGAAGCACAGAGTTCCAATCAAGCTTATGTATGGCATTTCCCGGCAGTGACGCCAAAAATGTGCACGTCTGTCGCACGTGTCAATGCAAGGAACTTGCCGATACACTTTGTGTGAGCCACAAATGGCTCCAAGCACGCAACTAGCCTAAACTAGTAAGCTCAAAGATGGAGATGGTGTGTCACTCACGCTCTACGCTTACTATCGTGGAGGATTTCTCGTCGCAAAGAAGAAGGAGCCGCTGCTGCGCTGCACTCAACCGCTTCGCCGCGGCCGTGCCGTCGTCGCAATGCTCGATCACACACTCTCTCTTCTCCCTCTCTCTCTCTCTCACGCATACACACACACACACACACACACAAGGAGATGAAGCAGAAGAAGATGGAGATGGAGTAAGAGCACTCTTCTATTGCACAAATGAGAAATGAGTGAATTTTAGGTTTAGTTGACTTTTATATGAGCTCGCCCCATTTACACTTGGGCGCCCATGCTTAGCCAACTAATCCCTTGAATGTTCCAGTTAGAGTGGGCCTCTCATTGGCGATCACTCTTACCCTTTTCCTATTGGACCGAAAAGCCCGGTACCTGACTCTACCAAATAAATAATACGGCTTCCATCTTAGGTGATAGGAATGTGCGTGAAAGGAATGACAAGCCCATGGAAAACAAAGATCAAAATGATACAAAGGGGAAGAACAATGCTCAAAGTTCTTTCAAAGGAAATTCAAACAACAATAACAATAACAACAACAACAACAACAACAAAGGAGTTTACAAAGGTAAAAACAAGCTCTCTCCTAAAGAGCTAGAGGCTTTTCGCAAAGAGAACAAATGTTTTAAATGTTTTAAGTGCGGAGAGCAAGTGTAACGGAAATTATATTTTAGTATTTACTGTAGCTGACAGGTGGAAAAGGCTTGACCGAGCTAGGCCTATGTGAACGGATATATATTTTATGTATATTTTATTATTCAAGTGCTCTTTATGACCTTTGACCATTTATGATCGGCCGTCCAGTTTGTACTCATTTTTTAGCATTCAAGAAATCTATAAGTATATACGTGCAAGAGGGAAATTCTCACTCTTGCACGGGGGGAGATTGCACCCAGCGTCTATGTTATTCTTCTCCTCCCTCTCTTCTCTCTCGCCGTGTCAGTGTAGCACTCCGCTCCAGGAGGTGCGCCTGCAAGTTCTCTCTTGCTCTATCTCATTCGTTGTCTCTCTCTGTTTGTGTACATTGTTGATTATGTGCTACGGTATTTGCGAGGTATGCATATTACAAAACCCTTAATCCCAAAATATCTTTCATTATCGCTTTGAAATTTCTAGTCGAAGTCATCAGACTAAATATGAACTCAACCTTCCAAGGTCAACTCGTGGGTGTTCTCTAGTTCCCCCTTGGTTCAAGGTCACTGATGCTTTTTTCTCTGTTATGGCTGAGCACAGCCATCAGAGTGTTCCCCTAAGATGAGTGTATTTAATAGCTACACAAAGACCTTGTTTCCAAGTTTGATTCCGACTCCGTATATTTTAATTATTCAAGTGCTCTTTATGAGCTTTGACCATTTATGATCGGCCGACTAGTTTGTACTCATTTTTGAGCATTCAAGAAATCTATAAGTAAATACGTGCAAGAGGGAAATTCTCACTCTTGCATAGGGGGAGATTGCACCTAGCGTCTGTGTCATTCTTCTCCTCCCTCTCTTCTCTCTCACCATGTCGACATAGCACTATGCTCTAGGAGATGTACCTGCACGTGCTCTCTCGCTCTATCTCATTCGTTGTCTCTCTCTGTTCACGTACATCATCGATTGTGTTACGAGATTTGCAAGGTATGCATATTTATCAATTTTATGGTTTGGAACACGTTCTTTTTGGTATTTTGCAAGGCCACCACATTATCCATGTGTAGCAGTGGCATCAGATCCATGACTATGTTTTTGGCCTTGCAATAACTAAATCTATAGAGATGATAAACCTCAAAAATAAGTCTTTTCCTTGTTTTTGTACATGAAACTACAATTTATTCATAAGTGCTTGCCTAGTACAATATCGATAGCAAGTTGTTGATTTGTGTTTACACAAAAGAGAATAACAATGCATTGGTGAATGATGTCAATTATATATTATTATTTATCTTATTAAGAGAGAAGGTTTGAGCCCATACCATAATGCAATAGCATATTCATAGACTATCTAATTTTGGATTAATTGCATAAAGTTGACTTATATAGTTTTGCGCCACTAGCAGCACAAGGTTAGTGTAAAACCTAGGGGAGACTAGTGCCTAGAATCAACCTCCCACTATATAGGCCAAGCTCCTAGCCCCTTTGCCCTAACTAGATTCCCTTTCCACATTGCCTAGTCCGTCCCTTGGTCCGTCCATGACTCCCTAGCCATGCCCTTGTTTTGATATTACTCCCCCCTTAAGGAAGAGTTTTCATCCTTGAAAACAAAAGTGAGAAACTTCTTCTTAAGATCACTAATGTTTTCCCAAGTGGCACCTTCCTCAGGTCGATATTTCCACTTGATTAAAGATTATCGACGTACATGATGATGTGTACGCAATTCATGATAGTCGAGAATTCATTCAGGTTCATGCGGTAAGGTAGGATGTTCAACGAAATTGACCAGAATCTGTTGGTCAATGACGTTGTCGTCCCCATGTAACCGCTTCTGTAAACGGCTTACATGAAACACCAGATGAATACGAGAATGTGTAGGTAGAGATAATTTGTAGGCACGATCACCCACTTGCTTGAGTATTTTGAAAGGCCCATAATATTGTGGAGATAATTTAGGTGTTGGCCCAATTTTCAGACTTTCAGAATGCTCTGGCACACGTAAAAATACTTCCTCCCCTTCCTCAAAGGTAACTTGCCGATGTTTCTCATTAGTGTACTTCTTAAACCGATCCTGCGCTTATCTATACATTCTGACGAGCGAGTTTTAGCATATCCATATGGTCTTGGAGAAAATCCTTAACCTGTTGGATTTTTTCGGTTGCCAACCCCACCATAACAGGTGACCTAGTTTGAAAGCCATACATGAGCATGAAAGGACTAAATCCAGTCGTGACATGCTTAGCACTATTGTAAGCAAACTCAAGAAGATGTAAATACTCTTCCCAGTCTGACTATTTCTTGCTAATGTATGTGCGTAGCATATCCTCTAGAACTTGGTTAACTCGTTCAGTCTGACCATCTGTTTCTAGATGATCGGTTGTACTCAGGTTTAGTTGTGTACCCAACCGTTTAAACACAACCCTCAAAAAATGACTGTTAAACTTGGGATCATGATCATTGGCAATGTTACTTGGCAAACCATACAACTTGTATAGGTTTTCCATAAATAACTTGGCTAATTCTGGAGTCTTAATCGTTGATTTGGTTGGAATAAACTTACATAGTTTAGTCTTCCGGTTTATAGCCACCCGTATTGAGTCATGACCTTGTATAGTGGTTGGTAAACCAACAATAAAATCCATAGAGATACTTTTCCATTTACCATTGGGGATCTCCAAAGGATGTAAGAGTCCTCCTGCTTTTAGGCGCTCTGCGTTGTTAACTTGACATTTTTGGTGATGCAAGACATAATCTTGAACAAAGCCATCTAAAACTAGCCCAAAAAATTGTCGTCGTACGAGAGAATAAGTCTCTCTAATACCGGGTGCCCTGCACTTGGACTATCATGAAATTCATAAATAATTTGGCACCGAATGTCTGTGTGCGTCGGTACACAAACTCTCCCCTTATGGAGTAGGTACCCATTGTCGATGGTAAAATTCTTCCATCGCTTTAGTTCATCACTTGACAGAGGAGAACTGTGTGTGGATGTTAATGGTACACTACCATCATTGGAGTGAGCAGGATCCCTCATTTGTACATGGCTCCACACTTTGGAATATGCATCATCTTGCTCATATTTTCCCTTTAGAGAATCCAAAAATTCACTACAAAGTTCCATGAATAAGAGAGAATGGATCTCTGGCATACGACTAAGAGCGTCAGCCACCATATTGTATCACTCCTTTACGATACCGGAGCTTGGCATCATATTCTTGAAGAATCTTAGCCCACCAGGATTTTTGACCTTTCAAATAGGTTAGTTGTTTAAACCATTTGATGCTTTCATGGTCAAACACAATCTCAAACTGAGCACCATACAAATAATGTCTCCATGTTTTCAAGGCAGACACTATTGCATAGAGTTCGCATTCATAAGCAGAGTAGTTCTGCTGTGATGTATCAAGCTTCTTGCTTTCAAATGCAATTGGCCGCCCGTCTTGTAACATTACTCCTCCAATAGCATGATCACTGGCATCCGTTTCCAAAACAAATGGTTTCAAAGGATCTACAATAGCTAGTATTGGAGCTGTAGCTAATGCATCCTTGAGCGTATCAAAACTATGATGTTGACCGGGTCCCCACACTGAAAAGCTTTGCCTTTGCCTTTCAGTTGGTCTGTCATGGGTACAACAATATTAGCATAGTTTTTAACGAATCTGCGATAAAAACCTGCAAATCCTTTAAAAATCTATAACTCTGCCATATTTTTAGGAGAAGGCTACTACCGAATTGTATCCAGTTTGGATTGATCCATATGTAGGCCAATAGCTGAAATAACATGCCCAAGGTAGTGAATTTCTTCCTTCAAAAAATCACACTTAGATTCCTTGGCATATAGTTGATTTGTTCGTAACAATTCGAACACCTGCCTTAGATGTTGTAAGTGTTCTTCTTCAGAAGCACTGTATACTAGAATGTCATCGAGAAAAATGATGACAAATTTGCCCAAGTACGGCTTCAAGACACTATCCATAAGTGTCATGAATGTTGCGGGCGCATTGGTTAACCCAAAAGCCATAGCCAAAAATTCGTAGTGTCCAAACCTTGTTCGGAACGCAGTTTTGGGTATATTAGCAAGTCAAATATGTACTTGGTGATAACGTGACCTCAAGTCTATTTTTGAAAAAATACGAGCATGAGTGAGTTTGTCGAACAACTCATCCACGAGTGGCAATGGGTACTTGTTCTTAATAGTAACCGTATTTATGCCATGGTAGTCTACGCACATGCGCATACTGCCATCTTTTTTCTTCACTAATAGGATAAGAGAAGGCCATGGTGAAGAAATGGGTTGGATAAACCCTCTGCTAAGATAGTCAGCAAGTTGACATTCCACCTCAGAAGCTTCAGAGTAACTCATGCGGTAGAGCGGTTTACTGATAGGTTTACTATCTACAACCACATCAATGCTATGTTGCACCGATCGTGTCGTCGGTAATCCTGATGGAAAATCTTTAGGAAAAACATAATGAAATTCATTTAATAAATTTTTTAAATCACTAGCAACCTTTGCTTATTGGGAAGTAGCCATTGGTGGAAGAGATGAGAGAGAAGTATGCGACGTTGAGGAGTGTTCAACAGATTCAATGTTAGAGAGAAAATGAGACAATGAGTAACACAATAAACTTGATCTATTTCATTATCAAAAACGAGTTGTATAAGATCAGCTGTACATATCAGTGGTGAAGAAGGTACATCCTTCTCTCCTAACAACAATACATGTGCACCATGGGATTCAAACATCAAGCTGTTGTGCTCACAGCTACGCTTCAGTGATGGTCCTAGGCTATGCAATCATTCCCTACCAAGGACAACGTCTGCCCTCTCCATGTTCATAACCTGAAAATCCAAGGATGTGGAATAGCCTTGTACTTCCAACACTACAGCTCAAACTTGAGTATCCCAGATTTCGGCATCATATCCATTCATCATTGCTACCTTGTAGCGGTGGGTACTCGGTGTTTGAGGAAATTTGAGTTTTTTCACCAATCCATGATTGATGAAATTGTGAGTAGCACCGTCATCTACCAAGATGCGCACCTTGTGCCCTTGCAGAGATCCGTGCATACGTACTAACTCATGTGGTCCGAAGGTCTGTTGCCACATGGAAGCTGTGAGACAGCATTCATGCACCACCTCGGTGTGTGTTACTTCCACTATAGAGAATCGTGAGGAAGACTCAAGAGGCAGCAGTTGCACTGTGTGCACTGCTTTCTCCTTGCCATGAGCAGCAGATTTCCCCTTGGGACAATCCTTTTTTCCATGACCGCTTCCTAAGCACTTTCTTAGCTTTATCAAAGTCCTCAGGAGAGAGAGGACATCTGGACCCCTTGGGGTTTTTAGATGCTTCAGAATCGGCTATTATAGATTTCCTTTTATTGTGCCCATACGGTGTGCGTGTATTACCATGTGTATTAGCAGGCACGTGATTATTATGTGATTTATTTTCATCTGGATCATCTTGAATGTGTGCTTTCACTATGGATCTCTCAAGTGTTTTAGGGTCTTGAGTCTTGACGTGCTTCTTAAGCTCTGGCGTCAGACCATGGATAAACCCACATACTTGCTGAAAGGTGTCTAGTCCTTCCAACTTGAGGATAACATCCCGATAGTGAGATATATGTTCAAGTAATATTGGATATTGGTGCATGGAACACGTATCCCAAGTCGTCCAATTCCAATCTTCCTCATTTGTAGGCAAGAATTTTTTGCAAAACATAGCCTCAAAAGTTGTCCAACTTTGTGGTATGATATTCTTCTCCTTGAGAGACATCCACCACTTGTAGGCCTTGCCTTCCAGAGTTAAGCTTGTTTGCAGTGCTCTGACTACATCCGAAGTACGCCATAAGGCGTGAATTCCATCCCACTTACTGAGAAAGATATTCACTGCATCCTTATTGCGATCTTGATCTTCTCCCTTAAAAGTCGATGGTTTGGTGATTTTTAACAACTCATCCACCTCCTTTGCAGTGAGAGTGTGCAAAGAATTTGGAGATGGACCCTGTCCATGATCAGAATGCCCTTGCCCTTGTGTAGCAACGTGCTCATGCATGTGTGTGGCAAAAGGGCCCTTGGCCTACTGCTACGTAAGTTGTATCACTAATGTAGATAATTTAGTGACGTTTTCATTTAAAGCTGCAAAATTTTCTTCCATGACTAATATGCATGTTTGAAGTGTACGAAATTCTTGAATATCAAGCAGTTCATAAGTGTCCATCCTCCGTAGCGTCACGGGCACTCTCTGTGAGAGCATCCGGCCACGATCCATCACAGGTAGGATCAGGTGTTTGATGCTCGAAATCAAAAGCCATATTAATATCTGAATCCATGGCAACACCGTGCAGTGGAAGGAACAAAAGGAAAAATACCTTGAGTCTAGGAAAATTAATCCCGTAGTTGTAATTGGGACCACAAAGGGTAATTAGTCGTGCTAATTATGTTGATTGTCCAAGTTGTAATCAATCCGCACATCCAGCCGTGCAGGTACCCTACTTGGACACGTTGTAGCCGAATCGGTTGCAATTATTATTGCTTTCAAATGAAATTAACTCAATGAATATGGTCTCCAATGAATCCCTTTGAAAAAAATTATCGAATTGCTGATTTTCTGCAGCAAGCATGCATGGAAAATATCTACTTGCCGGCCCCTTCGTCAATCATAGCCGAATATGTGGTCACGATGTCTGGGTTCAAAGCTGCGATGTTTCTTGCTTGATGCGGTGTGTGTACTCACCCTTAGGGTACTTTAAGTCCTAATGCCAAGGGCCTTAGGAATTTTTTATGTGAACACAAAGCTTCAAAAAGCCATGGCCGTCGAGCAGACAACACGAGATCAGTGGGAAGGTGAGGGGGAGCAAGATGATGAGAATCGGGCCGTGCCCCTGTGTCAAGAGTTTCTCATAATCCCTGGGCGCTCATGTTGAGCCCGCCCACGGTTGTTTTGCTGCACCTTCACCCAGAGGCTCCCCTTGCCAAGCCCGCTTGGACACGCCTTTCGACCTCGTCGTCCTCCCTTAGCAAGAGAATGCAATCATGCGAAGGCTTTGTGTGGCTTAGAAACACCACGCACTCCTTTCCCAAAAAAAGCAACTTGGCTCTTGCTACCAATGTAAAACCTAGGGGAGACTAGTGCCTGTAATCCACCTCCCACTATATAGGCCAAGCTCTTAGCCCCTTTGCCCTAGTTGGATTCCCTTTCCACATTTCCTAGTCCGGCCCTTGGCCCATCCATGACTCCTTGGCCTTGCCCTTGTCGTGACACTTAGTTAGAGGAGTAGAGCGGCTTTAACCTCATGAGGAAAGAAAGAAGAAGAATAAAGAGCTTTAGTATGATTTGATGAGTTAAGGAGTAGAAGAACAAGAATGACATGCAAATGAAAATTTTCTCTTACCTTAGTTCATTAAGCAAGAATCAGTGAGGCTTTAGCACCCTCTATAAGCAATTTCACTAAAAAAAAAAGGAGTTGTACATCTCAAAATCTCAAAATCTTTGACAATTTTAAATTGTCCAAAGACGTATGGCCAAGTGAGTCTGGTACTCGAGACTTTGTGCTCATGAAGGAAGGGGGGTATTTTGATAATGGTGCAAACCAATCGTAGGAGGCCTTAATGAGTGATTGTAGTGGGAACCGACACCATGCTGACTCTTCTTACTTTTCAATAATAAAATAAATAAAAATGAACAAATCATCTCGACCATGGTAGTAGCACTAGGAGTGGGCGTAGGCTTGGAAGTCATAAGTTGTAGAGGCCAAGCAGGATGCTCACCGTCGAGCTCACCATCGAGCAACAGTAGGGCGCAGTCATATGACCTACACACTTAATGTTGATGAGTGTCGGTTTGAGTTGTCCGTGCGAACAACCTCAATTTTCAGCAAGCAATACCACCCACGATAGATCTAGCAGCACGTTTTGTTGTCTGATGACTTACTTCACATCGTCTGCAAAGAAGAGCCAACCATACCATGTGTCTTTGCATGGGGACCACCCACCAGACCCGGGCCAGACCCTTGCTTTTGACGACTTCCAATAATCTATTGCACACCATCTAATCGCCATCATGCAGGCCTTTATCGACTAGCTAGACGTCCTCTCTCTCTCTCTCTCTCTCTCTCTCTCTCTCTCTCTCTCTCTCTCTCTCTCTCTCTCTCTCTCTCTCTCTCTCTACTCACCAATCCACGCCTACAGATAGTCTCGAAAGTGGGCAACTTTGCACGCCTGTGCATGTCGCAACAAAACTAACCACCACTTTTTTGTGAAGTACCACTATTACTGGCTTTGAGCCATTCCTTATCACCTATGCAACACGTAGTTAACCACTCACTATTTCCCGTCGACCAACCAACTCCACACACACACACTTTTTGACCTATGGTGCACGACTACTACATGCATGCCGAACAATAGCAACTTTTCTCCCTTCATACCAACTCGCCCTTTTCCTCTACCACCACATCTCAATCCTCTCTCTCTATCTCTTCACTATCTCGTCACTATCTCCCTCTCATCTGCAAGTGACGGCGCCGCCAGACAACAACAAAGTGTAGCTCTGTTCCCCACTCTCTCTCTCTATTTTTCTCCCTCTCTCTCTCTCTCTCTCTCTCTCTCTCTCACTACTACCAAAATCCCTCCCTCTCTAGTTTGTTGCCCACACCATGTAGAGGGCGGTTGCCTACTCTCTCTCTCTCTCTCTCTCTCTCTCTCTCTCTCTCTCTCTCTCTCTCTCTGATTATACCCATTGGCAGTCTCCCTCTCACTCATCCTCTAGGTTGCTACACACACAAATGTCCACACGACACTCCCTGGAAAGTCCGTAACCTCTCTCCATCTCTTTTGTGTTGTGACAAACCCCCATCTCTCTCTCTCTCTCTCTCTCTCTCTCTCTCTCTCTCTCTCTCTCTCTCTCTCTCTCTCTGTGGGGACGACTCGATACAAAAGTGAAAATTGGTGAAGCTGTGCAGTGACTGCTGCAATACTTTCTTGAACAGCACTGATTCCGCCAACCTCAAACATTGATCTCTTTTTTTAGCTTTTATTTTACTTCAAGTTTTGTGCCAAGACATTGTATTAGTTCCATAAG
The DNA here is from genome assembly GCF_014529385.1 of Adiantum capillus-veneris. Taxonomy (NCBI): domain Eukaryota; kingdom Viridiplantae; phylum Streptophyta; class Polypodiopsida; order Polypodiales; family Pteridaceae; genus Adiantum; species Adiantum capillus-veneris. The sequence goes on from NC_140943.1 coordinate 23,114,528, forward strand.
GTTTGTATGAGCTTGATCCAATGGCCTGTTGAAGACAAGTAATATAACATTTCATTTACTTACAACAACGCACATTGATGAAGTTCTTCAACGAGCAGGGCAATACTTTCCCTGTGATGATGATGACATTTACAAGTGTTAGAATGAGACATATGGGCAATTGTTTCTAGGGTTTTTGGGCATTCCGGATGCAATGGTGTGGTCAAAATTAACATATTCTAACAACTATAAAAATGTAAATTAGTTCAAATCTTTTTCCTTCAAAATTAAATATATTGATATATACTTCCAAGATTTTGGGGACATCTCAATGCCATAGTCTTTTCTAGGATCTATGGGCATTTCAAACATAGTGATAGATCAAAATTATCAATATTTATCTCTCTTACATAATATTGTAATTATAAAAACTGTATGATTTGACATAAAATACCTTGCAAGGTTTTAGGTCACGTCCACGTTTGTTTTGCATTAAGTGTTAGAACAAAGTGTATTACTAGAATATAAAAGTGAGCTCAAAGTTGAAAATTTCTATCGTGTTTATATTTCACTAGAAGTTCAAATAAAATATTTCTAGAATATACTTTATTGTAAATTGAATTCTTTATTGTAGTCTTTATTCTTTAGAGAGATGGCTTATAAGTCATTATGCAAGGGTATCTCTTCAGTGTCAGCATGCACACTAGTTACTACAAGTAGTCTCTACTCTCCCCAAAGCAAGCTTAATGATTGGGTTTCATGTCATGATCTCGCAACATCTCTTCAATGACAATATGAGCATAAATTAAAATTGTGTCATATACACCATCTTCTTTTTATAAACAAGTGGACAAGTCACATTTTTTAATCAATATTTTCCTTGATTAGATGTATGGATCACTTGGTATTTTGTTTGCTCGAAAAAGTTTGCCGGGTGTTTGGTAAACTCAACATAGATGGTGCATGAGATGTATGTTTGACATGACCTAGTGGTGCATCTTATATGCTATGACATGTGTGTTATGATTGTGAGATTGCACAGAGTTTGATCTTGGTGAGATAGTGGACTGCTTCGAGAGTGCTCTTTTCAGATGCATTGCGGATCATTAGTCACTGTGAGAGGAGCCATGATTGTCTTGGTCTACCCTATGCATGTATATAAGGTGCAAGAAGGCATGGTCTTGATTACATTGCAGTCATGTCAGTGAGAGACTAGACACATATCTTTTGTGGATGATCTCCAAAACGATATGTACAAAATGTCTGTAGATGCAAAGCCATGCTCTAGCAAGACACAACAAATTGATCCTCTTAGATAGAGATGCCTCCAACCACAAAGAGATGAGCAATATGAAGTTCTTGGAAATATTCATGCTCGAGGATAATATGGTGATTCCAGGACATGTGGATATTGTCCCTATATTTAATATGGGGAAGTGCCAGGGGAGAAAAAGCTAGAATATTGGTTAAACTAGCAGACTTGCCACAGTAGGGATCCAAAGGAGGGAAAATAGGGATCTAAAGGGGGGGCCATCTACAAAAGATCCATGTGCAACAATGGGCTAAAAAGACCCTAATGTTCAGCCCATTAAGACTTCCAAAATGCTAAGGTTCCAAAATTCAAAGGTTGTGTCCAAAGGTCAACCATAGGGGAATTGGATGCTTGGTGTGTGACCCAAAAAGTCTTTACAAATCCCTACAGAGGAGGGGGCGAGCCTTGGGAGTAGAGGATGAGAGAGAAAGTCACACACACACACACACACAAGCCCCCTTTACACAAAGGGAATGAGGGACACATGTCAACTCCCTAGCCTAGATGCCCACAAGGTGTACCCAATTCCTATTGGATGGCCTTGGAGGTGGACCAATGAGAATTATGCCAGAGTAAATCTAGTTTAATTAATTTAAAAACACTTAATAAAATAACCAATGAGAATTAAGTCCTCTAGAAGACTATTGGACAGTCTCCCAAGGGGTCCAATGAGCATTCAGCAGCCCAATGGCTTGCATGATTACCATTGGCCAGGAGGCAAAGGGGTCCAATGAGAGTTTAGTTGAATTATTAAATTACCTAAAGCTCTCACAAAAGGGGAAAGGGGGACACATGTCCGAAGGCTATCACTTATGCTGCTTAATTGTCATTGGCTAGTCTTAGGGAGGTCCAATGGGAGGATAGCAAGAGCAAGTAGCAAGAGGGGTCGCCCAAAGGAGAGAGGGGGCTGATTTTTGCAAGGCATTACCACACACACACTCTCACACAGTCTATGTGAGAAGCAAGAAAAAGACTATCTCTTCCCAAGATTTAATGGAGACCTCATCACCTACTCCAAGCTTGTGAGATAGAAGCCTACATCAACACACTCTTGGCATGTGGATGCAAATCCAACCAAGAGCCAAGCTCCAATGCATGCTCATCTTCTCTACCAAGCTAATTACTAAGCTAAACTATGCTAATATGAGTGATTATGTGAGGAGATGTACATCTTTCTCGTAAGATACTCCTTCCTCTCAATCTACTCTCATACCCTGCTAGCTCTCACCATCTTTGAAGGTGTGTGAGGTCTTGGGTCTGAGATCGGGGATAATTGATGTTGTGTTTGCTAAGTGTTTTGCTTAGTGCATGAAGCTTTCATCTTCATTGCACTAGCTAGTCTTGAAGGAACACAAAGAATTGTATTGTACAATGTCTCTCTTGATGGGAGAAACCATAATAGAAAGCCTTTTGGAGGGGGGACCGGCCCCATGCAAATCTGGTCCTCAACTATTGTCAATAGCTTAATTTCTCTCTCTTTTGAAAGTATTGTTCATGCTATCTAACTAGGTGTTATGCTTTTTGTTGCTCTCTCCACCCAAGCGCTCTTGTAATTCTCATTAGGAATCTATTCTAATGAAATGCCCACTATGTTCATGCTAATTTCCGCTACACACAAGTTTTTAGGCCATTAAATGTTACAATATGCATGAGGGATGTCATTGTCTACGCCTTTTGGAGCTTCCCATTTGGCAATCTAGAAAGATGGTATGATCTAAGATGTGTCTTTCCTTTTTTAACCACTACTGTAAAGTCAAACTCCAACAATATGATAAACCATTGTACAATGTGTCTGGTATTGCATGGTTTGTTAACAAGGTATAAGAGGGCTTGATGATCAGTGAAAATAGAAATTGTTCTACAAGGAGATAATGCCAAAACTTTTGAACAACATATATCATCCCTAGCCCTTCTCTTGCAGTGGTAGTGTAGTTCTTTTCAGCACTATTAAGCTGTTTGTTGACATAACAAACTGGGAAATCCATATTTCCTTCTCTTGGCTGAGCCAAGATATATCCTATAGAAAATGCTGAAGCATCAATATGAACATGAAAATATTTTCCCAATCTGGTGCTTTTAATAGTGGAGTGGATATGAGTGCTTTCTTCAACTTTTGAAATGACTCCTCACACTCCTCTGTCCATTCAAATACTACTATAAGTTTATATAAGGGTTGAGCAATGACTGCATACATGTGTATAAACTTCTTACAATAACCATAGTGTCCCATATAGCATTGTACCTACTTTGCATTGTTTGGTCTAGGTTTCATTACAATCACCTTTATAGTATCCAAATTCGTAGATATGCTATTTTCTGAGACAATACCCATGAATACGCACTTTTCTAGGTCAAGGCAGATCCTATACGTTCTTCACTTCTCAAATACTTTTCTAAGTTATTTTGTATGTTCACCTCTCATGAGAGAGTGTACACATAGATCATCTATATAAATTATCAAGAATATCCTCAAGTATCCCTTAAAAGCATGTGTCATTAATCTCTGGAATGTTGCTAGGGAATTAGTCAATCCAAATGACATGACTCTATATGCATATATATCCCATTTTGTGGCAAATGCTGTCTTATATTGATCTTCAGGAGAGATTGCACGTTGATTGTAGCCAAAGAAGTAGGGGGGTTTATCGTTCAATACCCCCCTATATAACATGCATTCGTGGGGTATTAAAAAAAACCCCTCTTTTAATATGTATGAATGAATAAAATGACCCTTTTTAGGGTTTTTTTTTCAAAATTGAATATAAAAACCCCTTATTTTAATGTATCTATGTTAAATTGCTTAAATTTTTTGCATTTTAAAACCCCTATTATTGAACTCACACTATACATTAACATGATTACATAGTGCACCCCCCGAGCCAAAGAAGCCATCTAAGAAGGAATATGCTCATTTGCCTACGACGACAAGTTTTAGAACACGGCCATTGATAGGTAAGGGATAATTATTCCTTATTGTAGTGGCATTAAACTTCTTTAGATTGACACACACTTGAAGTTTACCATTCTCCTCGGGCACTACTACAATTGGAGAGACCCATCCGGTGTGTTCTATCTCGTTGATGAGATCAACTTCCTTCAGTTTATCAATCTCTTAGGCTTGATGTGCTTAGCAAACGTATCATTATACGTGCACTATTTTTGTCGGCTAGGCTTTGCATCACGTTTTAATGGGATCGTGTGTTGGCATATTGTCGGCGGATCTTCTCCCTCTAGGTCTTTATATGACCAAGCAAACACGTCCTTATACTCCTTATATCCGTTACCCTTGTGCTTCATATTCCATAGATACACCATTTTTCATCAGTAGATGACTTGCTGTGTAAGGCCAAGGGCCTGGACGTCTACTTGAATGAGAACTGGGGATCCTAAAGAGGTCTAGTTGAGCCTATATATAGGTGGGGAGGTGGATCACCAAGATAGTCCCCTGGGTCTCTCATTTTGGTATCAGAGCATTACACTATTTTGGGACAAAAAAGGGGTGTGGTCTTGCATGCTCATGCAAGTCGTGGAGAAGGGGGCCATGGAAATGAAGTAAGTTCTACATGTGAGACATCCCCTACACACACACAAGGGGGAAAGACGACCTGCACCAAATCGGTGGCTTTCACTCTCTGCGTGTTTGTGGTGGCCTACTACTCATTTTTTGTCACTTGACGGAGGCCGAAATCACCACCAGATTTTCACTTCTCTGTGATCCTTCTCACTCGGTGCTACCTATTGCTCACAGCCATTGCTTGAGTTGGGGATTTTTGCTTTCTTTTCAAACGTTGAGTGCCCAAGACCATTAACCTTGGCCACTTTTTTTTACCCTAAGGGTGCGTACCCACCTTGGGCACACACCCCATAAACAGGGTTTAAATTCATCAAGCTTGGAGGCATTCTTGTCAAGGCTCGGAAGCATACTACGAAGCCTACTTCAATTATCCCATCAATAATAAAATTCAGTGTAAATTGTAGAAATGTATTTTAAGCCTTACCATCATGCTACTGCACTCCAGAAGTTGACCACCACTAAGTTCTAACTCAACTTTGTGGCGAGAGATAAACTACTGCACCACACCAGTGAGAATCTAGGTTTGTCGTCCTAAGCCTTCCCTAGAGTAGGCCATATGGTTGCACACCATGGGATGAGGTACTAAATTCTACACACTTCTAGAGTGATATATATGGTTGCACACCATGAAGTGGACTACGGTCTACAAGCCAACTCTGTGGTGAGAGAGAAACTACTACACACACGATTTTGACACAACATGCAAAAACAGGTTAGTATTCATCAAACTTGGGTCAGAGATTATACCTAAGTACTGCTCACTGCTAGTGGTCGGTCCATAGATGAAATTGCTTGTGGTCGGAATGTTTTTGATTGAAACCAATGACAATAATGTATAAGTACAAATTTCTATCGAAAACCTTTTCGATCGGGAAAAAAAGTATACGATTATATTATTCTTGATTACCACATATAATGCCATTTTATACGTATCACTTTTGTGATACGGTTGTATAAATGCAACTTAGGTCAGATGTTTGAGGCTTCTGCAAAACATGTGATATTTGCAAGAGAATGGAGAGACCCACTATATCAAATATGGCATCATACCTTTAGAGATATTTATGAAGTGGGGACTAGATTTCAAGGGACCTTTTAAGTAGGTCACACCTAGGAAGAATACGTACGTAGTCATGGTGGAAACATGTTATGTCAGTAAATGGCTAGAAACCAAGGCACTCCCAAACAACACATCCAAGTCAGTATCTTGATTTATAAATGAACATATCATATGTCAATATGGTTGTCCCTTGGAAATAGTTTTAGACCAAGGAATTCATTTCATTAATGAAATTATTCATATCGTGATTGAGATATTCTCTATGAAGGATAAAAAATCTATACTTTATTATCTCATATGCAATCAAGATGATGAGACCCATAACAAGATAGTAAAGACCATTCTAACTAAGATTGTCTAAAAAGAGCCTCATTGGATATACCAAACGGTCTACAAGATCACTACTAAAATGACACTGTTGATAATGGTGTATGGTACAAAGGTTGTAGTCCCATCAAAATTTACAGTTCCTAGTCTCAAAATCACAGTAGCTAAACATGATATGGATTGTAATACAAATTTAAAAAAGAGATTGGATGATTTATTGAAGTTGGATGAGGTCAAACAATGGGAAATGCTAGAACAGGAGGTGTTGTAGCAACAAAGGAAACATTGTGTGAGTTTCAAAAGGAGATATAGTTTTGTTGTATCACTCTAAGTTAGGGCCTAAGAAATTCAATTTGAAAATTGCATGGTTTGACCGTATGAGGACAACTGGGTATTTTCTAATGGCATAGTTAAATTGAAAGATATGTCTAGATTGATGCTACCTAGTGTATTTAATGAGTCAAAGATCAAGTTATATTATTCATCCCCAAAGGAAACCCCAACACAACCTACTAAACTATCAAAAACATCAAATTCTAAAACTCAAAAATCGAACTAATTTTTTTGTAAGATTTGATTTGAATCAGGGTGACCAGAGTTTTGACACTTCAGCTAATTTGGAACCTATCATACATATGCTTCAATAGCTAGACAATTTAAAGGCTCGATGAGATATTAAGTCAATGTGCAAAGTAACCAATGATAATTGGAAGTGCATTGAATGTCAAATATCTTGGGGAAATACAACAATGATCATGAGAAGAATCAACCAAAGAATATTTGCAAATAGTGAATGTTCTTCTCCCAAGGTGCAAATGGAGTGAGGCATTTATGGCTCAAAGTAGAACTATGATGAGATGCATTCGTAACCATAAGTCATTTTTGTTTCCAACCTCTGTAGACACAACACTATCTCCAAAACCTGTAGCCCACCCAAACATGCCACAAAGAAACAAAAGCTTTCGCTTTACCGAAAGAATGTTTGGGATATGATTCAGGGCAAAGTAAAGATTGCATCGAGGAAATTTGAAAATATGAAGGTTGGAGGGTCAGCTGACCTGACAGGCAAGGGTTTAGACAACACTACTGAAATGTCCCTGTCAGGTAGCACTCTAGAAATGGCTATTGATCTTCTATCAAGACGGAGCTAAGGCATCCCACACTAAGGCCACCAAGCCAATAGAGGCAGTCCATGGATTTACCAGCACCACATGAACAGACACATCCCAATCAAAGGCACATCTTGCTTTTAGAGGTCTCCCTAGCAAGTTGCAAGTTTTACCAAAAATTACCCTACTGGGTAAATATAGTGTGACATCCCAAGGCAATTGGTTGTACCCTATGCTTCCCTAATCATGATTTATCATGGTGATATGATAGATGTAGACACTTTGACTGATGGATACATTTCTACGATAAAGATAGGCTAGAATATCATTGTGAAAAATTGCCCAAATGACTAAGATCCAAGGACAAAGGAAGTCTACTAAGCTGGTCCAGATAAAGAAACAGTTGGCATAGAAGATTAGTACCACAACTAAATCGAAACAAGAAGTACAAAATCTCCATAATCTATTGAAGGAAGAACAAGAAAATGGAGAGAAATACACGAAGTCCATCAAAGAGCTGAACAAAGAGTATGAAGGCTTGGAAGCAATCAACTCCAATCTGAATGCTCAGAACAAGAAACTGTTGAGAGATCTACAAAAGACAACCTCTAATTATATGTCATAAAATCTAATATCTGACCAACCCAAATTATTTTCTCATATTAAACTGATCATTTAATGTGGGAGAATAAACGGGAATAAGGGTTAGAATATTGACATGTGCTTATGGATCTATCTCAATACGGGGCCAAAGTTAAAGGGGTCCAAATGAGAGATGGTCTATCAAAGACCAAGGTTAGCTAATGGAGATTAAAGACCTTAGGGTTAGCTTCATTAAAGACCTCCAAAGGTTAGTGTTAAAAGTCCTGAGACCTTAGGCAAGCTAGGGTTGTGCTTGAGGTGGGAACCCGGCGCAAGTTTGAGGTGATTGTCATGCTTGTTGACTAAGGTTCTTGAGGTTCTTGTTGTGCTTGCTGACTAAGGTGATTGAGGTGCTTTTCATGCTTGCTAACTAAGGTGCTTGCAGTGCTTTAGGTGCTTAATGAATAAGGTGCTTGAGAGACTTAAGGTGTTCCCAAAGTCAACCAAAATCCCTACTTATGGGGGGCAGGGGGGGGGGAGCCCTTATTGTAGGGGCATGAGAGAGAACACACACACCTGCATTGAAAGAAGGAACAAGGACACATGTCAAGTTCCTCTCCATGTTGCCCTCATTAGGTGTCTAAAGGGGTCCAATGATAATTTAGCTAATTTAATTAATTGTTTATGCATTTATCAAGTTATTTCTCTCAAAGGGGAAATGGGGACACTTGTCCCAAGGCTAGCGTGGTTGCTTGATATACACTTTGCAGATGATTGGCTCGGCTTGTAGGGGCCCAATCAACTTCCAACGCATGAGCTACAAGGGGGGGTCAACCAAAGCAAGCTGGGGGTGTGCTTGGGGGGTATACCCTCTCTCACACACACTCAAATTTCTCATTCTTTTTCTTGGAAAAGTGTAAGAGATCCATCTCCTTCTCCAAGATTGTTGAGAAGGTGAGAGCCTACACCAACACTCTTGGCTATGGAATGCCAATCCAACCAAGAGCCATGCTTCACTGATTAAGATTTCCATCTTCTTCATCATCATTATCATGCTATGATATGCAAGAAGAGTGATGATAAGTGAGGAACTATCTCTTTCTCGTATGTTATTTCTTCTTCCTCTTCCTTACCCTCATTCCCCGGTAGCTCTCTCCACCTTCAAAGGTGTTTAAGGCCTTGGGACTAAGGCCAGGGATGGTTAATGCTTTTACAAGTTTATGTAATTCTCGTGATCCATGAAGTTTTCCATCTTCATTGCATCACCTAGGTCACAAGGAACACAAAGATTATATTGTACCAAGTCTCTCTTGATGGGAGAATCTACAATACAAAAGCCTTTTGGAGGGGGACCGACTCCACATAAATCTGGACCTCAAATGTTGTCAAGTTCTAACTCTCTCTCTTGCAAAAGTATTGTTCATGCCAAGTTAATGAAGTGTAATGTTTATGTTGCGACCGCTAATTAAGTTCACCCTCTATGCCCTCAAAGTAGTCTCATGAAAATGCTCACTCTAATTCTCTTAATTCCGATATTCTCTTAATGCTCACAACCACTATAGGGTTGCCCAACTCCTAGCTCTGGTAAAGCACATGGACCCAAGGTCACATCAACCATCATAGCATCATTATCTCCTATGTCATCTTTGCTTGATGTGGAAACTCCCTGACCATAGCCCATCATCTCATCATCAATGCAGGCATCCATGCCATGTTGCTGCAAAGCTGCTTCCCAAAAGATACGTTGCTCTTTGTGCAAGGCTACCATATCCTTCAATGGATCTAGTGACTCTATGTCATCATCACATACATCATCGCACCAACTCTCACAAAACTTAGATGTGTCACCATCATAGGTTGCCTCATCCTTGTCCATTTTAGTTTCATTATCTTCACTTTCCGTGCTAGTGCTCAAACTTTCACATTTGTCTACTGCGTCCTTGCCATTTTGCACCATTGGCATGTGTATGCTCTCCAAAATTACTTCACATATTTCATTTGCATCGACTTTTCACATATAGGAATCCACACCTGTATCCAAGCTATTATCCTTGCTAGCATGAGCACTTGCAACTGTGACTTTATGCACATAAAGGTCATCTACACTATCCATACCACGTATTGAAAAAGGGAACTTCATGCCTGTGGCAACGCATAGCTTTCTTTCTTTTTGCAGTGCTATCTTCAATGCTTCCGCATGGAATAAGGCTATTTCTCTTGCACTTTCACTTTAAGGATTGGTCGTAACAAACTCGTGAATACCTGCATTCTTTGGCTATTTGTAAATGCGGAATAAAATTCCTCTTTAGACATGGCTTCCACATGCAATAGAGCATCTTTCCACACTCTCCAAGCATCATCAAATCTTGACCAAAAATCTGTAACAGACTCGTGCTCTTGCATAAACAAACTAGTGACCTGTTTCCATGTATCTTGGTGAGGAATCACCTTTTTAAACCGCTTCAAAAAGCATATCTTAAAGCTGTCCCAATTCACTTTTTCATCCTGTGACAATCTCTCAAACCATTCTCTTGCATTACCTCTGGCCACTAGATTGATAGCTGCAAGCTTTTGCGCCTCACTTGGAACTGCACGGCATAAACATGTCAAGTCGAACTCATATGATGCAAGCCAATCGTCTGCATCCTCAGAAACTGTGAAAATTGATGGTTGGAATGGCACCACCATCATGAAACTGCCTTCAACATCCAAAATTTGTGTACATCACTGCTCAAAATCCAAATTCTGGGTGCACAACCGACAATTTTCAGCTCCCCAGCGGGATCGCCAAAGGATGATGGAGCAAAAGATGTCGTGCGCACACTCACACACCCAGACAACTTAACACAACACAAGGAATTTACTTAAATTCCTCACCTCACTCACTACCACTCAAAAGATCCCTGAAAACTCTACCCACAAGCTCAATTCAAACTCCAATGCCTCGACCTACAAGCCCTTGCCTGCCCGCAGACACTACAAGGTGAGTCGAGGTGATCAACACTTGAAATCACGCTTGATGGTGAAAAAAATATACAAGAAAAACCATCAAAAACCCAAAAAATACAGCGGCAAATGACCACTCTCAAACCATTGCAAAAGCTTCACCAAACTCCAGTCTATTGGACTCTTTGGAGTAGCGCCAACCCTAATGGCGCCGAAACAGGGTCACATAATCTTGCAGAAAGCCGCACCTTCTTCCCTCGTTTCCTTGCACACACACATCCATGGAAACCTCAGAACTTCCACAGACTCTCCCAAGTGCAAAATTGAAGAGAGAAAGCTCTAATTCACTCCTCTACACACTCGAAAACAGGACACGAACGCAACGGGACTGCACTAGACCACCTGTAGGAACCCTGCTTCCTCCCACACACAAAGGGGTGAAAGTGTTGATGTTGCTCTTCAAAAGTCCTCCCTCAGCTGGAACACTCACGCCACCATGAGTGATGTGGCAATTTGAAGCCATTTCAAACCTTTTTTGACCATTTTTTGACCTTTTTTGGCCCAGTTTTGGCCAATTTTGACCCCTAGCGGGCATTTTTCGCAGGAAAAACCCCAAACGGAGTCCAAAATTCACCAAATTTTGCACGCTTGATCCTCGATACCCAAAGAACATTTACACATCCCCACATTCCATTTTTGACCACTTCTAGGGCGATGCACGTATCACCGCAGATCAGGCACCTCAAATAGACAGCTACCGCATGTGTCAAACTTCTCGACCAGGATGAGAGTACCCACACTTGTCACTTGCATTATTTACATTCTAGAAAGCTCAAAAAAATTATCTAGAGCCAAAATAAGCCACTTAGAACCATATCCAAGGCCGCGATACCCTATTCAGGCAGGTACGTATGCTCGACTGCCGACACTCAAGCACGCATATTTACAATGTGCACACGTTGCACCTTTTTTCGAACTTGAAACCACTTTGCAAATCTCCCAAATGCATGTATTTACATATTTTTGTACATATGACCATGCATATAAATGCTACTTTGTACATGCCAAAAGTGATTTATCAACGTCTCAAATCAAAAGGGAGACCTTCTCTAGATCCCATGAGAAAATCAATCCTTGGAATGAACACTGCATTTCTTGCATGTGACCTTGTAATGATTTCTGATTCAATCACTTTGCTGTGGACTTGCTTAAAAATCAAGTGTGTCCCATTACAAAGACCACTTCTTGGATCCAAATTGCGAAGCAACATAACTGGAGCATTTTGTTTCAATTGTAAAACATGAGGTGGAAAACCTCCCCAAAGATCTAAACTATTTACAAACTCACTTGTGAATAAAATTCTATCACAATTTGATTCACACACTAAGCCTGCACTGACATATTCCTTATAAGTACCAGGAAATTGCTGCAAGCCCAAATTGTTTATAGCATCCACCTCCTTGTTCTGTGGAGCCAAAATTGCTCTATCCTTGAAAAAGGTTGCATGGCAAGTCTGTGTTTCAAGGTCTCTATATATGCAAACAACCAATGCTTACAAATTATTTTGTGGTAGCATCATGCAGGCCGACAAAGCCACATTATCAAGTATGCCCCTATCACAAACATGGTCATTACCAATATCAAGTGTCCACTGCACAAACTCTCTTTCAATAACATTACTAAAACAATTGACCACTTGCATATTCTGTGTTAGATGCATGATTTCTTTATGTTGCCAAATGTATGAGTGGCACAAAGATGCATTGACAATGTCTTCTCTTCCCCCTTTACGCACAACAGGTAATATCTGTAATGGAATTGACCTATTTAATTTGAGAGTAGTGGAAATTAATGAGAGTACTTTTGAGAAATGACTTTGTGAGCATAATGGGTGAACATAATTGAAGATAGCAACATAATCATAGCAATTAGTTAACTTGGCATGAACAATACTTTTGCAAGAGAGAGAATTTAGAGAACATGACAACAATTGAGGACCGGATTTATGTGGAGCCAGTCCCCCCTCCAATAGGCAATTGTATTATGATTTCTCCCATTAAGAGAGACTTGTTACAATACAATCTTTGTGTTCCTTGTGACCTAGGTGATGCAATGAAGATGGAAAGCTTCATGCATCACAAACATAACATAAACTTGAAGAAAGATTTAACTATCCCAAGACCTCAAACACCTTCGAAGGTGGAGAGAGCTAGCAGGGAATGAGGGTAGGGAAGAGGAAGAAGAAACATTTCGTAGGAGAAAGAATTAGTTCCTCACTTATCATAACTCTTGTTGCTAGCATACATAATAGCATAGTAATGAAGAAGAAGGAGATGGCAAGCTTAAGCATTGAAGCATGCCTCTTGGTTGGATTTGCACTCCATATCCAAGAGTGTTGGTGTAGGCTCTCAACCTCTACTTGCTTGGAGAAGGAGAGGGAACTCTTGTACTTTGCATAGCACACAATGAGAGTGTTTGTCAGTGTGTGTGGGTGTTGGAGTAGGCTCTCAACCTCTACTTTCTTGGAGAAGGAGAGGGAGCTCTTGCACTTTGCAGAGCACACAATGAGAGTGTTTGTGAGTGTGTGTGGGTGTCGGTGTAGGCTCTCAACCTCTACTTGCTTGGAGAAGGAGAGGGATCTCTTGCACTTTGCATAGCACAAAATGAGAGTGTTTGTGAGTGTGTGTGGGTGAGTATACCCCCTAAGAAACCCCCTAGATTTCTTGGGTCGACCCCCCCTTGTAGCTCATGCTTGAAGCTCATTGGACCCCTCCAGGCCTAGCCAATCACAAGCAGGAGGCATTACAAGCAGCAAGGGTAGCCTTGAGACAAGTGTCCCCCTTTCCCCTTTGAGAGAGAGGGCTAGATAAATGCTAAATCATTTAATTAAATCTCCTAAATTATTATTGGACCCCTTGGGTGGCCAACCAATAGGGTTCAGACACACCATGAGGGCAACATGAGGAGGAACTTGACAAGTGTCCCTTTTGCTTTATTTGTACCATGCATGCCTTGTGTGAGTGTGTGGGTGTTCTCTCTGATCCCCCCTCATGTAGGGCTTGCCCCCTCCTTGTAGGGATTGAATATTTGACTTTTTGACACCTCAAGCCCCTCATGCATAGGCCCATTTCCCACCACAAGCTTGGCTCATAAGCACTTTAAGCTTGGACTGGGTTCTCACCTCAAGTGAAACCTTAGCATCTCAAGCATGTCAAGCACCTCAAGCATCTCAATAATTAAGCACCTCAAGCATCTCAAGCACCTCAATCATCAAGCACCTCAAGCACCTTAGTCATAAAGCATGACAAGCAGGACCAGCACCTCGAGCTAGGTCGAGTTTCCGCGCCTCAAGCTCAGCCCTAGGTTACCTAAGGTCAAAGGCCTTTTACACACATTATTGGAGGTCTTCAATGAAGCTAACCCTAAGGTCTTATGCTCCATTTGTTAGCCTTGCTCTTTGATAGACCATCTCTCATTTGGGACCCTTTACCATTGGCCCCGTGTTGAGATAGATCTATAAGCACATGTCTATATCTTAACACTTGTTCCCGTTTATTCTCCCACATTAAGTGATCAATTTAATATGAGAAAATCATTTGGGTTGGTTAGATATTAGATATTAGATTTTATGACATTACCTCTCTCTTGAAATCATAGTCGTCCTCGACTATGAGGTAGAAGAGATAAAGCCTTAGTCATTAGTCAATTTTACTTAGCGGGTAGAGGATCCCTTTTTACCCTACGACATCTTTCCAAGATGGATGACTAATCCATTTGGTGCTTGGGAGACATAGCTGCCGCAAGCATGTGTGCTCTTTAGTCCATTTCATTCTCCCAAAGTAGAGTGACAAATTCTACTTGGTGTTTGAGAGACGTTGTCATCACAAACATGATTCTAAGCATGCATACTAGTTAAATTTGTGCACAATTAAAAAGAGGACTAGTCTTATAAGACAAAAACATGAGTCATTTAAAAGAAATTTTTACATTTTCTTACTCTAATGTAGCATTGTAAGCATTGACAAGGTTCATACTATCCCTGAGCTGTATTCCTTGCATCCATCTAGCATCTTCAAAAGGATAATTTTTGAACTTAATAAGATACCGTCGGATAATCTTACCATGTCCTAGTACCTGGTCTTCATGCCGAAGGACAGCTTCGGGTTGTAGCACCTCTTCTTGGTCTTCAACTTCGGGAGGGTCTTCAATAATTGGTTCAGTTGGTGGCTCTCCTTCGTAGGGCTTAAGTAGGCTTACATGAAAGGCATTGTGTATGAGCCAATGGTTGGGCAACTTGAGTTGATAAGACGTCTCATTGATGGGCTTCAAGATTTGGAAAGGACCATAGTATCTTTTTGCTAGTTTAGCATAATACTTTTGATGGCCCGTAGGATTTTTGCCCGTCGTTTGCCTTACTCAAGCCTTAGGAAACTTGAGTAAGACCCAATCATTTTCTTTGAACATTAAGGCTCTTTTGTGCTTATCAGCAGCAGCAGCTTTTTGCCTTTGTTGAGAGATGGATATAGCCTCCCTAATCTTTTGAAAAGCTTCTTGTAGGTCACGGCTATACTCATCGGTGGCGAAGATCTTCCCATGTACTTTGATTAGCAAGGGACTTTTAGGTCTTCCCTCAATGATCTCAAAAGGTGCTTTTCCCGTAGAAGTATGTATAGTATTATTGTAGGCATACTCTACAAGAGGTAAGTACTTTTCCCATTGTGAGCGTTGATCTACTTCGGTAACATAAGTCTTGAGTAGATTGAGTATCGTAAGATTGGCTATCTCACTTTGGCCATCTGTTTGTGGGTGATAGGCCGAAGAGAAATTTAATCTTGTTCCTAGATTTTCAAAGAGACCTTTCCAGAAATTACTTGTCATTATAGGATCTCTATCTGACACGATGGATGTGGGTAATCCATGGTGCTTGAAAATCTGAGATATGAAGAGAGTTTCCATTTGATGTGCCTTAATAGTCTTTTTGACAGGAATAAAATGTGATTGCTTGCTGAACCTGTCAACTATTGTCCATATTTCTGTATTACCATGGATAGACTTGGGTAATCCAAAGATGAAATCCATGGATATACTCTCCCATGGTGAATTTGTAATAGGCAATGGATAAAGTAATCCAGGTTGCTTCCCTCTATCATACTTGGTCTTTTGGAATACTACACATTTTGAAACATACTCTTGTATGTCCACTTTCATGGTAGGCCAATAGAAGTACGTCTCTACTCCTCTGAGAGCAGGTTGAATACCTCTGTGCCCCGCATATGGAGGAGCATGGGATTCATACATAACTTTCTCACGAAGGGAATGGGTAACACATAGCCTATTGCCGTGGAGAAGATAACCATCCTGCAAGGTGAATGGTTCCTCTTTCTTCCCCGAAGCAATGGCTGACATTATGTCTCTAAAGTCAGGGTCAGTAGCATACTCATCTATCATAGAGGATAGATCATTGTGAGTAGCTATAGAAAACGCATTACCTTTGTGCATTGGCCACTTGATTGTGCTTACTTGCTATGTGAGCAATATGGAAATTAAATTGCGAAAGAAAATTTTCCCACCTCATTTGTTTGTCGGAAATCTTGGTTTGCGTCATGAAATACTTGAGACTTTGGTGGTCGGTTCGTAGGATAAATGGAGACCCCAATAGGTAGTGCTTCCATGTGTCTAGGACATGTAGAACAACTAAAAGCTCTTTCTCATAAATGCCCAAGACTCTTTCATCAACATTGAGCCTTCGGCTCTCATATGCTATGGCATGCCCTTCTTGAAGCAAAACGGCTCCAAGGCAATCACCACAAGCATCACATTGGACCTCAAATGGCTTTGAGAGATCCGGAAGCACGAGGACTGGTTGGGAAGTAAGCTTCTCTTTGAGCTTTTCAAAAGCATTTTGCTCCTTAGCAGTCCATACAAAATTAATGTTCTTCTTAGTTAAGTCGTGTAGTGGTCCTGCTACTTGAGAGAATTTTGCTATGAAGCGTCTATAGTATGCGCACATACCAACAAAGTTTCTTAGCTCATGTAGATTTCTTGGGTTAGGCCATGCTTTTATTACCTCTAACTTTGATGGATCCATTCGGATACCATCTTTAGAGATAATATGACCTAGGTATTGAATCTCTTGAAGGAAGAATTCGCTTTTCTTTTGGTTGAGAAAAATCTTGTTCTCCCTCAATGCTTGAAAAATCACTTGGAGATGTTGCTTATGTTCCTCCAAAGACTTGGAGTAGATGATGATATCATCAAAGACCACTCCAGTGAATTTGCGGTATGGTCTAAAAATTTTCTCCATCAAACGATTGAACGTAGTTGGTGCATTAGTCAAGCCAAAAGGCATGACTAGATATTCATAAAGACCAAACGTTGTGCGAAACGCGGTCTTTAAGATATCTTCATCCACTATCCTTATTTGATGATAGACACTCTTAAGGTCAATCCTACTGAAGTAGGTAGAGCCTTGTAGCTTATCAAACAGATCTTCTACCCGAGGTACGGGAAATCTGTTTTTGATAGTGATGGTTTAGTGCTCGATAGTCCACACACATACCGTATGTACCATCTTTCTTTTGCACTAAAAGAACTGGAGAACAAAAGGGAGAGGAACTAGGCCTCACCATCCCTCTACCAGCTCTTGTACTTGCCTCATGATCTCCTCTTGTTGAGCTTGTGAGACTCGATAAGGAGGCTTGTTAGGTGGTGAGCTTCCAGGAAGGAGCTCAATGCGATGGTCATCATCTCCTCGTTTTGGAGGTAAGTCCATAGGGATATCATCGATGAACACATCTTGGAATCCTTTTAGAAAATTAGACAAGTCTAACTCTTCTTGATTCCTACCATTTACATTTGATGAAACATTAGTATCTTTTAGAGACTCTTTGACAAAAATCATGTACGCAGAAACTGAGCTCTTCATTGACTTATCAAAAGCAAGAGGATTTACAAGTGGAATAGTGCGACCACGCTCACTAGCATCTATATACATGTTCTTTCCCCTGTAGGTGAAGTAGATTCTCCTTTCAGGGAACTTCATGTTGGAAGCCATGCGATGAAACCATGGTGCCCCTAGGATAACATCCTCATGTTGGAGAGGAGAGATGAAGAAGTCTTCTTTGTTGACATAGCTTTGGACATGAAGCCTCAACTTCCCAATCAAGGGAGTAACAGAGGCTTGTTGTCCCTTGAAATCTGCATCAGCCACTACTATATCTCCCATCTCAAAAGCTTGAATGCCCAACTTGGTGGCCAACTCCGTTGATATGAAGTTGAGAGTAGAGCCAGGGTCAAACAAGATGAAGGCATCATGCTCTCTTACCTTTCCCCAAGAATAGGAAAGTGATGATCCTTTGCAATGAGCGTCCTCTTTTGGAGCTTCGATGGTGGAAGCCCTAGGAGTCTCATTGCGAATATTCTTCTTGGGGCAAGAACGATAGCCATGTCCTTGCTCCCCACACTTGAAACACTTATGGTACTTGCGAAAATCTTCAAGCTCTTCAGGAGAGAGTTTGTTTTTACCTTTGTAAACTCCCTTCTCCTTGGACCGATTGTTGTTGTTGTTGGAATTGGCTTGGGAAGTATTTTGAACATTGGTTTTCCCCTTTGCATCATTTTTGTCTTTGTTTTCCATGGGCTTGACATTACGTCTAGCCCCTTGATGGAAATTGATGCGTGAAGCAACCATGGTGTGATGGATTACTTCGCTAATAGTACCAGGCCATTGAGAGTTGATGTATTCGGCCATCTCTTCAGGTAATCCCGCACAGAATTGCTTCCTTTGCTCGGCAAAGTCTATCTTTTGAAAGATAGTAGCCTTGAGATGTAAATCCCAAAACTTGTCCACATATTTGTGGATAGACTCATGGAAGAGGAGCTTCAAGCTGCGCCATTCGGTAAGCACTTTGTCCTTTGCATCGCTTGCAAGGAATTGCTTCATGATGGAAACTCGTAGAGTTTTCCATGTCTTTGGGGCTTCACCATTGCCACGAAGGCTAGCCCACCATTGGCGAGCTGATTTTTAAAAGTGCATAGCTACATGGCGTATCTTGGAGGACTCTGTGAAGCCCTCATCTCCAAAGGCCGCATCAAATTGCTGGATGAAGGCCAACACTTTGTCAGTAGCACCGAAGGTGCCATCGTAGGTGAGAAAAGAGATACTCTTTCATCCCTCCTTGAACTTCTTTAGCTTTTGTGACCTTCGCCATGCAGGAAATGATTTGCGATGTCCTCCCCTCTTGTATTCTCTAGGAGAATAGCCATAACTTTCATCGGAAGAGGAGGAAGGTGAAGAAGAAGGAGAAGAGGGTGACCTCTTCCTAGCCCTTTTCTTCCTTTGTTTCCTCTCTTGCCTTTCAGAGTGATGAGAAGAAGGACTATGTGTTGATCTTTTCCTCTTGGGAGGAGTGAGCGATCGTCTAGACCGCCGTCTTCGTGGAGCTATATCTTCAGAGGAACTTAAACTTTCATTGCTTTCTTGCCCTTTGGATTCCTCCTCTCGAATGGGAGAGAGTATTCTTTTGGGGGTCTCCTCAAGAGGCCTCCTAAGCTCTCTCTCCTCTTGAAGAGGAAGGGAAATTCCATAAGCACGAAGTTGTTGAGTAACTTCGGCTTGCAAAGCAGGGTTGCCCATAGCTTGCTGCAACCTAGTAACGAGATAATTCACAAACATGGGAGCATCATCATTAGCACCTTCATGTGCAAAATCAAAGCTATCAATGTTCGCTATACTCTCTTGATTATTGTCAGCCATGTTAACAAAATTTATGTATGTACTTAGTGTATGGTTTGGCAATTCAAAACCTTGGTTGCCACTCCTCTTAGCCTTTGAAAATCGGCTCTTAAGTATCTACACCCACGGCTCGAAGTGGTTAATTATAGAGAGTAGAGGAGTAAGTCTAACATAGCAGAGTTGCCGAGGGCTAGCTCCTTTCGGACTTCTTATGGCTCAATAAAGTCTAAAAAGACTCCATTATTAAGTCCAAAGCTCACGAGGTGTGCACCATCCCCCACATAGTGGGCTCAACAAAATCGATAATAGATCCCAGTTCCACTTACCCTAATATAATTAACAACATCAACCATTTATAGGCTACTTAAGGACTTCTCTTCTTAAGCAAAAAAAGAGAAACCAAATGCTCTGATCCAATGTAATGGAATTGGCCTATTTAATTTGAGAGTAACGGAAGTTAATGAGAGTACTTTTGAGAAATGACTTTGTGAGCATAATGGGTGAACATAATTGAAGATAGCAACATAATCATGGCAATTAGTTAACTTGGCATGAACAATACTTTTGTAAGAGAGAGAATTTAGAGAACATGACAATAGTTGAGGACCGGATTTATATGGAGCCGGTCCCCCCTCCAATAGGCATTTGTATTATGATTTCTCCCATTAAGAGAGACTTGTTACAATACAATCTTTGTGTTCCTTGTGACCTAGGTGATGCAATGAAGATGGAAAGCTTCATGCATCACAAACATAACATAAACTTGAAGAAAGCTTTAACTATCCCAAGCCTCAGTCCCAAGACCTTCAACACCTTCGAAGGTGGAGAGAGCTAGCAGGGAATGAGGGTAGGGAAGAGGAAGAAGAAACATTTCGTAGGAGAAAGAAATAGTTCCTCACTTATCATAACTCTTGTTTCTAGCATATATAATAGCATAGTAATGAAGAAGAAGGAGATGGCAAGCTTAAGCATTGAAGCATGCCTCTTGGTTGGATTTGCACTCCATATCCAAGAGTGTTGGTGTAGGCTCTCAACCTCTACTTGCTTGGAGAAGGAGAGGGAGCTCTTGCACTTTGCATAGCACACAGTGAGAGTGTTTGTGAGTGTGTGTGGGTGAGTATACCCCCTAAGAAACCCCCTAGCTTTCTTGGTCGACCCCCCCTTGTAGCTCATGCTTGAAGCTCATTGGACCCCTCCAGGTCTAGCCAATCACAAGCGGGAGGCATTACAAGCAGCAAGGGTAGCCTTGAGACAAGTGTCCCCCTTTCCCCTTTGAGAGACATGGCTAGATAAATGCTAAATCATTTAGTTAAATCTCCTAAATTATTATTGGACCCCTTGGGTGGCCAACCAATAGGCTTCAGGCACACCATGAGGGCAACATGAGGAGGAACTTGACAAGTGTCCCTTTTGCTTTATTTGTACCATGCATGCCTTGTGTGAGTGTGTGGGTGTTCTCTCTCATCCCCCCTCATGTAGGGCTCGCCCCCTCCTTGTAGGGATTGAATCTTTGACTTTTTGACACCTCAAGCCCCTCATGCATAGGCCCAGTTCCCACCACAAGCTTGGCTCATAATCACTTTAAGCTTGGGCTGGGTTCTCACCTCAAGTGCAACCTTAGCATCTCAAGCATGTCAAGCACCTCAAGCATCTCAATAATTAAGCACTTCAATCATCAAGCACCTCAAGCACCTTAGTCATCAAGCATGACAAGCACCTCGAGCTAGGTCGGGTTCCCGCACCTCAAGCTCAGCCCTAGCTTACCTAAGGTCAAAGGACTTTTACACACATTATTGGAGGTCTTCAATGAAGCTAACCCTAAGGTCTTATGCTCCATTTTTTAGCCTTGCTCTTTGATAGACCATCTCTCATTTGGGCCCCTTTACCATTGGCCCCGTGTTGAGATAGATCTATAAGCACATGTCTATATCTTAACACTTGTTCCTGTTTATTCTCCCACATTAAGTGATCAATTTAATATGAGAAAATCATTTGGGTTGGTTAGATATTAGATATTAGATATTAGATTTAATGACAATATCTATCTAAAATCACCACCAAGGAGGAGAACCTTTCCACCAAACAACATGTCATTTTTCATGACATCTCTTAGTGTCTTATCAAGAGCCTCAAAAGCGTGTCTATGAGCCATGGGGGCTTCATCCCATATGACCAGTGAACTCATTCGAAACAACTCAGCAAGCTGGCTGTTTACTGTTACATGTGGACTCAGAAGTTATATCAATAGGGATCTTGAATCTAGAGTGTGCAGTCCTTCCATTGTCGAGAAGTTGTGCTACAATCCCAGACGATGCACATGCCAAAGCAACTTTGGACTCTCCACGTATCCAAGCGAGCAATGCATTGTAGAGATAAGTCTTTCCCGTTCCACCTGGCCCATCCAAGAAAAAAACAGTCCCTCTGCTCATGTTAGATGCTTGTAAAACCCGATTGTAAGCTTCCCTTTTCCCAACATTGAAAGATGATTCCATTCTAGCAGACAATACTCTTTGTTCCTCTCTGTTATACATGAACTCTTCAGCAAGCACTCCATGCTCACTCATAGTTTGCAGTGTGTGATCCACCCGGGGAATTCCAGAATAATCCGAGAGCCTCTTTCCATAGTGTTGAAGTAGTGTCTCTAAGTTTGATAAAGCTTGGTTTGGAGCCATGTGTTCACAGATATTCGCATCATTTGTGCGAACCCTGATATGATATACATGGTCCTCAGAAAGCTCCTTACAGAAGCGATTCTACAATGCACCAGGATGTATTGGATCACAAAAAACCAAAATGACTACAAACAGCCGGCGCAATTGTTGCCATGTTTGTTGAAAAGAAGCTTCTTCCAAACAAAGAAACCATTCATCATCAACTTGCAGTAATCCTCGTGCATTACATGTTTCTTTAAATGTGTCATATACTTGTCCATTGAAGGTTCTAATATCCTCAAAAGACTTACATCCTTTGCACATGTTGAGTAACATACGCAAATAGTACAAATCTCCAGCATTGGGAACAATGTGGTACATTCTTCCAATCATGTCACCAATATGTCTTTGAGTCCATGTTCTACTTGCTGGCTTCCAAACCCACTTTGTTGGGAAGTCTATGTACAACAAATCGTTGGCCTCTGGATATCGTTGATTTGCAACAAACCACTCAGTGAGCGTTGTCTTTTTGCTGACCTCTCCCTCCACCACACTCTGTACAGTCACTTTGTCGCTGAAGATGACTTGATTTTGATGAGGCAAGTGAACTTGGAGCCGTTGTATGTCAGGTTTCTCTTGATGCATATGAAACCCAAGTATACGCCAGATAGCCTCAGATGCTGATACATATCGTGAATTAAGATAGTTTGTAACTTCATTTAGAAGCCCTTCACTTCCTTGTAGAACAACAGTGGCCCTGTCATGTCCCTTATACACTTACTTGTAGAGATATTTCATAGCGGATATAGTGGAGCAAACCTCCACATTGATATGTGCATTGTACCTTATTGACAAAAATGGATTGTATGGAACAATCCATTTATTACACATTTGTACTTTATTACGAACAGTGTAATTTCCATCATCCCTCCTCATGTACGTTGGGTATCCATCCCTAGCCACAGTAGTCGACGCGCTGAAGCTTCGAGGATATTTAAACCTGCACTTTCCATCTTTCATACATGGAGCATTCTTATTCAAGTTTCCACACGGGCCATGCACATTACACCGACTGATAACATCATACAACTTTGGAAAAATTACTTTATCAGGAAGCTCTGCACACACAATCTTATCATAATGCAATGTCTCTGTTGGCTTATGCTCAGATGCAAGTATCAATAGAATGTGAGCATGAGGAAGGCCTCTCTTTTGGAACTCAATCACAGAAATGTGTCCAATGACCTTACCAAAAATAGCTCTCTTAATCAGCAAGCCCATCAAATCCTTGAACTTATGGTAGAAAACACGGGCAGTAAGATCAGGACGATCATTGGATGTCTGTCCAGGCAGTAATGCATCCTGTATCTCCTTCCATCCAAGATTTCATGTGAATGTAATGAAGAGATCAGGTTTTCCTCTCTTGCGTACAATTGCCATGGCATCTTGGTATAGCTGGTGCATATAGCGAGGGCCACCAACATACAAAGAAGGCAATACAACCCTTCTTCCAACATTAGCACCCAATAACAGTTCTCTATCATCCCTTGCTCCATCTCTTGCTCCAACCATATCTGTCAAGCCTTGATACACCTCACTGCGAAGTTCACTTTGATGATTACAAACCCACAAAAGCCTCAACTCCTCCATACAACTATATGCATCAACAATATATTGTTGCAGTAGCCTACCACCACGTAAAAGACATTGTGTTGTGTCATCTCTAATTTGCAATCTATACTTGTAGAAATCCATGGTAGAAATATACTTTGTAGTTCCATTTACTCCCTCTCTGTTTACTTCCGTTGTGTTCACTTGGGGTATGTAAGGATTCCAACCTTCTTCACCATTTGGAAATAGCAACACATATAATAGAGGTATGTATGACCATGGCAATTTGAGATTCTTTTTAGACCACCACCCAAAAGATTCAACACAATATCACGATGGCCAATGTTTCTCTCTTCACCCCGACAGGCATGATTGTAGCAACTTCCACACTTGTTGGAGCAACATATTGCCAGCCATTTGTACGCTTCTCAGTAATGACCATCCTAATCTCTGGAATATTGGAAGTTTGGACCATTGTAGCAAACCCCCTAAAAGCTTGAACATATGGATTTACTCGATGCATCATCGATTGCAAGATTTCCAAAACATCTGGTTTGAGTTTTGAAACGTGACTCATTCTGTTTTGCAACTCATTCTCAGTGTCAAAAAAATACAACTGAGCAAAGCGAGGGATTTGACCTGATCGCTCTTCTGGCATCAATGGACCAATGTTATGATAAATAAACCCATGCACCTTGAAGGTATAGATTCCTTTTCTTTGGCAGAGAGATTCATCTATATGAGCTCCCAAAGAAGCAAATGCCAACACACTATTGTATGCTCTGATATGTTTCAAGAATTTTCTACTTCTAGTATTGCCCCCGTGCATCAATTCCCTTAATTCTAAAGGAGGTTCACTTAATGGCGGCAAAGAAACATTTCCTGAGTTGCAACAACTCTTCCCCACAAATGTGCGAATGGTCTTTGCTTCTGTTCTCCAAGTTAAAGCACCACAAAAGGAACATGCAAAATCCAAGTTGCCTATGTTGTGAAGAATACACTTTTCATGAGAAAGAGACAACATAGAGATATGCATCAAGGAAGTGGTCTCAGAATATAAGTAGGTGATAGATAGACAAAGTGTCTCAACTTTGGAGTAATCTCCCTCTCTAGAGACAATTATAGGCTCCTCAAGAACATCTCCATTATTGGCTTCCAAATTGTCTTCCGCTTCAATCCTTACATAACTTTGCGAGAGACTTGACTCGTTATCTACATCCATCGCAATCCTTCCCTGAGGAAATTCATTGCATCGATTCACGTTTATCAAATGGTGGAAATCTTGCAAGCGAGTCACTTCAATCTCACCCAGAGAACGTCGAACTCTATCTCACGCTGTTGCACGTCGCGTAGCTCAAGAGGCTTGACATATCCTACTACGTCTTGCATGTCCAGGAGACAACACCTTTGGACCAATAGCCATCTGTCCAAAAAAGAACTCTTATAAGTACTCACAGATATATACAAGTTAGTATCTAGAGAATTAAGAAGAGAGTATGGAGAAGAAAGGATTTCCCAACTACGTCTATCTTTCTTTGAAGGAGTCAGTGAGAGGAGGCTTGCCAACCCACATGGTAAATGTCTATATACTTCCATATCTGTCTCTCTATATCTCATCTAACTACTACTAAGGATATAATTGGGGGAGCGAGTCCATCCGATTAGCCCATTGACGATTGTCGATTAAGGCCTGGGTTTCAGCCAACAAATTTCCATTGCGGTTACAACGCGCCAGTCTGCACGTCAACCGGGATCTCGCAGTCAATGCAGATGTGCCAAGTTAACCCATTATCGATCGACCCGTTATTGGCCATTTTGGCAACCCACATCAAGACGGATTCAAAGGTGCATCCAAATCAACCCCGAGGTGCTTCATTATGAAGAGTTACCATGGTGACAGGTTAAGGCCGGAGTTTCAGTCGGCAATTTTCCATTGCAGTTACAACGCGTCAGTTTGCACGTCAGTCGGATTCCCGCAGTCGATGCAGATGTGCCAAGTTAACCCATTATTGGCCATTGGCAACCTGCATCAAGACAGATTCAAAGGTGCATCCAAATCATCCCCGAGGTGCTTCATTATGAAGAGTTACCATGGTGACAAGTGCCCATTTGAGTTGGTAGAGTTGCATTGAGGCTTGAATTGTTGTGTACATTCCATTTACGCAATCAAAAGCAAATACCACATTGGCAATGGTGTGCATGTGATTGCATTGGGAGAGACACTCTTGCTTTGCATCTGCCAAAAATAGACCAGAGCTTCTTGACCCTACCCAAATTGGGCATATCTGGCAATCAATGCATTCAAAGAGACGGCCTCCTATATAGGAATCTCTCTCCCACTTTTTGTGCTTTATGAAGTGCTTCACATTTGTCATACCTAGAAAGAAGTCAGACATTGCACACACCTAGAATACTTTGTGTGTGTGTGTGTGTGTGTGTGTGTGTGTGTGTGTGTGTGTGTGTGTGAGAGAGAGAGAGAGAGAGAGAGAGAGAGAGAGAGAGAGAGAGAGAGATGGCGAGGGGGGGCGGGGAACGGGAGGTGTGACTCAAAAGACAAAGGGGCAACAAAAATACTACAATTATGGAGATCCTCTGAGAATCTAGTATCCAAAGAAGACAACCAAGAGTCGTGAGCAAATTGGTATCCACTACATACATAAGCCTCCACCAAAATGTAGTCAATATCCCCAGAGCCACCAAAATATAGATCCGCTAAGCCTATAAATGGGAAAGAAGTGAGTATGTTTTTTGGAGATCCTCTGAGAATGTAGTATCCAAAGAAGACAACCAAGAGTTGTGAGAAAATTGGTATCCACTACATACATAAGCCTCCCCCAAAATGTAGTCAATATCCCCAAAGCCACCAAAATATAGATCCGCTAAGCCTATAAATGAGAAAGAAGCGAGTATTACTATCGATTACATAATTCACTTCTTGAAAGGGTTTCCCTGCTTTGAACTGGATGGAACATCTCCAACGACATTAATCCCCTTCTTGGGCCAATGGGTCGTTACCAATGCATGGAGCTTGTTTGAGATAGATCTAACTTCGGGAGACACCTGTAGTATGTTGTACTGCTACGGCAGTCAATTTGTTGCTAGTGCTTTGTAATTCAGGCACAATGCTTTTGAAATCCATGCTATCCTTGTCAAGAAGGGACCTCTCCAAGAGACTCATGATTTTTGCCTGGTTGCTTTCTATGTGAGAAAGTTGTCCTTGCACTGAGCTCTGCTGTTGCAAAATACCATTGATCTGTAGCTGCATCCGCTCCTCTAGACGATGAAGATAAACCCCTTGCTCATATTATGAATGGCTCAACCAGTGAATGCTCTCTCTATAGGAAACCTGTGATGCCTCCGCTCTCTCACATGAGGCTTGAATTTTGGAGCATATTGTGTGGATGATACCTAATCCATCTACAATTTTCTTCTTTGCAGGTCCATCCCCACCTCAGGCAATGCGCTTGGCATTTCGTAAATTGTTGCCTGGGTCTCTCTTTGGGGTAGAAAATATCACCTCCGAAGAATCTCCTCCAGAGGTAAGCACTGCTCCATTACTCTAAGAATAAGATATATATTTAGCACTGGGTTATACATGTTTTTCTCTCTCTGTATTTTTCCACTATCCATCTCTCTATACCTTCCTCTCGATGGCGCAAGGTGGCCATAGAGATAGCAATAGCCAAAGCCTATGTGCATCCTATGGCCATAGCAAAAGGTTGTTCACTTTCCTATGGGCATAATGTGAAATCGAGCGGGCTCCCGCACACACACACACACACACACACACACACAGGCTCTCTCTCTCTCTCATGCCAAAAGTTGTGCATTTCGGAAAGCAAAAAAAGTGCTTGAGAAGCTTCCTGTGTAGGATGTCGTCTCTTGAAATGCACTGATTGTGGGATATGCCTAGCTTGGTTAGGGCCAAGAGAGCGGCTGCCCTACCTAATGCTTCTTGTCCATGAGCTCCATCCCTCTCTCTCTCTCTCTCTCTCTCTCTCTCTCTCTCTCTCTCTCTCTCTCTCTCTCTTCATCTCTCCCTTACTCATGTGTAGGCATATCCCACAATGAGTGCACTCCAAGAGAGGACATCCCATAGAATAAGCTCATTGAAAGCACCTTTTGTGCTTTATGAAGTGCATGGCATTTGGCATACATGTCAACCAAGGCAATGCTAGAATTCAAGGTTTTTACACTAAATTTCTCTATAGGTTGTAGGTTTTCTCAAGTTCAAATTTAAATTTAAAGGTAAATACCAAAATTTGTAAGTGGGATCAGAGCTCATTGAAAGCACTTTTTGTGCTTTATGAAATGCTAGGGTTCAAGATTCGGAAAAAAACATTTTTTAAACATACAAAATTCCTTCCCTTGAATGTCCTCAGGGAAAATTCTAGCTCTACGATCCCCACCATCATCAGAGCTCCATATCACTGCAAAATAGCACATATAAGCTCCTCTCCCACCCTGTTTATTTGTCTGTTGATCCGTCGATAATGAGCAATGGCTCAATTCCTCCTCCTCCTGGCTTTTGAAACTGAGTTTGCCAATTGTTTCTTGGCTTCAAGCCTAGTTCTTCCCCGTCAATAGATTGTTTTTGTCATGTGGGATTACATCAAACCTAGGTTTTTTTCTAGCTCTGCGAGCCCCACCATTATCAGAGCTCATTGATTAAGCTCATTGAAAAGGCTCTCTCTCTCTCTCTCTCTCTCTCTCTCTCTCTCTCTCTCTCATGTCAAATGTTGTGCATTTTGAAAAGCACAACAAGTGCTTGAGAAGCTTCTTGTGTAGGATGTCGTCTCTTGGAATGCACTGATTGTGGGATATGCCTAGCTGGGTTAGGGCCAAGAGAGCGGCTCCCCCACCTAATGCTTCTTGTCCATCAGCTCCATCATTTGAGTTTTTACACTATTTTTCTATATTTCGGGGCGGAATTTCCCCTTTTTCCCTTGCCTTCAACCGAAATTTTTGAAATTGAAAACGACACGAGTTTAAGCTGACCCTGACCGAGACACATTTTTCTCAAACTTTGGTGCTTTGAATAGTGCCAATTTGTTGAGCCCCTACCGGTGCTTTGCAATGTTTACAAAATTAGGCTATTATTTGGGTTTTTACACACTCTCTCTCTCTCTCTCTCTCTCTCTCTCTCTCTCTCTCTCTCTCTCTCTCTCTCTCTCTCTCTCTCTCTCTCTATTTCGGCGCTAAATAGCTAACCTAACAATTCTTGGTCTACTAAAAGCCTATGTAATGGAAGTAGATCAAAGATCCCAATGGGAGAAGTACTTACCCTTAGTGGAGTATGCCTACAATAACACTGTACATACTTCCACGGGAAAATCACCTTTTGAGGTAATTGAGGGAAGATCCTAAAGTCCCCTGCTACTTAAGGTACACGGGAAGATCTTCGCTGCAGATGAGTATAGCCGAGACCTACAAGAATCTTTCCAAAAGATTAAGGATGCTATCTCTATCTCACAACAAAGGCAAAAGGTTGCCGCTGATAAGCACAAAAGAGCCCAAGCCTTTAAAGAAAAAGATTGGGTCTTACTCAAATTTCCCAAGGCTCGATTAAGGCACACCACGGGCAAGAATCCTACAAGACACCAAAACTACTATGCTAAGTTAGCAAAAAGGTACTATGGTCCCTTCCATATTCTTAAGCTAATCAATGAGATGGCCTATCAACTCAAGTTGCCCAACCATTGGCTCATACACAATGCTTTCCATATGAGCCTACTAAAGCCCTACAAAGGAGAGCCACCTCAAGAACCAACTATTGAAAACCCACCGGAGATCGAGGACCAAGAAGAGGTGCTGCAGCCCGAGTCCATTCTCCGACATGAAGACAAGGTACTAAGAGGCTGTAAGACTATCCGACAATCCCTTATTAAGTTTATGAATTATCCTTTTGAAGATGCTAAATGGATGCAAGCCATACAATTAAAGGATAACCTAAACCTTGTCAATGCTTACAATGCTTCCCAAGAGTAAGCAAATGTACAAATGTTTAAAATGAACAAAGTTTTTGTCTTATAAGACTCTCTTTTTCTTTATTGTGCACAAAAATGAAGTAGTATGCATGCTTAGATCAAGTTTGCGGAGATGACGTCTCCTGAACACCAAGTAGAGCTTGTCACTCTACTATGGAAGACTGATAGGACTAATGTGCAGACATGCTTGCGGCAGCTTAGGCTTTCAAGCGCCAAATGGACTAGTCATCCATTCTGGAACGGTGTCGTAGGGTAAAATAGGGATCCTCTACCTGCCAGGAAAAGAACTAATGAATATGCTTTATTTTCTCTACCCCATAGTCGAGGACGACTATGATTTCAAGAGAGAGGTAATGTCATAATAATCAATATCTAATTCTCCTAAATGATTTTCTCACGTTAAACTGATCATTTAATATGGGGAAGTGCCAGTTGAGAAAAAGCTAGAATATTGGTTAAGTTAGCAGACCGGCCATATTAGGGATCCAAAGGAAGGAAAATAGGGATCCAAAGGGGGGCCATCTGCAAAAGAGCTATGTGCAAAAATGGGCTCAAAAGACCCTAAGGTTCAGCCCATTAAGACTTCCAAAATGCGAAATTCAAAGGTTGTGTCCAAAGGTCAAAAGCCTAGGGAAATTGGATGCTTGGTGTGTGTCCCAAAAGTCTTCAACCATCCCTACATAGGAGGGGGCGGGCCCTAGAAGTAGGAGATGAAAGAGAAACTCACACACACACACACACACACACACACACACACACACACACAAGCTCCCTTTACACAAAGGGAATGAGGGACACATGTTAGCTCCCTAGCCTAGATGCCCACAAGGTGTACTCAATTCCTATTGGATGGCCTTGGAGGTGGACCAATGAGAATTATGCTAGAGTAAATCTAGTTTAATTAATTTAAAAACACTTAATAAAAGAACCAATAAGAATTAAGCTCTCTAAAAGACTATTGGACAGTCTCCCAAGGGGTTCAATGAGCATTCAACAGCCCAATGGCTTGCCTGATTCCTATTGGCCAGGAGGCAAAGGGGTCCAATGAGAGTTTAGTTGAATTATGTAATTACCTAAAGCTCTCACAAAAGGGGACACATGTCAGAAGGCTATCACGTATGCTGCTTAATTTCCATTGACTAGGCATGGGGAGGTCCAATAGGGCTGTAGCATGAGTAATTAGGAAGGGGGGTCGACCAAGAGAGAGAGGGGGCTGATTTTCTCAAGGCATTATTCACTTACACACTCACACAATCAATGTGTGAAGCAAGAAGACTCTCACTCTCCTTCTTAAGCTTTAATGGAAAGATTACCACCTACTCCAAGCTTGTGAGAAGGGAGGCCTACACCAACAACTCTTGGCTTTGTGATGAAAATCCAACCAAGAGCCAAGCTTCAATGCATGCTCATCTCCTCTACCATGCTAATTACTAAGCTAAGCTTGCTAATATGAGTGATTATGTGAGGAGATGTATATCTTTCTCGTAAGAATACTCCTTCTTAAGCTTTAATGGAAAGCTTACCACCTACTCCAAGCTTGTGAGAAGGGAGGCCTACACCAACAACTCTTGGCTTTGTGATGAAAATCCAACCAAGAGCCAAGCTTCAATGCATGCTCATCTCCTCTACCATGCTAATTACTAAGCTAAGCTTGCTAATATGAGTGATTATGTGAGGAGATGTATATCTTTCTCGTAAGAATACTCCTTCTTCCTCTCAATCTACTCTCATACCCTGCTAGCTCTCACCATCTTCGAAGGTGTTTGAGGTCTTGGGTCTGAGACCATGAGGGAATTGATGTTGTGTTTAATAAGTGTCGTGCTTAGTGCTTGAAGTTTCCATCTTCATATTAATAGCTAGTATTGAAGGAACACAAAGAATTGTATTGTAAAATGTATCTCTTGATGGGAGAAACTATAATACAAAGTTTTTTGGATGGGGGACCTGTTCCATGCAAATCCGGTCCTCAATTGTTGTCAATTGCTTAATTTCTATCTCTTTTGAAGTATTGTTCATGCTTTCTAACTAGGTGTTATACTTTTTGTTGCTCTCTCCACCCAAGCACTCTTGTTATTCTCATTAGGAATCTATTCTAATAAAATGCTCACTATGTTTATGCTATTTTCCGCTACACACAAGCTACTAGGCCATTAAATGTTACACCAAGCTTTCCGACAAACAAATGAGGTCGGCAAATTTTCTTTCTCAATTTTATTGTCATATTTCTCACATTGTTGGTAAGCACAATCAAGTGGCTGATGCACTTTCATGATGACCAAGAGTCAATGCGGTGTCTATAGCAACTCACAATTATCTATCTTCTATGATAGATGAGTATGCTACTGACCCTGAGTTTAAGGCATAATGCCAGCCCTTGCATTGGGGAAGAAAGAAGAACCATTCACCTTGCAGGATGGTTATCTTGTCCATGGAAATAGGCTATGTGTTACCCACTTCCTTCGTAAGAAAGTCATGTATAAATCCCATGCTCCTGCCTATCCGGGGTATAGAGGCCTTTAACCTATTCTTCGAGGAATAGAGACGTACTAAGGTGCTTCACGACTAAGGTGCTTGAGAGACTTAAGGTGTTCCCAAAGTCAACCATAATCCCTACTCATGGGGAGGCGAGCCCTTATTGTAGGGGCATGAGAGAGAATACACACACCCTCACACAAGTCAAGCCTTGTCTAAAGAAGCAACAAGGACACATGTCAAGTTCCTCTCCATGTTGCCCTCATAATTGGTTGGACTCTTAAGGGGTCCAATGATAATTTAGCTAATTTAATTAATTGTTTATGCATTTATCAAGTCCTCTCTCTCAAAGGGGAAAGGGGGACACTTGTCCCAAGGCTAGCATGGTTGCTTGATATACATCATGCATGTGATTGGCTAGGCTTGTAGGGGTCTAATCAACTTCCATCATGAGCTACAAGGGGGGGTTGACCAAAGCAAGCTAGGGGTGTGCTTGGGGGGTATACTCTCTCTCTCTCTCTCTCTCTCTCTCTCACACACACACACACACACACACACACACACACATGCTCATTCTTGCTTGGCAAAGTGCAAGAGCTCCATCTCCTTCTCCAAGCTTGTTGAGAAGTTGAAAGCCTACACCAACACTCTTGGCTATGGAATGCAAATCCAACCAAGAGCCATGTTTCAATGCTTAAGCTTGCCATCTTCTGCATCATCATTATCATGCTATGCTATGCAAGAAGAGTGATGATAAGTGAGTAACTATCTCTTTCTTGTATGTTATTTCTTCTTCCTCTTCCCTACCCTTATTCCCCGCTAGCTCTCTCCACCCTCGACGGTGTTTGAGGCCTTGGGACTATGAGGCCGGGGATGGTTAATGCTTTTACAAGTTTATGTCATGCTCGTGATGCATGAAGCTTTCCATATTCATTGCATCACCTACGTCACAAGGAACACAAAGATTGTATTGTGCCAAGTCTCTCTTGATGGGAGAATCTATAATACAAAAGCCTTTTGGAGGGGGACCAGCTCCACATAAATCCGATCCTCAACTGTTGTCAAGTTCTCTTACTCTCTCTCTTGCAAAAGTATTGTTCATGCTAAGTTAATTAAGTATAATGGTTATGTTGCTACCGCTAATTAAGCTCACCCTCTATGTTCCCAAAGTAGTTTCATGAAAATGCTCACTCTAATTCTCTTAATTCCGCTATTCTCAAAGTTTATAGGCCATTTTCATTACATTATAAGTCGACTCTCAGCCAAAAATAGGCCAGCGTTGACAGTATGAAAGCAACAAATGTTGTTTTGAAACAGTCTATGATGGATATATACATCTACCAATGTTGAGGTGAGCAAGTTTCAATTGTGCCACTAGTAGGAGAGACATGAGGGTTGATTTTTGATGGACACCCTTGCCCTTGTTTTCCAACATTTTTTGCTATTTGTTTGTGATTTAATGAATTTTTTGAAAGGTAGCTTACAATTTCATCGATGTAAAAGGGGCAAAGTATCAAAATATTAGTAGGACACCTGTCAAAAAGCAACGTTGATCAACGTGCGTGAGAGGGGATGAGTGCTAATTTGAGACTAGAGGCTAAGAGCATCGTCGCACTTGGTGTCTACAATGGCTCAAGGCGCTACACTACTAAAAAAAGTGTCTCTGTCAGCACTTACAACCCTTATGGGGTCACGTGCAAGCTATAGTAACCCCATAAAAGTGTCTCTGTCAGCACTTACAACCCTTGTCCGTGACCCTTATGGGGTCACGGGCAAGCTATAGTAACCCCATGCAAAAAGCACCGCGAGAAACACTTTTTATAGCGCATTGGCGACGACAGGGTTTTGTAGGTCAGAGAGCATCATATTGACTTGCGCACCGATTTGGAGTCAAGAAATAGAGGAGATAAGGGTAATTGTTTACAAATGTTGTGTCACGTTGTCAGGGGATATGGGATTCGAAAGCGGAGCCGAGAAAGCGCGGGGCCTCTGGCTATGGGAAAAGAGATAAGGGAGAGACGCACAACACCGCACGGTAGGCTAATAACCACTTTGAAATGGAAACGAAGCACAAAATAGCTGAAATTAATAGCACGGACAAGAATCGACGCTCGGTTGTCAAGGGTTGTTAACGACACAGTTAATTGGATTAACTCAAAATTAAGGAATTTAAGCTCCCTTTACAAAGAGTTTAAGCCAAATTAGTTTGGCATGAACCTCGACGACGATGCTCGAAAAGCTCTCTTTCGTGTCTCTCTTCTCTCTTCAATTGCCAACAAGAAATCTCTTTAGTATCATCCTTCCCTCCAAGCTCGAGAGAGAGCGAGCTTACTTTCCTTGTCTCTTTCACGCCTCTTCTCTCCAAGCTTGAGAGAGAGAAAGATTGCTTTGTCCTCACCTCGTCTTTTTGGATTTCCCTTGGTTTCCTTCCTTATATCCCGGCTTCCTCCTCCCTCCTGTGTGTCGCTTTTCTCCAAGATCAAGAGATTGAAGCCTTGTCAAGGTTCAGTGAGAGTGAGAGGAAGAGGGTCCTTCGAAGCTTAGTCGATAACTCCCTTCCTTTACTTCCTCGTCCTTTTTTCCCCACCACAATTTTCAATGACTTCCCCGCTTCACGTTTTTTCCTCCCTTTTTGCATGCTACTCCAAAAAGCTTCTAAAAAATAGCTCCCCTCCTTAAGCAACGCCGTCGTTGCTAGGGACCGCACGAATAAACCCTTGATGACATGGCATGTCGGCTTGGACATGCACTGAATTCAATGGGGCTCAGACCGAATACGAACACCATGGCCCGCTGGACATTTTTCGCTTCTTGATCGAAGCCATCCGAGTATCGCTACAGTCGTTGTGAGTGCTGCTCTCCCCCCCTATGTCCTCGTTCGCTGCCATCACCCCCATCTTTTTTCTTTTCCACCCCTTTCACACCCAGTAGCCACACCCTCCTCTATTGCGTTGGATTTTGGGCGGCCATTGGCAGGGGGCCTCCCCTGAAAGCACACCACATTGGGTATATACATAGGTCATGTCATTCCCAAACATGACATTCGAGGCAAAAAGCTCATCAAGAACTTAATGTACTTTTGTAAGGGCTTCACGACCAAGCCAGTGCCAAGCACATGTACATGTTTAACTGTATGCACACTAACTTTCCATGATCATAGATATCCAAAACTTTGAAGAAAACTATTTTGGCCCTTTAAAGCCGCATCTAGCATACATTTAGCAAAATTTGCGTGTTATCGAGCCTTGGTCAGTGCTCAATAAACATTTGGACGTCAAATAAGCTTATTTTGCATCCTCTTGCTCTTTTTCCCATCATGAAAGAGGAGCGAGACGACAACATTGCATGATCGATAGATGCACTTAACCTTTTGGCCTGGGGAAAAGGGTAATTGTTTATTAATGTTGTATCACGTCGGGTGACCGATAGATGCACTTAACCTCTAGAAGAGCTAGGTGGGATGGGGCTCCAACCAATGGGAGCATGCTCGAGCCTCCAAGTGAGACTCGAGCCTCGAAGTGAGGCTAAGCTGTATAGGTGCATGTGCGTAATAAGGAGCAAGGTGGAAATGTCAAGAGGGTGTGATAATGCATGATGCATGCCACATTGCCACCTGGCACCTGGCAGGCCAACACAACGCAACGCGTGACGCAAGCAAGTCACTGCCTCCCTCCCCAAGCAAAAATGGCGCAAGTGACAAGAGATGCCACGCGTGGGCCCAGGCCCCATCAAAATCCATTATCCCTCAGGGCTCATCAGGCTCACAGGCAGCCTACAGGGTCTATAAAGCATTTTGGGGGCGGTGCTTGTCTTTCCACCAAGCTTCCTCGTACCGACCCGCAAACACGCTCTTGCCCACACGCAGTTCCCTGCATAAAAGCTTCAATGGCTTCCCTCTCCCTTCGCTCCTCCTCCTCCGCTTCATATTCTCAATCCTCCTCTTTCTCCTCTTCTGCCCACCGCAAAAATGCATCGACCCGCTCCCTTCCTCGCCGCGGCCAAGTGAAGGCTGCAATTTTCGCCTCTCTCTTCGCCTCCATTGCAGGCATCCTCGGCTTGACAACTCAGGGCGATGGTGCAAATGAGGAAGCCCGCCAATTACATTCATCGGATTTTGAAGTAGGCGTGGGTATAAATGGCAGCACGCCCTTTGCTGATGAAGAAGAAGGTGCAATAGTGGAGGGAATGTCTGCATCTACGACCTCGTCCGTGCAGCAATATGGTCCTCCCCATTCTCTGGCCCTCAGGGTTGAGGGGCAGGTACTGCAA
This sequence comes from Adiantum capillus-veneris, assembly GCF_014529385.1. Classification (NCBI taxonomy): domain Eukaryota; kingdom Viridiplantae; phylum Streptophyta; class Polypodiopsida; order Polypodiales; family Pteridaceae; genus Adiantum; species Adiantum capillus-veneris. Next base: position 23,151,141 of record NC_140943.1, read on the forward strand.
GTGTGAAGAAGGAGAAGGATGTGCTGAGAATATGATGTTGGTCTACAGACAATTATACAGAAAGAGCAAATTTTTTGGTGAATGGAAGGGGGGGCAGGAAGAAGATGAATTTGAGGCAGGTCTGGCTCGGTGAGAGCCGTCATGTCTTATTATATTGAAAGAGCTAGAAGGCAAGCCTGTGGTCTCTCATACTTGTTGATATGTGTGTGTGTATGTATATGGATAGGTTATTTTTCCTCACAACCATCTGGATTCCGTATGGTTTGATGGTCATTCTGCATTCAGTCCGCACAGTTCTTTGCGTCGAAGTTGCCGCCTGTATATGGGTTATCCTTAATCACAAGCTGCATCTGGATTCTGTAATATCGTTTGGTAGATGTCATTCTGCATCAGCTTGCCGAGTTACCGCTGTCGAAGTCACTGCCATCTGGTAGCTGCATTTACAGAACTATCATACATCCCCATGAAGAAATTTTGCTTCCATTATTTTCCGAGCCTTTGCAGCCCTTTTTGTGGGCGTTGCAACTGGTGTTTACTGTATTCATCATCAACGTTGTGCTTCATCTCAAAATTGAAAACATTGGGTGACATGTTCTTAAGATTTGCTCTCTCTCTCTCTCTCTCTCTCTCTCTCTCTCTCTCTGTGTGTGTGTGTGTGTGTGTGTGATCACCTGCATGTGGTGCGAATTGACAAGATCTGTTGGCTCGGTCGAATACAAGTCACGACTCACAAGATCTACGTCATGGTTGAACCGCATAAATCTCCATGCGCAGGAAAGGTGTCGAAATAGTCAATAGCGTTGACCAAATTAGGGCCCGAAGCCTTGAACTCACTACCTCACGCACGCTAGATTGGTGAGTCAACCTCGAAGTTAGCTCAGTGTTTGGGAAAAATCTTTTTTTTTTTCAAACATACAAAATTCCTTGCCAAGAGGAAATTTTTTAGAAAATTAGGTCACTTTCTCTATTTTGGGGTGGAATTTCTCCTTTTCCACTTGCCCTTAACCGGCATTTTTGAAATTGAAAACGGCACGATATTAAGCTGAGACACATTTTTCCTGAACACTGTTGGGTCAAGGTTATAGGCGAGGGGGGGTTAAACTGTGCATCGTGAGCTCAACAAACGCTGCCAATGGGTTTGTATCTTTGCCGATTTTGGTAAGAGTTCCAAATTGCTCTCTCTACCCCTGCCACTCTTCTAGGCTAATGAGCCTGGAAAGTCATTGTTGCCATCAGCTCAACGTTGCCAGCAAACGTGTGAAAGGCCTTTTACTCCCCGTAACTGTGACGACCCGGGAGTTGGGCCGTCAATGCGGAGAAGCGTGGTGGGCCAGTTTGCGGAAGCGTGCGGAGAACAAGGGCCCGGCTCGGGGTAAGGTGCTTTTGTCTTCAAGGGGCCTGGCTCGGACGGGACCGGCTCAGGGAGGGCCCGGCTCGGACGGGACCGGCTCGGGTCGAGGTGCTTGTCTTCAAGGGTCTTGGTGCGGACGGGACCGGCTCGGGTCGAGGTGTTGTCTTTCAGGTGGGCCCGGCTCGAGTCGAGGTGTTGTCTTCAAGGGGTCCTGGCTCGGACGGCACCGACTCAGGAGGGCCCGGCTCGGATGGGACCGGCTCGGGTCGAGTTGCCTTCAAAGAGGCCCGGCTCGGACGGGACTGGCTCGGGCGTGGTTGCGTTCCATGGGTCGACAGTCGTGTTGCGTTTCGCGGGTCTTGCGTTCCGGGTCCCTAGCCCCACGTAGCCTCAGGCTCCGCTGCACTCACGGAGGGTCATAGCGTGCCCTGGGGAACCTTGCGTGGAGTCCCCACGGTGCATGAGTGCGTGGAGTGAGGCTAGCGTGTCTAGGTGGGGGGTCCCCTCCCGTGGCCGTTTTCGGGAGGCTCATACCCCTTATATACACCCCCGGCTGGAGAGAGTTCAACGTCCTCGTCGAACGAAGGGAAAAGAGAGCTTGGATATGCATGAGGCCAAGGGACTAAGGGGTGCATATAAGTGCAAGGTGCGTGAAAACTGTACCCGAAAATGCAAGTAGAAATATGCTTTGTTTTTGTCATTTTTGGCATGAAGTGTGTATTTTTGGATTTTTGGCAGAAGGCTGAAAAGATATGCTTTGAATACCCAAGTAGAAATCCCCATACTTGAGCATTCCCCAAAAAAAGGTAACCCGGTGTGCGCGGAGCCACCTGCTGCGTTGGCCCGTGCGGAGACTTCTTGAAAGTCGAGTTGGAAGGAGAGTCCGTCGCAATGCAGCCCTTGCGATTTGCAAGGAAACTTACCGTCATGTGGGACGCGCGTTGTAGACTTAGGCTGACACCAGCTTTGGTTTTCAATCGCCGAATCTTGAATCGGGCAAGGTTTCTTGGTTAGATGCAGTCTTTAGGTTGAAGTAGCGTTGGTCGTCATGACACCATGAAGGCTTCGGCTGAATCTTCACTCTTCAAACTGATCCCTGTTTGTCCCTGTGTGGACGTCATTTGGAGGGCTAGCTCGGTGCCCTGTGGTCTCTTGTAGACTTGAGTGGGTCTTCAGCTCAGCATGGGCCACAAAAGTGGCCGGGGCGCGACGAACACGGTTGACTTGGTTCGTCGCGTTTTTCTCTTTTTGTTTTGATAAGAAGAGCCCTGTCTGGCTTGCATCTTTCCTTTTTGTCGTGTGGAGGTGCCCGGCTCGGATCGGGACCGGCTCGGGTCACGGGTGACGGCCCGGGGTTTGGACACGTCACGGGGACGGGGACGTGGAGCTCTTTTCCTGGAGCTCTGATACCAAGTGTGACGACCCGGGAGTTGGGCCGTCAATGCGGAGAAGCGTGGTGGGCGAGTTTGCGGAAGCATGCGGAGAACAAGAGACCGGCTCGGACGGGACCGGCTCGGGGTAAGGTGCTTTTGTCTTCAAGGGGCCTGGCTCGGACGGGACCGGCTCAGGGAGGGCCCGGCTCGGACGGGACCGGCTCGGGTCAAGGTGTTGTCTTCCAGGGGGCCTGGCTCGGACGGGACCGGCTCAGGTGGGCCCGGCTCGGACGGAACCGGCTCGGGTCGAGGTGTTGTCTTCAAGGGGTCCTGGCTCGGACGGCACCGGCTCAGGAGGGCCCGGCTCGGACGGGACCGGCTCGAGCGTGGTTGCGTTCCATGGGTCGACGGCCGTGTTGCGTTTCGCGGGTCTTGCGTTCCGGGTCCCTAGCCCCACGTAGCCTCAGGCTCCGCCGCACTCACGGAGGGTCATAGTCTGCCCTGGGGAACCTTGCGTGGAGTCCCCACGATGCACGAGTGCGTGGAGTGAGGCTAGCGTGTCTAGGTGGGGGGTCCCCTCCCGTGGCCGTTTTCGAGAGGCTCATACCCCTTATAGTAACGATCAAACACCCCCCCCCCCCCCCCCCCCCCCCTCCCCCCTGGGGCGCGGTCCCCTCATATCCTTGTTTACTTTTCGAGGCCGAGTTTATTGTTCGGAGTTTATTGTTCAGCTTTCGAAAACCCAGGCTTCTTCGTTGTTGACACCACCACTCTAACCTTGATATAGTGCTAAGGGTTGCAGAGCCAGTATGTTAACTAGCTGTGCCTTTTGTGTGATTTTTCCATTTCCTATTCCAATAGTCATCTCTCTCTCATTTCCTATTGAAGTACTCATTTCTATAGTTGCAGAGAGAAATGAGTACTTCAATACTATAGCTTTAGTTGGTGTCACACTAGGGCAAAGTTGTTCCTCATTTCTCCACAAAAAAGCAATATTGAGGTAGAAGGCGTGGTCAAATGGCGACCTTACAAGCCTGGCCAACTTTTCAAGGCGATGGCAACCTTTCAAAAAGCAACCCACAAGCAAAAAGCCCTTTCAGAACATTACAATATTGAGATAAGCGAGGACCTTGCCTCTGTATTGGATGTCTGCCCCTTCTTGCTTGCCTTGTCGTGCCCCCTTTGCAGAGTGTCATTTTACTCTTTCCCCCTGCTTTGAATTGCCCTTTGCCATCTCCCTCTGGTGAAGCTCCCATGTCTCTTGGAGATGCCTTGTTGAATGCTCTCACAACGCTGATTGTCACTTTACTCTTTCCCCTTGCTCTGACTTCCCCTTCGTCATCTCTTTCTTGGGGAATCTCCCATGTCTCTTGGAGATGCCTTCATGAATTGCCTCACAATGCCGAGACCTTTGAACTCTTCAACTCTAATGGAGACCTCTGGGGTATCGTCCCCTCTGCATCTCCCCCATGCATCCACTCTATCTCAACATGTTGGAGCTTCCATGCCCCTTATGCAAACCGTACACAAGGATCAAAGTTACTCTGCAACCATAAGGGTTCAACCCTATCTAAAGAGGTTCTTTGTACCACATGCAACAGTTGGTTCACAACCCAACAATTATGGCTTATTCGTCTATGCCGCCTATGACATATGTTGAGCCCATCAGAACCACTCAGGCAAGATTTTTCAACCCTCTCTTTAGACCCACTTTGCATGGAGAACCAGGTATATTCACGTCTCAGTTCAACATCTGGAATGACAATGAAGGTTTACATAATATCAATATGTGTGGCTTTCCAAATATAAGCCCGACTCAATCTCCACCTCAAGCAGAATGTATCCCTGATAGAAGTGAAAGCCCTAATAATAGACATTATCGACATCAACACAACTAGCCTCGTAAGGACAACCCGCTAGAAGAACATGCAGAAGATTATTCTTCCTCTTGAGGATGCTAAATCTTTCACTATTAATAGAGTTGATCTTGATGTCAGGCACAGTTAGTTGATGGACATAATTGTTATAGGCCTAGGTCATGGAGCTAGACCTTTTCTGGAATTCTTAGAGAACTAGGTGGCTTATAATTGGGAGAATAGAAACCTCTTCCCCATAGCAAATTCACCATCTCCCCAACAATTTCTATCTATTTTTTTTCAAAGATGCCAAAGATTGCATGAACAAAAAAGTACTATACAGAAATCTTCCCACGGTCTGCTTACATTGCTTTTTATAGGGTCATCTGGTCAAAGACTGGCCTATTCAGCAACAAACTACAACATCAAATTCCCCTTAAGGACTCCCCCCCTGAACCCCAAAGGACCTTTCAACCTACCAACAAAAGAATGTTGGGAGTTGGGGAGGCCGATTGCTTGGACAATTCAACAATTCTTCACAGACTTCACCATCAACATGTCACCTTCTCTCCCAAAACCAAGTACATACACACTTAAACTATGACAACACACACACACACACACACACACACACACACACACACAAGAGAATAAATTGACAAGGACAGAGTATAAGAGATGTAGACATAATTAAGGAGTATATATAATAACACAACATAGCATAAGAGAGAGGGAAGGAAAAATTTTGGGCATCTACACAAGAAAGACCTAAAATCATAGCCCCAAACTTTACGGCACCCTTCTTGTGGAGTTTGGTATTTAATTTATTATTTGAGTTATGGGTGGGCAAAATTGCAGGCCCCTCTTTTACAACTAGTCCATTTTAGTACTTGAGCACATCACTTATTGCATGTTCCCTAAAGGTGAGTTCTCACTAGAGCTATTTACAACAGTCATAATGGATTATTGAATAAAAAGTCTAAAAGACTGTGGATGGATAAAATGATTGACATGATTATTATTTACTCAAGCCTCCTTCTCAACTCCCAAAACTTCACTTTACAAATCATTATGCACTCATTATTAGTAAAATCAAATAGACAACACATAATTAACCATTAAGCCAACTATCCCAATTGCAACTAGCCACATACAACAGAAGGGTGCCCAGTTTCGTAACATCCCTCCCACCAGGGATAACAAATGTCCTCAGTTGCTCAGTAGAGAATCAAGTGGACTGTGTGAGTGATGGAAAGTGTGGAGAAGGCCTAGGAAATTGCGGAAAAACTTTTCAGGAATCCATTTGGTATCCTCTCTAGGGTAGCCTTTGAAGGTCAAAAGATAGCGGTTATAAATCATGTCAGTGTGTGTGGTGGTGGTCTCGTGAGCAACTATGTGTGCAGGGATAAATTCTTCTTGGTCCAAAAGTGAAGGTGGATCCTCATAAATATGATGTTTAGTTAGGAGTCCTCTAAAATGTCTTAAAAGGCTAATGTGGAATGCATTGTGATTTGTGTCAATGCAGAGAATGTAAGTCTAAACGAAATGGAACATCATTTATCACATCAAAAAATTTGAATGGACCGTAAAAAATGAAGAGCAAGTTTAACAAAAACATTAGTATCAATACTTTTGATTCTTCGTTTTTCAATGTGAAGCATAACATAATCACCTTTCTTAAACTGGTGTGCTTTGCGATGCTTATTAGCATGCTTAGTGTAAAGTTCCTATGAGTGTTTAATGACAGAAATCACACTTGCATAAATATCATGAAAATTAGCAGTAAATGTTGGAATTAGGGTTGCAGAGAAACACACACAGCTTGGAGAAGATGAATGAAGCTCAAGGCACGCAATAGAGAGTGTGTTTATTAGTGTGCAATGGAAAGATAGATATCCCTAGAGTGATGGGCGTATATACAATGCTCGGGGAAAAAACCTCCTAAAGAGGAAAAAAATGCCCCGACGGTCCTAGTGTGTTCACACACATCACTACCATATGTATATGGTAACAAATCCCCCCTGGAGTGATGCCGTGGACGAGAGCTGGCACATGAGTAAAGGGAAGTGCCATGCCCTGAGGACATGATCAGTCCACAAAGGGGAGTAAGCCCAAAGCTTTGCCGAAAGATTCAAGCTTCTCACGAGACAATGCCTTTATGAAAAGATCTGCAAGGTTGTCCTGTGTTGGCACATAAGCCAAGTTGCCAATGTGCTATGAATGTCAGTGTAGATAGTGTTGGCAGTGTCCTGTCCAACACCCAATCAACCATAAGGCGTTTGAGCCATACACACTCAATCGTAGTAGTGAAGACTGCCCTGTACTCAGCCTCACAACTCAAAGTGGCCACAGTAGGTTGCTTCTTGCTCAACCATGATATATATGAACTACCAAGCATGAAACAAAAACCACTTGTGAACACTCGCATGTCAAAACAACCAGCCCAATCTGAGTCCGAAAAGGCATGTAAGTTTGGCGGCAATGATCTCCCCTTGAGATAAAACAAGCCAAGATGTAAAGTGCCACTAAGGTAGAGGAAAATCCTCTTGATAGCTTGCCAATGCTTAGACCCTGGGCTATGCATAAACCAGCTGCCTATGAGACTGCAAACTGAATATCCGGCCTCGTGTTGCATACATAAATGAGGCAGCCAACAGCAGTTTGGTAAATAGTGACATCAGCAAGATCGCCAACATCATGTAGACTCAACTTCAAACCTGTTTCCATGGGAGTGGCAATAGGTTTGCAATCCTCAAGTCCAAACTACATAGCAATGTCTCTATGTAACTTTTGTAACACAAGGCAATACCACCATCACACTGCTTAAACTGTATACCCAAGTAATGATGCAACAGCCCCAAATCTTTCATCTTGAAAGTAGCATTCAAATCAGCCTTAAATTCAACAATATGTCTCTCATTTGGTCCAGTGATCAGCAAATCATCGACATAAAGAACCACAATGAGAAGTACATCACCCTCACGCTTTACATACAATGGCTTTCTGTTTGGACTGTTACGAAAGCCTCATTTGACCAAATGAGTGTCATCTTTCTCATACCAAGCACGAAAAGATTGCTTCAACCCATACAAAGCCTTCTTACATCTGCACACTTTGTCCTCTTGTCCTTTTATGACAAAACCGCGAGGTTGCGTTCCATAAACTTCCTCAAATATGTCACCATTCAAGAAAGAAGTAACAATGTCTGATTGATGTACATCCCAACCAAAATGAGCTGCCAACGCACATAGAAAACGCATAGTAGTCATATGACAAGTGGGAGCAAAAGTCTCTTCATAATCTATGCCTTTTTGCTATGCATAACCCTTTGCAACAAGTCGATCCTTATGGCGATCGATCTCAACATCCGGCTTGCGTTTCAACTTGTAAACCCACTTCGTACTAATGGCCTTTTTGCTAGGAGGCAAATCACATAAATTCCATGTGTCATTTTCTATAAGTGCATCATATTCTGATTGCATGGCAGCCATCCAATTTTTTGAATTTTGTGCTTCATCAAAAGACATAGGCTCCTCAACATCATGTAAGCTAGACACAGCCAAAGCATAACAATCTGATGCATAAGATGCATGGGGAGAGTCTGAACGAGTACGCGTAGACAAAGGTGCATCCAATTTACTGTCACGCAAAGTGTGCACCAATCATTTTGGCATACGTCTAGCCTGCTCAATTTTAGCCCTTTCCTCATCAAGTACATCATGTACATATGCATCAGTAATAAGCTGATCTGTAACATTTTCAGAAACCCCCATAGGCTGTACATTTGCCTCATTGGAACTTACATTCGTACTTCCACCACTGAAAAGAGGCAACAAAGTGTCATAAATGTCCTTTGAGCTTACATTACTGTCTCTAGTACATGACATCAAGGGCTGAACAGAATCTTCCACAAACACTACATCCTGTGAAACCAATATACGTTTTGTTTGCGGATGATACAACCTATAACCTTTGCTTTTAGCACTATAACCATCAAAAATACATTTAACAGTCTTATTATCCAATTTTTTGCATTATGTTTGTGGCACCAAAGCGTATGCCAAACAACCAAAAACACGCATGTGCTCAATAGAAGGCTTTCTATCATGCCATGCTTCATATGGAGTAATAGACTGCAAAGCTTTCGTAGGACACCTGTTTAGTACATAAGTGGCACACATGATGGCCTCAAGCCAAAAATAATGCGGCAAAGCTTGACTTTTGACCATACATTGTGCCATTTTCGTAAGTGACATGTTTTTCCTCTCAGCAACACCATTTTGTTGAGGTGTATAAGGCACTGTATATTGGTGTTTTATGCCACGACTAGCTAGAAATGCATTGAATTCATGAGACATATACTCCCCCCCTTGATCGGGACAGAGGGTGCCCATAGTACATTCCGAGACATTTTCAGCCATAGCGAGAAATTTTTTTAAGCACATAAAAACTTCGGACTTCGGTTTAAGCGGAAATACCCATGCATGCCTAGAGTAATCATCAATGAAAGTCACGAAGTAAAGGTAATTGCCCAAGGACGGAGTTTGCCTGGGTCCACAAACATCACTATGCAGAAGCTGCAACCTACATGTGGCCCGAATTGAACCATCCTTTGGAAAATTAGAACGCTGCATCTTACCCAAAATACAGCCTTCACAAACATGTTTGACAGGTGCTTCAAGAGGCGGCAAAGAAGCAACCATATCTGATTTCTGCAAATGCAGCAAACTGGAAAAATTTAGATGACCAAAACGTGCATGCCAAAGTTTTGCATCTGAAATAGCCCTTGAATCTGCAACATCATTTGAAAAATTTTGTCCACACTTGTCATAAAAAGTGAGCTTATACAACCCACGGCACAAAAGGCTAGATGCAACAATTTCATCACCAAAACTGAGATCATGAACTGTACATCTGTCATCCACAAATTTGACTACAAGTCCAAGTCTAGCAAGTGCGGATACATACAAGAGATTATTCTTGATCCCAGGTACATAAAGTGCATCAACAAGTGTGAAGGAACTGCCATTTGCAGCAGTAAGCACAATCTTTCCAACTCCCTGAACCGGATAAGAGGCATTGTTGGCACAAGTGACTGAATTCCCATGAGGGACAGACTCGAGAGAGGTGAACAATTCACGATATGAGGTAATGTGCTTGTAGCATCACTGTCGAAATGCCACACATGTGAATCTATAGCAACTGACAAGCATGCATCATGGACAACAGGATTGTAAGTGCACTCTGCGCTAAAAGCCCATTTTGCATCAACATCAGCAACACTGTCTCCTTTTATAGAAGACTCAACAATGACTGCATTTGTAGTGGAACCAGGATTTGTAGTGGAACCACCCTCTTTCTTCTTAGCCTCTTTGGCCTTCAACTTAGGACACGACTTGATCAAGTGATCATTAGCTTTACAATACTTTTTGCCCTTACTACCAGAATTTCCAGACGATTTGCTGCCAGCAGAAGCATTAGAAACATAATTTTGTCCACTCGCAGCAGAACCATAAGAAGTGGCTGCATTGCTGTTACCACCCTTTCTTTGAGAAGCAATAAAAGCCTGTTCAACAGCACGCTGCCTAGTCCTGTTTTTTCTGGACAGTGACTCTTGCAACAGGAATGTGCATAATGCATCAAACTTGACAACTTCAAGATTTCCTTGGGTCATCAGTCTCCAAGTACTAGAAAAAGTCTGGTAGGAATCTGGTAAGGAATCAAGAATAGTCTGCAAAAGGGAACTGTCCGAAATGACTTCACCTGCAGAAATAAGTTGCTCATTGATATCCTTGACACCAGTAAGGAAAGTGTCCATATAATCTTCCTCATGCATAATCTTCGACTCCAGCTCTTTACGCAGCAAAGCAATTTTAGCCTCATTGCGACTTGCATAAAGACCATCCAAAATATCCCAAGCCTGTTTTGCAGATTTTGTTGAACAGATGTGAGGAACAATGGTGCGCTTCACAGACAACGCAATCAATGCATGAGCCTGCACATCCTTTACATCTCAACAGGCTTGTTCTACCGTAGGCAAAACAACTCTAATAGCAGCAATGCTTGCAGCAAGACCTGCAACATCCTCAACATCGCCTGCATCCTCAGAACCAGGACGTACATCAATGCCCTGCACAATATTCTAGACACCCTTTGACACAAGAACATGTTGCCTCCTGTAAGCCCACATAGGGTAATTGTCCCCATCCAACCTGTCCTCTGTAGTAGCAAACATCTTGAACATATCTGTGCTGTTGTCAGCCATGGTAAATGTTGTACCTGATGTAAAAACTGCCCGAAAATAGGAGAAACGGAGTGGGAACAACACGTGCTATATAGCACAAACTGTGCAGAAATTGGCGCTGGCAAAAATTCTACACAAAATGTTGCCTATGCAGACCTGTCTGTAGTGGAAACGGAGGCCGAAATGAGCCCGTATCAGAAATGTACCTGCGATCGCTCGCCAAACCTCACTATAATCATAGAAAGTAAGCAGGCGTGTGCTGGAGCAGCTTGCGACTAAGCCCGGGAGGATGTTACTTGTTCTGATACCAATTGTTGGAATTAGGGTTGCAGAGAAACGCACACAGCTTGGAGAAGACGAAGGAAGCTCAAGGCACACAATAGAGAGTGCGTTTCTTAGTGTGCAATGAAAAGATAGATAGCCCTAGAGTGATGGGCGTATATACAATGCTTGGAGGAAAAAACCTTCTAAAGAGGGAAAAAATGCCCCGGCGGTTCTAGTGTTTTCACACACATCACTACCACATGTATATGGTAACAATAAAATCATCAGCAATAGGCACAACATTAGAAAGATGTGAAGCAAGAGTCGACAGAGAATGACCATACACAATTTCAAATGGAGATTTACCTGTGGCAGTGTGTGTGGTGTTGTTATATGCAAACTATAGAATATGCAGGTAATCATTCCATTTCTTGGGTTTTGAAGAAACATAAGCTTTTAGCAAGTCAACGATCGTGCGATTAATGACTTCGGTTTGACCATTAGACCCAGGATGGAATGCAGAATTCAAATCAAGTATGTGTAGTTCCAAGATTTTCAAAAACAGCTGTCCAATAAGCACTACAAACTTTGGAATCTCGATAAGATATTATGACTTTAGGCAAACCATGATGTGGAAAGACAACTTTAAGAAATAGAAGTGCAACTTGATGTGTTGTGAGTGTTTTCTTACCAGGAATGAAGTATGTTTGTTTAAAAAAAATGGTCAATTACAATCCAAATCATATCATGCTTGTAAACAGTGAGTGGAAATTTAGTAACAAAATTCATTGAAATATGTTCCCAAGGTTTTTCAAAAATAGGGAGAGGGTGTAAAAGTCCCAATTTCTTACCTGTTGCTTCTTTGATCTTTTGACAAATCAAACAAGTTGAAACATACTGCTTAACATCAATTTTCATAGTAGGCCAATAGAAATCATGACATAAGTTTTAAAAAGTAGCAGCAAATCTTCTATGTCTGGCATAGGGTGATTTGTGAAACTCTTCAAGGATCAATTTACGAAAAGATTTAGTTACGGGTTATAGCATGTTTAGGTGGTACCAAAAAGAAGTGTCTTGGACACTTGAAATGGGTGGTGGGTTATTCATTTTCATTTCATATAAAGGAAAGATAAGATATTTTGGGTTGAGAGGTTGGAATTTAAGCGGGCTGGAAATTCCATTTCACTTTAATACTAAATCTTAAAGTAGCAAACTGCCTGCGCATTTAAATTCCCTCTCGTCGCCACTCCTCCGGGCTCTCTGTAGCCCTGCCTCTATGGGTCCCTCCTCCTCTTGTGCCCATTCTCTCTCTCTCTCTCTCTCTCTCTCTCTCTCTCTCTCTCTCTCTCTCTCTCTCTCTCTCTCTCTCTCTCTCTCTCTCTCTCTCTCTCTCTCTCTCTCTCTCTCCCCCCATAGCCTTCGCTATCGGGCTCGTGCAGCGTCTGTAGGCTTGCGGGCTCAGTGCTCTCTCTCTCTCTCTCTCTCTCTCTCCTCTCTCTCTCTCCCCCCCCCCCCCCCCCCCCCTCTCTCTCTCTCTCTCTCTCTCTCTCTCTCTCTCTGTCCTCCATAGCCACTGCAACAGGTGCTTGCGGGCGTAGCACAAAGCCATATCAATCAGCTTCTCACTGCCGGCCATATTCAGCTTCAATAAAACCTCTCTCTCTCTCTATGAGTATTATGACACTGTTTTGACTGTCTTCATTGTCGTGTCAATAGGATCCTCGTACACTCCACATGGAATCACATAATACTCATAATGGCAGTACAAACCCCCTTTACCTTCCTCCATTATCTACTACACAACATATCCCAAGGGATCGTCTGCCGAGTCTACAAAACTACTGGGTTGCAAAGAAGAGGGAACAAAGAAACATGCAAAAAAGGACGGCACAAGTGCTAGAGGATGGTGACATTAATGACCAGGAGGCAAAGAAAATCTGTAAGGCAGTTGCTAAGTGTTGGTGTAATAAAAAAAAAGGGCTTTTCGAGGGTCTCCAATGGAGCATTCTATAGCAACTTCTCAGTCATCCAACGTTCTCAGTGTTGCAACCCACATTGAAGACAGTTGGGATGCTGATTTTTTCTAACATTTGTCATACATTGTCTGAGGTGAAGACTCCTCGTTCAAACAATGAGCTATTTTTGAAACGGGATACTATCATGGCATGCCTCAATGGAGTTAATGGGGTTAACAATGTAATGATAAATAATGATGTTGCGAAGGGATTAGGACTTCATTGAAGAAATGTCGCGGGAGCCAGTTTTTGGTTGCAAATTGATATGGAGGAGGGGTCACTTCCCTTATAAACGTGTCAATGTCAATAGCATAGGACCAGTACCTTAACAATCGAAATCAAAGAAATCATATTTCAATTCTAGTCAATGGAAAACCGCACCTCCCCAAACAAGAAAGATGTCGTTCGAAAGAGAATCGGCAGGAGGGCACATGTGGTGCATCTAGTGCATCTTTTCGATTTACCTCAGGTATATCAGCCAGAACATGAAAGTGTGTCACAATGCTTTACTTAGTAATTTTGGGTGCTTGCAAAAGCTTTGAAATGCTTTATAAGTGTCTCAAAGTGCTTCAAAGTGCATCACTTAGAGCCTGAAAATGCTTGAAAGTGCTAGAAAAGTGCATCTCTGTGTGCATGAAAGTGCTAAAAAGTTCTTCATAGTATTTTATAGCGCTTCCAAAGTGCACTAAAGTGCGAGTCATGGTGCTTGAAAGTGCCACAAAGTACTTTAGAGTGCTTCAGAGTGCTTTCTAAACTCTAAAGTGCTTTGGAGTGCTGCAGAGTGCCATAAAGTGCCTCAAAATGCTCTTAAATAGCACTGAAGTGCTTTCAAAGAGCCCTTAAAGTGCACTTCAGAGTGCTTTCAAGTGCCCAAAAGTCCTTTAAACTGTTGCATAGTGCTTTGGCAAAGTGTTTCAAAGCGCTTCAAAGTCCTTTAGAGTGCTTTGAAGTGCCACAGAGTACCTCCAAATGCTTTGAAGTGCCACAAAGTGCTCGAAAGTGATTCTAAAGTGCCACCAAGTAGTTTAGAGTGCTTCCAAAGTGCACCAATGTAGCTCAAAGTGCACCAAAGTGCTAATAAAGTGCTTCAATGTGCTATCAACTGCCACAAAGTGCCTCAGAGTGCTCTTAAAGTGCACTGAAGTGCTTCAGAGTGCTTTGAAGTGCCACAGAGTGTTTCAAAGCGCTTCAAAGTACTTTAGAGTGCTTCAGAGTGCTTTGAAGTGCCACAGAGTACCTCCGAATGCTTTGAAGTGCCACAAAGTGCTCGAAAGTGCTTTTAAAGTGCCACCAAGTAGTTTAGAGTGCTTCCAAAGTGCACCAATGTAGCTCAAAGTGCACCAAAGTGCTAATAAAGTGCTTCAATGTGCTATCAACTACCACAAAGTGCCTCAGAGTGCTCTTAAAGTGCACTGAAGTGCTTCAGAGTGCTTTGAAGTGCCACAAAGTGCTTTATAGTTCTGCAGAGTGCTTCAAAGAGAACCAAAGTGCATGACAGGTTGCTTTAAAGTTCCACCTTGTGCTTCACGATACTTTCAAGTGCCCAGAGTCTTTAAAGTACTACAAAGTGCTTAAAATTTCTTCAAAGTGTGTAAGTGTTGCAACTAGGTTTCAGTAATTTATAGTATTTGTAAATGTCTTTTGTGTGATAGAGGGATTTGTACATGCGGTTCCAGGAGGCTAATCCTAACATTAGGATGTCCCTTAGATGCTTTGAGGGTCTGAAGCCATACTTCATACGCAAGTTGAAGGACCGCACACCTACTATTATGAATACCATGTTCAGCTTGTTTACTTGAAGGAAGGCTTAAATCAAATGCGTCATGGAAGATACAGGCTACATGGAACGTCATGCTTTTGCAGGTGTCTTGTGTGCAGTCTGAGTGGTGGAATAGAGTAATGCACAACATCAAAAATCACTTTTTTATCCTTGACAGAAGTATGGGAGTCTTTATTGTGTCCAAAGCCAACTGATAGTGCTTTTCATTGTAGCAAATGTCTTTTGGGAACATGCACTGATTGTGGGATTGAAAGGCTCTTGTTGTGTCCTATTGAAGAGAGTGATGGTATCTCTAGAATGACTATCAAGCTTTTTGACAAGGTTCCTACACAAGAAAAGGATGAAGAAGGTCTAGATAAATGTCAAAAAGACCTCGTGGTTCAACAGCTCAATCCGATGAGTTTCATTTCTATGCTCCGAGGGAAACTAGGGAAGTTCATCAAACATGACTACTTGTACATGTGGCAAGCTCAGTAGTTCAAGGAGTGTTTGGCCAATTTTCCTGACGATGTAGTGGTGTCTATAATGGATTTTGCAAAGAATTACTCCTTTAAGGTGCAGAACGAGATCCAGTCAATGCATTGGTATTCATCTCAGGTCACAATCTTTGTTCACATTTCATACTTACGTGATGTCCTTGGTGCTATACAAAAGACGACTCACTTCTACATCTCCACGACAAGACACATGACACTTTGTTTGTGAAACACTGTTTTCTTTTGCATAATGAATGGCTGAAAAGACACGGCTATAGTGTCAAGCGACATTGGGTGTGGTCGGATGGTGTTGCTCACAATTCAAAGCAAGGTGGCCATTCTATTTTTTTGCACGATTCTTCAATATGAAAAGTGTTGAAATGACTCACAATTTCTTTGCTTCAGGCCATGGAAAGGGTGAACATGATGGGGCTGGTGTAGTGGTCAAAAGAGCCCTCACATAGGAGCAGTTGAAATATGACGGGTGGGAGCTGCATAACACTTCAAGCGTTGTTGCATTCCTCAATGCAACTCTCAGAAATCAATGCCCACAGACATGCAACAAAGTCAATCGTGCTTTTTGCAAGGTCAAGCTCGGTGATGTCGATAGAGTTATAGAGTGGGATTCCAAGCGCATGACAGGGTCTCGATCTTGGCAATGTGTCAATGGCTACAATCAGACGGATATGCACGGACTAAGGCACAGGCTGCTCTCTTGCTTTTGCGGTGCATGCATCAAAGGTCAATGGAGGAGATGTGCCAACAAAGATCATGTGCAAGGGTGGATATACTTGCAAATACAACCCATAGTTATGGATGAAAGCAATGGAGAATCTTCAAGCGAGCATGAGGATGAATACGTCCCCATGTATGCTGGCCACCACAATGACCTAAGCGATGCCTTGATGGTTGGACAAAACTTTGCAGTGACTGCAGAGGAGTTAGGTGAAAACTTATACGACCTGAAATGCACCAACACAAAGCGCCTGACCAAAACAAAGGAAAAGGATCAATGGCACAACATCATTAAGAAAAATTTGTATGTGGTTGAGGGCCTATTCTATGACAAGGTAAATGGCCAAGATGATACTTATGTCCTTTTGAACAACAAGCCCACTGCTCTAATCTACTCCCATCTGCTGCAATGCATCAGGTTTTCCATGTCCCCGAGGGAAGGTGAGCTTAATGTATATAATATGTCAAATGACATATTCGAGAAAATCTATAACAGCATGCCCCCAAAGGAGAACTTGTAAGATTTATCTCTACAAATTTGACTTTGGCCAGCACTTGTAACAATAGCTAGCACTTTTTTTTTTAATAAAAATGAAAATGAGGTAGTGAACTATTGAAGAGATTCAGGAAGGATTACATTAAAGCTAGGGGGGGGGGGGGGGGGGGGGGAGGGGATCACCTGACTACTGTCCTCTAAAATCATAACTAATCACCCCTGCTGAAAAGCTAGCACTTTTCACAGCAGGGTGATAAAAGATGTCTTTTAAAACACTGAAAGCACTTCTGAGAACTTTACTTTACCAACCCCGAGAAACACTTATGAGCACTTTACCAGCCCCTTGTACCACTTGACCAGCTCTCTGGACCACTTAGGACCACCTGACTAGCACTTTATACTACTTGACAAGCACTATGAACCACTTGACCACACCCTAAACCACTTGGCCAACACTTTATACCACTTGACAAGAACTCTGAACCACCTGACTAGCACTTTGAACCACTTGACCAACTCCCTGAACCACTTGGACAGCACTTTGTTCCACTTAACCACAATTTACCAGCCCTCTGAAAAACTTGACCAGCTCTTTGGACCACTTAGGACCTCTTGACTAGCACTTTTAAGCACTTTATACCACTTGACAAGCCCCTTGAACCATTTAACCACCCCCTTGAACCACTTGGCCAGCACTTTATACCACTTGACAAGCACTCTGAACCACCTAAACAACACTTTGAACCACTTGACCAAAACCCTGAACCACTTGGATAACAGTTTGTACTACTTGAACACCACTAACAACCACCTTGAACCACTTGACCAGCTCTTTGGACCACTTTGGACCACTTGACCAACACTTTACACTACTTGACAAGCACTATGAACCACTTGACTAGCTCTTTAGACCACTTAAGACCACCTGACCAGCACTTTGGACCACTTTGGACCACCTGACCAGCACTTTTGACCACCTGATAGGTACTTTGAAGCAATTTATACTACTTGACAAGAAATATTGACCACTTGAACACCACCCACTTTAAACCACTTGGCCACTTAACCAACACTTAACACCAATTCCAATTGACAGCAGCTGAAAGGGCGGTGGTAATGTGTGTCGTAGTCTCCACCCAACCGTGCTATCTTATAGCCTCCCCCTAGCATACACATTGTCCGGTCGTGTCGGTGGCCTTGCCCATAGGACCCATGTCCTTAAATTACCCCCCCCTTGGAGAATCATTTTCGTCCTCGAAAACGAACATAGGAAAAAGTTTCTTAAGTGCGAAGACATTCTCCCATGTAGGACCTTCTTCAGGTCTATCTAGCCATTTTACCAACACCTGTCATCTGACATGATGTCTGGTGCAAAGCTCATGAGAATCCAAAATCTTTTCGGGCTCATGAGGAATGCTTGGCGGTTCGATAAGTTCACTTGACCTATACGTATAGGCCACTTGACCTATACGTTTGAGAATGGTAAATGGTCCACAATAGCGTGGTGAAAGTTTAGCAACTTTTCCCGTCTGCAGACTTTCTGAATGCTCCAGAACTTTGAGGAAAACCTTGTCTCCTTCTTCAAAAGTAGCAAGACGACGATTCTCATCTGCTTACTTCTTATATCAATCTTGAGATTGCTTAACATTCTGTCGAGCAACTCGAAGCATATCAAAATGGTCTTGGAGAAAATCATTCGCTTGTTTCATCTTCTCCTTAGCCAACCCCACCATAACGGGTGATCTAGGTTGAAATCCATATAAAAGCATAAATGGACTAAACTCTGTAGTACTTTCTTTGAACTATTATTAGCAAATTCCAATATAGGTAAGCAGTCTTCCCAATTGGTTTTCTTCTTGCTAATGTACGCTCGTAGCATATCCTCTAGCACTTGATTAACTCTTGCTGTTTGACCATCCGTTTCTTGATGATCAACCATACTTAGATTAAGTTTAGTTTCCAACTTTTGGAACACAGCTCTCCAGAAGTGATTATCAAAATTTTGATCTTTGTCACTAATGATACTAGCTGGAAGACCGTAGAGTTTATATATATGCTCTACAAATAGCCGTATCTTTGTGAGACGGTCTACAATTACCCAAATGGCATCACGGCCACGATTTGTAGTAGGTAGTCCTACTACAAAATCCATAGAGATACTCTCCCACTTACCTTGTGGAATCTCTGAAGGATGTAAAAGGCCACCTACCTTAAGGCACTCTGCCTTATTAACTTGGCACTGTTGGCAGTTTAGTACGTACTCTTGAACATCATGATGTAAGCTTGACCAATATACGGATACTTGGATGACCAGCACTTGGACTATCGTGACACTCAAATAAGATTTTGCGCACAGTGTCTGAGTCCCTTGGCACACATACTCTACCTTTGTGGAGTAAGTAGCCATCATCAATGGAAAAATTCTTCCATCGCTTAAGCTCTTTGTGAGTAGGGGTGGAGCTCTATGTGTTGGAGTTTCTATCTGCTCGTGCAGAGACATGTTGATATGGCTGTTCAGAGACATGTGAGTGTGAGGGATCCCTTTTTAAAACTGCACTCCACACTTTAGCATATGATTGATCTTGTGCATACTTGCCACGTAATGACTCCAAAAATCCACTCTTTAGTTCCGTGAAAACAAGTGAATTAATCTGAGGCATCGAACTTAGTGCATCCGCTACTACATTATATCGCCCCTTGCGATATCGTAGCTTACAATCATAATCCTGAAGGATTTCTTCCCATCTAGCTTTATGGCCCTTCAAGTTTGTTTGAGTAGTAAACCATTTGATACTCACATGGTCAAAAAGTACTTCAAACTCGGCACCATATACATAGTGTCACCACTTTTGTAAAGCGTGAATTATGGCATAGAGATCTCTCTCATAAACATAATAATTCTGTTGAGCTCTATCTAACTTTTTACTTTCAAAGGCTATAGGTCTTCCCTCCTGGAGAAGTACCACACCAATGGCTTTATCACTAGCATCAGTCTCTCTACCACAAACGGCTTAAGTGGGTCGATGATTGCTAGGATGGGAGCACTAGCTATAGCTACCTTGAGCTGTTCAAAACTGTGTTTTTGGGCTTCTTCCCAAGAAAAGGTCTTACCTTTAGCTTTAAATTGATCCGTCATAGGAACAATGATTTTGTCATAATCACAGATATACTGTCGATAAAATCCAGCCATGCCTAAAACTATTTGAAGCTCCTCAACCGCGTTGGGATGTGGCCATCAAAGAATGGAAGCGACCTTGTCAGTGTTCATCTTAATGCCAGAATAAGAGATCACATGACCGAGGTAATGTATCTCTGTTTTAAAGAAATCGCACTTGCTTTGCTTAGCATACAACACGTGAGCTCGTAGCTGTTTGAACACTAATCGTAAGTGTTCTATGTGTTCATCTTCAGGCTTACTGTAAATGAGAATGTCATTAAGGAAAACCACAACAAATTTTCCAAGATAGGGATATAAGACACTATCCATGGGTGTCATAAATATAGCTGGAGCATTGGTTAGACCAAAAGCCATAACCAAAAATTCAAAATGCCAGAACCGGCAGTTTTGGAGATATCTTGTAGTAGGATACACACTTGGTGGTATCCTGAACGAAGATCTATCTTTGTATAGTAGCTTGCCCGGTGGATTTGATCAAACAACTCATCCACTCGAGACAGAGGATACTTGTTCTTGATGGTTATCGCATTTAATCCGCGATAATTACGCACATGCGCATAATACCATCTTTCTTTTTTGCCAATAGAATTGGTGATGCCCAAGGCGAAGTGACAGGTCTAATACCATCTTTCTTTTTTGCCAATATAATTGGTGATGCCCAAGGCGAGGTAGTCATCCAACTAACTCTCAACCTCCTTGGCTTCTTTAGCACTCAGACGATAAGGTGGTTTACTCACCAATTTAGTGCCAAAGACATCTATGCCATGCTGCACATCACGTGTAGGGGGTAAACCCGGTGGTAAATCACTTGATAACACATCACTATACTCCGTGAATAAGTGAGTCAGCTTTTGCCGTGCAAAAGGAGAAAGTAAACTAGAGTTAGCTGGATGGAGAATCTTGTAATCCCTGTAATGTTTGTTTTATAATAGTTGCACGTTACTCTATAGAATTAAAATTGGGAGCACTTTGCTCTTTAGATTTGTTAGCACTTTGTCTATCAGTAGAATTCATTGTAATTCACCGCACTTCATTCTTGAGAATTCACAAGACTTGGAGACAAGCAGTAACACAAAAAGACTTCATCTATTAAATCTGATCTCTGCAAAATAGAAAGCTTGGATGTACATATAAGAGGTGCAGATGGTATATTTTTCTCACCAAGAAAAAGCACATGTTTACCATTGGCCATAAAGGATAAGGAGTTGTGTTCATAAATAGTGTGCAATGTGTTTCCTAAACCATGCAGCCACTCCCGTCCTAAAACTACATCAGCACGGTCTATGTTCATAACTTGGAAGTTAATCGTCATCATATGATCTTGAACAATAAGCTCAACCCCTTGAACTACTGTGTCCCATACTTATTTATCATTCCTAGACATTTGCTGCACCACATGCTTGTGAGAACAGGGAGTCTGTGTAAGCTTCAATTTCTTGACTAGCTTATAGTTCAAGAAGTTATGAGTTGAACCATCATCCACTAAAATACAAACACGTTTTCTGTTAATAGTGCCATGCATGCGAATAAAATCATGGGGGCCAAAGGTGGGCTGCCACATTTAAGCAGACACACAACACTTGTGCTTTTCTTCCATATGAAGAACCTCTACAACACAATATTTAGGAGATGAATCTAATGTGAGGCATTGCACCGTGTGCATGGCCTTTTCTTTGCCTTGCAAAAGAGGACAATCTTTCTTGTTATGTTGGTCCGAAAGACATCTAAAACACAAATTGTGTTTCTTCGCACGCTCCAAATCGGTAGTGCTGAGAGACCCACGTGGAGTATCTCGGGAGTGCTTAAGCTTCTTAGCCTCTTGTGGGCGTGGAGAGGTAGATTGTCTCTTATTCCTCTTGGAACGTGTGGGAGATCTACCTCGCCATTGGCTCTTAGCCACATTGCTCTTAGCAAAAGTATTCTTAGAGTAGGGAACATTTCCTTTCCTCTCTTGGTCATCATCATATCTTTGGGCATGACTGATGGCTTCTTCCAAAGGTTTTGGATGTTAGGTTTTGACATGAAGACGATAGTCTTTGTCAGGACTCCTATTGAAACCCCGTATCTTTTGGAATTCATCTAGACCTTCTAGTTTTAATATGATTTCTCAATACATTGAAAGGTACTGCGTGAGAGAGAGGCCAGACATGTGGCATGCATCCCATGCTAACCAATTCTTATCTTCTTCATTGGAGTCCAAAAACTCTTTGGAGAAAGAAGCTTGAAACCCAGCCCAAGATGGAGGACGGGCCTCTATTGGAAATGTCATCCACCACTTATAGGCCTTGCCTTTAAGACATAGACTTGTTTCCATAGCCGTCTTTATATCCGGGGTGTGTCTCAATCTATGAATATCACTCCATTTGTGTAAGAACATATTGACCGCATCCTTGTTGCGATCACACTCTTCTCCATGAAACTCAGGAATGGTGATATTCTTAAGTAATGCATTGCTATCTTCTGCATCTTTTGTCTCTTGGACTCATTGAGTTGTGCAAGCTTGGTTCCCTTGAACCATGACACTTGTGGCTCCTTGAGTCGTCTGTGAATTCATAAATTTCATAAGTAACTCCGTAAGATTGGTAACATTTGCATTAAGTGCAGAGAGGTTGCGTTCAAGTTCGCTTTGGCAATTTTCCAAAGTTTTGAAAGCAGCCATATCTACAAGGCCATGATCTTGTTATACACAACAAGGGTCAATAGCTTGATGGTAAAGTCTTGAAAGCAGATATATCTACAAAGCCATGATCTTGTTATACACAACAAGGGTCAATAGCTTGATGGTAAAGTCTTGGCCTCTTACCCTCATGGGGTGGGTTCAAACCTCCTTCCTGAAAGGGTTAAGCCGGACTTCCTATGCGTGCAGCCAACGGAAGCCTTCGAAGCCTCGATGCCGTCTAGTTACCCGTCGAGTGTGCCTTGGTCGGCGTAAATGGGGCTATCATTGTCTGTCCGCACGCGCTGCGCATAGGAAACTGTGCATGTCTTGTATTTGCTGCACAACGGAGACATCGCTGTCTGTGGAACGAGGGAGATAAGCAACATGTCTCATGCACATGCAACCCGCTTTTTGTCTCTTCCCAAAAATAGCTCGGATACCAGTGAAAGGGTAGTGGTAATGCATGTCCTAGTCTCCACCCAATCATGCTATCTTATAGCCACCCCCTAGCGTACACACTGTCCGGCCATGCTAGTGGCCTTGCCCATAGGACCCATGTCCTTACAACAGCAATAGCCATTGACTTATAAAATTCTTCATAGTATATTAAGGTTTAGATACAAGAACAATTTTCTTTACAAGGAGTTAGCTTTTTAAAGAAGTAAAGTCAGTAGACTGCTCTGGCCATTCTTGCCTATGTGGCCGCTTATAATTGGTTGTTGGCCCCTGGCATTTTCGGTGCAAGAATTTCCTGTTGTGTCCATACTTTTCCATGTGCCAGATTCCAGTTCATTTGTGCAAGTTAAACCGTCCTGGCATCAAATGGACATTCCCTAACAGTCTTGGCTTTGTCAGGAGTCTCAACCCACTGTATTATAAATGAGGCAACATCTTCTTTGAGGAAAGTTTCCCACTGCCTCTCATTTGGCTTTTCTATCCCAGGCAGAATGTCAAAGTTATTGGGATCATTGAAGTACATCTTATAAAGGGAATCATCCAACAATAAAGTGTTAGACTTATTGAACTTAGGAAAGAGGTGCCAAAAGGTTTCAAGTTTTTTTTAAAATATTTTCTTTGGGGGGTTTCCAAATTCCCAACTACTAACATGGCAACAATTCTGTGCCACCCACCCACTCAGACAATGCTTGGCCTGAGATAGGCACTTGTCAATACCCTTCTCAAGATTGTGGCAAGCGTACGATGACCACATAAAAGTCTCTGCTATCTGAATGAGTCCAAACAAAAATAATTCTGCATCGTTCCGTACTAGTAGGTGATGGTATCATCCCCCTTTACTTTGTCAAAGTACAACATGTTTAAATCTGGGGGTTCCAATCCATGCGCTTATCATGCACACAAGCAAGGACATTGTTGAAGTCTACGATTACTGCCAATTCTCTATGGAGTGGGAAGCGAGACATTTTGTAGCAAGGAAGTTGGCGATCAATGTGCTCTACCTCATCAGTAGGTGGTGAGGGTTTTGAGCCAACCACACGAATTTTAACTGCAGAGAACAAATGGAGAGAAACTAAGAGAGAGTACTTAAATTTATATTGTCGGGAAAAAAGATACAAAGCTGCAATCTGAAAAAGATAGCATGAAAAAAAAAAGATACAAAGCTTCAAGAAGCTAAAGCTTCTTGCATGCTCTGGTTTTTGGGGGGAGTATGCCAGTACTCTTTTTGGGGTCCTGGGACAGCTCGTCCTCCATGTGCTTTTTTCTCTTCTTCCGCATCTCCACCGCTACAAATTGCAGCGTTGATTCCATTTCAGGATCCTCTACCTCAGCTACACTATCCTCCTTATAGGCATCAATATCTGGGCACCATATTGTGAACACAATGAACATGGTGACCATGATTCAAACATGAGAGGAGACACATATACAAAACTGACATTACCTTGGTTTCTTTAGGACGGAGTTGTCTCCTTCAGAATGTCCCAATCACCACCCTCAACACTTTTCCCACCTTCAAAGTTCTTGTACTTCATCAGCATGGCGTCAAGGTCAATGACCTCGTCCACATCGTGCATGCGCAATGTGGAAGCTTCTTTCTCAGCTAAGCCAACGCACACAATTAGTCTCCACAAGAGATTAGCATAAGTTCTATTGTATAAAATGACCAACCTACCTTCAAGCTCCTCATAAGAATTACCAAGTGCCCAGGATCTTGCTATATGGGGTATCTCCCATTTACAGTCTAGTACAACACACTTGGGATCAATCGCGATGAACACTGAAAAGCAGAACGGATGGTATATGTGGGCACATAGTAGATGAAAGACACCGGCCGCATATTTGTCTGCATGCTACACAATTTCTAGACAATAAAACAATATCCACACTAAATTTAGACTTGGAAGGTGGAGTGGGCACAAGAAGGGCCCTGCCCTCTCTTTTCATGAACTTGTTGGACCCCTTCATGAAGGAGGCATGCCTTCTGAACTCACCAAGCTCCCTGTCCATTTCCTGAACTATTTTTTGTACAAAATTAAAAACAAAGGAATATTATTGCATAACCAACCATAATGGGGGACATGCAGACCCTAGCAGGCACTTGCAAGCACCTTGGAGCACTTGTTGGAACCTTCAAGTACTTGTAGACACTTGCAAGTGCCTGCAAGTGATCTATTTATCCACTTCAGCACTTTGAAAGGCACTTGCTAGCACTTGGAAGCTCTTTTTAGCACTTTGAAGCACTTTGAAGCATTTTGATGCAAATTTAAGCACTTTGAAGCACTTTGAAGCACCTTCAAGCACTTGCAGGACTTTACAAGTGGTTGAAAGTGCTTCAAACTGCTTTAATATCCCTGCAGGTGGTTCAAAGTGCTTGCAAGTGCATAAAAGTTAGACACTTTTTAGCAGTTGTTGGCATTTGTAGGTGTTTAAAAGTGCTTGGAAGTGCTTCAAGGTGCTCAATCTGTCCACTTGCAGCACTTTGAAAGGCACTTGCTAGCACTTGGAAACTCTTTTTAGCACTTTGAAGCACTTTCAACTACCTGCAGGGTCTTAAAAGTAGTTAAAAGTGCTATAAAGTGCCTCAAAGTGCTCTGAAGTGATTACAGAATAAACGTTTAAGCACTTTGAAAGCATTTTGAAGCAATTTTAACCACTTTGAATCTTCTTCAAGCACTTGCAAGAGTTTGCGAGTGGTTGAAAGTTCTTCAAAGTGCTTTAATGTGAAAAATGGTGATTCAAAGTGCTTGCAAGTGCATAAAAGTTAAGCACTTTTAGCACTTGCTGGCATTTGTAGGTGTTTAAAAGTGCTTGGAAGTGCTTCCAGGTGCTCAATTTGTCCACTTGCAGCACTTTGAAAGGCACTTGGTAGCACCTAGAAGCTCTTTTTAGCACTTTGAAGCACTTTCAACTACATGCAAACTCCTGCAAGTGCTTGTAGGGTCTTATATTTTCTTCAAAGTGCTTTAAAGTGGTTTAAAGGGCTTGAAGTGATTGCAAAAAGCACTTTTAATCACTTTGAAAGCATTTTGAAGCAATTTTAACCACTTTGAATCTTCTTCAATCACTTGCAAGAGTTTGCGATTGGTTGAAAGTTCTTCAAAGTGCTTTAATGTGCCAAATGGTGGTTCAAAGTGCTTGCAAGTACATAAAAGTTAGGCACTTTTTAGCACTTGCAGGCATTTTTAGGTGTTTAAAAGTGCTTGGAAGTGCTTGCAGGTGGTTAAGGTGTTTACAAGTGCTAAATAGTCAAGCATTTTTTAGCAATTGCAAGAACTTTTAACCACTTTTATGCACATGCAGGTATTTCCAGATGTTTGCATGCGCTTAAAAGAGCCTGTAGGTGGCTGAAAGTGCTTGCAAGTTCTTAAAAGGTGACCACTCTCAATCACTGTTAGCACTTTCTAACACTTTATACACTTTGAAGACAGAGAAGATTGGAGTACCTGCATGGCTGACACCTCCCATTAGGGAAAATTTGAACTCACCAAGGGGCCTTATAAGGAGTTTGAATTCCTCTCTCATGTCCAAAATGAGAGTGCGGTAAAATTTTTGCAAATCAACTTTAAACTTGGCGGAGATTTGACAATTAGAATCTACTCTTCAATCTCTTTCTATTGATATAAAGCACGCCATGAGATTCCTCATATTTTGAAAGATTCTATTTTTGATCCTCTACATTCTAGACGGAGTTGTGATGTGACAACTCCGTCTAGAATGTAGAGGATCAAAAATAGAATCTTTCAAAATATGAGGAATCTCGTGGCGTGCTATATATCAATAGAAAGAGCTTGAAGAGTAGATTCTAATTGCCAAATCTCTGCCAAGTTTAGAGTTGATTTGCAAAAATTTTACCGCACGTCCGTTTTGGACACGAGAGAGGAAGTCAAACTCCTTATAAGGCCCCTTTGTGAGTCCAAATTTTTGCTAATGCCTATCCTTGCAGTATCATTGAATCCAAAGGACTTGGAGAGTACCCTTGTAAGGGCTCCCATTTCAGCCTCCTTTTTGGCAATCTCAGCTGCATTTTCTGTTGGAGAGGCTTTCAGTTTCTCCACCTCCTCTCTAGGCTCTCCAACTCTGCAGTGATGGGTGCACAAGATGAGGAGGTACCTTTGTTGCACAACCCTAAGTCCCGCTTTGTAGCTAGGACTGTCTTTGCAGACTTCACCTTCTCTTCTGCCTTCACTGCCTATTGCTCAAGGTCATCGGCAAGATTATCCACCCATGCTGTGTAGAGGGACTGAGAGGCTGTCCACATGTGTTATAGAGGGTGTTTGGACGCCACAAGACCATCCACAACATTCTCTATCAGTCCTTCAAATGTGGGGGAATTTCTTCACAATATAATCGGACATGAAATTCTGTATTTTTCTGTTGAGCCTCCTTTCTGGCTCTTGAAATTCTCTAATACTTGATCCCGAACCAAAGCCCATGCAATCCTATGGCTATTGGAGTTTGCTTTGGTAGCATCGCAGTATTCATATGAAAACCCCCTCGCAAACCTCGTCATCGGCTCGTCGTTGGAGGGGGCAACCATGTAGACCTTCTGATATAGAAGCCTGCATGCATTGTAAAGGTGGTCATGCACCTGGTGGAGGAAGATCTTAGTCTTCTTCTTCTCTAGCACCTTGAACATTGTTGACCACTGTTCAGAGGTGGCAGGTCCTTGTCTATTAAATCCTTGGGCATCTTGCCCTCCATGCTCAGTCCATATTCCTCATGCAACTGCAATGCATAATAGCAAAACTTGGAAAGTACTGGATACTCCACCGATGCTTCAAGAAAAGTCATGGAGAAAAATGATTTGCAACCAATGCTGAAAAAAAAGGATTTTTGGCTATGCATTGCCATGAGGCGCATAGACATGAGGCGATGTAGAACCCACCTTTCCGAGCATATTTTCAACCGACAACATGCATTTGAAGAGGGAATTTTCGACGGTCATGTTTGTTGTTGGGATCAGTAGCGTCGTGTTGGTTGCAAGGAATTGATGTGTCGTGGTTGTTGAAGGCATCTGCTGTGTCGCATGTATTGGGAGGGTCTGCTATGTGGTGGCTGTTGTGCGGGGGTTTGTTGTGCTATGATGTTTGTTGCAGGGGATGCCTACATTGTACCAATTCCGTTCTCTCAGTCGGGTTTTTGCACTTCTTGGAGGGAGTGTTCTTCTTAGGAGTCATCTCTGCAGAGGGTGTTGTTGTAGCCTTTATGCTTCCATGCCAGGGGAAATGGGGGCAGAGCTCCATCAGGGATATGGCGGAGCACGACGGGTGCAATGGGGGGCAGAGCGCGACGGCTACAACATGCAATGGGGGGAGCACGAGCAGTGGGAGCACACAGGTACATACGAGATTCCGAGTGATAAGCTAGTTGCGTGAGAGGAAAGGAGAAAGAGGACAAAGGCCATGATGGCTGTAAGTTCAAAAAAAGGGGACCCACTCCACCCCATAATAGCTCGCATGCATCTAGATTATAGGTGCATAAATTATATTGCATACAAATTTAGAATTTCCCTCTCCCTCTTTTTCCAAATTTGAAAAACGTTGAATTTCCCTCCAACTAGGTGCTATTGGTGGTACCACCAAAAGGTGCAAAAAGTGGTACCACTTAAACATGCTGTCACCCTTACACACAATTTCTGTTTGAAATAAAAAAAAATTCTTGAATAGTGTATTCCAAAAATGTGTGCATAGAATTCTCAATCATATGCAACCATGTGGTTTTGAAATTATCATCTTGTGCATAAGTGTCAGGGATTGAATCAAATGAAGTACCCATAATGGTTGATAAATTATTAAGAGAGGGTCTTCGACTCAAAGCATCAGCTACAAAATTTTCCTTACCAGGTTGGTATTGAATGTTGGGTTGAAAATTTGAATGAAGGCAACCCACTTAATATGTCTATCATCTATTAAGGGTTGAGATAGTAAGTACTTGATACTTTGTTGACAAGTTTTGATGATTAAATTAACACCTATTAAATAGTGTTTCCAAATTTTCAAGGCGTGTACAACAATAGTCAACTCTTTGTCATATGTACTAAATTTTTCTTCAGACGGTTTAAAGTTACAACTTTCAAATACAAGTGGATGGTTATCTTGCATAAGGACTACACCAATACCTTTTCCACTAGCATCGATGAATACAACAAAGAATGGTCTATTAAAATCAAACAATTACAGTACTGGTTCATTTATCAAAGCATTCTTGAATACCTTAAAGGAACTTTCTTGCAATTTAGACCATACACAAGGATAATTTTTCTTTAATTGGAGAGTGAGGTAATGAGATTTGTAAGCAAAGTTACGTACAAACTTCTTGTAATAACAGTATAGACCAATAAAAGAATATAAATTCATCCAAATTTTTGTGTCTAGGCCATGAATGAATGGCTTCAATTTTCTTATGGTCTACATGTATTCCTTTATCCGAAACAATGTGCCCCAAATATTCAATTTCAGATTGGAAAAATGAACTTTTTTCAAGATTCAAATACAAGTGGTTGTGTGCAAGTAGATTGAATACACGTGTTAAGTGCCCTTTATACTCTTATTCCGATTTACTAATAAATACAAGAATATTATCAAAGAATACAATCACGAAATCTTGATGGTCAATGAAAATTTTGTTCATCATGCGTGTGAATGTGACTGGTGTATTTGTTAGACCAAATGACATCACAAGAAATTCATAATGTCCCTTTTGTGTTCTGAAAGCAGTTTTGTAGACATCTTGGTCAAACATTTTGACTTGGTGATACCCTGATTTGTCCATTAATGTCCATTTTGTGCTCCTTTTTTAGCCTACTTTGTGTTAATAGAATTTTCATAATAATCATTATCACTTTGTGCAACTTATGTGTGTGCGAGTTGAACGTCCCTTGCCTAAGGTTGCTTCCTGTAATGGAAATGGTCTATGAACTTTGATAATAGCGGAATTAGGAGAATTAGAGTGAGCATTTTTATGAGACTACTTTGAGAACATAGAGGATGAACTTAATTAGCGGTAGCAACATAACCATAATACTTAATTAGCTTGGCATGAACAATACTTTTGCAACAAAGAGAGTTTAGAGAACTTGAAAACAGTTGAGGACTGGATTTATGTGGAGCCCGGCCCCCCCTCCAATAGGCATTTGTATTATAGATTCTCCCATCAAGAGAGACTTGGTACAATACAATCTTTGTGTTCCTTGTGACCTAGGTGATGCAATGAAGATGGGAAGATTCATGCATCACGAGCATAACATAGACTTTGTAAAAAGCATTAAATATCCCCGGCCTCAGTCTGAAGGCCTCAAACACCTTCAAAGGTGGAGAGAGATAGCGGGGAATGAGGATAGGGAAGAGGAAGAAGAAACAGTATAGGAGAAAGAAATAGTTCCTCACTTCTCATCACTCTTCTTTCTTAGCATTTAATAGCTTAGTAATGAAGATGGAGAAGATGGCAAGCTTAAGCATTAGAGCATGGCTCTTTGTTGGATTTGCATTCCATAGCCAAGAGTGTTGGTGTAGGCTCTCAACTTCTCTACAAGGTTGGAGAAGGAGATGGATCTCTTGCACTTGATCCTCACACAATGTGTGTATGTGTGTGTGTGTGGGGGGGGGGGGGGGGGGGGGGAGATTATACCCCCCAAGCTAGCCCCCTCCTTGCTTTGGTTGAACCCCTCTTCTAGCACTAGCATGTACCTAATTGGACCTCCTCAAGCCTGACTAATCACATGCTTAGTGCATATCAAGCAGCAAGGGTAGCATTAGGACAAGTGTTCTTCTTACCCCTTTGAGAGAGAGGTCTTGACTAATGCTTTTAAAAATTAATTAAATAAATTAATTTCTCATTGGACCCCTTGAGAGGGCAACCAATAGGCTCTAGGCACCTTATGAGGGCAACATGGAGAGGAGCTTGACATGTTTCCTTGTTGCCTCCTTGGTCTAGGCTTGCCTTGTGTGAGGGTGTGTGTGTTCTCTCTCATGCCCCTACTTGTAGGGTTCGCCCCGTCCTTGTAAGGATCCTTGTTGACTTTTTAACACCTCAAGCCCCTCAACCTTGGGCCCGGTTCCCACCACAAGCTTGGATCTTAAGCCCCTCAAGCTTGGGTCGGGTTTCCACCTCAAGTACCACACTAGCATCTCAAGCAAGATAAGCACCTCAAGCATATCAGTCATCAAGCATGACAAGCACCTCAAGTTTGGGTGCGGTTCCCACCTCAAGCACAACCCTAGCTTACCTAAGGTCCAAGGCTTTTCACACTAACTAATGGAGGTATTTAATGAAGTTAACCCTAATGCTTTTAATCTCCATTATCATTGCTCTTTGATAGACCATCTCCCATTTAGACCTATTACCTTTGGCCCCTTGCTGGGATGCATCTAAAGCACATATCTATATTCTAACTCTTGTTTCGGTTTATTCTCTCACATTAAGTGATGAGTTTAATATGAGAAAATCATTTGGGTATAGTTATATATTAGATTTTATAACATTACCTCTCCCTTGAAATCATAGTCGTCCTCAACTATGAGGTAGAAGAGATAAAGCCTTAGTCATTAGTTGATGTTTCTTAGTGGGTAGAGGATCCCTAAGTTACCCTATGACATCATTCCAATATGGATGACTAATCCATTTGGTGCTTGGGAGACATAGCTACTGCAAGCATGTTAGCTCTTTAGTCCATTTCATTCTTCCAAAGTAGAGTGACAAATTCTACTTGGTGTTTGAGAGATGTCATCCATCACAAACATGATTCTAAGCATGCATACTATTTATATTTGTGCACAATGAAAAGAGAATCTGTCTTATAAAACAAAAACATTGATCATTTAAAAGAATTATGTGCATTTTCTCACTCTAATGTAGCATTGTAAGCATTGACAAGGTTCATATTATCCTTAAGTTTTATTCTTTGCATCCATCTAGCATCTTCAAAAGGATAATTTTTGAAGTTAATAAGATACCGTTTCAAGGACTCTTTGACAAAAATCTTGTACACAAAAAATGATCTTTTCATTGATTTATCAAAAGAAGGATGATTTACAAGTGCTATAGTACAACTAGAATCACTAGAATCTATATACATGCTCTTTTCCCTGTAGGTGAAGTAGATTCTCCTTTTAGGGAACTTCATGTTGGCAGCCATGTGGTTGAACCATGGTGCCCCTAGGATAACGTCCTCATGTTGGAGAGGAGAGATAAAAAAGTCTTCTTTGTCGATGTAGCTTTGGACATGAAGCCTCAACTTCCCAATCAAGGGCGTAACGGAGGCTTGCTGTCCCTTGAAAGATGCATCGATAGTTACAGTATCTCCCATCTCAAATCTTGAATGCCCAAATTAGTGGCCAAGTCCGTTGATATGAAGTTGTGAGTAAAGCCAGGTTCAAACAAGATAAAAAAATCATGCTCCCTTACCTTTCCCCAATCATAGGAGAGAGGTGATCCTTTGCAATGAGCATCCTCTTTTGGAGCTTTGATAGTGGAATCTCTAGGAGTCTCATTGCGGACATTTCTCTTGGCCGCGCAAGAACGATAGCCGTGTCCTTGCTCGCCACACTTAAAACATTTGTGGTCCTTGCGAAAAGCTTTAAGCTTTTCAAGAGAGATTTTACTTTTACCTTTTTAAACTCCCTTCTCCTTTTGCATCACTTTTATCTTTGATTTCCATAGGTTTGACATTCCTTCTAGCCCCTTGTTGGAAAATGATGCACAAAGAAACCATAGTGTGGTGGATTACTTTGGTGATATAACTAGGCCCTTGAGAGTTCACTTACTCGGCCATCTCTTCAGGTAATCTTGCATAGAATTGTTTCTTTTTCTTGGCGAAGTTTATCTTTTGAAAGACAATAACCTTGAGATGTAAATTCCAAAACTTGTCCATATATTTGAAGATAGATTGATGGGAGAGAAGCTTCAAACTCCGCCATTTAGTAAGCACTTTTTCCTTTGCATCGCTTGCAAGGAATTGCTTCATGATGGAAACTTGTAGAGTTTTCCATATCTTTGGGGCTTTGCCATTGCCGCAAGGCTAGCCCACCATTGACGAGCAGATTTTTGGAAGTGCATAGCTACATGACATAGCTTGGAGGACTCCATGAAGCCCTCGTCTCCAAAGACCGCATTAAATTGTTGGATGAAGGCCAATACTTTCTCGATAGCACCAAAGGTGCCATCATATGTGAGAAAAGAGATACTCTTTCCTCCCTCTTTGAACTTCTTGAGCTTTTGGGAACTTCGCCATGTAGGGTAAGATTTGCCATGTCCTCCCCTCTTATATCTCTAGGAGAATAGCTATTGCTTTCGTTGGAAGAGGAGGAAGGTGAAGAAGAAGAAGGAGAATAGGGTGACCTCTTTATTACCCTTTTCTTCCTTTGTTTCCTCTCTTCCCTTTTGGAGTGACGAGGAGAAGGACAATGAGTTGACAATTTCCTTTTGGAAGGAGTTGGTGATCGTCTAAACTGTCGTCTTCGTGGAGCCGCACCTTCAGAGGAACTTAGGGATTCGCTTCTTTCTCATTCTTTGGATTCCTCCTCTCTTATGGGAGAGAGGATTCTTTTGGGGGTCTCATCAAGAGGCCTCCTAAGCTCTCTCTCCTCTTGGAGAGGGAGGAAAATCCAATAAGCATGAAGTTGTTGAGTAACTTGGGCTTGCAAAGTAGGGTTTCCCCCATAGCTTGTTGTAACCTAGTAACAAGATAATTGACAAACATGGGGGAATCATCATTAGCACCTTCATGTGAAAAATAAAAGTTATCAATCTTCATTTTACTCTCTTGGTTATTGTCAACCACCATGATAATTAAACTTATGTATAGATTACTTTATGCTTTGGTACCCTCAAAAACCTATAAAAGAAAAAAAAAAATCCTAAGCGAGCGATTCTTGCAAAAAAAAAAAGGAGGGGGGGGGGGGGGGAAGATAAAAAAGGTGGGAGGTGTGGGGTGGTACTAAAAAAACACCAGTTTTACACCAAACGTGTTTCGCTTGAATTAGCTCATCAGTGGTGCAAAACATAGGTGGAAGGGGGGAGTATAAATAGGGGGGCAAGGCTCAAAAATCTGTACAGAGCCCAGTAATCAAAGTAGGATGGTGCCAATTGAAGGAGAGTTACTCCCCAATTCTTTTAGCAGGTACTCAATAAAGAGGGGGAATTTGTAAGGGATGTACAAAAAAGGAGGCTAGTAAAGAGTGTACCAAAGATTAAAGGAGGGTTAGGGGGTGCAATGGAGTTACAAGGAGGAGGCTAGACGAGGTGGCAAGTATCATGGATTATTAAGAGGAGGAGTATATGAGGTGTGGGTTTTTTCGGGGGGGGGGGCTAGAGGAGGTGGCAAGTATCATGGAAAATAAAGAGGAGGAGTATATGAGGTGTGGGGTGGAGAACGACCTTTGGGGGGGTCGAGAGGGGGGGGGGGGGGGGGGGGAAGGGGAAGGAAAGGAAGGGAAGGGAAGGGAAAGGGAGATTATGTAGGATTGGGTTTTTCTGAAAGGAGAGATCCAAGATTTGGTGCACTGAGCCAACATACGATTGGTTTTGGGAGGTGTGCTAGCTCGGGATTAGCTTTGAGAAGATTAGAGAGAGTTTTGTTAATGGAGAGGGAGGGGTTAAGAGTGCGGGTGAGGGGTGAGAAAGGAATTTTTACAATAGTGGGTGGTGGTTTGGTTTTGTGATTTTTTTGTAGGAGGGAGGGTCTTGAGTGGTAAGAGACAAAACGAAAGCAAGCTTCCAAGAGAGGGGGGGGGGGGGGGGTAACCTTTAGCCCTAAGCCTGGAAAAGAAGAGGTTCCGGATGTTGATAAAGCCCTCTAGGGATCTCTCTCGAATGATGTATCTTTTGATTTCTTGGAGAATGAAGGAGTTCAGACTCTTTTGATGACACTTAGAATCTAAAATTCCATGGGTGGCAAAGGAGGTTCCTTTGAAGAAGTGGATATCTAAAATAACCACCTCTTGTGAGGAGATGAGGGAATAGATCTTTATATGTTGTTGGAGAGGGTGTCCATAGTTTTGCAGCATTTTGCCCAAACTTGAAGCAGGGCCATCCAAAATACCAAAAGCATCATCCATGAATCTTTTAAAGTAGAGAAGGGAGGGAGAGGCGAGGAGGTTCATGCCCTCTTCCAGGGAGCAAAGAAAGAGGCATGCATAGACTACGGCAAAGTTGGAGCCCATTGCCGTTCCTTTGATTTGGTGCCAACACTTTCCTTTAAAGGAAAGATAGTGATGGTTGAGGATAAGGGAGGCTAGGGATAGAATAAAGTGGATTTTGGGAAGGGAAAATAAGTTCTGGATGGTGTTTTTGAGAGCAAGAAGACCCTCTTGTATGGGAATGCTAGGATACAGGGTTTCCACTTAAAAAGTGAATAGAAGAATGTGGCGGGGAAAAGAAAAGGTGGCTAAGTCCAAGATAAGGGAGTGGGAGTCTTGGAGGTGTTGGGTTTTAGACAAGAGGTTGGGGTAGAGTTGCGCATGGAGCCATTTAGAAGGATTTTCCAAGATATAACCTTCGTAGGAACAAATAGGGCGACCAACAAGGGTGGGTTTGTGGATTTTAGGTAGGACAAAGAAAGGGCATGGTTTAGGGGAGGGTTTGCCAAGAGAGGAGGAGAGGATAAAAATTTGTTCATTGTATGGGAGAAGGGGGTAACTTGATACAATGGAGGCGAGGAGGGAGGAGACAAAAGGTAAGGGGGGAGAAGAAATAAGGGAGTAGGTGAGTGGATCCGAAAGTTGGCGAAGTGCCTCATCATCATACCAAGCCCTTGAGAGGATTACCGGCCCAAGGTTCTTATCAGCCGGTCTGATTGTGACGCTGACGTCCTTTTTTAAGGAGGATATGGCTTCAAACAAAAAGGGTTTGAAGTGGAAGCTAGGAGTAAGAGAGAGAAGGGGTTTAAGAAAAGAAAAAATGTGCTTGAAGGCAAGGTTAAGAGATAGAGACGGAGAGGGGGGATTCCAAGAGGGATTGGGGATAGATAAAGAGAGAGGAGATGAGGGAGAAGAAATTTTAAAGAAGAGCTTTAGTTGAAGTGATCTATTAAGGTTAGAGTATGCTTCTAGGATTAGGCTAGGAGGAGGTGGGGGAGAGGGAGGAATGTAATTTAGACCAATCCCAAGAAGCTTTTTTTCTGTAGAGGATAGGGAGCGATTGTGTGAGGAGAGATTGGTGACCTTGTGTTCAAGAGAAAAGGTAGAGAGATTTTTTAAGACTAAAATTTTGAAGAGGTAAGGGTTTGTGAGAGGAAGCCAATACTTGGAACGTTTTTTGCAAAAAGGGGAGGGGAGGGTGAGGAGAGGGAAAGTACAAGGAGGAGGGGTCCAAAGATGGGAATAGAGAGGAGGTTTAGAGAAGAGCAAGTGGACCCAAGTTGTAGGGTGCTCCTTCCCTAATTCAACCTCCTCTACTGCAAGTTTATTGAGCTCTTGGGTAGGCTAAATTAGGGGTGAATAGGTTTATTTTGAGGTGTGTGGGAGGAGCTAGGGGAAGGAGATATAAGGGGATAGTTAGGTGTTTGGAGAAGAGAGAGTAAACGGGAAGGGTTGATAGAGGAAGGAGGGGGGGAGGAGGAGGAGGGTTTTATTTTAGAGGGGGAGAGTGGAGTGGTGAAAGAAGGGTGTTTTGGAGAGGGGGAGGGATGAGAGGGAAAAGAGGGAAAATAGGGAGAGATACAAGAGGGGGACTTGGTGAGAGGGTAGGATGAAGAGGGAGAGTTTTTAGGCTTTTTAAAGGGTTGATGAGAAAATCTCTCATGGGGGAATTTGGACAAGGGAGGGGAATTATGGAAGCCATGGTTAGAGTACTTTATAGGAGGAGGGAGTTTTTTTGTGGGAAAAGGAATGAGGAGTTTTGTTAACATGCTTCTTTGGTGGGGGTTTCTTTTATGGTGAGATAAGATTATTAATTTGGGTAGTGACCTCATGGTATACCAATTCTCCCACTGTTTCTTCCTTAGCTAGAGATTTTATCTCCTCTAGGAGAGAGGCTTGGGACCTCTTTCTAGCATTGTGAGCCGCTAAGTTCAAGGAAGAGGCTATATGGGTTTGAAGGATCTCATTTTGCAAGAGAGCATCAAACTCATTAAGGGAAGCTTGCTTCCATAATAGCAATTGGCTTGCCCAAGCCGAAGGTTGTACTCTAGGGAAGGATATGGGTGCAAGCTTTTTAGTGAGTCATGGTAGTCATCAAAGCTTTTTTGGAGGTTCTCTACAAGTAAGGCTTGCGCTTGAATATACACTTTGGTGCAATCAAGCTGGTATTGGATATTGAGGGTTTCTAGTTTAGCACTTAAGAGCACTTGTGCATGTGAGTCTTCCAAGGTAAGAAGTGGAAGTTTCATGCAAAGGCTATGTGGAGATTTTTGGTTGGCAAGAACGTTTTGTAGGTGGGAGAGGTGAGAATTTGCTTTATGGAGCTTAAGATTTAGAGCCTTAAACTCCTCTAAAGATAAGGATACAATTTTATGGAATTCCAAAGGCTTGTTAATGGCGGGAAGAATGGGAAGAGACATAGACGAGGATGAAGGGGTCAAATTAGAGGCGCCTGTGGAGAGAGAGCCGAAGGAAAAGGGGAAAGTAAGGGAGGGGTTGGCGAGGATGCTGCCAAATTTAGAGCATGAGGAGTTCGTTATGCCATATTGAGGTGAAGTGGTGGGGAAGCCTTTGAGGGTAGAGGGGATGGAGAGTTGGTCTAAATCTTCCATAGGTAGGTTTGCGGTAAGACCCAAAATTTCTTCCGGGCTAAACAAAGTTTTCTTTGAGGGTGAAGAGGTGAGAGTAGAGGCTTGCATTGGCGTGGTTAAAGTGGGATTGATGAGGCTCGCCGCCGATACAAAGCCGAGAAAGGTACAAACACCGCCGGGAGAGGTATTAAGGGCTTGGGTATCCATAGGGGTAGGGAAGGAGGAAGAGGATTGGATGTTGGGAGGGTTCGTGGGGAAATTAGTGGACGAGGTAACGGGAGCTTCCACTATCCCCATGGTGGTGGGAATAGGGGTTACATTAGGGGGAGAGGGTGGGGGAGTGGGAGAGGTCTCCATCCGGTTGAATAAAAGGCTCCGGGTGGGAACCGAGTTTGCCACTTGGACAGAGTCTCTTAGGTAGTTTGTGGAGCGGCCGTGTGACTAGTGCCTTGGTAGTGAAGCGGTCCGGGGCGGGCAACAAGAACAGCAACCTCTAGACACCCTTCAAGGCTCCCGTGCTGCTCAATGGGGCTGGGGCACAACACAACACAAACCAAAACAACAAACCCACAGCCAAATCCCAACTACACAAGGGGAACCACCTAGTTTAAGAGCGAACTAGGACGCAAAAGAGGAGAATCGTTAGAGCAACCCAGAAACAAGCAAGGAATTTACACTAACCATAACACCAATGGAACACTCTCACACAGTAAAACACGAGAGAGAGAGAGAGAGAGAGAGAGAGAGAGAGAGAGAGAGAGAGAGAGAGAGAGAGAGAGAGAGAGATGGTGCTCGGGCTGCTTTGAAGTGTATCGTTAATGATCAAGCAAACATAAATATATATATGTAAGAAAGAGAGAGAAGGGGGAAGGGTGTGCTTGTTGCACTAATGCCTTCTTACAAATCTGTCATGACCAATCAAAGTGAGATTAGTATTTGTTCAACATAGCCTGCGTAAATTACACCACAACACATCACAAGAAAAAACCCACCCCAATCACTGTCTTAAGGCCAGGGGAGTCCTCTCCACCCTGTCGCCCTCTTACAACATGTGGGATTTATGGCTAAATTGATAACAATACCCGGAGACAAACTATCAAGAACTTAAATAAAACACCAAGACACTTACACATCATTATTGTCCATGACTTCACGTTGGAAGGGAGACAAGGTATCCATGCTTAGTCCAAATTCACCCTCCTTGATTCAGCAAATGTTGGGCTTACACTAGTAGGAGAAATGATAGATTTCCTACTCTCAATTTAATGATCACTCTCTCTTACAATGGCATAGAGTTACCTTGCTAATCACCCCTAATACAACACATACATATGCCTAATGCCAATGAGATTCCACTCAAGAGCTCCTTCTCAAGAGGTTGAGCTTGGCTTCTCAAGCTATAGCATAGTGCTCTTTCTTCTCCCCCTCTTTTGTGCTAGCTACACCCTCCTTTTATAGCAATTTTGAAGGCTAGGGTTACTCCTCTAACCATGGTTGGGTTAGAATTTCAGCAATTTATCTAATTTCTTTTGCTTGGAATTATCAAGAAGTTGGTGGGGAAAGAGAGAGGAGAGAAATGGAGGTGATAGGACTTTTCATAGTGGGTTAGTGTTAGTAGAGTTAGTATTAATTTACAAATGGAATTGGATATTTACAATGGGAGTATCCATGTAGGATACAAATAAGGAAGAAAAACTCTTAGAGGTAAGAAAAGGTGGATTTCTTACAAGGTTGATGCTCCAAGTGTCTTGAGTAGGGCCAATTTTGACGCTTGTTGACGGTCCACTAGCTTTGACGGTACATTTTTTCTCCACTCTTAACCTTCCTTGAGAGACAAGGTAATTGAAGCTGAGTAATCAACCACCATGATGCTGTCTTTTAAGAGAAGAGGCTGAATTTTGTGGTTTTTTTGATGGATATGGGTAATTTGGAGGAGGAAAAATGAGACTAGGTGGTCAATTTTGGAATGGAATTGTGTGTGGGAGGTATGAGTTCACCATGGTTTCTCTTATTCTTCAAGGTTGAGGAGAAGGTGAGTAGGGTGCAGAGAGGAGTGGTGAGAGAGGTGGGGATGATGAGTGGAGAAGTGTGTGTGAAAGAGGAAAATGATAAAGTGGAAGAGAGAGTGTGGCTGCATAGCATGGGAAAACT
This sequence comes from Adiantum capillus-veneris, assembly GCF_014529385.1. Lineage (NCBI taxonomy): Eukaryota > Viridiplantae > Streptophyta > Polypodiopsida > Polypodiales > Pteridaceae > Adiantum > Adiantum capillus-veneris. The sequence continues at coordinate 23,190,843 of NC_140943.1, forward strand.
GGGGTCCACTAATAAAATCATAGCTCACAGCTCGTAGCTCAAAAAAATATGAAAAAATTTGAGGCAAAAGTTCCGTCCACGAGATACAACTTTTGTTTGTATCACCTTTTCAAATTCGGAGAGCAAGTGAACTTTAAAAATTCAGCAAAATCGACCGTTTTTTTCCACTGCACAAGGTCCTTGTGGGGTCCTTCTTTGGATGATTCTTTTGAATACCTCCAAGAGTGAGCCCTCCATAGTGCATGTATGCATGCCACCTACCCTTGACCTTATTTGGTAGGTCTATAATTGAAGATATTGTTGAGATCATGATATAAGTGAATAGTACAACTAAGAAAATCAAATATTGAGGGGTCTAAAAAATATGTACATGTCAAATATAAATAATATAAGTGGAAAAAATATAAAGGGTTCAAAAGAAATCTCTCTCATTATGAGGCTACCATAAAAAGATAAATATTTTTGGTGTTCTAATTTTTTAGAAAAAAAACAAAATAGATGTAGGAAGGGAAAAATCACAATAGTGAAAAAATATACACATAAATAAAACTAGTTTTTTTGGATTTTTGTTGGGGTGGAGTTACACCAAATATAAGAGAAGCTTACATGAAAATATTTCTATATGGAATAAAGAGTATGAAAAATGGCAAGAAAAATTGTGGTAATGGTGAGGCAATGTACAGAGCATAAATAACACACACCTAGGTAGAAATATTTAAATAAATACCAAAATAATTATGAAAAAATCTTTTATTTAGGCCCTATATACAAAGAAATATTTACATACGCATGGGCCATAATATACTTATATTTTTTATTATTTTGGCTCAACTAGCCCAATGACTAGTTAATTGAGGGTTTTTTATTTCAGTAAGGAGATATGGGAAAAGTCCCCTAACTCACACGCACCTATATACAGTGAAAGGGTGAGGGTAACCACAGTGTTTGAGTGATTTGATAGGGTGGGATAACTCACTATGGCAATCACAGAGAGCCGAAAAACGGCTATCATTAGCCCTCCCCCAGGATGATGGTATATTCATGTACCATCATAAAGAATCTTTTCCAAAGAGTGCTTCAGAGTCCTTGACAAGATCTTTATTGTTTGGCCCCTTGGAATTTTGGTTTGTGTTACACTCATGCTTCATGGAACAATACTTACATGGGATAGTTGCCTTTTGCTCTGGTAGGTTCTTTGGTAGAAGGCGACTCAAGTAAGGCTTCAAGCGATAGTCGTTTACCTTCCTGGAGTGCTCTTTCCCATTCAAGTCCATAAGTTGATAGTAACTTGAATTGAAAGCCTTCTTGACTATGTATGGCCCCTGCCATCTTGTTTCAAATTTGGCATCAAAACGATTATCGAGTCGATTGTCATACCTTAGCACAAGATCTCCTTCATTGATGCCTTTGTCCTTCAGTTTCTTGTCAAGCTTCTCCTTTTTCTGTGTGTCTTTCCTCTTATAGCACTCGTATGCTGCTTCTCTTTTCCACTCAAACTCAGCTAAGGTAAGAAGTCGATCCATCCATGCTTCTTGATCATCTTGTGCTGATTTGCCATGAAGTCGCATTGTTGGAATGCTTAGTTCAATTGGCTGTAAAGCCTCTTGACCATAGACCAAGTGAAATGGTGTGAACTCCGTGGCTTCCCTATATGTGGTTCGATACGCCTACAAGGCACCATCCAAGAAGTCATCCCACAACTTTGTCTTGTTTTTCACCATCTTTCTAATGATGCCTGCAATGACACCATTAGCTTTTTCTACCAAACCATTTGATTGGGGATAGTAGGGTGTACTGTGACGATGTAGAATGCGAAGTTCTTCACAGACTTCTGTGAGCAATCCCTTTCTAAACCCTGGACCATTATCAGAAACAATCTCCAAAGGTGTGCCAAATCTACAACAAATGTGAGTGTAGACGAATTTGGTCACTGTCCTCTCATTTACCTTTGCCACACTTTGTGCTTCCACCCACCTAGTCATATAGTCTACAGCCACTAGAATGTAGAGTTTACCATTTTTTGTCCTAGTCATAGGACCCATAGCATCAATGCCCCACTTTTCAAAGGGTCCATTTGCAAGCACGATTTGCCTTGGACCATAAATCAATCTTCTATTCCCATTTACCTGACAATTGTGACAACTTTTACACCAATGTTGGACATCCAAATGCAGACTTGGCCAAACATACCCCGCAAGAAAAATCTTCTTCACAGTTAATTCTTGGGAAAAATGACCACCACATGCCTGTTCATGCAAACCTTTTAGAATGGCTGGAATTTCCGCGATAGTTGGTACTCTTCTGCACACTTTATCCTTCCCTCTTTGATAGAGGGAGCCTTCTAGGAAGAGATACATGCTTGCCTTCTTCATGAGTCTCCTCTTCTGATCTTTTATGAAGTCTGGTGGAAACTCACCCTCCAAAATGTAGCCAATGATGGAAGCCAATGACTCCAATCCCTGGTACCTCGGTTGCTTCACAGCAGCCACCACCATGATGACCTGCACTTCTTTCTTTACACATGCAATGTCTTGTTGTGCAAGTAAATCAGCATCTTCATTTTGTTTCCTAGGAATATGATATAATTACACCTCCTCAAATTGATTAAATAGCCTACGGATGGTATGAACTTTGGCCCTTAGTCTTTCATTTTTGCATGCCCAAATGCCTAAAATCTCCTTCACAATGAGAAGTGCATCCCCAATTACCATGAGACGTTGTATACCATGGCCAATGCATATTTTTAAACCATGAAGTAGTGTGTCATATTCTGCTTCATTGTTGCTAGCTGAACTTGGTAGATTGAACTTCTCTTTCATGACCACCTCTCCACTTGGGTTGAGCAACACTAGCCCTCCCCCTGCTTTTCCTGTGGCTCGACGAAAAGCTCCATCTATGAACAAGGTAAAAGCATTAGGAATACTTTTTGGTGGTGGCAATGGTAGGGTCTTTACTTCAAGCACCTTAATCTCCTTTTCATGCACCCTATAAGTGAGAATCCCTACCAATTGTGCACGCACACTATCTTCTACCTTGAAAGAGTATTGAAACTCTTGCAACTCCATAATCCACTTTGAGATCCTAGTACTAAGATTCATTTGAGATGACACCCAAGGGAACAAATTCTCTGCGGTGAGGATTACAAAAGGTTTTGGGAGCAAGTAGGATCTAAACTTCCTTATCGCAAACATGAGAGAAAGCATCATGAGTTTTGCCTCCGTGTAGCCTCTCTCTAAAGCATTCATGACCCTACTAGCAAAGTAGATGGGCCGCATCTTGGTACTATAGGGATCTTGTTGTAGCAACATAGCACCAATTGTTTCCCTTCCAACACTAGAGCTAACAAAAAATGTGTACTCCCAACAAGGAGGCAGGAGTGTTGGTAGCTCTCACAAAATGACTTTAATGTTACAAAAATACTCTTCAAGCTCACCAGACCATGCAAATTCTACTTGTTGTGTCAACGTTTGCAAAGGATGAAGCAACTCTGAGGCTAAGTGAATGAAGCGTGACATATACTTCACCTTCTGAATGAAAGAGATGACCTCCTTAAGACTCTTCAGTGATGGGAGCTCAATAAGAGCCTTTGCTTTTGAAGGATCCACCTCAATGCCTTTATAGGAAACCTTGTGACCGAGCAAGATCACTTCATCCTCACCTATGTGGCACTTGTCGGGGTTGAGTTGACCTCCCATGTCGTAGAGCTTATTTAAACCTTCTTCTACCCTTTGTAGATGCAATGATTTTGAGCTATAAATGCAGAAATCATCAATGAACACCCTAATTGACTTTCCAAAGAATGCTTGAAACACCATGTTCATGAAACGTTGGAATGTTGCAGGAGCATTTGTCAGACTAAATGGCATGACTCTAAAAGCATAACAACCCCAAGGAGTGATAAAGGTTGTTTTCAATTGATCTTCCAATGCGATACCTATTTGAAAGTAGCCTGAGTAGCCATCACACACAGTGTACTTCTCATGACCAGCTACCTCATTTAGTATCTCATCCTGAAATGGGAGGGGAAAGTGATCTCTTTTTGTTGCCTCATTGAGTGGACGTTAATCCACACACACCCTCCACTTTCCGTTTTTCTTAGGAGTGACAACAACGGGAGAGACCCACTCTGAATTCTCCACAGGATAAATGAAACCTGCTGCTAGAAGCTTTCTTACCTCCTTGAGTAAAGCCTGCTCCTTGATGACTCCTAGCCTTCGTAGCTTCTGAGCCTTAGGTGTGGCCTCTGGCTTCAACTCAATTTTGTGTTGAACAACATCTACTCCACGCACATTGGTGTAGTCTTTAGCAAAAAGCATAGGAAATTTCCTTAGCACACATTTGAACTCCTCTCTTTCATCCTTTGTAAGTGTTGTAGATAGCATACCTTCTAGCATTCTTTCATCTTCCACTTTTTGATTCTCTTGGGAACCTACCTCCTCCAAACCTTGACAAGAGGTCTCTTGGTTGGTTGGCTTAAACCTTACCCCCATGACTTCGATGGAAGACCCCTCTTCAGTAATGCTGCCACTACTTTCTTCTTCTGAAGTGTTATCGGTCCAACCTTCTTCCGTCTCACTTTGAGATGATTCTTCATGGAGCTCCTCTTGGCGTTGCTCCTTCATGTCAAAGACAACCTTCTTATGATTGTCGTTCCTGCAAATTAGCTTTCCACTCTCCCAATCCTGCAAAGCTTGCATTTTCATTAGCCATGGTCTCCCTAGGATAAATGGGTAACCATTTCCTTTGGTAGACATGACATAGAAATCCACTGCCTTCTTAATGCCAAAGGCCTCCACAAAAACATTTTTACAAATGCCTACGCACCTAACCTTGCTATTGTTTGCCATCTTGACCTTAATTTCAGGTGTCTCATGGATGTGCATGCCTAGTCTTTGCATGAGTCCCTCTGTCATGATGCAAATTTGTGCACCCCCATCCACTAGACCTTTCCTAACCAATCTTCCTTTGATGTAACAATCTAGCACAGGTGTAATGTCCTCATTCATTTCAGCTTGTGAAATTTTTACAACAGGCACACTCTCTTTTACCTTTCTCCTAGTGCTAACTGCCCTTGTTAAATCCCTCCTAACTTGTGGACATAATGCAAGAAATTGAGGCCATGAGATATCAGGACCCTTACCTCTCATGTCTTCCAGCAGGTTGTATGGAGCCATTCCATGTCCAAGAGGAAAGTCTTGGAGGTTGATATGACGTCGAGTCCTCTTAGCTTCCTTGGTCTCCTTTGCCTTCTTTTCTCGTCCATGGTCACTTTGTGATGTAACTCCTTCTTTCTCCTTACCTTTCCCTCGGCCACGCTTAATGCCATTTGCTTCCATGTCAACCTCTCTTCAATTTGTCACCTCTACCACATGCACATTTGGTTCTGGCAAAGGTGGAACTCCTTCCACTCCTTGTGGAGGTGGTCTTGTTCCATTTGGCCTTTGTATAAGCCGTGGTTGCTGACTAGTTCCTTCTCCTGCATTCATCACTGGGTAATTCAAGTTAGGTCTCCCTGGCTCTCCACGGGGCCAAGGACAATTATACATCCCATGTCCAGACTCTCCGCAATTCCAACATTGCAAGACTCTCCTAGTTCGTGGCTCTCTCTCTTCTGACTTCTTTGCTTGTCCCTTTGGACCTACAGCTTGTGCAAGGTGAATTGACAGGCTGCTTAAAGATTCATTTAACTTCTCAATCACTTCCGCCGTTACCTCAGGAAGCTCCTTAGATGTTGATGCTTGTGACTTACCTTTGGGTCTAAGACCTTCTATTGGAACCTCCCCCCTTAAGCACTTGAGTTTCCTATATTTCTCAGCAGCCCTAGTTTCAGCTGCATCAAAGGTAGTAGGTGCACCCGCCTCAACTTTTACCTTAAGGTCAGGAAAGAGTCCGGCTATGAACCTCTCCTTCTTTAGAAATTCTGCACCATCACCAGGGTTAGCAACATTTCGTATCCATAGAGCCCAAAGACGTAGGAACTCTTGCTTGTACAAGCAGTAGTCATCTAAGTCTTTTTGCTTATGAGAAACAATGTCTTGCCATAATTTCTGAGTGTTTTGGGGATAAAAGAAGTATTTCTTGAAACGATTCAAAACTTCCGTGTAATTCCCTTTAACTTCCTCAGGCAAAGAGTCAAACCAAGTGCTAGCATCTTTCCTAAGGACAACCTCAAACATTTCTACACGTTCTTGATCAGTTACTATCCTCTTGATACGGCAAGACATCTTGAAATTCGCTAGAAATAATTCTGCATCCTCTCCAGGCTCTCCAAAGAAAAGAGGATATCCAGACATTTGGCGTTGGCTCTCCATTGAATTGATTTCAAAGTGACGCGTTTTTGTTTTTTCTTTCTTTAAAAGATTTACACAATAATATTTTCTAGATTGCAATCTATTCTACAAAAAAATAAAAATATTCACATCAAATGACCTATGATAATCAATAAGAGGTAGAATGACAGGGTTTGGTGACGCGAGAATTTCTCCTACTCTTTGGGCACCAAACATGAATACCATACGTTGTTGAAAATGGATTTTTCTACTAATTGCAATGTTTACTCTAATGTGTGGAGTGAAATGAAAGGGAAAAACGTGTATTCCTAGGCCATTATCCATGGTCTATGCATGACCTAATTCTTAAAACAAAACAAAAATATAGACGTCCAAACTAAGGTCATACCTAATGAGAGGCAAAATAAAAGGATTTACTGATGCGTTTATCTCTACCAACCTAAGAGGACCTAAAATTCTATGAATTACTCGCTGAAATTGCAACTTAGTACTAACAATTATGTGTACCTTTTGCCTTGCAATGGAAATGAAGGGATCATACAAATTCTCGTGATTCATGCAAGCTACTTGATTATGCTAAAGGTTGAGCCTTCACAAAACATACACAAGCCTGTCCTCCGTGGGGGCACCAAAATGAAGCGGTCCGGGGCGGGCAACAAGAAGAGCAACCTCTAGACACCCTTCAAGGCTCCCGTGTTGCTCAATGGGGCTGGGACACAACACAACACAAACCAAAACAACAAACCCACAGCCAAATCCCAACTACACAAGGGGCACCACCTAGTTTAAGAGCGAACTAGGACGCAAAAGAGGAGAATCGTTAGAGCAACCCAGAAACAAGCAAGGAATTTACACAAACCCTAACACCAATGGAACACTCTCACACACTAAAACACGAGAGAGAGAGAGAGAGAGAGAGAGAGAGAGAGAGAGAGAGAGAGAGAGAGAGAGAGAGAGAGAGAGAGATGGTGCTCGGGCTGCTTTGAAGTGTATCGTTAATGATCAATCAAACATAAATATATATATGTAAGAAAGAGAGAGAAGGGGGAAGGGGGTGCTTGTTGCACTAATGCCTTCTTACAAATCTGTCATGACCAATCACAGTGAGATTAGTATTTGTTCAACATAGCCTGAGTAAATTACACCACAAGACATCACAAGAAAAAACCCACCCCAATCACTGTCTTAAGGCCAGGGGAGTCCTCTCCACCCTGTCGCCCTCTTACAGCATGTGGAATTTATGGCTAAATTGATAACAATACCCGGAGACAAGCTATCAAGAACTTAAATAAAACACCAAGACACTTACACATCATTATTGTCCATGACTTCACGTTGGAAGGGAGACAAGGTATCCATGCTTAGTCCAAATTCACCCTCCTTGATTCAGCAAATGTTGGGCTTACACTAGTAGGAGAAATGATAGATTTCCTACTCTCAATTTAATGATCACTCTCTCTTACAATGGCATAGAGTTACCTTGCTAATCACCCCTAATACAACACATACATATGCCTAATGCCAATGAGATTCCACTCAAGAGCTCCTTCTCAAGAGGTTGAGCTTGGCTTCTCAAGCTATAGCATAGTGCTCTTTCTTCTCCCCCTCTTTTGTGCTAGCTACACCCTCCTTTTATAGCAATTTTGAAGGCTAGGGTTACTCCTCTAACCATGGTTGGGTTAGAATTTCAGCAATTTATCTAATTTCTTTTGCTTGGAATTATCAAGAAGTTGGTGGGGAAAGAGAGAGGAGAGAAATGGAGGTGATAGGACTTTTCATAGTGGGTTAGTGTTAGTAGAGTTAGTATTAATTTACAAATGGAATTGGATATTTACAATGGGAGTATCCATGTAGGATACAAATAAGGAAGAAAAACTCTTAAGAGGTAAGAAAAGGTGGATTTCTTACAAGGTTGATGCTCCAAGTGTCTTGAGTAGGGCCAATTTTGACGCTTGTTGACGGTCCACTAGCTTTGACGGTACATTTTTTCTCCACTCTTGACCTTCCTTGAGAGACAAGGTAATTGAAGCTGAGTAATCAACCACCATGATGCTGTCTTTTAAGAGAATAGGCTGAATTTTGTGGTTTTTTTGATGGATATGGGTAATTTGGAGGAGGAAAAATGAGACTAGGTGGTCAATTTTGGAATGGAATTGTGTGTGGGAGGTATGAGTTCACCATGGTTTCTCTTATTCTTCAAGGTTGAGGAGAAGGTGAGTAGGGTGCAGAGAGGAGTGGTGAGAGAGGTGGGGATGATGAGTGGAGAAGTGTGTGTGAAAGAGGAAAATGATAAAGTGGAAGAGAGAGTGTGGCTGCATAGCATGGGAAAACTGGGGTCCACTAATAAAATCATAGCTCACAGCTCGTAGCTCAAAAAAATATGAAAAAATTTGAGGCAAAAGTTCAGTCCACGAGCTACAACTTTTGTTTGTATCACCTTTTCAAATTCGGAGAGCAAGTGAACTTTAAAAATTCAGCAAAACCGACCGTTTTTTTCCACTGCACAAGGTCCTTGTGGGGTCCTTCTTTGGATGATTCTTTTGAATACCTCCAAGAGTGAGCCCTCCATAGTGCATGTATGCATGCCACCTACCCTTGACCTTATTTGGTAGGTCTATAATTGAAGATATTGTTGAGATCATGATATAAGTGAATAGTACAACTAAGAAAATCAAATATTGAGGGGTCTAAAAAACATGTACATGTCAAATATAAATAATATAAGTGGAAAAAATATAAAGGGGTCAAAAGAAATCTCTCTCATTATGAGGCTAGCATAAAAAGATAAATATTTTTGGTGTTCTAATTTTTTAGAAAAAAAACAAAATAGATGTAGGAAGGGAAAAATCACAATAGTGAAAAAATATACACATAAATAAAACTAGTTTTTTTGGATTTTTGTTGGGGTGGAGTTACACCAAATATAAGAGAAGCTTACATGAAAATATTTCTATATGGAATAAAGAGTATGAAAAATAGCAAGAGAAATTGTGGTAATGGTGAGGCAATGTAAAGAGCATAAATAACACACACCTAGGTAGAAATATTTAAATCAATACCAAAATAATTATAAAAAAATCTTTTATGTAGGCCCTATATACAAAGAAATATTTACATACGCATGGACCATAATATACTTATATTTTTTATTTTTTTTATTTTTTTGGCTCAACTAACCCAATGCCTAGCTAATTGAGGGTTTTTTATTTCAGTAAGGAGATATGGGAAAAGTCCCCTAACTCACACGCACCTATATACAGTGAAAGGGTGAGGGTAACCACAGTGTTTGAGTGATTTGATAGGGTGGGATAACTCACTATGGCAATCACAGAGAGCCGAAAAACGGCTATCAGTAGATTGTGTAGCAGCAGTGTGACCAGTGTCTTGGTTGAGCAGGTATTAGGGTTGACAGGGAGCCGTGCGAGAAGACAGCAGAGTCGGTGGGAAGCCGTGCGCGAAGATCGTAGATTAGGTAGAGTCGGTGGGGAGCCGTGCGAGTAGTCAACAGTAGTGGCAGCTTGTAACTGTGGCGTGCGGGAATACAGCGGCAGCCACTGCAGCCGTCGGTAGCCTATGCGACAGGTATTGCAGCGATCGTCGGCAGTACGTGCGAGATGACCACAACAGTAATTGCAGCAGTTGGCAACCCACAAAAGTGCCGTTTTAAGGGTCCGCTAGTCTCCGTGGATGACCCGCTGTATGCTCCGAGCCGATGCAGAACCACTGAGACTCTGAGCCTCTTCTGCAGTTAATGCGCACTCGTAGCTTTGGAGGGCCTGTGTGCCCCACCTATGTTGTGAGGCTGAGGCGGTGCCGAAGAGGATGTAGCCGAAGCTGATGCCGCCACCTATGTTGTGATGCCGAGGTGATGACGAGGATGATGCAAACTCAGTGCTGTGATGCCGAGGCGGTGATGAAGAGGATGCAACCGAAGAAGACGCAGCCCGCTATGCTCTGATGTCGAGGCGGCATTGAGGAATGCAGTGATGCTGAGGCGGTGCTGAGGAGGATGCAATCCCTACGTTGTGAAGTCGAGGTCGTGCCGAGGAGGATGCAATCCTTGTGTTATGATGCCAACGTGGTGCCGAAGAGGATGCACCCCCCTGTTAATAAGGGCCTGACACTACTACCCGTTGTGTGTTATACTGTTAAAGGCAAGAGGTGCCTTCCTTAACTGTGTAGGAGATAAGTATATGCCTGCAGTCCGTGCCGCGGTTGAGTCCGAAGACAATAAACACTGGTGTAATAAGGGAGGTGAGAGATGTGGGAGGTGTGCGCTAGGTGAGTAGAAGATAAACCAGAACAGAGGCCGGTGTGAGTGGTGAGAGTGGTGCGGAGTACAGGTGAGCGGAGGCTATGGAGAAGGGGGGGGGGGGGGGGGGGGGGGGGGCGGGAATGATCGAGCTATAGTGGTGAGAGGAGTTGGGCTGGAAAAAAAAAACTAAGGAGAAGGTGAGGGGTGGCGAACCAGGTGGGAATGATGGAGCGGGTGAGCAAAGTGATGATGGTGCGCAGAGTGATGAAGGTGCACCGTATGCAATAGCGTGCAGTTAGCTGTGGCGAGTTGTAGCAAACAAAACAGGCGTGCCAAATTAGGAGTTTGCGTAGCGAGTAAGCATCTTAGGCGCTCGCGTAGCAGGTAAGCAGGTAGTTGTGGGGGATATGGTGAGCCGGGCGAGCAAGTTAAACGGGCGCAAGAGGGAAGAATTCGAGGTAAGTTTTTTGAACGTTTGGCAAGATGGGAGAGTAAACAGCAGTCAGAGCCGTCCAAAACTAAAGAAGCCTATGGAAAGGCTTATTTGGAAAGCTAGAGCAATAAAGCTAGAATGCATTCCCGTAGGAAAAGGGCGGGGGGAGGAAAAAAGGGGGGATAAAAGGAGCAAGTGCTATGCTGATCATCATAGAAGGATCCAAGAGAATCCTCTAATGCAAAACTTATAAAAGAAAGAAAAAATTCCTTAGCAAGCGATCCTGTTGAGCTTGCTCGTAGCTCAATAACGGTTAAGCCAAAGGCAAGCCCCGAGAAGCTCCTTTATTAAGACTATACGTTACAACGATGTACCTCCAACTAAGTCCTTATCAACCAAGATAATAGATCCCTGTCCCACTTACCCTATTGCAATGAACATGCCCAACTTAAGGACCTCTCTTCTTAAGCAAGAAAAGAGAAACCAATATCTCTAATACCAATGCAATGGAAATGGCCTATGAACTTTGAGAATAGCGGAATTAGGAGAATTAGAGTGAGCATTTTTGTGAGACTACTTTGAGGACATAGAGGGTGAACTTAATTAGTGGCAGCAACATAACCATAGTAGTTAATTAACTTGGCATCGACAATAATTTTGCAAGAGAGAGATTTTAGAGAACTTGACAATAGTTGAGGACCGGATTTATGTGGAGCCAGCCCCCCTCCAATAGACTTTTCTATTATAGATTCTCCCATCAAGAGAGAATTGGTACAATACAATCTTTGTGTTCCTTGTGACCTAGGTGATGCAATGAAGATGGGAAGATTCATGCATCACGAGCATAACATAGACTTTGTAAAAAGCATTAAATATCCCCGGCCTCAGTCTGAAGGCCTCAAACACCTTCAAAGGTGGAGAGAGATAGCGGGGAATGAGGATAGGGAAGAGGAAGAAGAAACATTCATAGGAGAAAGAAATAGTTCCTCACTTATCATCACTCTTCTTGCTTAGCATTCATGATAGCATAGTAATGAAGATGGCAAGCTTAAGCATTGCAGCATGGCTCTTTGTTGGATTTGCATTCCATAGCCAAGAGTGCTGGTGTAGGCTCTCAACTTCTCTACAAGCTTGGAGAAGGAGATGGAGATCTTGCACTTTGCACCTCACACACAGAGAGAGAGAGAGAGAGTGTGGGAGAGTATACGAAGCTAGCCCCCTCCTTGCTTTGGTTGACCCCCTCTTCTAGCACTAGCATGTACCTGATTGGACCTCCTCAAGCTTGACTAATCACATGCTTAGTGCATATCAAGCAGCAAGGGTAGCATTAGGACAAGTGTCCTTCTTACCCCTTTGAGAGAGAGGTCTTGAATAATGCTTTTAAAAATTAATTAAATAAATTAATTTCTCATTGGACCCCTTGAGAGGCCAATCAATAGGCTGTAGGCACCTTATGAGGGCAACATAGATAGGAGCTTGACATGTGTCCTTGTTACCTCCTTGGTTTAGGCTTGCCTTGTGTGAGGGTGTGTGTGTTCTCTCTCATGCCCCTACTTGTAGGGCTCGCCCCCTCCTTGTAAGGATCCTTGCAGAATTTTTGACACCTCAAGCCCCTCAACCTTGGGCCACCACAAGCTCGAACTTTAAACCCCTCAAGCTTGGCCGATCGGGTTCCCTAGCATCTCAAGCAGGACAAGCACCTCAAGAATCTTAGTCATCAAGCACCACAAACATCTCAGTCTCATCAAGCACCTCAAGTTTGGGTCCGGTTCCCACCTCAAGCACATCACTAGCTTATATAAGGTCCTAGGCTTTCCACACTAACTATTGTGGAGGTCTTTAATGAATCTAACCCTAAGGTCTTTTGATCTCCATTAGCGTTGTTTTTGATAGACCATCTCCCGTTTGGACCCATTACCTTTGGTCCCGTGATGAGATGCATCTAAAGCACATATCTATATTCTAACTCTTGTTCCCCTTTATTCTCTCACATTAAGTGATTAGTTTAATATGAGAAAATCATTTGGGTATAGTTAGATAATAGATTTTATGACATTTCCCCACCTTGAAGAAAGGAAGCATCATTGCTATTCTCTGCTAAGCAGGGATTCCTATAGCAAGTAATCAAAATATGAAGGGACTCAAAGTGGGGGATAAAGCAAAACCAAGGAATCAAGCTTTGAGGCCACTCAAAAAGTTGAATTCAAGATGTACATTCAAAGGAAAGTCATTGAGTTTTTCCGACAAGCATCTAAAGAAGAGGGAACTTTGTGAAGAGGAGCTTCACTCCAAGTGAAGAGGAGATTCACAAAAGGGATCTCTCTCTCTCTCTCTCTCTCTCTCTCTCTCTCTCTCTCTCTCTCTCTCTCTCTCTCTCTCTCTCTCTCTCTCTCTCTCTCTCTCTCTCTCTCTCTCTCGCGTTAAAACCTAAACTTTGCAATCAAGAACAACAATTTTTGCAATGAATATCATTATCTACATTTACGTGGAAGGCCTTTTAGTTGTGCTTGTGTAAAGAGGTAGACACTAGCTAGGAGAGTCTCCTAATCTAAGACCCCTACGATTAGCACAATGGAAGAGAAGGGGCTTAGGAAAATTAACAGGGAGGGATTTCATACTTGGCAAACCAAGTTGAAAGTCTACTTAACGAAAAAGCAGCTGTGGGGAGTAGTCAAGCCTATCATCATTGATCCATCATCCACCATTGATGGAGCATACATACAAACACAAGCTATGAGCACACAAAATCAAGCAAAGGACGAGCAAGCATTAGTAATCATAATCACTGCACTACATGACAATTATGGACACATAAGTGATGATTTTAAAACCTCATCAATTGCATGGGAAGCACTAAAAGAAAACTTTGGAGCTAGAAAAAAGAAGAGCAAAGTGACCTTAAAGAAGGATCTATACAAATTAAAAATGGAACATAACAAAGACATTGCAAGCTTGGTCAATCACCTTAAAAGCATGACCATGCAACTAGCTTATGTAAACAGTGCAGTACCAAAAGAAGAAAAAATTGCAGTTCTTCTAGCAACCTTACCACCTAGCTTTGACCAGATAATGACCATCATCGAGGAGAAGGATCCAACACCTGATTTCCAAGGTTTAATAAACTCTTTAATGTCCAAGGGGAATAAGTAAGGGAGGAAAGCTACTTTAGGGGGAGGAGCTTTTGCAGTTAACTCTAGTAACAAAACTTGTTTCAGGTGTAGCAAATAAGGGTGCATAGTTAAGGATTGTCTAGCAACGAAAACTTGCAGCATTTGTGAAAAGAAGGGTCACCTTCCTTCCAAGTGTTTCAAAAAGGACAAAGAAAACACCAAAAAAAAAAAACGAGGCCCAAAGTCTATTGGGCTGAAGAAGAGAAAGATGAAGATGAAGAAGAAGACGGCAATAGCCTTCTAGTCTATGATGACATTCTCTAGTTTTTTGTTTTGGCCTTTCCCCTTCAATTGTATTTTTTTGGAAAGAGCTTGGACTAGCCTGGTCTTAATTTTATACATATGTTTAGTCTCCTGGATTAAAGATATTCTATTTCTCTTGGATTGGAGTGTGCCAGAGATGCCAGTTTATTCGGTTTCTTCCTAGTCCAAACCTCAAGGAGAGGATGGTAAAGTGTGAGCTTTGTCCTAGAGTACTAGAGTATGATTCAAGGAGAGGAAAGGTGGAATTATCCCACATGTATTGGTGCAAGGCTGTAGAGCTACTTAAAGCTCATTTCATGAATAAACTAACCCATTCCATTTTTCATTACATCTCTCTTGTTTGTGGTGAGCTTGTGATGTCTTAGCAACTACTCGAGATCATGTTTATGAGTCCAAGTTAATTGATCTTGGAACCTAATTCGCTTGAGTAATAGTCTAAGCAACACACACTCACTAGTGTGCATGATGTTTGTATTTCATCCACCCTAGCTAGCATGATCCCATTCCCATCAGAGAAGTGGATTGCAAGAGAAAATCTCAAGCTCTGATGTTTGGGAATGTCTCCTCAAAAGGAATATTCATGGATTTTGGTTGAATGATTACAAGGTCTAGAATGTTTTTAACCTCTGGGATATGATCAACTCCAAATGGGAGATCAGGCAGTCAACTCACTATAGCTTTCTGGAATGCCTAGTTTCAATTGCAAAAGAGTATGCATCTCTCTAAGAGGACAATTCTAGTTGAGCAATTCCTTGTGCAAGAGTCCATCTGGTTTGGGTGGATACCCTACATCAATGGATCTCATCGATCCATCAGTGCTCACAAATACTTCAAAAAGGGTATTAAGACTTGGCCCAAGGATCTACATATTAATGGACAATGGATGTCCCCAACCCAAATTAACCTCTCCTTTAACCTAATTGTTGGTTGTTTGTCTGAGGTTGGTGTAGGTTGGAGACTCTAACTCAAATGTAGGGTGCATATGGGATGCTCCATTGTAAAGAGTGGACACTTCAAGAATCTTCATGGAAGTATTATAGGGAATTCAACAATCTGGCAAAGTTTGAAAAGGCTCTCAGAGTCAGGCTGAATGCCAAGTGGAATTGCAACTGGAACTCCAAAGAGTGGGAGTATAGATTCAAGTGTATATGGAGTTTTGTTATCCCTGTCAAGCATAGCTTTTTAGTATGGCTAATCCTTTACAAAGGCAAATGGTCATCGTAGAGCTCTCAAAGCTAATCTAGGTTATGAAAAAGATGCTGAGAACTTGAAGATGTTAGCCATGTCTTTTTTGACTACCATGTTAACAAAACCAAGTTGAACCTACTTCACCAATGTTGTTCTCTCTTACATCCCCAAAAATTTCTTACCATATAAATGTGGTAGTGATGTGCATAAACACACTTAGGACCGCCGATGCATTTTTCCTCTCACTAGATGTTTTTTTCCGGTGCATTGTATAGATGCCCATCACACTAGGGTATCTGATATTTCCATTGCACACTAAGTAATATTACTCTTTTTTGTGTCCTTAAGCTTACTTTGTCTTCTCCAATCTATGTGTGTTTTCCTGCAACCTTATTACCAACAATTGGTATTACAACAGTTCACGTCTTCTAGGACATAGTCACCAACACATGCATACTCACTTTCTTCGATTCTTGTGAGCTTTGATGTGTGTCAGTAGGTTGTCAAATACTTCAGGATAGTTGATAGAGCTAAGTATGCTTAGATTTTCCATTCGGGCTCAATTTAGACTTTGTTTCCACTACAATCAATATTGCGTATGCGATTTTGTCATTTTGTGCAGAATTTTTGTTAGTGCGTTTTTTGCATAACAGGTCTCTTACAGTCTTCTACAGGTTGTGCTATATAGAACCTGTTGGTCTCACTTTGTTTCTCCTCTTTTCAAACAGTTTTGGTGCAGGCATTTGCCATGGTGGACAACAACACAAATGTGTTCAAGATGTTTGCTGCTGAGGATAAATTGGATGGGGACAATTACCCAATGTGGGCTTACATGATGCAACATGTACCTGTGCCAAAAGGAATTTGGAACATTGTGCAGGGCATTGATATATGCCCTAGTTTTGAAGATGCAGGCAATGTTGAGGATGTTGTAGGTTTTGGTGGCAGGGTTGATGTTGCCATAGCTGTTTTTCCTATGTCTAAGCAAGCTTGCTACATTCGTTTAGCTAAATATGCAAAACATGCTTGAGATATTCTGGTTGGTCTTTATGAAAGTCCTAATGAGGCTAATATTACATTGCTATGTGAAGATTTGGAGTCAAAGGTTATGCACGAGGAAGATGAAATGGACGCTTTCCTTGCAGGTATTAAGGATATTTATGAGCAACTTATTTTTGGAGGTGAGTTCATTTATGATAGTTCACTATTCTTGATGCTTTGCCAGATTCTTACGAGACTTTTGCTAGTCCTTGGAGACTTATGGCCCAAGGAAATCCAAAAGTTCCCAAGTTTGTTACATTATACACATTGTTGTTGCAAGAGTCACTTTCAAGAGGGCTAACAGTGTGCAGTTGAACAGGCTTTGATTACTGCTCAAAGGAAAAGTGGTAACAACAATGTAGCCACTTCTCGTGGTTCTTTGGCAAGTAGAAAATCACCTATTCCCAATGCTTATGCTGGCAACACCTCGTCTGGAAACTCTAGTGAAAAGGAAAAAAAGAAGATGCGTTGCTATTATTTTAAAGCTAATGATAACTTGATCAAGCAGTGTCCCAACTTGAAGGCAAAAGAGGCTAGTTTCACTACAAGTGCAATAGTTGTAGAGTCTTCTATGAAAGGAGATTGTGATGCTGATGTAGATGAAGAATGGGATTTTAGTCTAGAGTGCACTTATGATCCTTTTGTCCATGATGCATGTATGTCAGTTGCTACAAATGCTCATGTGTGGTACTTTGATAGTGGTGCTACAAAGCACATTACGTCTCATCGTGACTTGTTTACCTCTCTCAAGGATGTCCCTCTAGAAATTCAGACACTTGTGCCAAGAATGCCTCTTATCCGGTCAAGGGAGTTGGAATATTGTGCTAACCAATGCAAATGGCACTTTTTTCACACTTGTTGATGCATTTTATGTACATGGAATAAAAAAGAACCTTTTTTCTATATCTACATTTGCTAGACTTGGTCTTGTTATGAAATTTGTGGATGACAGATGTACACTTCATGATCTCACTTTTGGTGATGAAACCATTGCATATGGCATTTTATGTTGTGGGATGTATAAGATCACTTTGTATGACAAGTGTGGGAAAATTTTTGCAAATGAAGTTGTGGATTCGAAGGATTTTTCAAATGCAAAACTTTGGCATGCACGTTTTGGGCATCTCAATTTTGCCAGTTTGTTGCGTTTACAAAAATTTGATATGGTTTCTTCTTTTTCCGCCTCTTGAATCACATGTACATCATCTTTGTGAAGGCTGTATTTTGGGAAAACTGCACCATTCAAAGTTTCCAAAGGATGATTCAGTAAGGGCTACATGCACGTTGCAGCTTGTGCGTAGTGATGTTTGTGGGCCCATGCAAACTTCATCCTTAGGAAATTACCTTTATTTCCTGCCTTTCGTTGATGATTACTCTAGGCATGCATGGGTATATCCGATTAAAGCTAAGCCCAAAGTGTTTGTGTGCTTCAAGAAATTTTTGGCTATGGCTGAAAATGTCTCTAAATGTACTATGGGCACCCTCTGTTCCGATTGAGGGGCGAAGTATATGTCTCATGAATTTAATGCATTTTTGGCTAGTCATGGGATAAAACACCAATGTATAGTGCCATATACACCTCAATAAAATGGTGTTATTGAAAGGAAAAATAGGTTGCTTACGAAGATGACACGATGTATGGTCAAGATTCAAGATTTTCCACATCGTTTTGGCTTGAGGCTATCATGTGTGCCACTTATGTACTACTGGACTGCCTTCTACCTTCTAGACTGCACATATGTCCCACAATTAAAACCTCTTTAGCACCAAAAGTTGATTTTTTCCCTGAAAGTGTTTTCTTCAAGCCTGGAAAAAATAGCATCACAGTCATCAATATGTTGAGCAACAAACTGTTGGGATCCCTCCTCTGATCTTTTACCTCATCTTTTGAGCCTTTCTCACATCCTTTAATTGGTAGATCATCAATAAAAGTCATAGTAACATAAGGGATATAGTCCCTTAATATCTTATTCATGTCGTTCATAATATGAGCTACAAAATTAGTAGCACCATGTGGTCGAGTGCGCATCCTTACCAACCCGAGAGGGGTACGCATTGTAGTAAGATCCCTGCTCTCCAAAGCTAACTGAAATTGATCATATCCAGCATAAAGATCATCCATAGAGTAAATTGATCTACCCACAAAGGCCTCAGCAAATTCATCCACGATTGGGCCAGTACCCACATTGCGGATTGTTACCTTGTTAACCGGCTGCATGTCCTGTATGAATCTTAGACCCCATTTTTCTTTGGAACAGTGAACCATGAATTAGAGTATGGTGCACATGATGGCTCCGAAATTCCCATTTGTATCTTCTCATTAAGAAAATTGATAAGCTTTGGCAAGTGAACTTTAGGACGTGGAATGGGACGTAAGCTCCATGGCATGTGAGGAACAATGAATATAACCACAAGTAAAACAACACTTGGATCCACACAACCTATCTCAATTGGCTCAAAAGAAAAATCTTTACCGTGTTTTTATTGAGCATACCATGTGATTTCCTCATCGTTGAGAAAACCATCTTCTCCAACCTTCAACTGCTGCAATGTCTCTTAGTAAATTTATGCCCAATGTTCTTTGAACTCGTTGTGAGCGGGATGGAAACACACAGAACGCCTCTATAACGACCCGAAACACACTCTTGGGAAGATACACACACACACACACACTAGGGGGCACCACTCGGCTTACACAACACACCTGGCCGAGACAGGACACACATCGATGGAGTGAGAGGAGAGAGACTATCCACTTGCCCACTCCACACAGACACACACACACACACACACACACAAAACTCAGCTCAAAAAAGGAGAATTTTTTATGTTTAGATACAATAGAGCTTGGGCCAACACCAATGGGGCAAATAGCTCACACAATATGGGTAAAATAAGCCAGATACAATCACAAACTGGAGCAGAAATTTCGCTCATAGGAGCAACTTGAAGTCGCGGAGCGGAGCGTGGGTCGACTCTCTCACACACACACACACACACACACACAGTGAGCTTACACAGTACAGTACGCAGAGAATTGTTAGAAGGGTTATCTCCCAATTAACTTAGTATTCACAAAGTATAAGTTAGTATATACAAAGAGTTAGAGGTAAGTGAGTTAGGCGGGCGGCCGGCCATATCCGCATAAGAGGCCACTTGGGCTTTAATCCCAACAACCTCCCACTTAAAGTCCAATGTGGCACTTTAAGTAACTGTAAATCTATGAACATAAATGTACAAAGATTTACATGGCTGCCATCTATCCAATGCCCAATAACTCACGACAATGCACAAAGCTCTCTCCTGGAAGTCCCTTTGTGAGTAGATCAGCAGGATTGTCCTTGGTGTGGATCTTCAGCAGTTGTATCTGCTTGTCTTCAAGTACTTCCCTAATGAAGTGATATTTGACATCAATATGCTTAGTCTTCGAATGGAACACTGGATTCTTTGCCAATTGTATAGCACTTTGACTATCACAATATAACTCTGGCATGTCTACTTTGATTCCCAAGTCTGCAACCAATCTACCAAGCCAAATAGCTTCTTTGCATGCCTCATTTGCTGCAACATACTCAGCTTCTGTAGTAGACTGCGTAACACAATCTTGTAATTGAGATCGCCATGATATGGCACCTCCAGCCAATGTAAAGACATAGCCTGATGTAGATCTCCTCTTATCCAAGTCTTCTGCATAATCTGAGTCAGTGTATCCTTTGACACTCAAATCCTGACTACCATAGCATATGCGCATACTCTTTGTATGTTTTAAGTATCTCATGATACCTTTCACTGCCTCCCAATGTTTCTTGCCGGGATTTGACATATATATGCTAACCACTCCCACTGCAAATGCCATATCCGGACGTGTAGCAATCATTGCATACATCAAACTACCCACTGCAGACGCATATGGAATCTTATCCATTTCAGCCTTTTCTTCCTCAGACGCAGGACAATCTTGTTTGCTAAGTTTCACATATGGTGGCAATGGAACACTCAATGCCTTTCCCTTCTCCATATTGAAACGTTGCAAAACCTTGTCAATATACTCTGTTTGAGATAACCAAATCAACTTCTTTGATCTGTCTCTCTCAATACGCATACCAAGTATATGACTTGCCTCACCCATGTCTTTCATGTCAAACGATTTTGCCATCTTTGACTTCAAAGCTGAAATTTCTTCCAAGTGTTTGCCAGCAATCAACATGTCATCCACATACAAAATAAGGATCAGCCAATTGCCATCCTTAGCCTTCTTTGTATATAGACAGTGATCGAACTCACTACGTTTGTAGCCTTGAGAAAGCATAAACTGGTGGAACTTATGGTACCATGCCCTCGGTGATTTTTTAAAGCCATAAAGACTCTTTAACAACTGGCATACCAAATGTTCCATGCCTTTCTCAACAAACCCTTCTGGCTGCTGCATGTAAATTTCCACATCTAAATCACCATGCAAGAACGCTGTCTTGACATCCATTTGGTGCAACACCAAATCCAATATAGCAACCAATGCAAGAAAGCATCTCAATGTAGTCATCTTGACCACTGGAGAGAAGACTTCATCAAAGTCAATGCCTTGTTCTTGCTTAAAGCCCTTGGCAACAAGCCTTGCTTTGTACTTTGGCTGACTATCATGAGCGGTGATCTTATACCTGTAAACCCATTTACAAGGTAGAGCCTTTTTGCCCTGTGGTAATTTAACCTACTTCCATGTCTGGTTTTTATGCAGAGCTGTCATCTCTGACTGCATGGCCAACTGCCATTTTTTCGAGTCAACCACTTGTAATGCTTCCTTGTAACAAGGTGGTTCTCCGCAATCTGTGAGCATGACATAATTTAGAGATGGCACATAACGATCAGGTGGTTTGGAGACACGCTCAGAACGTCTCACCACAACTAATTCTGCCTCTCTAGCCACTATAGGCTGTTCCTGAGCCTGACCATGCTGTCTTGATGTGCTAGCACTAGGTCCATCTTCCCTGAAGACAACTCTTTTGATCTCCTCTGTCTTCTCTGGCTTAGCGTGAAACTTGGCTTCATTGAAATGCACATCATTGCTACGAATAAGCTTTCTGGACTCAGGATCCCAAAGCCGGTAACCCATCTCGCCCGATTCTCCGTAGCCAAGAAATATACACTTCTTGCTCTTTGGTTCTAACTTATTTCTGAACTCCTTAGGAATATGGCTATAAGCTTCACAACCAAAGACTCTGAGATGCTTATACGAAGGTGCCTTGCCTGTCCATAGCATCTCGGCCACTGCACTCTTATCCAGAACCCTACTAGGAGACCTGTTGATCAAATGGACTGCTGTAGCCACTGCTTCCGCCCAAAATCCATCAGGCAACTCAGCATTTGACAACATGCTTCTGACCTTCTCTTGTATGGTCCTATTCATACGTTCTGCAACCCCATTCTGTGAAGGATTATATGGTGCAGTAAGTTCCCGCTTAATCCCTTTTGCTTCACAAAAGTCTTGAAAAGCTTTGGAAACGTACTCTCCACCATTGTCAGTTCTCAAGCACTTCAGCTTCTGACCACTCTGATTCTCCACCAGCTGCAAGAATGTCTTAAAGACCTTGAGCACCTCATCCTTGTGCTTCAAGAAGTAAACCCATACTTTGCGAGAATAGTCATCTATGAATGTACAAAAGTACGTTGCTCCCCCTAGTGACAAACTAGGCATTGGTCCGCATAGATCACTGTGTACAAGAGCTAACCGTTCGTCCCTACGATTCCTCTTTGATCTGTGCGGTTCCTGTGTTTGCTTACCATAAACACAATGCTCACAAAACTCGAAATCTTGAAATGAAAAGCCAGGCAAATAACCATAATGAGAAAGTATTTCCATTCCTCTTTTTGACATATGTCCCAACCTACGATGCCACAGTGACACACTTGGCTGCTCAATCACATTAATTACATGGTTTTTAACCTCTAAAACATGTAAAGTGTACAGAGTTCCTGACTTGCTGCCATGTGCTACAGTCATCGAACCTTTGGAGATCTTCCAAGCGCTGTTCCCAAAAACTGTCACATAACCCGCATCATCCAACTTCCCTGTACTAATCAAGCTCTTTCGGATTGCTGGAACATGTCTGACATTCTTGAGCCATAAAGAAGAGCCATTCTGAAACTTCAACTGCACATCTCCCACTCCAAGTATGTCACAAAACTGCTCATTGCCAAGTCTGACATAATCTTTAGTAGCCACATATGATGTAAACCACTCTTTGTGCAGAGAAACATGTAAAGATGCCCCTGAGTCGATAATCCAATCACTCATAGCATGTCCATCCTCTGCAGTCAAGAAAACAGAATCAAGATTGCTTGTAAGGAAGATGTCACCAGCTGCTATACCAGAATCACTGTCTGAACCAGATCCTGTGACATTCACCTCTTCAATCTTCACTGAACTCTTCTTTTCATCTTGCTCAGAACTCTTTGTTTTGCCTTTTTCTTGTTTCCACTTCGTACAGTCTCGCTTCATGTGACCCTTCTTGCCACAATGGTAGCATTCTATGTCATCCTTTGACTTCGAATCATGAGACTTACTTCGGTTTTGTGCCTTCTTACCCTTCTTCTCTTTAAACTGTTGTCTCCCTCGAACGACCAAAGCACTATTGCCTTTGCCTTTGTCAATGTTCTTCCTGTTCACTTCCTCTGTGAGCAAGCTGCCTTCTACATTGGCACTTGTAAGACCTTCTGGCGCGATAGAATTACTTAACGCTGTACGAAAAGTATCCCAACTGTCTGGCAAAGTGATTAAGAGAAACATAGCCTTCACTGAATCTGGAAAGACTATCTCCTGTGCTGTTAACTGGCTGAAAATTGTGTGAAATTCATTCAGATGATTTGACATGGCTGTCCCTTCCTTCATCTTCAAATCCACCAATTTCTTGAGCCAGTAAATCTGAGAAGCAGCACTTTGTTTCTCGTACATACCACATAGCCTTTGCCATACGCCATACGCTGTAGTCTCTTCTGCTACGTTGAAGTAAACATTTTCTGCCAGTGTCAGCATGATTGTGGAACAAGCTAACTCGTCAAGCTCTTCCCACTCATCTTCAGCCATACCTTCTGGTCTCTCCCCTTTGAGCTTCAGTGGCTTCACTTGTTTTTTCTGCACCAAAACCTGCCAAATCTGCTTCTTCCAGAATGGAAAGTTTGTGCCATCCAGCTTCTTTATGTTGTAAAGAGTCTCACTTTGAGAAGATGCCATATCTGCCAAACTGTTTACTCCTGAGAAAAATCCGGCAGAGTTTCCCCTGTAAACTGGCCTCTGTACACAGTAAACAAGCTGTAATCAACAAGCTGAACACCTCTCCTCAGGAACTGTCAGTATTTTGAAAATTTTTGACAGAGTCTCCACTGTAAACTGAGCTCTGGGAACCAAAAGATAGCTCAAAAATAATCATAAATAGCTGACCAGTGACAAATCCTGTAAGCATACACTGTCTCCTCTCTGGGCGATGACAGAACCTGTATCTGTCTCAAGACTGAACCCTGAACAATGCCTCAACGGCCTGACGCATAAGATGCAATCCAGTGTCTACACAAAGTCATACATCCTAAGGGATAAAAGTCGCCGAAGAGGATGCGTGTAGAGGGGAACTCCAGCAACCTAATCCACCTCACACTGGGTAACCCAGCCCCCAGTGCTTGGCTTCAAAAAACCTCACACACGACCCTCTCAGATGGCTCAGCAAACTGCCCAGAACTAGCATACATCCTATAATAGACCAATCACTGTCCTATGACCGCTGCGGCGGTCTGTCTGCTAGTGTGACTCACAACTAGCAGACCCACAATCACAGTACATCAATCTGCAATACATGCCAGTGGTGTCAAGCCGTCGTATGGCCACACCTCCCCTGGAACCTGGCAAGCACAAGAAGTAGCAATGCAGACTGCAATATATATATCTGATGATATATATGTGTACCTGGTCTATAGATGATGCTCTGAAGACGAATAAGTGATGTATGTCGATGTTGATATTGATGTCGACCACCTCCTGCTTGCCAATCTACACAAGACGGATTTCTTTGCGGCTGAAATCTATCTTCTGCTGTAGTGCTCAGAACGAAATTCTGAGGGCATAAACGGCTTCGAAAGGGGGGTAAAACTCCAGGTCGCTTGATGGAAACTCCCCCGGAACGCCGAGTGTGAATTTTCGAACTCCGGATCCAGAATCTGTCGGAAAAGTGCGAGCGCGCGATTGCGCAAATCCGCACTGAACCAAGGCTCTGATACCAATTGAAGTCGCGGAGCGGAGCGTGGGTCGACTCTCTCACACACACACACACACAGTGAGCTTACACAGTACAATACGCAGAGAACTGTTAGAAGGGTTAACTTAGTATTCACAAAGTATAAGTTAGTATATACAAAGAGTTAGAGGTAAGTGAGTTAGGCGGGCGGCCAGCCATATCCGCATAAGAGGCCACTTGGGCTTTAATCCCAACACAACTTACACAGAAAAACAGCAGAAAAAGAGTGAGGAATTTGGCAAAATGCACAGCGCCATCGTGTCCAGAACGGCCTAAAACCCCAGTCGACAATGTCAAAGTGCTCAAATCCGACCTCGGATGAGCAGTTTACGGCCAAAACAAGCTCCAAAAACCCCAAAAACACACCTGCGGCTGTTCCTCCTCTCTTCTCCACGTTTTTTCTGGTTTTCTCTCATTTTTTTGAGTTCCCACACTTAACTTTATTAGTTGGGCACCCTTGGCCTTTTAGATGACCTCAAACGGACCCCGAACATGCCAAAAACTGACCTCGTAGTGCATAGTTGTCACCTTTTTGCATCATCTGCACACCTGGCACTCAGCTTTTCCCAATAATGCATCCCGCAACCACGTGAAGTAGCCCCAAAAAGTGGTCCTCATGATGACCTTTCTGCATAAGTATCACAAGAAAACACCCACGTCAGGTCCGTACTTCTCCGCGTGCAAGTACTGACCCCATTCGACGTCCTGACGCCACTAAATGCCATCTGACGCACCTGCTTACCTCATGTCTTCGGCCCGTGGATAGCTTCGTCGAGAAGTTTTATGTGCTACCAACTCCTCCTTATTGTAGAAAAAACACACTGGTACTGGTAATAGTGAAAATCGCTGCACTATGTACACCCTGTCCTACCTATACACATGTGGGCACCACGTAACCACCTGGCTATGGAAATTGGGAAATCCTTTATTCGATGCACCATGCATGTGTATGTACATATGCGCAATCCCTTGCTCCAAAAAACTCCTGACATTGTGAGCGTAGGCTGTCGAGAAGCTTCTTTGATCACCCCATGACTTCCTTCTGGTACAGGAGTAGCCACTGGTCTCACAGTCTTTTCAACTATCTTGTACTTTGTCTCTACCTGTGCTAGAACTTTTTTACCCAAGTCATCCTCAATATGCATAAGTGCCTCGTTTATGTCCAGCTCTTCATACATGTCCATTGAGTGCACTTTAACAACTTCAGTTCCACTTTTTAGTGTGTATTGCCTGATATCCTCAAGTTCTGGCATAATGTCAACATAAGAAATCTCTTCGAAGATTCCTGAAATCACATCATCAGCTTTGAGCACATCACATCTCTGCAATCACTCTAAATACACATCACATCTCTACAATTCACTCTGAATACTTGAAACATATTGTTTCTCCCACTTAGGTAAATCATTAAATTTTTCTAT
This sequence comes from Adiantum capillus-veneris, assembly GCF_014529385.1. Lineage (NCBI taxonomy): Eukaryota > Viridiplantae > Streptophyta > Polypodiopsida > Polypodiales > Pteridaceae > Adiantum > Adiantum capillus-veneris. The sequence goes on from NC_140943.1 coordinate 23,217,181, forward strand.
AAGATACTCAACCCTCAAATGTCAATCTGAAAAATTGTGAAGAGAAGGTTTCTCTTTGTGAGAAATTATCCTCACTCGTGCCATCATAGTCCCACTTTATAGTGGCACCCGAAGAAAATCCTGAGAAATCTGTGTTCTTTGAACTCTTTGTGTATCTTTGAACTCTTTGTGTATCTTTGGCATTGGACGATCACGTAAATTGTCTTTGTTCCTGGCATGGTCAACACACACAATAAAAAATTGAGCTTCTTTCTTACCATCTCGGCTCCAAACCCTGGCATAGGCCGAGTCATCATCTAGCACCTTGGTTTCCATTTGCACATCCGTAATGTAGGGTTGTCCCAAAATCAATGGGTAGGAGGAATGCTCCTGCATAAAGCTGTTTTGATCATCACATACATCCCCAATAGTTACCTTGACGTTTGCATATGCATCGTAAAGATCGCCTAGAAGCATGTTGGAAGCTTGAATCCACCACCCGTGGTCGACATCAATTGGCCACTTCCCCTTCTGGTGCAAAATCTTTGCCATAAGATTGATTTCTGAACCATGGTCTATAAGGGCTAAGATCGGCTCCTAAATGTCGCCAAGCTTTACCATAGTTGCAGCCGTTGCTCTTGCCCAATGAGTGCTTGAAAAGTGACTCGTGGGTATATTTTCTTCTTCTTTCCCATCATTAAAATGCACGTTTCTTACCTAAAGTACAATCAGGTTTGAAACCACCACAGACTTCAACTCTTCTTCTTCAAGATCTGCCAAATATTCTTCATAATAATCCAGAATTGCTTCAATGTGTCAAACCACTTGGCTCTTAACTGATTTTGGCTCTTGCTCACTCGGTATCTGTCACTTTCTTTTGACAATATCGATGATCTCCTCATGGAACTCATGCTTGGCAATTCCCAAAATATCACCCAATGTGAACTCCACTTTACTATTCAGGATACGCTCTTCAAAAACCTTCTTCAGATCTGTAGCCAATTCAATATCAAATTTAAGCTTATACAAGGGTCCCTTAGGCTACCCTTGCTTTTGTCCTTTGGTGCCTCCTCCATAACCACTTTGGGAGCGGGCTTAGGAGCAAGCCCTTCCTCTTTCTTGCTACTGGATCTCGTTGGCGTTTTTGATGTCCCAGCAACATCTTCATCCCTTTTCCATTTCTCTTCCACCATAGCTTCATTGTCTTGAGCCTTAGTAATAAATGCATACACTGAAAGAGAATCTATTGGATCAGCCCACGCAGTAGTTTCTCAAATTGAATTCCCTACCTGTCGTAACTTCCCATACATTACCTTACCTGCTTCTATTGTCTTTAAAACGTAGGGCCACAATTGGGCCTTTGCACTTGTACCTTCATCATACCCCTTACCACAAAATTGCAGCCCATATGTAGCTGCTTCCATAAGAGCAAAATTATGTTGTATTTCTTCCACTAGCTTCTTCATGCCGCCTTTGCCAAAGTTTAAGCGGAGCATCTCTCGTGTTGCCCTGAGATGAATCTTCCTCTCTTTCCAAAAAACCACATTCTTCTTGTGAGCTTCATCAAACTCATCACACCCTTTCACATACCTATCGTCTTCACTATCGCACCACATGCATCGATTATCCCAATTTTTACGTGGTGGCTGTTGCTGCTTAGGTTCGGAAGTAGATGCCTTTGTAGCTAACCCTTCAATTTAATAGTTGTGAAATTTAAATTTAGCTCTTGAATACCTTTACCAGATTGTCGAGAAGAGGCCCCTCCACCTTGGGTACTTTCAAGGGTGCTTTCTCTTTAATCTCTTCTTTAGCATCATCTATCACCTCGACCACAATTTCCTTGTCAACTCGCTTCTGTCATTTTACATCATATTCACCGCTTCAGTGACTATTTTCCAATCACATGTCAACCCCAGTTCTCCTACCGGGTCCTCCAATAATTGACCTAATTCTTTTCAAGTCGTGGATCAACAGCTTGAGTAAACAATTCCACCTTCTGATCCTTCAAGGAACGTTGTTATGTTGATGACAACTGATCAAACTTTTTTCAAATTATCGTAACAACTCTCGTGCAGATAAATTTTTAGTGTTCTTCTACACCCACGTCATAAAACTTTGTCCGGTTACCCTCTAAGAATCTTTGAGAAAATATTCCTCTTGTATCCCCTTCTTGAAGTCCTGCCAATTTGGTCCTTGAGCCGCTTGAATTTCTTTTATCCGAGCCCTAAGTTCCGGCACTGCAATCAGATGAAACTCTTCCACTGCGTTATGGTCTTGAATTCCATTATCTTCCATAGAATGCTCATAAAAATTGCAAAATTTTGAAATATTCCAGCCTTCCAAGATTTACAAATCCACTCTTGCAGATTATGTTGCTGTTGGGCAGCCTATTGCTGCTGCATGTACTCTGCAAACTGCTGCATCATTTTCTGCATGGCTGGCTCTTGCAGTGTAGACATAGTCTTCAACTATTTCCCACCCCGGCTCGGTTTCACATTGGGTTCACCAGGTTGTCGGGGGATATGGGTTCGAAACATGAGCCAGGTAAGCACCGAGGCTGCTAGCTGTGGAAAAATTGAGAGCCAAGAATTTCCACACTGCACAATATGGTAGTTATAACCTACTTGGTAATGCTAATGACGCACAAAAATCGCTTAAAAACTGATAACACTAACAAAACTAATGGACAATTATTGAAGCAGTGTCGTTAACGACACTTGTTAATTAATCCAAATGATGGTATAGGAGTTTAAACTCCCTTTACATTTTCCCCCGGGCCGTTAAAGGCTCCGTGATTCATCAAAATGGATTAATTAAACCTAAGTTGACGTCGATGATCAAAACTTCTCCTGTGTTGGGCTTCCAGATTCAAGCCTGCTTAGCTTATCGTCCGATCTTCTTGAGGCCTGGCTTACCGAGCTTCCTTCAATTTGTTTCTTGCTTAGATCCGAAAGCGAGATCGAGAGTTATCTCTTTTCTTGTGTCCGAGAGCGAGAGAAAGAGCAATTTCTTGCTTTTGTCCGAGAGCAAGAGAAAGCATGGCTTCTTGCTCCTCTCCGACTCCTCAATCTAAACCCCCTTCCTTCTTTTTGCAACTCCCTTTGAATATCCTCCCTTTATTCATTGACTCCTTGCCCCCCCCCCTTCCTCCGAATCCTTGATCCCCTCTTCTTCCACTCCTTGCTTATGTCCGAGAGTGAGATAGCACGAGAGAGAGAGAGAGAGAGAGAGAGAGAGAGAGAGAGAGAGAGAGAGAGAGAGAGCGTCTTCTCCTTGATCATGCATGATAAAAAGAGTGCCCTCCCTTGGATGCAACTTCCCTCGTTCAATATCTCTTCCTCCTCAATAATCCCCACAATACCTTACTCCCCTTATGTTCATTGCTCTCCCTTGCTATATATAACCCTCCTCTTGAAATAGTCCCCCTTCCCCTCCTAAACAATGACGACGTCATCGTTGCATGGCCCCAAACTTCATCACCCCAGCGTCTTGAGAAAATTTCACTTCATGGTGGAGCTCATCTGAGTTGCCTACATCACCCCATGAGCCCTCCTCTCTTCATGGCTCTCGTGCTCATGCCATTGCTTCCTTCTTTTTCTTTCATTCTCCACTTGAGGCCACATTGGGGGCCTTTTTTATTCCCAATGGGTGGCCATTGGATTAACTAATTGCCTTGGGCAGCCAATTGGCCCCTATGCTTCATAAAGACACCACATTTGACATGTGCATTGACCAAAGATTCGTTAAGCACAACATCCTCCTCCAACAATCTTTGATTAACAATATCATCATGAATTTTGCTGCCCGTAACAAGGTCTTGAATAGTGCCACATGTCGTGAAGATGCAAGTATAAGTGATTGCATTTGCCAGAACATATTCCTTTCATATTTGGTGAAAACTACCTTGAGATTCTTTGCCACAACCATATTGGGCATAACTTGGTCTCAATGTACTGCATAAGATGACATACATTGTCGCCGAATTCAAGCTTTAATTTCTATAGCTCCAGACTCCGATTGGCAATCTATAAATCCCTTTAGCTTTCACTCATCATATAGTCTCCATACATAATGTTGCTAAGCTGTAAAATTCCCAGATGGCACACCGATCGAGGCGATCGACCTGCCATCAAACTCGCTTCCGGGGAAACTTAAACTGGTAATAATTTGGCAGCCAAAAATCCAATTGCTAATCTAAAGAGACCGACGCGCTCCACAAAATGAGCACTTCACGCACATGCATTCACTTCATCTCAAACCTCTCATCTTCAGTTGCCCAATTTGGTATGGATATGCATCCACTTAAACTTCAAACTACCATAACTTCTTCACCCAATGACAAGCCGTAAAAGACAGGCCGGTAGAGCACTTCAAACATAATAGTTCTAGATCATAAAATCCCATCTATGCTTACTTCAAGCAAACTCTTTGTTAGCATCATTAAGGCATCTGTCCCTTTTAAGCCGCATCTGGCATGCATTAATCATAAAACTAGCTTGTTAGCAAGCCATGGATACTGATCATCCATCAAGTAAGCTTCAATTAAGCTTGATGTGCATATTCCTGGTATCTTTCTTAGCATGGAAGTAGAGCTGCACGACAGGGGCATGTTGAGACAGGTGCAAGATGTAATAGCAGGTCTATAAACAGGGGAGAGAGAGAAATTCAAAGCCTGCTTGCTTGTATGCAAGTGCAAAGGCAGCTATTGATGAGATTGCTCGACTAGGTAGCAGAAAGATGAGGTGGTGGAGCAAATAGATGCTACAATGGAATCTGGTGCCGAGAGCAGGGCGATGTTGTGAGCCAGCGAGCTGTTAAACATGTGGTAGGGAGCCCTCCCAATGGACATGCAAGTGTGAGCTTTGAAAGTTTAGAGAATCCACACACACACACACACACACTTGTGCATAGAAAAGTCAAACGACACACACAGAAAGTTCCTATAGGACATCTAAGGCTGATGGTGCACCAATTTAATCAGTCAATTACTCACACCTATGACACCCAATCAATTCAAGTGGATAGACCATGAGTATCCCTTGATAGGTGATTCCCACACACACAAATGATGTTGCAAAAAACCACATGAGAAAAAAGAGTAATTGAAGGTGATAAACACTCAAAAAAGAAAAAACCACACTAAATGCTCAAATCGAGGATATTTACAATAAGTATTAATGTTGATAATAATTATAGCGAGCCTCACAATAATACTCTGATACCACTTGTAAGTCTCGACTAATCATGGCGGATAATTATTGCTCGCATTCATAATAATTATAGCCAGCCTCACAATAATGCTCTGATACCACTTGTAAGGCTCGACTAATCATGGCGATAATGATTGCTTGCATTCATAATAATAATAATTAACATGTGTGCTTAGGTGCTTAGGATGTGATAATACCAAACAATTAAAAGTATTATAATTATAATACTCAAGTGATTGAAATCACCAAAAGCCAATCGCTCATCCGCAAACAAATCACATCCGTTACAGCATCAAATGACAACCAAACGTAATGAAACTTCTAGGACATGTTTATAAGACCTAATGACACATGCTTATGGTCTTAAACCCCACTTTAGGTCAAGTTCCAAAATTACGATTATTAACAGTAGTGGATTTTTGACCTAGTCGTTTTCGACCTAGAATGCATCTAAATGCTTAGAAATGATGCCCCAATACCTCGTCTATGCTTAGTTTTTTATTTGAAAGTGTAAATTCCTAGTTATGATGAAATTAGGCCGCGGGTTGGTGACGCCAAAAACTACGAAATACCGTGATGTGTTTACGTCAATGCCTAGAGCTCTTTCTGTAGTTGCAATGCAACAAACGCGACTGCAATGTGACAACCGGGGAGGGAGTAGGCATGGGAGAAGGAGAGGAGTGAGCACCGTTAGCTCACACTGTGTATTTCATTATCCAAAACTTGACAATAACTTACAAAGATTGGCTTTTATACCTTAGCCAAGGTTTTTGGTGGTCAAAACTAATAATCTAGGAGTTCTACCGAAGATAGGTAATGACAGGTTGATACAATCTGGAAGCTTGTAACCCCGGATCATTAACTACAGAGTTTATCCGAGAAAATAGGAGTTACAATATTCCCAGCTTATCAAAATAATAAGTGTTTTACAATGAGAACTCCGAAAAATGGTATCCATCTTAGCTTGCTGCTAACATTCTCCCCCTCCCGTCTGTGTCGTCCCTTAACACAGCTTTATGGGCTGAAGTAGTCTTTGGGCTGGAGGTTGGCGAGGCGGTCTTTGAGCGCACTTAGTGCCTTTTGTTATCTGATCTTCCTTTCTTTATCTGACACTTGTAAAAATTGCATAGTTACTCTGTTCTTCAGCTCCACTGCTGAGTAGCCTACAAACCTTGATGTGAGGTTGCTGATCACTGGTGCAAATATTTTCGTTCGCCAGGTGAAGAATCCCTTGTAGAATGCTTCCTCGAATGCCAGCATATTGTGTGAAGGTAGAAACATGGATCTGGCGTAGAAGCCATAGAGGACTTTTTCGAAAGGTTGGCCACTGAGATCATAGCACAAACCTTTATTACCCTCGAGGAATGACATCCAAGGGGCGCATGCTTGCTTTGGCTCATTGAACACTTTGATGCATGGGAGAAACATTTGGCAGATCTTATATAGCATAGCACATGACAAATTTGGTAGACTTTTAAAGAATAACACAGTGCCCTTTAGGGTTTTCACCATGTATTCTTCAGTCGCGCTAGTTCCCTATCTGGGGCAAGCAATTTGGGGTGATTCAACCAAGTTGGCCGCTTCTTTAGTAGTGCCTCATGTGCTATCCAGTTCCTTACTCTTGGTACATGACAGAAAGTCAGATCTTTTTGCAGGGCTGCAGGTGCTCTCCAGAACAGAATCAAGTACCTTGGGTTCTTGTATAGCCAGCTCAATCTTCACTTTGGGTGGTCTTTATCTGCGTCCTTGACTTGCATGTCTATGTAAAGTCTTTCTTTTTCCTTTATTAACTCAAATTTTATCAGAGGGTAGGGCAGGGACTGTTGGTGCCATTGCGCATTTATTTGATTGGAAGTGAGTTGCGTGATATTGACAGAATGAAGTACTCTCAGCTCCCAATCCATTACTACCTTCCACTGCTCATCTACCTCTTGTGTAACTTTTTCTTTTAGTGCATCTTCTTCAGCGTTTGAGAGCTGGACCATGGGCACTGTGTCTTCTTCTGTAATAGACACCTGAAAATTTTCCTCGCCAATTAGCTCTATTGTGGATTGTGTCTCTATTTCAGCAAATGATACTGAGGGTATTTCTATCTGAGGCTGCTCCGAAATGCCTACCTCTTCTTGCGTTTCCGGCCTTCCCTCTCTCAGTAGCTGGTTGACTCGTTTGAGTTCAGCTATCTCCTTTAGCAGCTCGTTTTCTCTTTGGACCCGCATCAAGGCCAGGTCTCTATGCTAAGACTGCTCTAACTTCAGCTCCAACTTGAGGTCTTTATTTTTCTTTTCTAGTTCCTTATAGACCTCATCTGTACCTTTGATCGAGGTGACGATTGGATTTTTTCATATTTGCCGCAAGAATATCGCTTGATCATTGATTCTTTTTTAGTATTGAAGAGAAGCATTGGCCACATCTAATTGTACCTGGATCGTTTGAGCTAATAGGGTGGTAGTGAGAAGTTCATTTGTAACTTCTGTTAGCTGATCATCCTTGGCTTTGCATGTATCTGACAGTTTGGTAAGTAGCTCACCTAGATCCTCCATTTCTTTTTGTTGTTTATCTCTAGCGAGCTGATGTTGTTCAGCTTCCGCTCTTAATTCCTGCACTTGCCTCTAAAGATCAGTGATGACATTAAGTCTGTCATCTAACTCCCCTTTGAGTGCGTCGATCACCATCTCTAACTCTTTAGCCTTGGTGCTACGGCCAAGTGCTGCTGAGCGAAGTCTTTCCGTCATCTCCTGCATTTGCTTAGCATATTCGTTCACTTGCAGGATGACTTCATCATTCGATTGCCAATCTTCACTTTGTGTTATTTGCCTTGATGTTTCTGCAGATTCTTTTACCTCTGGCTGCATCATGGATACTAGTTGCTGTTGTTGCCCTTGTAACTGCTGATCTTTCTCTGTGGAGGTAGAGGGTTGTATCTCAACCTTATCTTGCTGTGTTGAGGTAGAAGGTGTTTCCTCGACCTCCTGTTCTCTTGTGTGCTCAAATCTTGCGGAGTCCTCTTCTGGTGCAGGATTGGCTGCCTTTACGATCTCTGGCTTTTTCTTTGTTTGCTTCTCTTGATTAGAGACATCTACTTGTTGTGTTGTTTCCGTTGCTTCTTGTTGTTCAAATTCTTGTGTAGCTTAAACTGTTTTCTCCTGTTCAGCTTCTGCTTCTTTGCTTGGCTCATTTGTGGTGTCTTTAACTGCCGGTGATGGTGGTGCGCTTGGCATTGGTTGATCTTGGTGTTCAGAGACAGGAGAAGAGATGCGGGGAGACACATCACCTTGGGCATGTTGTGCTTCTCCTTGTGCAGTGGTCTCCTCTGCATGCTCTTGATGTTCTTCCGCCTCTTTTGCCTTCTTTGTCTCTTCTTTGGCTTCCTTAGCTTTTCATCTTCTGCTTCTTGGTACATCCGTTCCAGTACTTCAGTGGGTTCTTCAGACGGCTTCCTGGTGTGATGCTTGGTCCTTGGTCCCTTAAGTCCACTAGGCACCCATTTTTCCGAGTCCTTTCCCTGTGCTTGTCAGCTACATTGGTATGCACGTTTCTCTCTTTCAAACCGGGCTTGCTTTTTCACAGGCTCTTCTTGGTGTGCTGCCACGGATTTTCTCTTCATTTCCTCCCTTCGGGGTTCTCTTTTCTTCATTATCCGAGCTTTCACTGTTGTGCCTTCCAGTGAATTTTCAACCGATTCTTCATTAGATTTGTAGGATCTCTCGGCCAATCTTGTAGCTCAAGGAGATGGTTGAGCTGACAGTATCCAAGTGTTTTGGTTTGGGGCAGGTGGTAGGTTGTCGGCCATGCCGATGGCATGGTATGCAATTATTGCCAATACCTCTGTTGCACCCAGGTAAGTAATCTTTCCTTCTTTCTTTGTGCCTTTCAAAGTGGTCAAGACATATTGTGCGTGGTCCACCGGTTTCCTGGTTGTTGACTTAAGGACTTGCATGAAGGTGGTGGAAACCGCATGAATGGGCGTGGTATACCTTGGTGGCCTTTTAGCAAGGAAATGAATGTGTTGGTGGTATAACCTGGCTGGCTCTTCAACCTGTTTGTGAATAAGGTCAGCAAAGGTGGCTGCGGTAGTTTCTTTGGTGAAAGTACTTGCCATTTTCCTATCCCTTGTCCTCATTGTCAATCCTTTTGTGGGCAGTCGGAGTGCTTCTGCCACTATTTCCTTGGTTATCACCACCTCAACTTTCCTCCCCTGAGGGTCAGAAATTTTTGTAGTTCCATCTTCTTTGATCGTGGATAGAATCTCATAAGCTTTTTGGAAATCCACACTGCACGGCTGTTCATATAAATCTCTAAGTCCTAGCCTACGGTTGGCTTCTTTGGTCTCAGGCTTCACGGCGACATCATACAAGTCTTTTGGTAGGAGTTGCAGCTCTACCTAATGTCCCTCCTCACTCATGAATCTTCCGGTGAACATTATGGTGTGATGCTCTTCGAGCTGTTCTTTTGAAAGATAGTCTGCCTTGGCGGCTTTGATTGAATCTAGATCCAGTTGGTATGCGGGTAGCTCCTGCAACTTTTCTTTCTGATTGAGCTTCTTCTTGGCCCTCTCTGTTGCTTGCATGGCTCCTGTTCAGTGAATAGAGTGTCAAAGTTAGCAGATTTGTTGGATTTTTCTCTGAAGCGTTCTTTAGTCTGAAATGCTAACAATTTTAGTTCAATTTGCTTCAAATCAATTTTTGAATAAGCATAGATGCATAAAAACATGCAAGGAACAAGAATGTCAAGCTCAAACAGAAATTTGCAACCAGAGTAAATAATCGCGATTATTTATAGCTGAGTAATTTCTCCAACTTTTTTTCAAACTTGGCATCACAGGCTTAAAGTATATACCAAATACATGCTCTGAGTGAAATATGGGCTCATTTGGATGCATAGGGTGAAAATGGTACCAGATTTTGGCTTTAGGTCTTTGAAACAGTAGATATGATGGAAATTTGAGATTTTTAGCTCCAAATTGGCTCAAACTTAGCTAGTGGGCTTAATACATCATGTACTTTGGATGTGTAATGGTAAATATCAAAATTCCCTCATTTTGGCTAGAAAGTAAATAATCGCGATTATTAACATTTCTACCAAAATCAACATTTTTTTGTGCAAATTGGTTCTAGGCATTGTATAGACTCTGTGTATAAGATATGAGGTGATTTGAATCAAGAAATGTGGTCCATAACTCAAAAATTGGCTTGCAAAGGCTTCTTTGCGTTTTTTTGTCAATTTTCCAAGTTATAGGTGCTGATTTTGGTTCATACTTGATTTTTGGCATGTAATAGGTGTGTGCACATGATAGGTGAGGTGATAATACAATTTCCAAGCAAAAATAGTGCAAAAGTAAATAATCCTCATTATTTACAACAGTCTACAAAAACTTGAATTTTTTGACCTCAACACATCCTATGCACCTAAAACAAGTCCTGAATTGAATTTGGTCAAGTTTGGTCTTGCTGGCATCACTTTGTGCTTTGTCGACTCTAAAATGTCTGATTCCTGTGACTATACTTTTTGTTGAGTTGGTCAGTCAATTTTGAGGCTTTGGACTTGTCCGCAACATAGTCGTGAAGTAACTCATCCAATTCTGGCTCATTTGGAGTGAATTTGACCTCGTATGTCGAATTTGACGCTTTGTAGCCTTCGAGCCGTTGACAGGAGCAAAGCGAACCTCGAACCCCGACGGCCTCTAAAACACCGGGGACCGAATGGCGCGCCTCAAGCCTGTTCACGGTAAAGCGAACAGGGGGCACCACCTAGCTTTGAGCGGCTAGGACGCAAACCACAATGATAAGAACACCGCAAACTTACACACAAAGAGAGAGAGAGAGAGAGAGAGAGAGAGAGAGAGAGAGAGAGAGAGAGAGAGAGAGAGAATTATTGCTGCAGTATTTACAAATGGCACGCCGTGGTGGTAGAGAGGTAGGGAGAGGAGGTGGTGCGGACTACTTGGTGCGTTCTCTAAGACGACTCAATGATTGTGAAGCTTTCTACCAAGAGCGTGTATACGTGTGTGCATCGACCATTGGAGTCGAGAGATGGACGTGGCTCCCTTCGCATGGTGCAATTCCCAAGGCAAAACCAACACACAAGCCCCCTCCCCGTGATGGTGATAGTGTCAACTCTTCCCACTACACTCTACCAAGTGTTGACTTCTCATGGACTCCCCCCCCCGATAGTGACCTCTCAATGCCAATTTATAGGTGTTTGGCTGCTTGGATTATGGTAATCTCAGTGTGATTAGGGTAATCATAATCGGGGAGACAAAGTAAGTGGTGGGCCCGGTGTGGTTGACCCTTGCTTTGTTTTGGGAGGTATTTAAAAGATGGGAATCTCTAGGTGGGCCTTTGTGACCATCACCTAGAGAGAGGATATTTACAAAGTTGGATTTTACAATGGCTTGGTTTGAAAACTGAAGAAATGATGAAAATAACCTATAAATTACTGGAATTGGCATCGTAGTTGCATGTTGCCGGCGTATGGTGTGTTGCCGGTGCGTCGGTGTAGCACGTACTTCTTTTTGGGGTCTGTCGGGGCATGCCTTTGACGCATTTCTCCTTTTTGTTGCTGACAACGCGTGATTTGAGTCCTCCTTCTTTTTTGTGGTCGTTGTAGTCGTGGAATCCTTCACTTTTCTTTGTATTTGTGCGTATATGTGTGTGTGTGTGTGTGTGTGTGTGTGTGTGTGTGTGTGTGTGTGTGTGTGTGTGTGTATGTGTATTTATATGCATATGGGCTGATGTGTATATATATATATATATATATATATATATATATATATATATATATATATATATATATATATATATATATATATATATATATATATATATATATATATATATATATATATATATATATATATTATATATATATATGTATGTATGTATGTGGGTCCGCATGCGTGAGTGCGTGTGTGTATATATATGTATATGTGCGCAAGCGTGCGGTGGGAACAAGGGCTTATATATATTATATATATATGTGTTTTTATTTATTTTTTTTCTGTGTTGGTGGCCAGCGGCAGCTACATGTGCTTGGGGGGGGGGGGGGGGGGGGGGGGGGGGGGGGGGATGGTGTGTGTGTGTGTGTGTGTGTGTACATGGGGTGTGTGTGTGTGTATTGAGAGAGAGAGAGAGAGAGAGAGAGAGAGAGGTCGTGCGCTGCGCCTTCGGGCCGAGAGGGGGAGAGAGAGAGAGAGATGGCGGGCGGGCTGCTGCCGAAGCAGAGCGCCAGAGAGGGAGAGGGAGAGGGAGAGGGAGAGGGAGGTGGTGAGTGAGGGAGAGGATGAGGGTGTGAGAGGGTGAGGGTGAGTGAGTGTGTGGTGTGGAGGGAGAGTGGGCTCCGGCTCCGGCTCCGGCTCCAGCTCCGACTCCGACTCCGTGCGCTGCGCCTTCGGGCTAAAACAGAAGAGAGAGAGAAAGAGAGAAGGGGATGAGGGTGTGAGAGGGGAGAGAGAGAGGGAATCCATAGGGCGGGCGCTCACCGTGGGGGGGGGCGGAAGAGTGTGTGAGGGGGGGGGGGGGGGGGGGGGGGGGTTGTCCTATTCTTTGTTTTGCATGGCGTCTCCAGGATTAGAGGAGGGGAAGAAGTCAATGGTGTGGGGGGGGGGGGGGGGGGTAATGAGCAGGGGGCGGGGGTGTGGTTAAGAAAGAAAGAGCGGGGGGTTCACATGCGGCTCGACCCGGAGGGAGTGCGAGAGGGAAAACAAGAGAGGGGTCGGGGTGAGTGCTTGAGGCTTGCGCCTGGCCGAGGGTGGCCAGTAAGGGGGGGGGGGGGGGGGGGGAAATGGAGAGAGAGAGAGAGAGAGAGAGAGAGAGAGAGAGAGAGAGAGAGAGAGAGAGAGAGAGAGAGAGAGAGAGAGGAGGAGAGAGAGAGAGAGGAGAGAGAGAGAGAGAGAGAGAGAGAGAGAGAGAGAGAGAGAGGATATTAGAGAGAGGTATGTAGGGAAAATGAGAGAGAGAGGGGGGGTTATTTCATCTGATGCCCGTCGGGGGGGGGGGGGGGAAATAACTACAGGGGAAGAGAGAAGGGGTATCTGAAACCGAGGGCGGTTGGCTAGGCTTGGGTATAGAAAAGCGGGGGCCTGAGGGTGATAAGGCCGGCCAATCGAGGGGGGGGGGGTGCCATGCCCGTAGGGGTGTCGTGAGGTTTACCAGGCGGTACTGAGTCTTCCAATAGTGTCGCTAAGGCTCCAGCAGAGGAAAAATAAGTTTTTTTTTCCTTTTTTTGTTTGATTTTCAAAACTCGGCCATCATTAGCCCTCTCCCTTTGGCTAGAGGCATTCATGCTTCTAGCCTAGCTTCTGCATCTTCAGCTATGAAGTTAGAGGGTTCTCTCTCTTCTAGAATATCTAGCATGAATTCTGGATCAAACCTAAGAAAATACCTTTTCAGTCTCCATCCATTGACCCTAGTCTTGTGAATTCTCCTATCTGCTTCCATCAGCTTATAGCTGCCGTTGTCATAGTGTTTCTTGATGGTGAATGGCCCTTCCCATCTGGGTTGAAATTTCTTATCCTTCCTGGTGTCAAATCTGTTGTCGTATCTCAACACTAACATACCTTTTTCCAGTCCCTTTTCTTTAAGCCCTTGATTGAAAGTGAGCTGGCATCTTTCTATCTGCGTTGCATAGTGATTGATTGCTTCTTCCCTATCTAGTTGGAGTCTCTCCAGATCCAAGATGTGGTTTCGGAGATTTACAATTGGACGATGTATCTAGCTAGCCAAAACTCATAAGCTAGTTATCTGTACCTCAATGGGTAGAATTTCCTCCTTCCCATAAACTAGATGGAAAGGGGTGAAACCTAGTGATGTTCGGAACGCTGTTCAGTAGGCCCAAAGAGCTTCCATGAGATGTTTATCCCAGTCCCCTGTGTGATTGTTCACCTGCTTTGTGATAATTTTGCAAATCATTCCATTTACCTTCTCTACCAGACCATTGCATTGTGGATAGTATGGTGTGGAATGTCGGCATGTGATGCCTAACTTCTTCATCAGTTCTCCCACCAAATCACCTCTGAATCCTGGTCCTCTATCTGATATTATCTCAAGAGGAGTGCCAAAATGGCAACAGATATGCTCAAAAATGAACTTTGCTACCTCTTGGGCTATTATGCGGGTGGTGGCTGTTGCTTCTGCCCATTGAGTCATGTAATCTACACCCACTATGATGTACAGTTTACCTAATTGGGCCGTTGGTAAAGGACCGATTGCATCTATTCCCCAGTTCTCAAATGGACCATATGAGATGATAGGAGTTTGTGGCTCGTAGGTTAATGTTCGATCACTGGCCACTTGATAGGCCTTACATGTTTTACACCAATGGTGTACATCTCTGTTCAAACTAGGCCAAGAGTATCTTGCTTGTAGGATCTTCCTACTGGTGATTTCTAGAGCAAAATGACCACCGTAGACACCATCATGGCAACTTGAAATTACCTCTGTGATCTCACTGGAGGTTGGCACCCGCCTGAGAATTTGATCGTTGCCCTTACAATACAAGTGGTCATTTACAAGGCGGTATCTAGTAGCCTTCTGAACTAGCCATTCCATTTGGCCATTCGTGAGATTTTTGGGATATTCATGAATTTGTAACAGGTCCGGGTGATAGCGTGTTCCTTGGAATAGTGTTGGTTGATTAAACGGGAAGCCCATGGCTTCTAGAACTCTGTGCCAGTGTCCTCGTGGATCCCAAGTGAAAAATAGGATCATTGTCTGCAGTGTCCGAACAATAAAATTTGCATGCCAAATTGGGCCAAATTTGTAACCACCAGTAGCGAGAGGGGAAATGAGCATCTTCGCTACTGCAAAGACAGAACTGAAAATTATGATTCCCAAGAGTGTACCAAGAATCCACCATATATGGTTGCCTTGTTGGTGTGGTGAGCTCAAGTTGTCTTCAGAATCCTGCTTACTGCCATGACTGGAAGAAACTGCAAGAATATCATGCTTCTTTTGGGTGTTCTCAAACATGTCAACTTTCTTTTCTAATGCTAATAGTAAGCCACCTACCTTGCGGCTTAAATACAAGCGTAATCCACTTACCTTTCTCCAAAGAGAGGATGCACTATTTGTAAAAAATTGTACCAAATTGGGAATGAGGCCTTCATTCTTGCATTCTATCAGCCCTTTGTCTATCCATGGTTGCTTAGCTCTTATCTCCATGCTGATATTATCTCTATATGTTATAGCGGCTAGCCATAGCCATAGGTCTGATGCATCCCATGCAATCACAATTCTGTGTTGTGGAGTAGTTTGGAACATCCTTAAGAGGTTGGCAACATATTGATCATCAAACTTACTATGAACACCCTCACATAAACTGGAGGCATTACCCATATCCAAGTTTATAACACCCTTCAGTAGACTAGAGGCATTACCCATCTCTAAGTCTATAACACTACGCCATAAAGTCTTGCTCGGCTGCCAAGCCTCTAGAGCAATATCCAACTCCAAACCTTCAGTCATACTTACCTCTTTGTTATGGTCCTCTAGTGAAACTTCCTGGATGCAAAATTCCTTTAGCTTGCTACACTGTTCTTGGTCCATGCTGGTGCATAGGCCTCTGTTTTCAAAGCCCTCCCCTTTGCTTGATATGTTGTCCATCTTTTGCAAAGCCTTGCTAGGAGTCTGTTCTTCCTCTTCTCTTGTTTCTTCCATGCTCTTTGCATTCCTCTTACTTTGACGAGGCTTGATCAACACTTTACACCTTCTTACCCTTACTGCCCAATTATGTCGATTGATTGCCTTGGTGCCTATTTCATTCAAGGTTAAAGATGTACTCACATTTGTAACACAATTTTCTTGACTTACCTCCCCCACTGGGGTATCATCTTTTGATTCTTTATCCTCTTGTTCCACTGCTTCAGTTCTTTGAACAATCTTCTCACTTGATCCTTCTTTTGTTACACTCATCTTGACCTCTTCCGCAAGACCAATGATACTTGGTGTGCGGGTACCAATTGGTGGTGGGCGTAGGATGATTGTAAGTGGTGATTGTGGCGGTGGTTGCATTGGTGAGATTGGCATTGAACTAGGGTGGCTAGTTGTGGTTGCACTGCTGGTGGTGGAATTTGAACAGGTGAGATTGGTTGCCTAGGTGGCGATGGTCTTGCCCTTGGTGGAGAGATCTGATTCTATCTCCCTCCTCTAGTGAAATTTTGCCTCCGTAGATGTGGGCAGTAGTACATTCCATGGCCATCTTCCCCGCAGTTGTAACAGTGGTACTCTTGGTTCTGCCTTTGTTCTTCTCTTCCTTGTTCTGGATTCCTGCCAGGTGCATGCCCTTGTTGCACCAGATGCATAGATAAACTATCTAGTTGGGTGGTGATGCGACTCAGCAGGTCTTGCTGCTCTTCTGATGCCTCCTACGGTTGGACTCTATGATTGGTTGTTGCAGTCACTGGGGTTGGTCGGGCCGAGCTTGTTTCCTCTGACTCGTTTACTCTTGCTTGCATGCGCAGCTTCTTGTCTTTAAGGCGGGCTACTTTGACTGCCAACTCATATGTTGCAGAAAACCTTCCCTTTACCTTCTTTCTAAGCGGCAACCATAGACCAGCAATGAAACGGTCCTTCTTTAGGAAATTAGGCGCTCCTTCGCCTTCCTCTAGTGAGGCAACCCATCTCTCCCATAAGTCCACAAACTTGGACTCGTAGGTGGCATACTCCAGTAGACCTCCCTGCTTTAATTCTGTCAGTAGCTGCCATAGCTTCTCGGAGGTTGTGCCTCCACCAAACCTCTTTACAAAAGCAGCCCTTAACATATCCCATTCATTCTTGGTAGCCTAGGTCAATGCATTATACCAGGACTTGGCCTCTACTTTCATCAGTACAGGAAAAATTCTAAGTCGTGAAGCGTCGTCATCTTTGTTGGAGACGACACAAGCAATGTTGAAATCATCCAAAAAGTTGGTGGTGAGATCTTCTCCCTTCTTTCCACTGAACGTGGGGAAAGAAACACTAGTGACTCAGAAAATTACAGACCTTTTTTTAAAAAAAACATTAACAATAGTAGCGGCTCATAGCGGCTTTTTATAGGGTTGGGTGGATAGGTTAAAACAAGATAAAGATAGAGACATTAAAGGAATGATGGTAATCCAATATGGGGAGAATGATAGGGTTCGGGAATTGAGGATTTCTCCTAGAACCGTCGCACCGAATAGGTATACAATCTTCTGTTGGTAGAAGACTTTCCTATCTACATAGATATTCACATGCATATGCTGCAGGAATCTAAACGGGAATGCCGTCGACCCGTTCTCCATCATGCACAGAGGGTGGAATACTTACTTATACTCTTACCGTGCCAGTGTTGATGAGTCGGCACATCCACAAGAGGTCGTCGCCTTTCATGGGCTCTACCTTTCCTTCGTTGCCTAGCACATACGGGTTGATGGCGACGCGTTTGACCACTCCCAGCCTCTTGGCTAATAGCAATTGCAGGTAGTTTTTGTAGTCAGCGTGTTGCATGAATTCTACTCCATTCAGTTGCAACTCATCCCCGGCCCACTGGGTTTCACTCGTGGTAGAGAGCTTCTTCAGGATAAGTTGTACAGGGAGAGGAGGAAGATCCTCCACTCGCTTCCCAAAACAGCGAGAGCAGTAGCCGAACCACTCTTCCCTAGGACATGGGAATCTTCTTACCACTTCTTCTTCCAGATTGTCAAAGTGGATTGGTAGCACTCGCATGCGTCGTGCAAATCGGTAGGCGACCTTCCGCCGCTTAGCTTCGGATGACTTCCTCTTTGGCAAGCTGGGCACAACCCGGCTTTCTGAGCTTGAAGCACTTGCTTGGCCAGATGCTTCTCCTTTTGGGGTCATGTGTTTCCAGACTGGCTTAACTTCTCCTTACCTTTGGCTTGAGCAGCCCTTTTAGGCCTCTTTGGAGTTATGACTTTGACTACAGTTTCTTTAGGGAAAAGAGGCCTCGCCATTTTCTTCCCTTCCTTGATGTGGATGACTTCTTCGCGATGAATGTTGATGTAAACGATTTCAGCCCTTTCGCTGCCTTCGTTGTTGGCACTCATTGACAGTGTGTCTTGGTTGACAACAGTGATGGAATTTCACCGACCTCCCACATGATGCTCTCAACAGTTAGAACGAGCAATACGAGATGGAGAATTTACCTCTTGAATGCTGAGGACACTGCAGCCTGGCAGTCGCACCTCAATGAAGGTGGCTAGTGCCTCCTTCGTTTCCTCTTCTTCCATCCTCCGGTTAGAAAATTCCTTCAGCCATTCGTCCATGATTGATAGTGGGTGTCACTTTCAGCATTGTAAACTGAAGGTCTGGAGTTCAATCCTCCGTGGGGGCACCAAATGATGGGAGCAAAGCGAACCCCGAACCCCGACAACCTCTAAAACGCCGGGGGCCGAATGGCGCGCCTCGAGCCTACCTCACGGTAAAGTGAACAAGGGGCACCACCTAGCTTTGAACGGCTAGGATGCAAACCAACACCGCAAACTTACACATACACACACACACACACAGGGAGAGAGAGAGAGAGAGAGAGAGAGAGAGAGAGAGAGAGAGAGAGAGAGAATTGCAAATGATGAAAACCCTCGAGGGTGTGAGGGAGAATTATTTCTGTAGTATTTACAAATGGCACGCCGTGGTGGTAGAGAGGTAGGGAGAGGAGGTGGTGCAGACTACTTGGTGCATTCTCTAAGATGACTTAATGATTGTGAAGCTTTCTACCAAGAGCGTGTATACGTGTTGCATCGACCATTGGAGTCGAGAGATGGACGTGGCTCCCTTCGCATGGTGCAATTCCCAAGGCAAACCCAATGCACAAGCCCCCTCCCCGTGATGGTGATAGTGTCAACTCTTCCCACTACACTCTACCAAGTGCTGACTTCTCATGGACTCCCCCCCCCCGATAGTGACCTCTCAGTGCCAATTTATAGGTGTTGGCTGTTTGGATTATGGTAATCCCAATGTGATTAGGGTAAGCTTAATTGGGGAGACAAAGAAAGTGGTGGGCCCGATGTGGTTGACCCTTGTTTTGTTTTGGGAGGTTATTAAAAGATGGGAATCTCTAGGTGGGCCTTTGTGACCATCACCTAGAGAGAGGATATTTATAAAGTGGGATTTTACAATGGCTTGGTTTGAAAATTGAAGAAATGATGAAAATAACCTATAAATTACTGGAATTGGCATCGTGGTTGTGTGTTGCTGGCAAATGGTGTGTTGCCGGTGCGTCGGTGTAGTGCATACTTCTTTTCGGGATCGGCCGGGGCATGCCTTCGGTGCATTTCTCCTTTTTGTTCTGACGGCGCGTGATTTGAGTCCTCCTTCTTTTTCGTGGTCTTCGTAGTCGTGGAATCCTTCGCTTTTCTTTGGATTTATAGTGTGTTTATGCATGTGTGTGTATATTTATATGCATATCGATGGATGTGTGTGTGTGTGTGTGTGTATATATATGGGTGCGCATGCGTGCGTGCATGTGTGTATATATATGTATATGTGCGCAAGCGTGCGGTGGGAACGGGGGCTTATATATATTATATATATGTTTTTTCTTTTTTTTCTGTGTTGGCGGCCAGCGGTAGCTACGCGTGCTTTGGGGGGGGGGGGGGGGGGGGGGGGGGATGGTGTGTGTGTGTGTGTGTGTGTACTATATACATGGTGTGTGTATTGAGGGAGAGGGAGAGAGAGAGAGAGAGAGAGAGAGAGAGAGAGAGAGAGAGAGAGAGAGAGAGAGAGAGAGAGAGAGAGAGAGAGAGAGGCCGTGCGCTGCGCCTTCAGGCCGAGAGGGAGAGAGAGAGATGGCGGGCCGAAACAGAGTGCCAGAGAGATACTCTCCAAGACCAAAATATCATAGTCGAACAACCTGTCAGGGAACTAATAAAACAGGGTGAGTCCTACGAAGGACCTGAAAACGCAAAAAGATAGATCTGGCCAAACAAGGAGAAGAGCCTAGACCTGCCTACATTGCAAACGACCTGATAGAAGAAGAAGAAGAAGAAGAAGAGATTTTGTTAAGCTTACTGAAAGAATATCGAGATATCTTTTCTTGGTCTTATAAGGATCTCAAGGGTGTTGATCCAAAAATTTGTCAACATACTATACTTATGAGAGATGATGCAAAAACAAGCAAACAGAGGCCATATACTTATAATGAAACAATTTCGAGAAAGATCAAAGAAGAGATAGAAAAGCTAAAAAAAGCCGAATTCATTTATGAAATTGAACACACAGACTAGGTGTCTCCAATTGTCGTACCCAAGAAAAATGGAAAATTAAGAGTGTGTGTCAATCTCAAGAAAGTGAATACAGCCACCATTAGAGACAACTTTCCTTCTTCCAATCACTAAGCATGATTTAGAATGAGTTGCAAGAAAAGAATCTTACAGATTTTTAGATGGCCTTTTGGGATACAATCAACTTCTGGTTGACCCATAAGATCAACATAAACTACCTTCGCTGAAGTGCGTGTGCGACAGCGTGTGTGTGTGTGTGTGTGTGTGTGTGTGTGTGTGTGTGTGTGTGTGTGTGTGTGTGTGTGTGTGTGTGTGTGTGTGTGTGTGTGTGTGTGTGTGTGTGTGTGTGTGTGTGTGCAGCAATGGAGAAGAGAGGAGAAGTGAGGAGACAAAGGTTTGTGTGGACTCCAAACATAATAGTGTTAGGGTTATGAGTCCTTATTCTTTTATGTAGAATGAATGGTCAGTGTTAGTTCTCGATTATAGTCTCCAGCCGCCCAACACTCAGGCATGTCACATTGGGCTTTACCACCCCAACAACCTCCCACTTAAAAGACAATGTGCCTTTAAGCTGGGGTGACAATGTATATATACATACAATACACATAGACAATGACCATGAATCATCTACCCAATGCCCATGAGTGCCCAACAATGTGCAAACCACTCTGAAGGTAAGCCCTTTGTTAGAAGATCAGCATGATTCTCAGTGGTGTGAATTTTGGCAAGTTGCAATCGCTTGTCCCCAAGCACCTCACGAATGAAGTGATACTTCACATCCACATGATTTGTCTTTGCATGAAACACTGGATTCTTTGCCAATTGTATAGCACTTTGGCTATCACAATGTAACACATGCATCTCAACATTGATTCCCAAGTCTCCCACTAGCCGACCAAGCCATATAGCTTCCTTGCAAGCTTCTGAAGCTGCAACATATTTAGCCTCTGTAGTAGAAAAGGTAACACAATCTTGCAAACGAGATCACCATGAAACTGCACCTCCAGTGAATTCAAAAACATAGCCTGAAGTGGACATTCTATTGTCCAAGTCTCCTATATAATCTGCATCCATGTAACCCATTACACATGCTTCCTTTCTTCCAAAGAAAATGCACATGTCTTTTGTACCATTCAAATATCGCATAACCCCTTTCAGTGCCTCCCAATGTTTCTTTCCTGGATTTGACATATCTGCTAGAAACTACCACTGTAAAAGCAATATCAGGATGTGTAGCAATCATAGCATACATCAAACTCCCAACTGCAGATTAATAATGCACTTGTACCAGCCTTTTCCTCTTCATACTTAGGGCAATCATTTTTAGAAAGTTTCACATATGGAGGCAATGGAATACTCAATTCCTTCCCCTTCTCCATATTGAAATGCTTGAGCATTTTAGCAATGTACTCAGATTGAGACAAATAGACCAATTTCTTGCATCTATCTCACTTAATGTGCATGCCAAAGATATGTCTTGCTTCACCCATGTCTTTTATTTCAAAGTTTGCATGTAACTCTGACTTCAAGGCTGAAATCTCATCCCTGCATTTCCTAGCAATTAACATATCATCCACATAAAGGACCAAAATCAACAAACCATCATTGTCAGCTCGCTTAGTGTAGAGGCAATGGTCCATATTGCTACGTTTGTGGCCTTGAGAGAGCATGAACAAGTAGAATTTATGATACCACTCCCTTGATGATTGTTTTAGACCGTAGAGAGTCTTTTCTAACTAACACACCAAGTCTTCATTGCCCTTCTCAACAAAACCTTTTGGCTGCTACATATAAACTTCTTCTTGAAGATCACCATGCAAGAATGCCGTCTTGACATCCATCTGGTCAAGTTCCATGTCGTCTTTAGCAACCAACGCAATTACACACCGCAGAGTAGTCATCTTGACAACCGGAAAAAAGATCTCATCAAAGTCAATACCCTGCTGCTGCATAAATCCTTTAGCAACAAGTCATGCCTTGTACTTGGATTTATTATCATGAGGTGTAATTTTTTTGCTTGTACACCCATTTGCATGGTAATGCCTTTTTACCTTTAGGAAACCAAACCAACCTCCAAGTTTGATTCTTATGCAATAAGTCCATTTCTGATTGCATAGCTTTCTCCCACTTTGCCTTGTCATCCATTGACATGGCTTCCTTATAGTAGCAGGAAGGCTCGTTGCAATCTATCAACATAATGTAGTCCAATGAGGGAGTAAATCTATTAGGAGGCCTTGAAACTCTTGTAGACCTTCTAATAACTGCTTGAGCCGGTTGTCCCTCAGCAACATCTTGTACTGCAGGAGGATTCTGTACTTGTTGTCTGACATTAGGCACTTCAGCCCTATTGTGGACAATTCCATCTTCTTGGAAGATAACTCTTTTGACCTCCATTGTATGCACAAGCTTCTTATGCATCTTTTCTTCATTGGAGTATACGTCATTACTGCGAACTATTTTTTAGCTTCAGGATCCCATAACCAAAATCCCATCGCACCAGGATTGCCATAACCAAGAAATATGCATTTCTTTGACTTAGGAGCCAAACTTGCTTTGAAACTCCTTTGGAACATGGCAATATGCTGCACAGCCAAAGAATCTAAGATGCTTGTAAGAAGGTGGCTTTTCAGAACAAAGCTCTTCAGGCACCTTCTCATCTAAAGCCTTGTTAGTAGATCTATCAATAAGATGGACAACAATTTCTAACCCTTCTGCCCAAAATCCAATAGGCAAATCTGCATTAGACAACATGTTACGTAACTTCTCTTGTATGGTATGGTTCATCCTCTCAGCAACACCATTTTGTGGAGGGTTATATGGAGCAGTCAACTCTCTTTTGATGCCTTTGGAATCACAAAATTTTTGAAAGGCTTTAGTGACATACTCACCACCATTATATGACATTAAGAACTTGACTTTCTTACCAGACTGATTCTCCACTAATGCCACAAAATTCTGAAATTTTGAAAGAACTTCATCTTTCTTCTTGAGAGGATATACCCACAGTTTCCTTGAGAAGTCATTAATGAATGTAAAAAAGTACAATGAACCTCCCATGGATACGTAAGGCATTAGTCCACACACATCACTATGCACTAACTCTAATGGCTCACCTTTCTGAGTGCTTCCCCTTTTGTGTGGTGACTGTGTTTGTTTACCATAAAGACAATGCTCACAAACTGAAAAGTCTGAGAAATTGAAGCCAGGCACATAACCAAAACGAGACAATATTTTCATTCCCTTCTGAGACATATGTCCTAGCCGGCGATGCCACAAAGAAACACTTGGCTGATCGGTTACACAAATAACATGGTTTTTAACATTGGATACATGTAGCATGTACAAAGTCCCAGACTTTGAACCATGTGCTACCACTAAAGAACCTTTGGTGAGCTTCCACGAACTATCACCAAATGTGCAGTAATATCCTGCGTCATCCAATTGTCATGTACTAATCAAGCTTTTGGTAAGCTTCGGCACATGTCTCACATTCTTGAGCATGAATGAAAAAACATTCTAAAATTTTAGCTGCACATCGCCGACACCAACTATGTTGCAAGCAAAATCATTGCCAAGACGAACATGAACTTTACGGGCTACATCATATGTATTGAACCACTCTCAGTGAGGAGTCACATGAAACGATGCACCCGAGTCAATTATCCAATCCTGTAAAGCATAGTCATCAGTGGCAACCAAAAATGCTGAATCCATGGCAGATGTGAGATAAATGTCTCCATCATAATCTTCAACAAAAACATTGTTGATCTCTTCAATCTTCATATTGCTTTCCTTAGGGTCTTGCCTTCTTCTGACTTCTTGTCTTTACCTTTCTCTTGTTTCCACTTTAGACTTCATATGACATTTTTTGTGACAATGATAGCACTCAATGTCTTTTCGGCCATGTGATTTGCTACGAGATTCCTCTCTGATTCTGCTTGCCCTTTTCTTGTGATCGACCATGAACAACGAGAGCATTGCTAGTACCATAAGAAGTATCAAGATTCTTCGTGCTAACCTCTTGAGTAAGAAAATTTCCCTCAACATCAGCACATGTTAAACCATCAGGAGGTGCTGAGTTACTTATGGCTATACGAAAAGTATCCCAACTTTCCTCTGACGTAACTAGCAAGATCATTGCTTTGACTGAATTGTCGAAATTGACCCCCTGCGCAAAAAGCTGACTGAAAATTGTGTTGAACTCATTGAGATGGTTACACATGGGTGTGCCCTCATCCATATTCAAATCAACTAACTTTTTCAGCCAATAAACCTGTGATGTTGCACTTTGCTTCTCATACAGGTCACATAACTTCTTCCACAGCTCATAACTAGTCTTTTCCATGTTCACATTGAAGTACACATTCTTCAACAAAGTCAGCATGATGGTGGACCTGGAAAGCTCATCCAACTCCTGCCAATCATACTCATCCATATCCGCAGGCTTTATCCCTTTCATCTTTATCGGCCGGATCTGCTTCTTTTGTACTAAGACATTGTAAATTTGTTCCTTCCAAAATGGGAAGTTAGTGCCATCTAACTTCTCAGTGTTGAACAAAGAGTCCGATGATGAAGCCATCACTCGACAAGGAACAAAAGTAATAGATCTGCTGCACTAAAGAAGATGGTAGAAAACCTGAAAATTTTTGGCAGAGTCTCCCCTGCAAAACTGACTTCTGAACCCAAAACAAATGTGTACAATGAATGAAACGATGATCAAAGTGGCTAAACTGGCAAGATAGAATCTCAAAGAACTGCCACTATCAATGTCTCCAACTCTAGAAGAGTGTCTCTGAACAACTAAACATTGTCAAATGCATACGCATAAAGATGACAACAATGGTGGGTCAGAATATGCACACCAATACTGCACTAGCCGCATAAACATGCATCCTATGTTGATGCCCAAACTATGGGGATGTCAGGGGATTGCTCCAAAACCTCTATCACCAAAAGGATCTCCACATTTGAGAATCTCGCAGCTCAATAAAACCTTACCAGGACCCTCAACAATAGGCTTTGCATATTTCCATCACAATACATAAACCGCAAAAGATCTTACATGAACCACAAAAAACCTTTTCTGTAACCGCACAGACCCTCAAGACCTTACATCAAATATGCATGTGAGAGAGATTGAAGAAAGAGTCTGCAATAAAAACCTGTACGCAAAAGAATCGACGAAGGTGAACCACCCTGCTGTCTGAACTGAATATCTCTCAAATTGTGCAAAATTTGTAGAAACTTCCTTCTGCAAAGTTGTAGACCATGCAAAAAAGGTCAGGGATGGTGGAAATGGACATGAAATAAACTGTTTTTATAGGTCAAAACAGATACGTAAAAATCTGCAGCTTCTACTTCACGACCTACAAGCAGTCTGAGTGACATATCGCAAAATTGGTGAAGATTTTGAGATAACTTTCTTCTGCAAAGTTGAAAAGGAAAAAAAAACGTTCAAGAATTTTGGGAATCGGCTTGAATAAAGTCATTATGGTAGGTCAAAACAGATATGCAAAAATCTGCTGTAGTTTTTGTTGCTTCTCCGCTTGCCTCCCCGCTGAGCTCCAATGGTGCTCCCAATCCCTGCGCTCTGATACCAGTTGAAGTGTGTGCGAGAGTGTGTGTGTGTGTTTGTGTGCAACAATGGAGAAGAGAGGAGACACAGGTTTGGGTGGACTCCAAACACAATAGTGTTAAGGTTATGAGTCCTTATTCTTTTATGTAGAATGAATGGGCAATGTTAGTTCCCGGTTAGTCTCCGACCTCCCAACACTCAGGCACGGCACATTGGGATTTACCACCCCAACATTTGCAAATGAATGGGGTATTTTTCCCTATCGGCTTATGACTTTTGGGTTAACTAATGCTCTTGCCACCTTTCAAAGATTGAGAAGCCATGCTTTTAAGGAATATCTTCGGAATTTCTTGGAAGTATACATGGATGATCTATGTGTGCATTCATCAATCCGGGCTGATCATTTTGAACACCTCAAAAAGGTATTCATAAAATATGGAATTTTCTTAGATCTTGAAAAGTGCACATTTATGGGCAGACAAGGAAAAATCATTGGACATATAGTGTCTAAAAATGGCATAGCTACTGATATGGATAAAATTCATGTTATTGTTGAATTTCTTAGACCGACAAAAGTCAAAGGGGTTCAAGCTTTCATGGGACATTGTGGATATTACAAATGATTCATTTACATGTACGCTATAATTACAAAACCCATGTACAGCTTGATTACACTCTTTGAATGGATTGATGAGTGTGAAGAATCCTTCATGAAGCTTAAGCAAGCTCTCACTTCAACCCCAATATTGAAAGCACCAGATTGGAATAAGATATTCCACATACATGTAGATGCTTTCAATTTTGCCATTGGGTGTATACTAGCTCAACCAAGAGACAAAAAGATTGTTTTTCCTATTTCTTATGCTAGCTAGTAAACAGTTAAATATGGTAGACAAAAACAATACAGCCAGTGAAAGGGAAGGATTAGAAATGATCTATGCCATAAAAAAGTATAGACATGAACTATTGACTAACAAATTTTTGTTCTTTGTGGACCACCAAGCCTTATTGTACTTGGTCAACAAGCCATGCAACACAGGAAGAATAGTGAGATGATTCATTATTATTTTGGAATTTGACTTCACTATAGTTGTGAAAAAGGGAACCACTCACCAAAGAGCATATCATTTATCAAGGATTATTTCAGGAGAACTATCGAAAGGGGTAGACAATGATTTACCATATGCATATCTATTCTTTGTGGAAATGATACCCCAATGGTCAAAAAATATGATTTCATTGATGACCATAGCTCAAGTGGATTTGCAAATACCACTTTCTATTGCAACCAAGTTAATTGGAAAATCGGCTATGTATCTATTACTAATTGGAAGGCTATACAAAAGAAATCGAGATGGAATATTGCTTTTGTATATTAATCCTGAGGAGAAAACCCAATACCTAATTCAAACACATATTACCATAGTGGGACTTCACTTTGCGGAAGACCAAACTATGAAACGGATCTCAAGACTTGGAGTATTTTGGCCAACCATGAGGAGTGATGTTCACTCATTTGTAAATAAATATCCTCAATGCCAAAAACAAGCACCATACCTCATGTGACATTGTTCCAAATATCACTTGTTCCTAAGTGGACTAACTATCTAGTTACTTACTTATTAAGTTGAACATTTCTTAAGGATATGAATAAATGCCACCAAAGAGAAATTGAAAATGAAGCAAGAGACTATGATCTTATTGGAAACCAATTGTATCAAAGAGGAAAGGATCAACATCTGCGTCTTTGTGAAAATAAAGACAAGTATATTCCCATTATAGAACAAGCACATATCCTGGATTAGCTGGAGGTCACTTTTCTAGTGAAACCACCGCAATAGCAATCTTAATGGGAAGCATTTGGTGGCCAACACTTTTTGCAGATGCCAAAGAATATGTTCGAAGGTGTGATGCATGTCAACAAGCAAAAATGCCAACCCGTGTAGATAGCATGCTTTTAAGACCAACGATAGGGGCTAAAGCTTTTGCAAAATGGGGTATAGACTTTGTTGGGCCAATACAACCACCGGCTAATAGAACCCAAGCTCAATATATCATTGTAGCTACAGTCTGTTTGACCAAGTGGACAGAGGCTAAAGCAATGCAAAAGAATGATGTCAGAACCACAGCCGCATTCTTGTATGAGAATGTGTTCACAAGATATGGACTGCCAATAGAAATTTTTCGTGATAGGGGAACTCATTTCCTCAACGAGGTAATTGAGTATCTGCTTAATGAATTTATGGTCATACATAACAAATTGGCTCCCTATCACCCACAAGTAAATGGACAAGCTGAGCACACAAATAAAATGCTTAGGTCAGTATTGACTAAAGTGATTAGTTCACAACGGACTGATTGAAAAATGAATCTCCGGGCTGCTCTATGGGCTTATAGAGTTTCGTTCAAGACAACTTTAAATGCTACACCCTTTAACCTTGTTTATGGTGTTGATGCCATACTACCAATAAAATTTCTATTGCCGACACTAAGGGTAGCTCAGGATCTTGAGTGGACTAGACATGAATTATCAGAGTGGCTTGAATATTTAGAAAACTTGATGAGCAAAGGCTAATAGCTGTAGCTCACATCTATGCACAAAAGAAAAAACAAAAACAGTTTTTTGATTCCCATATAGTTACAAAAATCTTCAAAAAAGGGGACTTAGTTTTAATCTATTCCCTTAAGCAACACATTTGCAATTTTGAGAAAAAGGGAAATGGGCCGTTTATCATTGAAGACATATCCGTAAGTGGAGAAGTTAAGTTGTCCACCCTAGATGATGAACCAATGGCTAATTGGATTAGTGGATGCCGTTTAAAGAAGTACAATTTTTCACTAACCAATGAAATACTAGAAAAGAGGCATGCAACAAAGCATAGAAAGATGAAACCACAGCAGGTCATTGATGAAGCCCAAGAGGAAGCTCGGCTTAGAGTACTCAAAAGGAAAGCTACTCTCAAAAATCAACAAATACCTATTCCCATCAACACTCTGGAACTAGATAAACGACTATGGGAATTACAGAAGGATGCCGTGTCAATGGATGATGAATGGTTAGATGGAATGGACCTTTGCATCAAAGTACAACTAAACAATCATACCACAAATGCATTGGTCGATACAGGAGCTTGAGTAAATGCAGTTAGTTATTCCATGTACAAGAAATCAATGGATCAATCTTTGACATCAAGAATATCGGCTATTAAAGGATGCAACAAGAACCCAACATCGGCATTGGGAGTCGTCAACTTAAATGTGGTAGTACATGGATGTGAATACCCTCATCAATTTGTATGCTTACCAAATGAACACATGGATGAAACAATGATTCTAGGAATCTCATGGATGCAGATGTACCAGGCAGTACCATATTGGGACACCAATCAACTCAAGCTATCACCAAAAGGCGGACAACTCATTGTTCCAATTGCACCAAGCAAAGAAGAATGGAAAAGAGATTACTAGTAGAACAAACCACGAAGCAATCAATCTTCTCCATCCTACAGACAAGCAAATTCTACAAATAGCATGCAAGGAGTCAGGCATATCTGGGTACCAAAAGCACAACTCAAGGACAAGCCATTTCAAATTTGGGTGCCCAAAACATCATCTACTGTACCAAAGAAGGTTCCAAAGTTAGAAACACAAAGAAGAGAATCTTCAAGTAGAGAACCTAACACAAGATGGATTTGGAGGAAAAAGGAGCACTTATCTTCTACGCAAATTGTAAAGCCGATGAAGTAGTGGAGAGTTAAGTCTCAAAACACTCAACCACGAAAAATAATCCAAGAAAAACCAAGATACCAATAGCGAGTTAAAGCTCAACAACCGTCATCATTGATACTGACAACTGAAATCAGCGTGCAAGAAACCTCGACCTCAAAAACCCTTGAGTTAATTACTCAAGACCCAACTCTTGCACAACATAATGGTTTGAATTGCATTGATCTTCGAACCATGATAGAGCCAACCAAAGCTATGCATAGACACGATTATTCAACCCATGCACACAGTCATCCTGGAGTACGCCATTTAGGAGGGGTGGAATGGAACTAAGTAAATAAGGGCAATGTTTGAAGAGGGAGGAAAGAGTTGGATGTTAATGTGTGTTTTTTTGTAAAATTACCTAATAATTCCCTTAAAAAATCATCAACGGGGTAAATATAACTGATAACATCTTCCAGATGAGTGTAAATAGTGTATATACTATAAGAAAATCATAACAAAATAGCCTTTTTTGGTTATTTTTATCATTTTTCTTGATATTGGGACTTTAAAATAGAAAAATCCACAAAAAAATAATAAAGTAGTGTTTTTCAATGGATTTTCTTAATTATTGATTTTTCAATCTGCTTTTTTAGCGCATTTTATTATTTTCTTTGATTTTTTATAATAAACAGGTCAAAAATTAATAATAAATAGCAAATGAGCTCAGATGGAGAAACTGAAGATACGGTGATGATTAGAAGGACAAGGCGTACATGCACAATAGATGGATGGGGAAGCCTAAGTTAGGCCGCCAAGGCCTAATTTTGCAAATTCTTGCAGAATGAGCTAATGGAATCCGATTGAAGAAATTTTTGACATAGATGTCACGGCCTAGTAGGACTTATAGGGGAATTTGGGAAAAAATAGTTTGGGAAATCCGAGTATAGATATCCAAGGTAGCCCAAATTCACCTCATTTCCACTAGTCACTCTTGGAGAAGAGAGCTTTTTGCCTTCTTCGTGCACGATTTTCAGAGTCTACATTGTCCATTTACAGCACCATCTCGCATGAGACATGAGGGATAAGTTCTAAATTTATCAATAAGCAATTCTATATGGCTGGGTAGGAAGTTTAGGCTCAGGAGAAAACCCTAAAATCCCAGTTGTGCACAAAGTCCTATAACACAAAATTGACCATAGCGGCCTGTTAGCTCAACCAAATTGGACGAGACTTGAACTGTAGCATGCCCCTATAGAGTAGAACACTTTCATATCATGAGATGACCATTTGGCTGGGGTCGAGGGGTTCCTAAGTATATAATCTAGGTTTTTGTCATATGCCAGAATTGGATTATGACTCCATAGGCAGCTTATAGACTGTCTATACAGAATGTACCTAGATGGTTTTATGGAAACAGTCAAGGCAAGCTCTCGAACAACACAAAACAGCTTGAAGGCTACAAAGCATCAAATTTTACATATGAAGTCAAACTGACTCCAAAGGGGCCAAAACTAGATGGGTAGCATCAGGACTATGTAGCGGACAAGTCCATAGCTTCAAAAGTGACTAACCAACTCTACAGGCCATCTAGTCTCACAAAAATCGGTGATTTCAGAGTCAACAAGAGCACAAAGTGATGCCAACACGACCAAACTTTACCAAATTCATTTTAGGACTTTTTTAAAATGTATTAAATATGTTTAGGTCATCAAATTGCCAATTCTTGCAAAAAAAGTGGCTGTTGTAAATAATCACGATTATTTACTTTTATGTTTGTTTGGCTTGGAATTGAACTCTTCACTTCACCTATCACTTGTACATACTTATTACATGCCACATGTCAAGTATGAGCCAGAATGATCAAGAAAAACTATGAATTTGTCAAAAAATGCACCAAAGTCTTTTCAATCCAATTGTTGAGTCAATTGTCACATGTTTTATCCAAATCACCCCATATCTCATACACAGACTCTACATCATGCTTAGAACCAAGTTGCAACAAAAAATGTACATTTTGATGAAAAAGTTAATAATTGTAATTATTTAGTTTTTTGCCAAAATGGGTGCAATTTGTAACTTTGACCTTATGGGACCAAAGAACATGATGTCCCAAGTACACTAATCAAGTTTGAGCAAGTTTGGATCTCAAAAACTCAAAATCTCTTTAAATCTACAGTTTTAGAGTCTGAAAGCCTACCATTTCCACCCAGTGCACTCAAATGAGTCCACACTTCATGCAGAGTACCTAAATGCCATATTTTTCAAGCCTATGATGTCAAAAATACAAAAAGTTGGAAAAAAGTACCTAGTTGTAAATAATCGTGATTATTTACTTTTGTTGTAAGTTTTGCCTGAATTTTATGATTTTGATCTCTACATGTTTTCATGCATCTATGCATGCCCCATAATTGATTTGAAGCAAAACGGACATCATTTGTCAGCAATTCAGAATCAGGGTATTTTAGAGGGGAATTCACAAAATTTTCTAACTTTGACACTATATTCACTTAACAAGAGCAATGCAAGTGGCCGAGAAGGCAAAGAAAACGGTGTCCTAGAAAGAAAAGCTGCAAGAGTTGCCACCATACCAATTAGATCCAAAAATATAGCAAAGGAAACTTACTTGTTTAAAGAACAGCTCGAAGAAAAAACCACAACGGTTTTCACTGACATATTACAGAGCTGAAAAATGAAGTAGCAATATACCAAATTGTAAAGGCGAAACAACAAAACAGATGGAGGAAATGGGAGAGCTTCTTACAAAGTTATCTAATGCATGCAAGAGAAAATATCAACAACTGACAGAAGTAACCAGTGAACTTTTAACCACCAGTCTGTCTTTACAAAAGATCCAAGTGTAGCTAGATGTAGCTAATGCCTCTTTGCAATACTCCGAGCAATGGTTCAATGATCAAGCAACATTTATAAGACATATAAGAGAAAACCCAGCTGTAGCCTCAATCAAGGGAATTTTGCAAGACTTTAGAAAAGAGGAACAAGGGTCTTGAACTTGAGCTCAAGCTGGAACAAACTCAAAGACGAGACCTTGCATTGATGCGAGTCTAAAGAGAAGAGCAATTGCTCAAGGAAATTGAGGAATTGAAGAGAGTCAATCAGCTGCTAAGAGAGGGACAAATAGAAACTCAGGATGAAGCAAGAACCTCTAAACAATCAACCATCGACATACCCTTAGTCTCTTTTGCTGATATGGAAACACAACCGTCAGAAGGGCTTGCAAGAGAGTCAGATTTTCAAGTACGAATCACTGAAGTCGAGCAAGTGCCAATGGTCTAACTTTCTAAAGCTGAGGAAAATGCATTAAAAAAGAAGATTGTCCAAGAAGCAGATGTTGAATGGAAAGAAGCAATGGATTGGGAGTTGAGAGTTCTCCACTCAGTAAATGTAACTAAACTCACTTCCTACCAAATCAATGCTCAATGGCATCAGCAATCACTGCCCTATCCATTGATAAAAGTGGAGCTACTACAGATTAAAGAAAGACTTTACAAAGATATGCAGGTAGAAGGATCAGATAATATCCACCCAAAATGGAGAAAAAATCGGTTGAACAAGAACTCCATATACCTCATTCTGCTCACAAGAGCACCTGCAGCCCTACAAAAGGACCCTACATTCTGTCTTGTCCCAAGGGTAAGGACATGGTAGGCGTACGATGCACTGAAGAAGAAGAGGTAAACATGGCTAAATTACCCATGACTACCAGCTCTAGAGCATGGACCAACAATGAAAGAATACATGGTGAAGACCCTAACGGGTGCCATGACCTTCTTCAAGAGCCTCCTTGACCTCTCATGTGCAATGCTTTATAAGATCTGCAGAATGCTGCTCACCTACATTCAAACTTTTCACGAGCCTGAGCAAGTAGGAGAACCATGGATGTCTTTCCTTGAAGGCAACAAAGGTCTATGTTATGATTTAAGTGGACAGTCTTCAGAAGAAGTCCTCTATGGCTTCTACGCCAAATGTATGTTTTTGCCATCTAGCAACATGTTGGCATTTGAAGAGCCATTCTATACAGCTTTCTTCACATGGACAACAAAGATATTTGGGCCAGTGATCAGCAACCCTACATAAAGGTTTGTTGGCTATTTAGCCATTGAACTTAAAAACAGAGTCACCATGCAGTTTTTGCAAGTCACAGATAAAGAAAGACGAATCAGATATGAAAAAGCCCTACATGCGCTTAAAGACCACCTCACGAATCATCAACTTGAAGACTACTTCAGTCCATGAAGCTGTGTCAAGGGATGACATAGTCGAGAAGGGAGGAAACGTTAGCAGCAAGCTAACTCGAATAACATTTTTTGGAGCTTTTATTGTAAAAACACTTATTATTTTGATGAATCCGGAATGTTGTAACTCTACTTTCCAGATAAACAGTATAATTGATGAGGCGGGGCTACAAGCTTCTAGATTGTATCAACCTATCTTTAGTTAGAGATCCCAAATTATTAATTTTGACCACATAAACCTTGGCTAAGGTATAAAAGCCAATTTTGTAAGTTTTTGGATAATAGAACACAGCGTGAGCTAACGACACTCACTTCTCTCCCTCTCACGCTTCCTAATCCCTTCCCGATTGTCACATTGCAATCCCGTCTTTTGCGTCGCAACCGCACGTAAGAGCTCTAGGCATTGACGTAACCATTTCATGGTAATCCGTAGCTTTTGGTGTTGCCGACCCACGGCCTAATTTCATCATAAGTAGGAATTTAAGCTTTAAAATCATAAAAGAAGTATAGGTGGGGCATTGTGGCATGTTAGAAGCTGGACAAACCCCACGGCAGTAACTACTCGGAGGATTATTATTTTTATAATTATTCATTCATTGAGGAAAACTTGATTTTTTACCTTGTAATTATTGGGACTTACAGAAGTTTCCAGATTGTATCCCAGTTTTGATAATTAGATTGAGTAGATGGTTGATTTTGGAACTTTAGGGTTTGAGAAATTGTAAGGTATATATACCATTTTTTGACCTTAATAAGAAAAACCCTTTTGTCATTTAAAAAACAAGTCTGAAGTCTGTGAGTGAGCGTACTATATGTACGAGAGAGAGAGAGAGAGAGAGAGAGAGAGAGAGAGAGAGAGAGAGAGTGAGCTTCATCTTGATGCTACGTGTGCTCCGGTGGTCGGAATCGAGTGCGGAGAAGTGCAGCGTGTTGCCCCCGACGAGACCTACGAGCCGATACCTACATTGCACGTGTACGGTCCGGCTTTGTGAGCTCCTTCTACGAGCTTCATCGGGTGTTTGGGTGAGCATACGTTGTCTGATTTTGCATTGCAGCATATCCACGCGTTCACATTGAGTAGAACTACACATTAGGCACTTTAGATTTCGAAAACAAAGACCTGCAGATTTCGGCCAGACATCCTACGTGTTTCTACACCACCAGGTGTTTTGGGTCATGAATTTGGTTCATAGACCTTAGGGAGAGCGGCCTATTGGTATTAGTAGGGTCTCCTTCAAGTTCTATGGTGTTTCGAGATTTTTTAATGGGTGTTCGGCTCTAGAAAGCGTTGTAGGAAATTTCCTCTTATGCACTCTTCAAGGCTCTGACTTAGACAATTGGTAGAGACCTCTTTAGGAATTAGTTACGAGTCGGTCGAGTGTAGGTTGACACCTTATGCTTGCTTCCGCGCGCCTGCGGTTCGAGCTTCGTCCTTAGTTGACATTACATGTTAGGTGAGTTCTCGCTATGCTGACATCCGTCGCGGCGTATCCTTCCAACATTGGCGCAGTAGCCGGGGACGAAAACCTTAGGTAGGTGACCGAGACTAATCCTTGAGGATTGGGATTTTTGGCTTGCCAAGAGTCTCGCTTTACATTTAGATAGGATCAGAGGGTGGAGGACTCTCTAGGTCTTAGAGGGAGTCTAGGAAGTGTGTGTCTGGCCTAGATCCTTCGACTTAGGTAGATGAGGTAGACTTAGGTAGTTTTAGGTGGTAGTCGAGTTCTAGGGTAAGAGTTGGAGTGGTAGAAGCGGTGAGAGGAGAGCTTGAGAGTCCGGAGAGGCCAAAAAGCAACCAAAAACACCATTAACACCATTTCACATGATAAGAAGGAGTAGAGTAAGTAGGACATCATGATTCAGGATCTAGAGCATTTCATGCATGTACACTTGCTTGGGAAAGTCATTACAAGTTTGTAAAAGACGCAAAAAGATGCAAAAGTGTGTTTGAAAGTCTAATTGAAGTCCAAAAGTTACTGTGAGTGTTTCTGATATATCTACAGAGCATCAGGATCCTGTCAGAAAAAATTTTAATTTTAAGCCAAGAGACATCCTACGCGTAGGATGTCTACAGGTTGATCTGGGAGGAATTTTGGGATTTTGAGTTGACCAGTGTGTTCAGAAGGTAGGGTTTACCCTAATTTCAATTGGAAAGTGGAAATTTGACCATATCTTGACAGGATAAGGCCAGATAGACTAAAATTACCAGACATCCTACCCAAATAGTGCCAAAACATTATTTTGGGACCAAAACCACAAGATGGCTGCATGAGCATGTCTTGCATGATATATTGAGTGACTGAAAGGGGTTTCACCTCATTTGGGTGAGAAAATTGGATTCAAAGCGGATTTTAGCACTTTTGACTGAAAAAGGTAAGACCAACTAAAATTTGGGACTTTTGACATCCAAACCAAAATCTAAGCATACCACTGGGTTACTGACATCAAAGGGAAGCTGTGGGACAAGTCTGGGGTCAAACAGGCCAAAAAGACATCCTACATGTAGGATGTCTTCTGAGTGATTTTGGACTCCAAACTAAATTTTGAGTATACCAAAGTGATCAGCAACTCAAGGGGAGCCTGGGCTTTGAGTTTGAAGCCATTCTGATGAAAAAGACATCCTACGCGTAGGATGTCTAAAGAAAGAAATTGAAGCCAGACTTTGACTTTGAGCATAGTAAGGTGTTATATAGCCTAAGGCAACCTCCTAGTCAATTTTGGTCCAAATTGGAGTTGATTAGAGTGATCAATATCAGCAACACGCTATCGGAACAGATTTCTGACTCATTGACCAGCTAATAGGTGTCCAAACCAAAAAGTAAAAGCAGTTGTAAGCTCAGCACAACAACGGGAAACCACAGTGCAAAAATCTAGGCAAAACACAACAGGAGACATCCTACGCGTAGGATGTCTATTGGGGCATACTGCAAAGAAAATTTGACCTGGCATAGACAGTGAGATTCTATTGGTCTTAGGGATTCCAGAACTTCTTTTAGAAGTGAATTTGGACCTTGTTTGCCCATTTGACAAAGCAAAGACTAAACTCAGACTTTTTCACATAAATTGACCAACATCTGAGGGTAGTACTGTTTCAGATTAGTAGACCTAATCCAGAACATCAGCAGTGTATAAAATACATTAGTGGTGAGATTAACTCTCCAGTTATACCAATCATTACTAAGATAACCTCTAGCAGATAAATGCTTTGATTCGATTGCCGAAATTAAAACGCTTGTGCACAGGTATATTCAGCAACAAAGCAAGAAGTTGTGCAGAAACTGACCCTTTGCCAGGTGAGTGTTTGGATTTGTGATAAATTGCATTGATAAGTTTGATGAATTTAAGATCAGGAAGATACATTGTTAGAGACCAGAAGGTGGTAGGTGACCAAGGTAGCTTAGTGTCCACCAAAGAGATTGTAACTCATGCAAGGCCAGATCCGCTAGCACCGATTATTGAGGAAGGTAGTGATACTAACACTTCGTCAGACACATCTTTCTTCATGATGGGTAGTCAAGAGCCAGGAGGTTTCACCTATGATGGACCTATGCGAGGAGGAAGCACCTCCCAAAATCCTTTGAATGATTCCAAGCTCACGGTGATCTTCTTAGAGGGAACAAACTTGAGAGGAGCCCTAGTCTATTCTGACTATCGAGGCCGCAAGTGCATTTGTATCGAAGAGAGGCCAGCTCAAAGATTGGAGATAATCCAAGTGTATGGGGATGGAGATAGATTCCGAGACGAAAAGGGGAACCACTATTTAATAGTTAGTAACCCTAAAGATTACAACAGATATGGAGATAACGTGGCGAAAGGGAAAATGGTTTCAGAAGTTCAAGAACCGCCACCAAACATTGATCGGGCCAGAGCTATTTTTATGTATGATAAGAAAACAACCAGGGTTCCAACTTATAACGAGAACGTGGGAATCTACAAGCATGAGAGTGAGGGTATAGTCTCTTACTTTCGCAGCAAAGAACCATACATAAACGAATTAAGCAAAGACAAGGTTCTTTACTTATTCTCTTACAAAACTGCTACGGGGAAGGGCATAGTTTTTGTTGATAGATACGGGCGAGAATACCAACGTATTCTCCCAGAGGAGGTAGAGAGGGCAACAGGTCTAGGAGCATCAACATATGCCCCTGAGGAAGTGCGAAGAGCCACCTACACCCCAAGCGAGTCAACGAATCCTTTTTCAGATGAGTATGACGCAACCTCACATTCCACCCGACCGCAAGCATTCAACAACCAAGACCAACCAGCAAACCAGCCATCATTGCACGCATGGCTTCGACAGAGTGCAACAATGGAACCAGACTGAAATTGAGATGGTTATCAAGTCGCACGAGGGCTCAGGGATTTGCAAGAACCACCACTCTATTCAAGGTATCAAGCAGAGAGTAAGCCAAAGACTCAAGGGTCAACAGAGCTTGGAGGACCACCCTTAGAACGAGTTCGAAGAGAAGAACCACCTCCAGCGAGAACCGTTAGAAATTATGGCTTAGGAGCACCATTAGGAGAGGAACCAGCTTATTATAGAAGGCCTGAGGAGGTATATCGACTAGGACGGGGGGATCGAATGATGAGGTTTGTAGACCATCGAAGAATTAGACCTTCTTAAGTACAAAAATGGGTAAACAAGAAATACACAGGAAGCAGAGACCCAAGAGATCATGTAGCAGCCTTTGTGTGTGTAATTAGAGCCAAAGAGGTGTTAGATTTTCCTACCCAATTTGCAGGGTTTGGACTAACCCTAGAGGATGATGCTGCCACTTGGTTTGACTTTGTAGAGCGTAGAGACTTTGAGTCTATGGAGGAAGTGTTTGACGAGTTTATCGAGGAATTATCACAAAGGGGAATAGCTCATAATACCGTCTCACATATCCATAAATTCAAACAGAAAGATGGAGAATCTGTACGAAAGGCAGCCATAAGAATAAAAAGATATGTTAAGTTCTGTCCTGTTGAAGAACTGCCAACTCAGTCCAGACTTATGTTGATATTCATCCAAGGACTAAGGAATGCAAATCTCCAGAAAGACTTACATATGAAGAGGAGCACGACGTTGAATGAGTTGACCAAGGAGGCTCTTTACCTTGTGGACAATTGTGCGGTCTACAAAGAAGGGGAGTTCAAGGACCTTGATGACGATTCGTCTTCACAGCAAAGTGGAAGCAAGTCTTCTAAGATAGCACCAAAAGGAGAAGTAGTTGTAAACCAGGAGCAGCTCGTAGATGAAGTGCTAAAAAAGATCAACTTGTATGCCAAACCCCAGGCTAAACAACCCAAGTGGTGTGCTATTGAACAAAAATGGAAAAACCATGGGACCGAGGAATGTTATTATAACAAGGGATATGTGAGAGAGAGACCTTACGCTCCCCAAGCTCCAGTAGCTTCCCCTCAAGTTCCACCGATGCCTAGATATCAAGTAGAAAAATTACCAGGACCTGTAGGTGTAGAAAGACCACAACCGGTGTTGGGGCAACAACCACCCCTACCAGGATTACGACCAGTTAGTATAAGATACACACCAACAGTAACTGAATCAGAGGATAAGGCTTTGGTACCTATGCATGCATATTATGAAGATCCAAATGGATATGCGGCAAACCCTGTCTATTATCCACCGGAAGAACCCTCGACACCAGAACCATGGATCATGATAGGAAACACAGGACCACCAACTGCTACACAGGCAACAGGAGAAGGAAGATATAGCTTAGATGAACGAACATTGTTGTTCATAGCCAATGGAGGCATGGGAGGACAGAGACATGCTTACCAACAAAGAGGAGCTCAAGGAGCACCTCAACAACCCAAGGGACCCTGTTACAAGTGTGGTGGAGACCATTGGCTGAGAGACTGTCCTCATGATGAAATCATTAGAGTCAATTCGTATTGCCCAGAATGTGGAATTACTCATTTGATTCCCGATTGCCCTAAAAACCCGAGCAAAGGAGCAAAAACAACCTTGAACATGTTAGAAACAGTACCGTCCAGTGGAGGATCGGAAAATGAAACAATCATACCTATTCAGGTGGTAACATGAGCCCAAGCTCAGAGAAGGACGAATGAACCCATAGTTGAAGAACCAAAAACCGATGCCCAAAGTTCAGAAACAAAGAATCAGAGAAGCACTTGGAAAGCTAGAAAGGCGCGTAAGAAAGCTAGGAAAGAACGAGAGAAAACAGCCCTATCCGAGGAGTTGAAACATACAAAGGACATATTGGAGCCGTTAGAGGATCTAGCTAGCTTAATCTCACACACCACAGCAACCATAGCACCCAAGGAAATAGCAGAGCCCAAAAGTGCAGGATCAGGAGGATCTGTACTGGTAGACAAGGTAAATGAGCAGTTGGATGCGCTTCTTAAAGCTTATGAAGCTCGACTTAAAAAGAACCAAACCCAGGAGCAAAGGTGGATGACTTATCCATATGCAGAAATAGAAAAACAAAGGTTGGATATGTGTAAAAAGATGA
Source organism: Adiantum capillus-veneris (assembly GCF_014529385.1). Taxonomy (NCBI): domain Eukaryota; kingdom Viridiplantae; phylum Streptophyta; class Polypodiopsida; order Polypodiales; family Pteridaceae; genus Adiantum; species Adiantum capillus-veneris. The sequence continues at coordinate 23,257,584 of NC_140943.1, forward strand.
TCGAGACGGCTCAATCATTGATGGAATACCCGCTGGGTAAACCTGCAAATTGACATGAGGCACTAGCTCCAACCCTTATCCAACCAACTTTAGAGAAACATGTGGAAACAAAGGAAAGACTCACTAATGCCTATGAGTCCAGAGGAGAGCCTATCATAGTGCCAAATACCACAGATGGGGCAAGTGACGGGTTCCAGCCTAAAATATTGGTAGAAATGGGTAAGGACTGTAACGGTCTAGACGATCTGTGGAAGCAAATCTGTGAGGCCAACGAGGCTAATAGGATGAGTAACCACTTGAATAGCACGAGAAAAGAAAAGAATGTGATCTTACCTCCTATTGAAGAATTTGAGGCAAGGTCGCAAATGAACTTTGAGATACATTCACAAGGGGGAGACCAAGGATCAATTAGTTCGGGGCACAGCCAACCAGACTCGTTGAGAACTTTACTCTCTTACCTAGGAGAGTATGAAGCTAAGTCGAAGGTGAGAGCAATTCCATCTCAAAGAATTTCTTCTAACAAGGTGATGGAGTCGCAAGGATTGATTGAGTTGTTATCCACCCCGGTGGCATGCACAATCACGTTAGCATAACTCCTAAGGTTAAGGCCAAACATGTGGACCACAGTAGGAAAATGCCTAGAAAAATTTGGAATGAAAGACCCCACCTTGAAGCTACAAGAAGGGATCGGAGAGTTGGACAGGCCTCAACTAAACACTAGGCTAGTACCATTGAATAAGGTTGGAGAATATTGCGAGGGAGAAGATGGAAACACCACGCTACCAGTATAATTCCAAGGAGTAATTTCCAAAGCTATTCTTGACAGTGGAGCGGGAGTTGCTATCGCCACCAAAGAAATCTAGAAAAAATGGGGAAAACCAGCTTTGAGGGCTACCAGAATGAAACTGCAATTGGCAGATGGGTTCATGGAGAAGCCTTTAGGACTCTTAGAAAAAGTGATTGTCACTTCGTGCGGAATCGAGTATGAGCATACATTTGCAATAGTCGATTTCGACAAAAAGAACAATTATGAGATCATCTTGGGACGACCATTCATGCGACAATTGAAGATGGTCCAAGTTGGGGTTATGACCACATATACCTCAGACATGGAGAGACAACAACTAAAATACACCTGAAAGACCATAGTTACAAAGATGTGAACCAAACACCCGTGGAAGAGTTTTATTCGGCTACAGTAGCAGGATCATAACTACCAGCATGGTTAGGGCAACCAAAAGAGCTATGGATGCACGGAGCTTCACATTGTGGAAGCTTAAGAAGAGAGGAATGCGTCTTAGAAAGAGCAATTGAGGATAAGGAGTATATTCCGGAACCTTTCCCTGAAGATGCCTTGGAACCTCTAGAATGGGAACACATACTAGCAACATTGGATGTCTGTACCATTACCGACATTCCAACAACAAAATTTTGCAATAAGGATGGCTATGATGTGTTACCCTATTACATGGTAAGAGTTATACCAGAAAAAGAGACGATAGAACCACCAGAACAAGAAGAGTTTTACAACTCCTCTGAACATTTGGAAGTAAATGATGATGCAGATAATGAGTGTTCAGACACCTCAAGTCAGCGTGGATATGAAACCGAGAATATCAAGTTTTATGATTTTGCTAATCAACACCCTAAACGCCAAGAACGCTATAGGAGGAAACGAGCAGGAAACAAAGCTAGAGAGAACCTGATGCCCAGGATAAAAGGTAAAACCCACTATTTGATGCTTGTAAAAGCAGAGGATTGTGTATAAGATCAAATATCAGGAAGATTCTCAAAAAATCGAATAGAAAGAACGCAAGAGGAAATAAAACAGGTACGAAAATCTAAAACCGAAACAAAATCACAAAAATCACAAAAATAGAAAAAAGAAACAACAAGAGACCAAGAGTGGACCAAACTGGAGCGTAAACAGAAATACGAAGAACTGAAATGGTCTATGAGATAGATATGGACTATCAAAGAAGATAGTGATGGTAAAGGGGAGTCAGAAAAGGGGAACATGAACGTACCATCACACTATCGGAAATTTACTATCCAAGGCAGAAAAATCATCATGACACCACCAGTCACGGAAAGAACCAACCAATAATCTTACGATGGGCCTGAAAATGCAAAAAAGATAGACCTTGCAGAACCAGGTGAAAAGCCTCAGCCGGTCTATATAGCTAACGATTTAGAGCATGAAGAGGAAGAACAGCTGCCTAACACAACTTCTCAAGAAGTATAAAGATGTGTTCGCTTGGTCCTATAAAGACCTCAAAGGAGTTGATCCATTGATATGCCAACATACAATTCCTTTGAAATCGGATGCAAAACCTAGCAAACAACGTCCTTATACATATAATGACACATTTGCTAAACGAATCAAAGAAGAGATTGATAAACTGATGGAAGTTGAATTCATCTATGAGATTGAACATACAGATTGGGTGTCACCCATTGTGGTAGTTCCCAAAAAGAATGGAAAACTGCGAGTGTGTGTAAACCTCAAGAAGGTGAATGCAGCAACCATAAGGGATAATTATCCCTTGCCAATCATAGAATATGTACTTGAGCGAGTGGCTGGGAAACGGGCTTATTCCTTTCTGGATGGGTTTTCAGGATACAACCAACTGGCAATAGCAAGGGAGGATCAACACGAAACAACGTTTGCCACAGAATGGGGGATTTATGCGTATCGAGTTATGCCATTTGGCTTAACTAATGCACCAGCCACTTTCCAAAGGTTAATGACTCACGCATTCAAGGAATACCTAAGAATATTCTTAGAAATTTACATGGATGACCTGTGTGTGCACTCTCTTCTATGAGAGTAACATATTGACCATTTGCAAAAGGTCTTTGAAAAGTGCAGGACATATCGAATATGTCTTAACCCAGAAAAGTGTGTATTTATGGTTAAGCAATGCCGAATCTTAGGACACATTGTCTCAAGAAATGGCATAACCACAGACCTAGACAAAGTGAAAGTCATTGTAGACCTACCCAGGCCTACTAATGTGAAACAAGTGCAATCCTTCATGGGACACTGCGGATATTATCGAAGATTCATATACATGTATGCGGTTATCGCACAACCTCTGTATCGTTTGCTAGTCAATTTCGAGTGGACCGAAGAGTGTGAAACTTCATTCCAAAAGCTGAAGGAAAACCTTATATCAGCACCTGTACTAAAGGCACCAAATTGGGAAAAGATATTCCATGTGCACATTGATGCTTCAGCATATACCATTGGAAGTATTCTAGCTCAACCTAGAGACGGAACAATGGATTTTTCGGTTTTCTATGCGAGCCGACAGTTAAATAGTGCAGAAAATAACTACACAACCACCGAGTGGGAAGGGTTAGGAATGATTTATGCTGTAAAGCAATTTCGGCATTATTTGCTTGCAAAAAAATTTGTGTTCTTCACAGATCATCAAGCTCTTTTGTATCTAGTAAATAAACCTTGCAATACAGGGAGAATCGTACGCTGGTTTTTTATATTGCTAGAATTTGACTTCACAGTGGTGGTCAAAAAGGGTAAAACCCATCTACGAGATGATCATCTTTCAAGGATATACAACGGGGAAGCTCCTGAAGGAGTCGATGATGACATACCAGATGCTTATCTTTTCAACATTGAAATGGTACTCAAATGGTCTCAAGAAATTGTTAGCGTTCTTTCCTTTGGAAGCGGGTTTGATAATATGGAATGCAGATCCAAACATCAAACAATTCGACAAACAAAAAACTTCCAGTTGGTAGCAGGACGGCTGTATCATTTTGGATTGGACCTAATCCTACGATTATGTATAAATCCGGAAGAATTCGAGTGCTACCTTGAAGAGGCACATGTCTAGGATTGTGCATTTCATTGTTCAGCAGTGAAGACACACCAGAGACTAAAACAATTAGGGGTTTATTGGCCAACTAAGTATGCGGACACGCATTCTTATGTTACCAATTGTACTATATGTAGTGCCAAACGACCAGTGGATCACGCAACTTTGTTTCAGGTATACATAGCACTTGCATGGAGTCAATATATCATTGACTTCTTGACCACCAGGACGTTCCCTGAGAACATCACAAGAGCACGGGAAAAAGCTATAGAGCTGGAAGCTCGTGACTTTTAGTTAATTGGGAACCAACTCTATAAGCGAGGAAAGGACAATCAACTTAGAATGTGTGCAAGTGAAAGCGAATACCTACTGATTCTAGAACATGCACATAGCGGAATAAGTGGAGGCCATTTTTCGGGCGATAAGACGGCAAAAATTGTCTTGACCGTAGGAATTTGGTGGCCTACATTGCACATGGATGCTGAAGAGTTTGTAAAGCATTGTGACGCATGTCAACGCACCATGGTGCCAATACAAAGAGATGAGATGCCATTACGGCCAATGATGGGAGCAAGAGCATTTGCAAAATGGGGCATTGATTTTGTCGGACCTATATCACCCCCTGTATATCGCACCCATACCCAATATATAATTGTGGCTACGGACTATCTCACAAAATGGGTCGAAGCCAAAGCAACACAAAAAGCTGATGCACGCACCACGGCATAATTTTTGTATGAGAATGTTTTTGTACGTTACGGGTTACCAATAGAAATTGTCTGTGACCGTGGAACACATTTTCTCAATGAAGTCATTGAATATGTGCTAGAGGAATTCATGGTCATATATAGGAAATCCGCACCATACCATCCACAGGCCAATGGGCAAGCTGAGACCACTAATAAAACACTATGGGCATACAGGGTAGCTAAAACATCGATAGGAACAACACCATATAACATGGTGTTTGGCCTAAATGCTATACCCATAGAATTTTTAATTCCAACTCTACGATTAGCAAAAATCTTGGAATGGACAGGGCATGAGCTCTCTTCAAGAATTGATGATCTTGAAAAGCTAGATGAACTCCGCTTACGAGTTGTCGCTTCAATCTATGCTAAAAAGGGAAGACAAAAAGAATTTTTTGACAAACATGTGTGTACCAAAGAGTTCAAAACAGGTGATTACGTACTTGTTTATACCTTGAAGCAACATGCCAAGAAACTTAAAAAGCGAGGGATGGGACCATTTGTGATTAGTGATCTATCACAAAGTGGAGCTGTCAAGCTTGCTACATTAGCAGGTGAAGAAATGCCAAACTGGATTAGTGGATGTCGACTGAGGATGTATCATCTACCACTCACACAGGAGATGCTTCAACAAATTCATCAAGGAAAACAAAGAATGAAGGAAAAACAGAGAGTACGGGAGGAAGCTCAAGACGAAGCACAAGAACGCGCAAAAAGACGGCTTCTACGACAACAAAAACAAAGTGGAAAACCATTACGAATCAATGCCATTCGACTGACAAAGTTGGATGAAGAAACACTGGAGCCAATAATTGAGGTCAAAGTGGGCAGCAATCAAGTTGAATCAATAGCATTGCTTGATTCGGGTGCTCAAGCAAATTTGATCTCTTACGGAGTATACCAACAGATCAAAGTCACAGGTCAACTTCATCCTACTCCTCAAGTGCTGGAAAGTAGCACATCACACCCGTTGAAAACATTGGGATGGACTATATTGCATGTACAGATACATCAATATATTTACCCACACAAATTCTATGTGGTGACAGATGAAAGCACACAACACCCAATGATGCTGGGGCAACCTTGGCAAAAAGAGTACAATGTGCAGATAGATTGGAAAGCAAAGGCAGTCAAAATTCAGTATGAACATGAACAACAGGTGATATCTTTTGCTAAGCAATACCAGCATGATCAACTGCAAGCCATGTAATCACTGGAAACAAAGCCAACATCACAAATGCCATTAAAGAACAACATGATACCCGAGACCAACAATCAGGTAAAAGCCAAACATGCTAATTACAGACATATGAAGTCACCGGCAGCAATGCAAAGATCTAGGTTACCAACACAAGGAAAACAAGTATGGATGCGGAAGGATAGAAATGACATGGCGGACAAACAACAATGCAACAAAAAAATTCCAACAAAGCAGATGGTTCAACCACAAACCAAGGGAATAAAACAGATATGGATCCCAAAGAAAATGTTTAGCCGTAACCCAAATGTCACTCACATTTGGATACCAAAGAAAAAGCAAAAGGAACTCCCTTCAGTACAAGCAACAAAGGAAGGCAGACAACTGCATTTCAAAAAGGAAAACCGACTTATGTGGATGCCAATAAAAAACAAACCAGGGCCAACAAGAACGTGCCAAACCATCTACAAAAACCGGCAGCAACAAAATACCATTGGAAAGCAAACGCAATACGGCCCATAGCCATTCTGGCCCAGGCAATTCTATCCTTAGAAACAGCTATGACTCCATCAAAGCAATTGCCGTTTGCAAAAAAGACAATTAAACAGAGAGCAATAGAGTTACAGTTGTTACTTGCAAAGAAAGCAGGAAACCTCGACGGCGAATGTCAATAAGCATCTTGCTTATTCCCTTCTCTTGCACAACATTAATTTTTCCATGCATTGACCGAGTATGCATAAAGTAGGGACACATTAATTGGCCAGACATTAGCACAACTTTTTCAACCTATGCACGGCACATACTCCGAGGCGATACCTTGTCCGGGAGGACTCCGGCTAGGAGGGGGGGAGGCATTCTAGAGGCACTCTCAAAATGCGGAACCAATAACAGAAACAACAAAAAAGGGCATGATTTTCCACTATTTTAAGGGTTGTTGTTTGATTGCGAAATTTTTTAGAGTAACCCAAGTACATATGTCCTTATACAGCATGAAGCTACAGGGCCAAACGCAAAATCAAGCCCCTAGGTGTGTGTATATAAGTAGAAATAGCCATTTTTCATGCAAAATATTGGTAAAACGGAGAAATCCGGCCATAAGAATTTCATGTGAGTGTATATAATGTGTTGCGGTGATGTTTGTGATTTATTATGATTTTTGGAGATTTTTTGGGTTTGATTTGCTATTTTCCTTTTAATTTTGCTAATTTTCGGCAGAAAAACTTCAAAAATACAAAAATCATGTGAAAAACAGTCGTAATGAAAAAAAATTAATATGGGGATGATCAGTGACTATAGGACAACCTATGGTACAGTGGGGGTGCAATTATGAGACTGGAGCGGAAAGAGTGTTTTGGCCAGATTTTGACCGAAATGCCAAATTTCTGGTAAACAGAGCAAATGGAGTCCAAATCAAGAAATTTTTTAGCCTAAACCGCACCTTGTAAGAAGATAGGAGCACATGTCAAATTTCATGAAAAGTGGTTCGGGGACCTCCATTATAAGAAATTTTCACCCCATTTTTAGCTCATTCTCACTATTGACTTTGTGGAGAGAGCTTCTGCCACCTAGAGCGGATCGACCTTCCAGCAGCTTCTACGACGCGCACGACTACCCGACGAGCTCCAGACATGAGAGGTAGGCTCACCACCTTAAGCTTTTCGTGCATGTTTGTCATTATGTCGCGAAAACTAGCATAGGGGTCACACACAAAGAGAGCGGTAGAGACCTACAAGTAGAGACGGCGGCCTAACGGCTAACTCGAAAGCAACAAGACTTCATCAGCATCTTACCCTAGTCTAGGAGATCAGTCCTGGATAGCCAAAGGCAGTAGGAAACCATCGGGAAAAACCCTAATTCCCAGAAACCCGCAAGAGGCCACCAAATGGGAAATCGGCGAAACGGCAACCAAATGCTACCAAAATTCATGGGTAGGAGCATCTCGACATGCTCGACAAGTCTATATGATCCGCATGACCAAAACGTGACCCGAAGCGGCACTAAACTTCAAAAACGGCATCAGACACACAAAGCGTCAAATTGCTCTTGCGGCCAAACCGCAAGCCCGTTTGCCACCAAACTTCACGAGCGGCTTTCCTAGACCATCAACAACCAAGTCCTATGGTGGTAGACCACCACAAATCATCAAAGGTATGTAAACGCAACCACGGGTGCTTCTAGAGCGACAAATTGCCAAATGGAGCTCCGGTGAAGCCAAAGTTGACAAAAACCATACGGCAAGGATCCCCAAGGGATCGGGAAGCTACGGAGACCAACATCAAGAAATTTCATCGCCAAAAAGCACTCCAAAAGTCAGAAAACAGCTCGGATGCTCTGAAGTCCACACAGGGAGTTATTCTCTATCCATTTGACTTTTTGTTGAAATTAGGCTCAAAAGGGACTTAGGGGGACCAAGGGCAAGCACTGGGAGCACCAGCAATGAAAAAATCACCAGGAGACATCCTACGCGTAGGATGTCTCAAGGGAACTTTTTGGCACCCAACGCCTGAATCAGCCCAAAAATCCACTTTTTGATATCCAAATTCAAATCCAAGCGTATAGCCATGTCCCATGAGCCTTACACTACCTGCATGTCAAGTATGAACCAATTCTGATGAAAAAGACATCCTACGCGTAGGATGTCTAGATGGAAATTTTTGGCTAGAGATCTTCACTGTGAGCACATGCACAGCTTCACAAGTTCCTTTTAAGCTTTATTTTCAATTTTCAAGTCATTTGGATAAGTAAAACTCAGTTTCGCAGCTAATATGGAAAAAACGCTAACTTCGGACTACTGAGTGCAACAAGATCTATGGCAGCCTCGAAGTCACCAGCAAAGAAGAAAAGAATGACCATCAAGGATTATCTGGACGAAGTGGAACCCTTTGTCATTCCAGAAGGAACACTAAAGCCCACCAACACCTGGATACAAGAGGATCTGTTACAGTCCAATGACCTAAAGATCTACCAGGGAGTGTTCAAAGACACTGAAGGCAATGTTATGGAGCTACCAATGCTGCCGAGAGAACTCAATGAGTTTGTATGAAGCAAGATGTCCGGCTACTTGGAGAAAATTGATCTCCACAACTACTTTGAAGCACTACCGGCGGGGGTGGACATCAAAAGAGTCTGGGAGTTTGTAACAAGCATCAAAGAGGATGGAGTGGCCAAGGTAACAGATTTACAAGGCAAACCAGAAACAAAGATAATAATCACTGAGCGGGTTGTAGCCCATGCACTAGACCTCTCCAATGAGGGGGACAGTGTAACAAAAAGAAGGGATGAAGTCAAGGTGTACAAAGAGAAATAGGCAAATTACACCTTTGAAGACATTGCCAACCCAAAAGTGGCAATCATGAGCCAGTTATACAACCAGTACTTCCACATGTGCACGAAGAGGCCACAGAAGTACAGGATGCCGCCAGGTGCAATTGCCACAACGTCTGAGAGCCAACTCTATGAAGAGAAAATGCAAGAACTTCAGAAAGAGATGACTCTCGAGAAAAAGCAAAGATTGATGATGGTTGAAGGTTCTATAGTCATGCAAACTAGAATGGAAGAGGGCCAAAAATCCCTGCAAGAAGAAGTGGAAAGGATGAAGATAAAGCTCGAGGAGGCGGAAAGAGTAAACGCCGAACTTAATGACCTCCTCGTGAATATGGGCAGAGAAGCTGAAGCGGAAAAGCAAACACTCCTCAGGCAAATTGAGGAGTTGAAAGGCCAGCAAGGAGGAGAGGCAGAGAGCTCAGGGCTAGCCGCCAATGAGGGCATTGACCTAGAAAATGTGGCAGATCCTGTGGACATGCCTATGCAAGAGGAAATCATAGCAGGATCCTCTCAAGAGCCACAGGATCTAACACAAGAAGAGGAGGAAAAATTGCATAAAGCAATAGAGGTAGAGCTCAGAGAAACCACGAAGGAAGCCTTGGAGTGGAAGCAGAGGGTCTTCAAATCTATGACCATTCAGAAGATGGACGCCAGCAATCTCAGGCGCGAGTGGCTTCGACCCTCTCTCCCATATTCATTGTTGAAATATGAGGCAGCTACAATAAACAAGCGGATCAGAGAAGAGCCAGTTGTACCTCTCTACAATGCAGATACCTCAAAACCAGAAGGGGTCAAGCTTATTGTGGACTCTCAGCCAAAGTGGAGGAAGGCCTGGCTTACAAAGTACCCACAATACCTAATCCACCTGGTAGAGGCACCTAAAGATATCAGAGACAACCTCATCTTCTGTCCTCTACCAAGGATTAGGATGTGGAAGGCACAGGAAATTTTGCAAAGAAGCCAACCCACTTGGCTGAACTACCCAAAGCTGCCGGGCTTGAAGACAGGTGAGAGAATAAGTAAGTGTCTAATACATGGTGAAAACCCTAACTGGCGCCATAAAGTTGTTCACTGGCTCACCTGACCTTACATGCATTATGATGAGGAAAATTTACAGAACCATCTTAGCAGTGTTCGAGACCTTCAAGCCAGGCCAGGTGACCGACAACATATTCTTCTTCTAAGATACATACAGATGCACTTATGATCTGTCAGGTCAGCCTTCCAAGGAGGTGATACATGCGCTGTATCAAAGGATCATGTTTCTACCATCCTATCACCTCCAGGCTTTTGAAGAAGCATTCTATACAGGGTTCTTCACCATAAATACGGACATTTTTGGCCCAACAATGCTGAACTTACATGCCAGGTACGAATCACTGCCAAAGATGCGAGAAACAATAAGATGAAGCAGCAGATCAAGGCCATGTCGGGGGCGACATGAGCAAGGAGGGAGTGTTAGAAGCTGGATACACCCCACGGTAGTAACTACTCAGAGGATTATTATTTTTGTAATTATTCATTCATTGAGGAAAACCTGATTTTTTACCTTGTAATTATTGGGACTTACAGAAGTTTCCAGATTGTATCCCAGTTTTGATAGTTAGATTGAGTAGATGGTTAATTTTGGAACTTTAGGGTTTGAGAAATTGTAAGGTATATATACCACTTTTTGACTTTAATAAGAAAAACCCTTTTGTCATTTAAAAAACAAGTTTGAAGTCTATGAGTGAGCGTACAATGTACGAGAGAGAGAGAGAGAGTCTGAGCTTCATCTTGATGCTACGTGTGCTCCGGTGGTCAGAATCGAGTGCGGAGAAGTGCAGCGTGTTTCCCCCGACGAGAGCTACGAGCCGATACCTACATTGCGTGTGTACGATCCGGCTTTGTGAGCTCCTTCTACGAGCTTCATCGGGTGTTTGGGTGAGCATACGTTGTCTGATTTTGCATTGCAGCATATCCACGCGTTCACATTGAGTAGAAATACACATTAGGCACTTTAGATTTTGGAAACAAAGACCTGCAGATTTCGTCCAGACATCCTACGTGTTTCTGCACCACGTGTTTTGGGTCGTGAATTTGGTTCATAGACCTTAGAGAGAGCGGCCTATTGGTATTAGTAGGGTCTCCTTCAAGTTCTATGGTGTTTCGAGATTGTTTGATGGGTGTTCGGCTCTAGAAAGCGTTGTAGGAAGTTTCCTCTTATGCACTCTTGAAGGCTGTGACTTAGACAATTGGTAGAGACCTCTTTAGGAATTAGTTAGGAGTCGGTCGAGTGTAGGTTGACACCTTATGCTTGCTTCCGCGCGCCTGCGGTTCGAGCTTTTTCCTTAGTTGACATTACATGTTAGGTGAGTTCTCGCTATGCTGACCTCCGTCGCGGCGTATCCGTCCAACATGGTATCATTTCTAAGCATTTAGATGCATTCTGGGTTGAAAATGACTAGGTCAAAAACTCACTGTTGTTAATAATCGTGATTTTTGCACTTGACCTAAAGTGAGAATTGAGACCATAAGCATGTGTGCTTAGGTCTTATAAACATGTCCTAGAAGTTTCATAATGTTTGGATGTGGTTTGATGTTGTAATGGTTATGATTTGTTTGCCGATTAGCGACTACCTTTTGGTGATTTCTGTCATTTGAGTATAACTTGAGTTAGATGCGAGTTGTCTATTGTTTTCCAAGAGATTGACAACCTCTTGTAGCCTCTATGAACTAGTTGAGTCAGCTCCGTCTCATGGATTGACACTTATATTCGTGGTTCTCGCTATGTCTGCAATAAGATAGGAGTGAGGTTAGACACCCGTACCACAAGCAAGCAAGCATGGCTTGAACATCCATTTTCCTCAATGATGTCTACTCCCTGGCTTGATGCGGATGCACTCAAAAACTGCAACCAACATGCTCCAACCTTCAAAAGGGCAAGGATCTTGTCTACTCTACCCCACGTTGGTGTATCTCAGATGTGGTAGTAATACATTCAACAACAGTAGCCTTCTCACTACTCTCAAGGTGGATGGCTACCCATGGATGGAAGCATTAGCAGGATGGGAGAGGAAATTCACCAGAAACATTTTTAGGTGGGTGAGAGAACCTTGGAAGAGGGGGTTGTGCTACACAAATAGCATCGACAGATCCTTCAGCTTGGATTGCAGTCCCCCATGTCCATGGAAGCAGCAATTGGACACCAAAAACATCCTCCAAATGATCGCCACATATTGGGCAACCAATAATTATAGACAATGGTTTTGAGTACCATCAACAAGCTTCCAATCCAATGGAGTGGTATCACTCATCTCAGGATCATGTCGAGGACAATCAAAGACATGATGTGTTGTCCCCTCATGGCCGCAATGATTACTCAACCACAGTTCATCAGGAAGCCACACATAGGATGCGAGAGTATTGGGCCGTGATGAAATAAGAGAGTCATAAAAGGAAAACAGAACGGGATGCATCATGCTTGTCAACGCATGATAATACGAGTACAATTTGCAAAACAATGGTGATTTGCTGGCAAGAAGCTACAAAAGGCATGCATTGCGAAGCTAAGAAATCCACCTTTTGATTGCTTCTACACAAGCCAGTTTTTGACGGTTGTACTATGGATTAGATAAGTCTATACTCTCCAACATACAAGGCACAATTACCAAAGTCAAATCATCCTTATTTGAGGAGGATCTGAAGCTAAAAAGAGATTTATGCATGATGTTGGTGAATAGAAAAGGGGATTCATCAAAGTCTATAAGCAATTTGGATATGGCGAGGTTCACTGGGTTGCATCAACAAAATTTTGCAGCAACTAATTCATGATTAAAATAGGCTGAGGAAGGAGAATTTGCATTGCAATTATGCCAACACCAATAGCCTCAAAGTCATTTCATCACGCACGAGATAAGAGACATTGTGTTTTTCTTTTTGACAAATGGAGAAGCGAGTGTCCCCAAACAAAAAGGATGTATCTCGGAAGCATCTGGGGAAAAAATCTTACATAAAGCATTCAATACATTTGCTTGACGAGTCACACGTATGCTTTAAAAGTGCTTGAATTATAATTTTTCTCTTACATGCTCTAGTATAGGTACCATGTGTATAGGTAGTAAGTTCATATAGGTAGTATTACATCATGTATAATGTTGTATGTGAAGCCCCAGAGGTGTTTACGCTCCAAAAGAATTTTTTTGGTACTCTTGGAGCACCAATATAAACTCAAATATACTTTACTATCACCATAGCAAGCACCATATGTATAGTATAAAAAAACTCTTCAACCACCAATATATACTCATGGATCTCCTAAAATACTTGGAACCATGAAGAATACCTTCACCTTGGGTAGAAACTAGCATGAGGTCAAACAAGTACTTCAAGTATACATAAAGGAAAAAAAAAGTGCATTGGGCCAAATTCCATAGATTGGGTACTCTAGCAATACCAATTTTGTTACATGTACCTTGTAGAAACATATTACATTGAAGATTACCTAGAGTACCTACATGTAGATGCTAGTAATACTACCATGTCAAAGGGATTGGTGCTCAAAAGTACCAATGTTAACTCATAAGTTGTATCAGGTCCTCCTGGACAATGAATGTACATTTAATGGTAGTTTAAAGGTCCTTTACAACCATGATAGTACATACCAATAGGCTCTCTTTGGCTACTTGGAAGATTCAAAAGTACCTTGAGATTAGATAGAAGCTAGCATGCGACCACCAGCATGTACTTTCAGAAAGCAAACTCTAGGTATATAGGCACTTTAAATGTACTCTTTGAGGTACTTATTAAAGTATCAATTTTAGGGACTTAGGTACTTTGCAAATTGGTACTTCATAAAGTACCATTTACAGTGGCTTAAGTACTTTAGTACCTAACAAAAGGTTTAAAAAAGTACCATGCTAGGTAGCATGTTCAAGTTGCAATGACTTTAACCTTGTCATCATAGCCTCAAAGTTTTGATGAGATTTTCTTTTCATTGGACAAGTAGAATTTTATAGGAGATTCCAGATGCAATATCCACACATCAAGATCTCTCTCACTTGTTTTGAGGGATTGAAGCCTTGGTTTCTTTGCAAGTTGAAGGATAGGTACACTTGTTGTTGCATTGCTCACATATACTGATGATATACCTCAAGGATCCATTCAACCAGATGATACAAAGCAAGACAGGAGTGCACAGTGAAGGGTGTGGCTGCAAGTATGCTTCACCAAAAAGGATCTAGAAAAGTGTGGATCTAGTGCCTACATGCACAATAGCATCAACAAATTGGCTGATATGGTATTATGTCCAAAGCCAGATGAGTCTACGTTTCATAAGCTCTCTTGCTTGAAGGGAGAATGTGATCAATGTGGATTGCAGGTGGTTAGTTATATGTCCAAAAGAAGAATCTGATAATTCATTCCAAATTTCAGTAAAGGTGTTTGAAGACATTGCATCAGCCCATCAAGAGGTCAATAAGCGCAATGATCTACTGGTCAAGGAAATGGGATGTGTAGATTTTACATCCTTCCTTAAAAATCATCTAACCACCTACATCAGACACAATTTAATTGCCAGGTGGAAATCTCATCAATTCAAAGACTGCATTCAAAGGTTTCCTAGAGATGTGGTAGTCTCTCTTATAGACTTTAGTGAGAATTAGTCTTTCAAAGAGAAAAATGAAATCCAATCAATGCATTGGTATTCTTCACAAGTCACAATCTTGGTGCACATCACCTATGTTCGAGACAAGACTGACAGGGTGTTGAAGTATATACATTTTCACATTTCTGATGACAAAGAGCATGACACATTGTTTGTGTAGCAATGCATGCAATTGCATAGTGTATGACTACAAGAGCAAGGATTCAACTCTTTGAAGTGGCACTGGGTCTGGTGAGACAGATGTGCTACTCAATTCAAGGCATCCAGACCATTTTTCTTCGTGTGAATGTATTCTAGCTTCTCTAATCTTTTGAACATGATCTCAAGTCTCTTGCCAGTTTTGGACATAGTTTGACTTTTTCCTAACCAAAGCACTTGAACAATTTGGAATAATCCTTCTTACATCAAGCCAGATCTATTAAGCCCAAAGATCATGTTTTCTTTAGAGTCAAACTCAACTTATACAAGATTCAGAATCCCAACGATAGAGGAGCATCAACCCACAATGGATCTTCCAAACCTGGAATTGATAAAGACCAAGCTTGTTGAAACATTTGGATAATAGTCATAAGAGTGAAGGACTATATGGATATATTGAGGTCAACCTTTATAGGTGCTCAGAGCCATACCCAGAAGAGTTGATGGATTACAAGCTCTTATATGTCAATACATACGGAGGCGGTTGTTAATGGAAATCTATAGTTGTTGACAAGTATGGACGGGAATAAAGTGTTGTACAAAGCACAAATACATGGACTACATTAGAAATAGGTGGATATTTGGTCAATGAAGGACCACAGATACCTTCACCAAACATGAGAATCTCTATGAGAATTCCAAAAGGGGAGCCACTTGGATTCCCTTCTAGAGAAATAACAAGAGATGAAGTGATCATAGAGATGGTAGACATGCGTCCTCAATGCAATCTCCCTAATAATGGACCAGTCTCCAACAAAACGACTAATCCCTTCAAAGAAGAACCTAGTCATAGTAGAAGACCTGAAGCGAGAAAACGATGGGGAGAGTGTATGGTTAGACTTGTAGACAATCGGCGAGTTAGACCATCCCAGTTTGAGAAATAGGTAAATAAGTGACACTCTAGAGATAAAGATCTAAGAGATCACGTAGCGTGAAAGGACCCTGGTGGAACTGCCTTGAGAATGAACATCCCAACCTCCCATTAAATAGCCCCTTGGGTCTCATTCCCTATCCACAATTCCAGTTGGCCCCTTGGGCCTAGTTCTTGACCACCGGGCATTGCCCTTGGCATAACATTACTCCCCCCTTGGAGAAGCGTTTTCGTCCTCAAAAGCACAAGTGGTAGTATCTTCGTAAGAACACTGATGTTTTCCTGATTGGCTCCCATACGTGGGCCAATTGTCCATAGGACCGACACTGGGTGTAGTGAGGAGGTTCAATGAAACCAAGAGCAACATCTTGATTTTCAACATTGTTGTCCTTTTGCAACCACTTCTATCTAACCAGTTTGCAGACTTTCTGAAGCTACTGGAAAAGAGCAAGAAATCCTTGGTGCAAATTTTCATAAAGTTGTGAGCCCAGATTTCCAACTCACGTGAGTATCTTAAAAAGCTCATAGCTACTAAGAAGTAGAATAGGGTGTGTCTTTATGGCAGACTTCAGAACATTTTGGAACACACAGAACTACATGTTCACCCCCAATGAAGGTTACCTGCCAACATACATTGTCATCACATCTATTAAGTCCTTGACTTATGAAACTACTGAAGCAGTATCCAACCCCACCACAATAGGTGTTCAAAGTTGAAAACCTTACTTAAGCAAGTTCTAGAATAGGGAGAGAATTGCCCATTCAGAATGCGTTGTGCTAACGTATGCTCTTAGCAGATCATTTACCAAAAAATACTTGTAAGCTGCCCATCCAACACGAGATGAATAGCAGCAGTAATAGTGAGGTGCTTTCCCCCAACCACTTACAGACATTCTTCCACGACTGACAATAACCTATAACCCAACCATTGAGTATCGAGCCATATATTTGATATGGAGTGGAGACAACCAACTAGGTTGAAAGCGGGTTAGACTAGATTAAGCTCATAGAGTTTAGACCATCCAACCACAGACACCCATCCTGAGCCAGTATCTTGTATGGCAGGGTGTAAACTCATAATAATTCTGCAGTATAGATTGCACTTGCAGTGCAAAAAAGGTGCAGAAAGGATAAAGCCCATGAATTTGCATGCTGCTCCAAATAAATCAGTGTTAAACACTAGGGCCCATAACACCTAGTGTGCATGCATTTAACACAAACTTATCCAAACCGCAATTCCATGACAAGAATTTCCACGATACATACGGAAAAGCCTGGCAACAAAAGTTGGACCATAACAGTATGTGAAAACTCAGTCACACCTAGGTGCCAACCATGAGACATTCTTAGTAACTTAGCATACTTGGTTTTATGTATAAATGACTCTCCATTAAGGTGGTTTCATAGCACTTGTTATTGCAACAAGTCTGTACTGAGTATTCAACAATTTTTGGCCATTGAGATTGTTCTTGATAGGCTGTGCTCCCAATGGTCTAATAAACGCATGCGACCAGCACGTAGGGACTTTGTCGCGATACATCATTAGGAAATAGGCACCAGTGTCAGTCCCAGAGACTCATATTCTCCACATGTAGATTATGTCTCTAAGAAGGACGTTAGAAAAGTTGACATCCATCAAGCATGAGATGTACTTGTGTGTGGAGGTAGCTGCAAACACTCGGCGACGTGAGTGAGAGGGACCCTCATTATCCTTGCCCCACACTGGCTAAACCGAACTCCTTGAGTTCCTAGACCATGTTGTATCCCATGTGACAACATGTGCCAAATCGAACCCTACACGTGGATTCATGCCAACATAATGCAAAAAAATATATGGGACACGACGGGCCAAAATGCTTTGTTTCAACATGCCCTTGGCATGTCGCTGAAACATTCAAGCATACTTATATGGCTTGAAAAATCAAAGCAAAACATACTAAAAAAAAAAAGAATAATACCAAATCAATAGATGCATACATGGAGAATTGAACTTAATGTTCACTTACCCATATTCACATGCAGAGGATCACATCGCCCACATGGTTGAGTAAACACCCGCTGGGTCTTACCCCAAAACTGTGCTTCCATAGACACTTGGAGTGCTATAGAGAGACCAGGATATCAACACAAGTGAAATGCCTAGCTCTTATTGAGAAGCCATGTTGTTACAACAATTTGCTACATCTAGACTCCATGGGAGAGATCAGCTGATGTGAGTTTATGGTTATCAAAAACTCAATGCGAGCATCGCACTGAAAGCATGTAGTGCAAAAATGACACCCTAAACATCTGTAATGACAAGACTCTTGCTTGTCCATTAACATCAATGTGTACTCCACTGGGTAGATTTGTTCGATCTTAAGAACAATCACCCAAGGAATGCTAACAGTTGGCTCCTACCCAAGATTTGATAATGACTCTTAGCCAGCGCGGGTGGTTCTTAGCCCTCATGGAAATTAGTGGTCAATCGACAAACCGATGAAGACTAATTTGGATGGCATCTTGCCTAATTTCTAGCTGAGAGGTAGAGCACCTTGGCTCAGGTTGACTCACGAGCAAAATATGTATCAAAAGATTTCAAAAAAAAAATTCTTTATTCTTTGAGAGAAATAAGAAAGAGAGAGAGAGAGAGAGAGAGAGAGAGAGAGATAATGTTGGGCTAAGGAAATTTCCTTAAGTGACTAATTTGTATATGTTGTGTCCATGCTCGTGTGCATCTTATGCGTAGCGTGCAGCTTATCATATAAGCGTGCCACAATTTTCTGCTATGACTCTCTCATCAAGAGAGGTAACAGAAAAACACAAACAAGTCATAGACTGGCCCACCTACCATGTATGTGGTTGTGACAGCACCAGTGCGACTTAATGATAACACTTTGCCTTTGAAGTAAGTCCTTTATTTAGGTTCTTTTTAGTGTTGTTGTGCGTTGACAACAACCAAAGTTAGTGAAACTATCTAGAACTTATCGTGTCCTTGACAAAGTGTCTGGTGTTACAGCGGAAACGTGTTTCAGGAGGCGGTAGAATTGAATCCACCTACCTAGCAAGCCACACATACCTAATCTTAAGCCCTTGGCAAAAGTGATGGCCTCAAATGGGAGAGAGAAAACTATAAGTGCCGTGCACAGTCTAGACTAGTAGGGATTTTGTGAGCTGAGATTCCCTATTTTGCCAGTTTTCCAAACTTGCGTGCCAATGCCCTTGATGCCAAGTCATTGGGCAGTACCTTGGCACAAGGGAGAAGCCTTGATTCCTGTAAAATTTTCAAAGCACTTTTCTTTGCACAAAAGCAATAGTTTCCAATCAAAGGTATAAACATGGAGAAATAAACAAAATTGAACATGGTCTAACCTAGTCATCCTGCTGTAACTAGTTGTCTTGATATGTCAAGAAAATAATCCCTCACATGCAGCTCATAGCCCTATCTATTGTGCGAGAGAGAATTATCGTATGTGCTATTGATCCGTGCAGCAGATCAGGGCTACAAGTACTCAAGCCGTGCTTTAGTCATGTTGGCAGGTTAAGCATTGGTTCGATGACAACAAAATTGTAATGCTTGAAACAAATGTCACAAGCCGTGCTTGTGCTTGGAGTTCCTAACTTGCATTCCCTTCGGTTTGCATGGAGCCTTGCTAGAAGGCAATGCAAGCTTTGCTTGCCTGAAATGTTATGTAATTTCAAAGTAACAATGCAGCATGCACATTATAGGCATAATTCAGTTGCATGTGCAAGTGATGATCATTCATGTATGAGAAAATGTCTGAGCATAACATGTTCAAATGACCTATAACTACTATTCCCTACACCAAAGCTGGATTTTATGTCCAATCACAAACTCATGCATCATGCTTACATTGTCATACATGTGGACACTTCTTTTTTTGATGCGTTCCTAAGCAAATAAAGCATAATTTTTGACTCTTCGCCCGTTGAAATTTGGATTGTGATAGTCACTTCCTGACCACATTGGTCACAATCAGATTTGTATCTACAATCAATGTCTCATGTGTCGGCATAACCTCTTTGGTTATAACTGGTGGGCAGACAACCCCTTGGGTTGCCGGCAAATGAGAAGTTGATTCTGGTAACATGTTGTAAATTAATCGTGTGAGAGTTTCCACTTGTGTAGCAAATATTTTGACCCGTACAAATAGCTTTCAAAATTGGGCATGAAAAGTTTACCAGTCCTGTCGAGTGACAAAATCCCTGGCATCCAGCAAGTTACTATCATCCTCCAGAATATCAAACACGCTTTGAGGAGGAGGGGTTGATAAATGAGGAGAGAGAGATAGATCACCTGGGTTTTCATCATCCATCCCTGTTGCCACGAGGGTACCCTCCGTGAGAGTATCCGGCCACGCGGTATTCACAAGTGGAGCAGCCTCCAAGTATTTGAAGTCAAACATGTCTTGATCATCAACTTCCGCATTCATAGCAAAAATGTGTTGTGCGAACAAAAGAGAAAACAATACCTTCGATTGCAGAAAGACTCGCAGTCGTAGTATGCACCGCACTAAGTAGATCCGTAATAAAAGATATAAATTTTTTGTCAAAATCAAGTCGTGCTTGAAGTGGGAAAGAATTGAACTTGAATCCCAAGACGTTCTTGGATCTATGGTTGTCTAGTTAACCAGACGTTACAACCGGCATGGACTCCGACAAGCTGTTCGTTGTACCCTTTCCAAGTAGTAATGCTTGAAGATTTTGAAAGGGCACCAAAATTTGGCCACTCCAGAAAACCAACTTGTTGACAATGTGCTAAAGGATTGCCAAGAGGCGGCTTTCAATACCTTGCCAAAACCTCCCGAGCCCAAGCGTTCGAGGATGCAGTTGAGAAGCCTATGGGCACGTGCTCTTTTGGTTTAAAAATCGTTTCCCTAAGGCCAAAGGCCTTTGGGCGCTTGAAATGTGAAAGAAAAAGCTCAAGGCATGGCGATGGAGCAGCACACTACCGTGCGAGAGAGAAACATAGAATTTCTGCATGCTGTGGTGCCGCTCGGAGGTCGCTAATGTTACGTCTATCGTCCCCCACAGCGTCGCACTCAAGATGAGCCCACCGTGGTGGTATTTTGCAGTGGTCTCTGTTCTCTTCCCCCTCATCACAAGCGGCTCTACACACAAGCCAAGCTGGACTTCGACGTGGCCGCCTGAGTAGAGCTCTTCTCCACACCTTCCCTTGGTGCATGCACATGCAAAACATGAAAAAGATGAGGTCCACGACCCCTTGGTTTAGATTATCCCTAGCTCTGATACCAGTGAAAGGCCCCTGGTGGAACTGCTTGGTCCTTGACCACCGGGCATTGCCCTTGGCATGAAATAGCGACTTTTGCAAGAGTAATTAGAGGAGAGGAAGTTTTGGATTTTACAACACAGTTTGTGGGATCTGAACAGACTCTGGAAGATGACATGACTACATGGTTCAACTCAGTGGAAGGATGTGACTTTGAGACTCTTGACAAGCTATTTAAGGAATTCATCAAAGAATTCTTGCAAAAAGGCATAGCTCACAATACGGTCTCGCAAATTCATAGATTCAAACAAAAAGAGGGTTAATCAATACACAAAGTGGCATTACGGCTCTTGCAAGAGATATGTCAAGTTCTGTCCAAGAGCAAAACTTCATATGCAAGCATGGTTAATGTTGATCTTTATTTAAGGAATGAGACATGTGGTCTTCAAAAGGATCTGCACTTGATAAGGAGTTTAACAATAAACAAATTTAATAAAAAAGCTCTTTATTTGGTGGATAACTATGAAGAATATAAAGAAAATGATTGTAAGAGTCAAGAGGATGACACATCCTCTCAGCATAGTGATTCACAAATGAGTGAGTCCATTGAAAAACCAACAACACCTATCAATCAAGAAAATTTTAATAACAAAATGGTCAAGAGGTTAGCTCCTCTTGTAAATGCTGATCCAGAGAAATCGCTTAAGTGGGGAGAAATTGAGAGAAAATGAACAAACCATATGAGAGAAGAGTGTTACTATGGCATGGCTTATGCTAGGGAGAGGTATGTACAACCTATTCCAGTAGCACCTACTCCACCCAGATACGTTACAAGGAATGCACCAGGTCCAGGAGGAGTTTCAACTCTAGAGCTTGTCTCAGGACAACAAACTCCACTGCCAAGTGCTAGAATGCATGTAGAAATGAGATACACGCAGATGATGGAAGCATCTAATAAACAAGCCATAGTACCAACTACAATGTAATATAACAACCAAATCATGTACTTCCCTTCAAAGCATCAGAAGATGAGAGAAACACATGGAATGGTGAGGCCCGTACAAGCTCCACCTCCTATGTTTCGACCGAAAGAAAGAAGGTACGAGATGGACGGAAGGACATTGTAGTTCATTGTGAATAGAGGCTTATCTAGGTCAGGGCCTGTTTATAGCCAAGAGGAATTGCAAGAAGAGGCTCCTCAATCAGAGAAAGATTGTCACAAAAGCTATGACAACCACTTGGTGAAACAATGTCCTCAGACAGAGATCACACAAGTGAGTGCCTATTGTCTTGGCTGTGGTGTCACTCACTTGATTCCCAACCGTCCAAAAAACCCAAATCGAGTCAGAAAGATCACAACAAATATCTAAGGAATTGTTGAGCTGCCCAGTAGCTTAGAAAATAAAAACGTCGTACCAGTTCAAGGAGTTATGAAAGCGCAAGCTCAAAAGGAAGCTGAGGAGAAGCAAGAGACAAAAAAAAAAAGAAATTGATGCAAGTCCATAGATGAGTGAACCAAAGATCAATGCACCTTATAAAAAAACAAGAGAAAACAAAATAGTTGAAAAGCTAAAAAGGCTAGGATAAAAGCACATAGGAAACGAGAGCAAAATTCCCTAGCTGAGGAGCTCACCCAAGCTAACGAGAAGATAAGACATAGGAAAAGTGTTGTAGCTTTTATTACACAATTTATGTCTCAACCTCTAGAAGAACCATCCACAGAAGAGAAACCAAGAAGTGCCAGTTCAGGAGGATCAATATTGGTAGAAAAGGTTAATGAGCCATTAGATGCCCTCTTGAAATCCTATGAAGTACGGTTTATAGAGGTGGATGCCGTATCCATATGTGGAACTAGAAACACAAAGGCTTGAAATGTGCAAGAAAATGATTCAAATGGTCGAAGCTTTACTAGGACCACCAGTTGAAAAACCTGAGAATGTGATCCTTGTCCCACCTGCACAAGTAATCCCATCAAACCAAGAATGGCTAGATTCCAGTCACGAGTACGGACAAAAGCTCAAGGATCCCGCATTAGAGCCAAGGATAGTATTGAATACCATGGATAACTCATTTGAGGGATTTCACATAGCTAACAGCTATAAAGAAGTAGATGGTCTTGAAGAATTGTGAAAACAAGTCAGAAAGGCCAATAAAGCAAGTGAGACAAGTAGACGAGTAAACCAAACGAGTGATGGAAGAGGAGTGTCTCTTCCACCAATAGAGGAAATTGAGACTGGATCTCAAATGAATCTAGAAGTGGAATCGTATTGAGGATACAAAGGATATATACAATCTATGGACAGCCAACCCCATTTGCTAAGAACACTACCGTCCTATATGGGAGAGCACGAGCCAAGTCAGATGTTATTTCAATCCCATCACAAAGACTGCCTTCCAACAAGGTCATCGATTCAAAAGGATTGATAGAAATTTTGTCAAAATCAGTCACTTGTATGATAACGTTAGCCGCGTTTCTCAGAATGCAAAACATGTGGGCTACTCTGGGAAAATGCCTAGAGAAATTTGGTGTAAGAAAACCAATGACTCAAATTGAGGAAGGGATCAAAGAGCTAGAAGTGCCTCAGCTAAATACTAAGCCAATGCCATTAAACAAGGTCCGAGAGTATTATGAGGGAGAAGATGGAAACACCACTTTTCTTGTGGAGTCGGTGTTTCCATCTCAACAAAAGAGGTCTAGAAAAAATGGGAAAAACCAACAGTGAGGGCTACCAGGATGAAACTGTAGTTTGCAGACGGACACATGGAAAGGCCCATAGGACTACTAGAAAAATCAGTTGTTACTTCTTGTGGCATTGAATATGAGTAACCTTTTCTATTGTTGATTTTGGCAAGAAGAACAACTATGACATCATTCCTTCATGTGACAATTGAAAATGGTCTAGGATTGGGGTTATGACCATATCTACCTGAGACATATGGAAACAACGACAAGAATAATTTTGAAGGACTGTTAGCAGTGGCTAACACAGGCGACACCGGTTATGCATCAAGCGAGAGATATGCTATGGTTGCACATAATATTTCCAACTCACATTGTATAAGTCTTGGGCTCATTGGGAGTTCCAAAGTTGTATATGGTAGCTAGAGGCCTCAAACTTAAACCCATAGTAGAAGGGATTGTGGTAAAAGCCTTTAAAAGGAAGCCTTTATGCAAGGAGGCTTCATTCTTTAGTATCAACTCTTGATGATCCACTTTTGAGAGCTCTCTCTCTCTTGAGTTCACTCTATGAATGGCCTAACCTTGAGCTTAACGCCCATGCTTAAGAGGCTAGTGCTAATCCATTGTAATTAGAGAACCATTCTTAATCTAATCTCTACTTTCTCATTAGTCTGCTTCTTCTCTACTCCATTATGTCATGAAGTAGTTTCACATTTCGCATTATTCTAGATTTGAGTATGTGTTATGATTTCTTGCTATTAACCACTCTTATCCTTCTATGAGCATTCGATTTGCGATATTTAGCATCACTAATTTAGGTTGATTAAGTTGGTTCTTAATCTTGTAATTAGTGTGTGTGCCCTATTGTTTGCTTGTGTGTGGATGGATTTTATGAAACTCTAGCACCATTCACCAAGTGTGGCTAGCTATTGATGAAGTGTTGTGATTGGCATGTGGTGATTGGACAAGCCAACACCAATGCAATTAGTGTGTGCTTATCATTAGTGTGCTTGGGTTTCTTGTCTATGGTAAGTCAGACTTTGGTGGGCTTATTACGTGTAGGTGATGCTTGATGAATGATGTGATTAGCATTAGTGATTTAATGACTAACCTCTATTGCATTGGATGAACATACTCTTGAATCCTCTTATTCTATTCATTCGATGCTCATGCTTCCATGCCCTAGCCAAGTTGTTGATCCACGGATTGATAATTTTGTGTGGGTTACCATTAGGTCGTTGCTACAATGCCTCCCAATGCTTGGCGCCATTGCCGGGGATCAATAACCTAAGCTAATGAGTATAGGATGTTTAGAATAGAGTAATTTCACTACTAATTTCATTAGTTTTTGAGTGTGTGTAACTCAATTTTGGTTTGATTTAATGATGTTGTGCAAGAAATGGAAACTAATTATTGCGTTATGAATACCCCAAACCCTCAATTCCACCCCCAATTTCACTAACTTATCACTAACCCTTTCTAATTTCGGTTCATTTTCATGCTAATTGTAGTTAAGTCCATACTAATTTTTAGTAGCTTTGCTAGCCTAACCGCTAACATTGAAGTGTAATGTATGTTCAATCCCCTTGTAATAGGTGGAATCATCACTCTAATCAAGGTAATTGTGCTAATCTATGCCTAATTTGATGATTTGAGTGTTTGATTTTGGCCTACAATGGTCAATTTTGGAGCCGATTTGATGGTGTACACACTTGTGTGTGCAATGATGCATCTTTTGCATGGAGCAAAGGAATAGCTTAGGGTGTGATTATGATGTAAGTGCACTCACTTTCTCATGTCAATTCTTGATTGATTAATGTGGTTCAATGTGTGCTAAGTATTTGCTAAAATTAGGTGTGTAAATCAATTGACCTACACTTTAATTTGATTCACTTTGAATGAAATTGATGGTCAAATTTTGACTAATGAACTTTTTATGTATCAAAAAAATTCTTAATTCTCATCAAGAATTCATGTGTGTGCATAAAAATCATTGTGTGTGTAATGCACCAAAGAGGGGAAAAACTATCAAAAAATTCAAGTGTCTGTGCACCTAATCTTGAGTGTGTGCATGCATAGAAATTGATGGAATTGATGGTATGTGAGTATACAATCATGTAATTGGTATGTATGTTAAGCTAATTTAATCATTGGATAATCCTAATTACCAAAAATTTGGGCAAAATTTGAGTGTGTGCCTATCCAAGACCACTTGATTTTCTATGATTGATGGTCAATTAGGGCACCTAAATGATTTTTGATTGTGAAATGTACATGAAACGTGTGTGCAATCATTAGGTATAAGCCTATATGATGGTTGGGTCCGATTGTGTATAGTTGTATGACAGATAGTGTTATTTCTTGAGAAATTAAGCATGTATGCATTCACTTATGCTTGATTGAGTTTGTAATTTGTGCATTTAAATGTGGAATTGATGTAATTTTTGCATACAATCTTGGCTTAAATTTGGATGTGTGCCAATTAATGGCATGTGCAATCCAATGGGTGAATGAATAATTGGTATTTTTTACCAATTATGATGATTAATTTGGCCAAATAATTGATTTGTGTGTCAAAATTGGCTTTGAGAATTGAGATAGATTACTCAATTGGTACTCAATTGTGTAGATTTTTAGTGCATTGCCATGCTAATGATGAATCAATTCGATGAACATGGAAAAAAATGGACTAATGTGTGTGCCTACTCAATGGCATTCGGTATTCAAATTAGGATAAATAATTGGTAGCAATTACCAATTATGATGATTATTAGACCTAAAAGATCGGTGTATATGATATTGATTGACTTTGGATGATTCAATTGGTACTCGATTGAAGATCATTCATGTGCATTACCTTTGTGATCATTGTGTCAATTAAATTGAAAATGGTAAAAATTTTGTTGATTTGTGCACTTGAAAATGCCATAATCAAGTAGCCTCACAAAGAAAAATGACAAATCCAATTGGATTTGAGTGATTTGAAAAAATGGAGATGAGAATGCTATTAAATTGGACTCGAATTGGGTCAAGGAAGTTGATCATCCATATGAAGTATGTGCATTATGCAATTGATGGATTGGAAGTCAACTTCAATGCATAAAATTCTCCCAATTAAAAGTGTGAGATCAAGTAATCCTTGATTGGAAGCAATATGAAGGTCATTGCGCTTCAATTTTCACTATTCATGTGATAGGGTCAAGACTAGATCATGATAGTTTAATTGAGGCCAAAAAATTATCATCATGCCTTTGTAATCCGTGTTTTAGTCATGAAAAATGGCATTTTTTATTATAGAAATATGGCTTTAATCTTGTTCTTGAATGCCAATTAATCCCGTTATTAGCATCCTTTGGCCCCTATCTTTCCGGCTTCAAACTCTTCTCGCCTGGAATGTTATTCTCTCGTTTTAGTAGTGAGTCCGCTTGTACCTCTATCCTTGTGCTACCACACACCCCCTCAATTGCTACAGCTTGTGCACCACATATGCTCATAGGAGTCACAATTTGAATAGTGCCATGTGAGTGATACAACTCACACACATTCAAAAGAGAACACATTGAATTAGTGTGGGAACATTTCCTTAAGGAAATATTAAATCAAATTCAAACAATCAAAAAGTTGCATGGTCTGTCTGACCACTTGCATGGTGCGCGATGTATGGGACGACCCTCGGCCCCACCATACAGACACAAACACACACACTCTCGAACTTGAAACGGCCATCTTTGACTCCTACTCCTGCACGACCCCACCCACTTGCTTAGCTTGGCAAGATTATCGCTACTTGCCTTCATGCGCTACCAATGCTCACCAACCCAGCCGCCTTGCCTCAGGCTCCCAAGTCCCGACTCTTTGCACATAGGCCCATTAGGCTTTCACTCATGCACACACACACACACACACACACACACACCAAGCCTCACAAGGAACAGACCCGACTCCCTGCTCCATTAAGTTCAACTAGTGTGGCCGGCGGCCTTCGGCCGCCTCTCTCTTTCTCTCTCCCCCCCTGCGTGCGCACTGTCCTCACTATAGCCGGATAAAGGAAATCGCGACACGTGGCACTGGAAAACCAATCTGCTTAATATATAGTATAGATTGCATGATCTCGCCATGGAAACCTGGTCCTCCTTGGATGCTCAAGTCGGCTTCATCCACACGCAGGCTATAAAGGCCGTGTATCACGAAAATCCAGGCTTGCAACACACAAACACACATGCACACAAGCACAACCAGACTATTAAAAAAAAACACAATTATTGTGACCCACCGCCTCAGGGGATTCAGCTTGACTTTGCGGGGTCTGAACTGTCTGTGGCTCGCATTTGCATTGACATTGCGCACAACTCGCCGCCCAATAAGTCCGCTTTTGAGGCCTTCAAGAGTGCCGACACTCACACTACCCTTTGTCTTCCTCAGTTGAGAGCTCGGAGCTCACTGCAAAGTTAAAACAAAAACATCAAAAGAAAAATGAAAACTCTCATAACAAGAGGGAGTTCCCACCCTTCTACGACAAATTTTGCAAACAATTTGATCTTGAACTTATTTGAACAAATTCATTGCACATTTTTTTAAGAGGTTCGGAATATTTTTAGATTGCATTTTAAAATGTGATGCTATGGACGCAAGTTTTTGTTTCGAATACACCAAAAAATGACCATCATTCTCATTTGCTTATAATCCAAGAGGGCAATGTCCTTCGCCTTCAAAGGTAAGTGGTGATGCATTGAAGTTAATTAAATTGAGCTCTTGAAGAACCATGCATCATGAGTTGAGAACTATCTTGTGTGTTAATTGTAATGATTCATCCAAATGACTAGATGCTAGTCAATTCATAACCACTAAGTCGGAAATCAAAAGTTCATCGTAATCTTTTTCTCTTCTTTGCTATGTATGATACATGTGCTTTCAAAGAGAAAGGGAGTGGGCTTCAGTGAGTGTATTCTATGCTTGTATAATCATTTTCATGCATAAATGAACTCTCCTTCCATAAACTTTTTGGGCTTGTGCATGGTTTGGTGCTTGATTTCATTGGTATTTTCATTACACTACATGACCAAATCTTTTTGGCAAGCATGCGAGCTTCATTTGAGAGTTACATTGATGATACGTTCTTGATTGATCGAGACATGTTACACTTGGACTTGGCTTTCTTGTACATTTTAGTGCTTAAATTGAATAAAAAATCATTGGAAAGCACTAAAATTGAGCTTCTTGATAGCAAAAAGAGATCACTAAAGTTTGGGCTTGGCATTGTGAGTTTTAAGTGCTTAATTTGATTGCAAAATCGTTACATAGCGCTAAATAATGAGCTCCTTTGAATGACCATGAGAGGGCAGTAAAAATTTGGGCTTGTGGTTGATCGTACATTTTTCGTGCCTGTGTTGAAATTTCAAATGCTTAAGAGCACTAATGATTTGAGCTGTTTTGAAGAGTGATTGGCAAAATGGGATTCCATTGCAGATACGGGATGTTGGCATTGCAATATATTCCAAAATTTGGCTATTTAGAGCCATTCCATTTCTAGGGTTAAAAGTTGTATACATGCTAGCCCATAGCTAGGCCTAAGTGAAAATGTTTTCATTTGAGCTAGTGTTTACCCAACTCTTTAAAGATCTTTCAAAGTACAAAATTTGGCTATGGAGACATTGAATTTCATTCCAACAAGTTGCTATCATCTCTAGCTCATAGATTGCTCTAAAATTGTAAAATTTCGTTTGAGCTATTGTGTAGCCAACTTGTTTGGAGCTTTATATTGTAAAATTTGGCTTTTAAGAGCCACTTCATCTCATCAAAGTTGTATTATTTTTAGCTCTTGGCTTGTTTTAAATTCCATATTTCATTTGAGCTAGAACTTAATCAACTTTGAATCTTGCATGAGAGACTTTAAATTGCAAAATTTGCTTATGAAGAAGCATTTTTATCTCTCATTGTTGTATGTATTCATAAATTTGCTACAAAGAGCATCATATGCCTAAACAAAGGCACTTTTTTTCCTTTGGCAAATTCGGATATGCAAGACCCTAACTTTAGGTTTTTATTAATGTTTTTGTGTGCTTTTTGATTTCAAATAAAAGGTCTTTGGAGCTTATGTTTACACTTAGCTTCAAACCAGCTTCTTTTGCAAATAAAAAGATCAAGAGACTTCTCTACAAAGGGGATGCTTGCTCAAGGATGTACAAAGAGCATGAATAGGTGTAATCCTTTCATGATTTTTCTCTTTTTTTAATCGTTCCATTCTCTACGCTTGGCTTAAGTAATTTTTGCTTCTAAGCTATGGTTCTTTCATGTTCAAAAGCTAGGCATACTAAAGTTTCAACACTTTGCTATGTGAATATTAACTCATCAAAAAAATTAGGTTTTATGTGTGTCAATTATAGGTAACTGGCCTTGACCTTAGGTTAATGTATTAGTCCTAGATTCTTAGTGATAGTCTTAATACTCCTTTCATTTTTAACATGACCTAGGGCTATGATTAAGCTTTAGTCCTTTAGTCCAATTGCCATTATCATCTCAAGTTGGAAGCAATAAAAAAGTGCTAAAAAATGAATCAATTAAGCAAAAAAGTGTCAAGAAAAAGTAGCAAAAATGCTACTAAGACACCTGAAAAGAAAATTTATATGTTATTTTGTGTCTTTGTGAGGCCTAGCACCTTATTGGCACTTGGCAAGTGAGTAGAATCAAGGCCCTAAACCAACGCCATGGGCTGATAGGGCTTAGCCATCGCCTTGGTGGGCTAGTAGGCTTTTAGAACACCTTCTTGAGGGTTCAGGGAGCCAAGAGTCACAGCTAGACTTGCCTTGGGGTGGTAGCCTTGTATTGTGCTTTACTGTTTTCTATAAATGACAAGAGCAAACTTCCATGAGCTTCAAAAAAACTGTGATAATTTACTAATAGATTAGGAGCTTTTTTATAGCCCATAGACATGATAGACTTGAATGATTTATTAAGATTGGTCATATGGGTTTTAGGCTAGTAGGTTTATGAGCTTGCACTATCTTGGGGTCATAATTGATTACTTGTGTTTCATGCATAAAGCTGAAATTTCAAGTGGTTTAATCTTCACGATAATTTAGGTATCTTTTTTGCTTTATGTTGTCTAGTTTTTGACTATGATTCACCCATCTTTTAGAAGCAAAAAATTCACTTTGCATGATTGTTCATTGCACTTTTATCCTTGTTGGCCTTTGATGCTCATTACTTGTTCTTATGTTTTGCAGCTGAGCATTTCTTCCATGGACTTGCTTTATACTATGTCACCGTGTTTTGCTTCACCGGCACACGAGGATGTGTGCCAAATTAGGAAGGGGGGAATGTTCGCAACGGCTAACACATGCTACACGGGTTATGCATCAAGTGGGAGATATGTTATGGTTGCACATAATATTTCCAACTCACATTGTATAAGTCTTGAGCTCATTGGGAGTTCCAAAGTTGTATATGGTAGCTAGAGGCCTCAAACTTAAACCCATAGTAGAAGGGATTGTGGTGAAAGCCTTTAAAAGGAAGCCTTTATGCAAGGAGGCTTCATTCTTGAGTATCCACTCTTGAGTATCCACTCTTGAGTATCCACTTTTGAGAGCTCTCTCTCTCTTGAGTGTTCACTCTATGGATGGCCTAACCTTGAGCTTAATGCCCATGCTTAAGAGGCTAGTGCTAATCCATTGTAATTAGAGAACCATTCTTAATCTAATCTCTACTTTCTCATTAGTCTACTTCTTCTCTACTCCATTATGTCATGATGTAGTTTCACATTTCCCATTATTCTAGATTTGAGTATGTGTGTTGACTTCTTGCTATTTACCACTCTTGTCCTTCTATGAGCAGTCAATTTGGAATATTTAACATCACTAATTAGGTTGATTAAGTTGGTTCTTAATCTTGTAATCAGTGTGTGTGACGTATTTTTTGCTTGTGTGTGGATGGGTTTTATGAAACTCTAGCACCATTCACCTTGTGTGTAGAGCTATTGATGAAGTGCCGTGATTGGCATCTGGTGATTGGAGAGGCCAGCACCAATGCAATTTGTGTGTGCTTATCATTAGTGTGCTTGGGGTGTTTCTAGTCTATGGTAAGTCGGACTTCGGTGGGCTTAATGCGTGTAGATTATGCTTGATTAATGATGTGATTGGAGTTAGTGATTTAATGACTAACCTCTATTGCATTGGATGAGCATATTCATGAATCCTCTTTATCTATTCATTCAATGCTCGTGCTTCCATGCCCTAGCCAAGTTGCTGATCCACAGATTGATAATTTGGTGTGGGTTACGATTAGGCCGTTGCTACAATGCCTCCCAACAAGGACCATAGTTACAAGGATGTGACAAGAACACTTGTGAGGAGTTTGATTCTGCTAGTATAGCAGAATAAGAACTTCCAGCATGGTTGGGTAAGCCTAAAGAATTGTGGATGTGTGGAGCTTTGTAATGCCAAATTTTAAAGTGAGAGGAGTGTATTTTAGAAAGGGAAATTGAAGATAAGGAATATATCCTAGAACCCTTTTCCTGAGGAAGCATTAGATCCACTTGAATGGGAGCATATCTTGGCTACTTTGGATGTTTGTGCTATTCAAGATGGTCCAACAACAAAGTTTTGTGATGAAGATGGCTATGATGTTGTTTCTTACTTTGCAATGTGTTTGATCTAGGAAAACTAAGATGAAGAAGAAGATGAGTTATATGACTTTGTAGAACAATTAGAGCTTCAAGAAGACATCAACAATGGAAAGCTAGACAACCCAACAGGTGACATGAACAACACCTTAACAAATGCACGGTTTTATGATTGTCCAGATCAAAGACCTAGGAAACAATGCCATTGCTACAAGAATAAAGTGCATCAAAAGTGGATTCCAAAATCCTTGGTGGAAACTCAACTGCAACAAACACCCTCATACGTGGCTCTCATACATGAAGAAAAGGCTCAGCCACAAGAAGAACACTGCCATGTCAATGAGCTAACAATGTGCTAATCAAGTGGATGAAAAAACAACAACCCAAGAGCAATCAAAAAGTAAATTTCAATAACCAGCCAAACCACAAAGGGAAAGTGCTAAAATGCACCTAGATTAGCTGGTACATTTTTCTCCTTTGGTACTCTCTTATAGTTTTGTATGGTGTCCTGTTTTGGTACTCTATCCAAGTTTGGTTTTAGTTGGGTAATTTTGTTTCTATGGTATTCTCTAGGACCAATTTTTCTACTATATTGATTTCATTAGTGCGTTTTATATCCCTTTTCAATACTAGAGAACCTTGACTAATTTGGTACTTGGACCAGTTTGGTACTTTTTTGAATTGGTTATGTGTTATAGTTGTATATGGAGTACTCTATTTGTGCTTCTATTTTGGTAATCTAATTTTATTTTGGTTGTATGTTCTTCCTTCAATTTTGGTACTCTAGGATATTTTGGTACTCTATTAGTGTTTCTATTTGGTACTCTATATATTGGTTTTGTACTCTGTTTATGTGTATTATTTGAGGTTATTTTTATTTGATTTGGACTTTAAGAGTTTGATAGATGGAGTTGTATATATAGAGGATACAAGAGTACTTACCCTGCAATGAGTGTGATGCTTAGATCCATTAAGCTACTAAAACCATTTGTTTATTCCAAAGTTAAAAGAGCAGTATACATGCTACTGTGTGTACCATGTCTAGATGATATATTTTAAGGAGGGTTTCAATGAGATTCACCAAAACAAGTTTGGGGATCATGGAAAATTTCATAATTGTACATGCTCCATTTGTTGTGGAAGGGGACACTCGGGTGAGTGTTTCGCTAGCCAGGTTGTATTTCAGTGCATCAATATTTTGTGGAAATCCATGTTGTGCCCTAAACTTGTTGACAGTGAATATCATGAAAAGAATGCTTATTTGGAGATTCCCTCTGATGTGGGGTTATTTTTCCCAGATGAGATTGCATGAGACAACATGAATGTGACTGTGAAAGTCTTCAAGGAAGTGGGAACTAGACAATACAATGCCAAAGGAAGTGAGAAGAAGCAAAAGGATCGAGCTGTGGAAAGAATTCAGAGTGCTTCATATATTTTTCTCTTATCTGATCATCTCAAAAGATTCATCAAGCACAACTTCCTCTTTAGGTGTTAGGCACAATAGTTTAAAGATTGCTTGCTTAATTTTCCTAGCAATGTAGTTTTGTCTATTGTTAATTTTTCACCAAGAATCACTTCATCCAAGTGCAAAAAGAGATTCAATCCATGCATTGGTTGTCAACTCAAGTAAACATATTGGTCCTAATCTCTTATGTGAGAAACTTAGCAAGTGTTGTTAAGAGGACAATACACTCCTATATATCAGATGATAAGCACCATGACACACAATTTGAACAACATTATTTTATGCTTCATGACCACTGACTTAAGCAGCAAGGGCATCATTTGCGCTCTTATTGGGTATAGTAAGATGGTGGTTCTTCTCAGTTTAAGGCACGAAGACCTTACTATTTTGTGGCAAGGTACTCTCAACTGACAGGTTTACATATGATGCATAGCTTCTTTACTTTAGGACACGATAAAGGAGAGCATGATGATGCAGGTGTTTTAATCAAGAGAATGTTCACTCACAAGGAGCTCAAACTAGATGGTTGGCCTATGAAGTGGGTAGCTGATGTGGTGAGGTTTCTTAATGCAAAATTTTAGCCCAAAAGAGAAGCCCATAGGTGTGTTGGAATTAGGGCTACAAGGAAATGCACACAGCTTGGAGAAGATGAAGGAAGCTCAAAGCACACAACAGAGAGTATATTACTTAGTGTGAAATGGAAATATAAATAGCCCTAGAGTGATGGGTGTATATACAATGCATGGGGAAAAAACCTCCTAAAGAGGGAAAAAATACTCTGGTGGTCCTAGCGTGTTCACACACATCACTACCACATGTATATGGTAACAAATCCCCCCTGGAGTGATGCGGTGAATGAGAACGGGCACATGAGTAAAGGGAAGTGCCATGCCCTGAGGACATGATCAATCCACAAAGGGGAGTAAGTCCAAAACTTTGTAGAAGGCTTCGAACTTATCACTAGACAATGCCTTTGTGAAAAGATCTGCTAGGTTGTCCTATGTTGGCACATAAGCCAAGCTAGTCTCTCCTACTGAGAGACTCTCCCTGACATAGTGGTAATGCACCTCAATGTGATTTGTGCAAGCATGAAAAATTGGGCTCCTCTCAATTGCCAATGCGCTCTGACTGTTAGTGTAGATAGTGTTGGTAGTGTCCTGTCCAACACCCAAATCAGCCATAAGGCATTTAAGCCATACACACTCAATCGTAGCTATGAAGAGTGCCTTGTACTCAGCCTCACAACTAGAAGTTGCCATAGTAGGTTTCTTCTTGCTCAACCATGATATACATGAATTGCCAAGCATGAAACAAAAACCACTTGTGGACACTCACGTGTCAAAACAACCAGTCCAATCTGAGATGCATAAGAAAGAATAACAACCATCAAAACAACCAGTCCAATCTCAACATCAAAAGCCAAAGGTTCCTCAACAATCTAATGCATAAGATGCATGGTGAGAGCAGTACGACTAGACAAAGGTGCATCCAATTTACTGTCATGCAATATATGCACCAGCCATTTTGGCATACTTCTAACATGCTCATTTTCAGCCCTTTCCTCATCAAGTACATCATGTACATCTACATCATTAATAGGCTGATTTGTAACATTTTTTGAAACCCCAATAGGCTGTACAATTGCCTCATTGGAATTTACATTCGTACTTCCACCACTGAAAAGAGGCAACAAAGTGTCATAAATATCATGTGAGCTTACATTACTATCTCTAGTACACAACAACAAGGGCTGATAGAATATTCCACAAACACAACATCCTGTGAAACCAGAATACGCTTTGTTTGTAGATGATACAACTTGTAACCTTTGCTTTCAGCACTATAACCAACAAAAATATATTTGACAGCCTTATCATCCAATTTTTTGTGTTGTGTTTGTGGCACCAAAGCATATTCCGAATAGCCAAAAACACGCAAGTTCTCAATATAAGGCTTTCTATCATGCCATGCTTCATAAGAAGTAGTAGAATGCAAAGCTTTTGTAGGACACCTATTTAGTACATAAGTGGCACACATGATGGACTCAAGCCAAAAAGAATGCGGCAAAGCTTGACTTTTGACCATACATTGTGCCATTTCCGTAAGTGACTTGTTTTTCCTCTTAGCAACACCATTTTTCCTGAGGTGTATAAGGCACTACACATTGGTGTTTTATCCCACGACTAGCCATAAATGCATTAAATTCATGAGACATATACTCCCCCCCTCGATCGGAACGGAGGATGCCCATAGTACATTTTGAGACATTTTTAGCCATAGCCAAAAATTGTTTGAAGCACATAAAAATGTCTGACTTCGCTTTAAGCAAAAATACCCATGCATGTCAGGATTAATCATCAATGGAATTCAGGAAGTAGATGTATTTTCCCAAGGACGGAGTTTGCATGGGTCCACAAACATCATTATGCACAAGATGCAACCTGCATGTGGCCCTAATTGAACCATCCTTTGGAAACTTATAACGTTGTATCTTACCCAAAATACAACCTTCACAAACGTGTTTGACAAGTGCTTCAAGAGGTGGCAAAGAAGCAACCATATCAGATTTTTGCAAGCACAACAAACTGGCTAAATTCAGATGACCAAAGTGTGCATGTCAAAGTTTTGCATCTGAAATAGCCTTTGAATCCAAAATTTCATTTGCAAAATTCTACCTACACTTGTTATACAAAGTGAGATTATACAACCCATGACATAAAATGCCAGATGCAATAATTTCATCACCGAAACTGAGATCATGTACTGTACATCTGTCATCCAAAAATTTGACTACAAGACCAAGTCTAGCAAGTGCAGATATAGACAAAAGATTCTTCTTGATCCCAGGTACATAAAGTGCATCAACAAGTGTGAAAGAATTTCCATTTGCAGTAGTAAGCAAAATCTTTCCAACTCCTTGAACCGGATAAGAGGCTTGTTTGCACAATTCACGATGTGGGATAATGTGCTTTGTAGAACCATTGTCAAAATAGCACACATGTGAATCTGCAGAGCAACTGACATGCATGCATCATGGACAGCAGGATTGTAAGTGCACTCTACACTAAAAGCCCATTCTGCATCACGTCAATATCAAAGTCTTCTTTCATAGAAGACTCAACAATGGTTGCATTTGTAGTGGAACCACCCTCATTCTTCTTAGCCTCTTTGGCCTTCAACTTAGAACACTGCTTGATCAAGTGATCATTAGCTTTACAATAATGGCAACCCATCTTCTTTTTGCCCTTATCACCAGAATTTCTAGACAAATTGCTGCCAGCAGAAGAATTAGGAACAGGTGATTTTCCACTCGTAGAAGAACCATAAGAAGTGGTTGCATTCCTATTACCACCCTTTCTTTGAGCAACAATAAAATCCTGTTCAACTGCATATTGTTTAATCCTGTTTTTTTGGAAAGTGACTCTTACAACAACAATGTGCACAATGTATTAAACTTGACAACTTCAAGATTTCCTTGGGTCATGAGTCCCCAAGTACTAGAAAAAGTTTGGTAAGAGTCTGGCAAGGCATCAAGAACAGTCTGCACAAGGGAACTATCTGAAATGACTTCACCTACAAAAATAAGTTGCTCATCGATATCCTTGACACCGGCAAGGAAAGTGTCCATATCATCTTCCTCATGCATAATCTTTGACTCCAGCTCTTTACGCAACAATGCAATTTTTGCCTCATTGCGGCTTGGCATAAAGACCAGTTAGAATATCCCAAGCCTGTTTTACAAATTTTGTTGAATGAATGTGACGAGTAATGGTGTGCTTCACAGACAACACAATCAATGCATGAGCCTGTGCATCCTTTACATCCCAACAAGCTTGTTATGCCGTAGGCAAAACAACTCTAACAGCAGCAATCCTTGCAGCAAGACCTATAACATCCTCAACATCGCCTACATCCTTAGAACCAGGATGTACATCAATGCCCTGCACAATATTCTAGGCACCCTTTGACACAAGAACATGTGCATCATGTAAGCCCACATAGGGTAATTGTCCCCATCCAATATATCCTCAGTAGCAAACATCTTGAACACATCTATGTTTTTGTCAGCCATGGTAAATGTTGAACCTGATGTGAAAATTGCCGAAAAGGAGGAGAAATGAAGCGAAAACAACACGTGCTATCTATAGCACAAACCACAGAAGATTGTAAGGGACCTGCTATGCAAAAAATAGCACTGACAAAATTTCTATACAAAATGACGAAATAGCCTGTGCAATACTGCTTGTAGTGGAAACGGAGGCTGAAATGAGCCCGAATCAGAAATCTGAGCAGACTAGGTTGTGCAAGTTCTCCCAAAAATTTTGTCGACTTGGGAACGCTTGCCAAAGCTCACTTAAATCGAATAAAGTGAGCAGGCATATGCTGGAGCTGCTGGCGACTAAGCCCAAGAGGACACAACCTGCTCTGATACCAATTGTTGGAACTAGGGTTGCAAGAAAACGCACACAGGTTGCAGAAGATGAAGGAAGCTCAAGGCACACAACAAAAAGTATATTACTTAGTGTGCAATGGAAATATGGATAGCCCTAGACTGATGGGCGTATATACAATGCATGGGGAGAAAAACCCTCCTAAAGAGGGGAAAAATGCCATGACGGTCCTAGTGTGTTCAGACACATCACTACCACATGCATATGGTAACAAGGTGTAGTACTCAAATATTTTTCTGGCTACATAGCCTATTGTGGGATTGACAACACATTATAGGCTCTTGCTCCTTTCATTGTGTTTATGGATACTATGTCTGCATTAAAAAATTGGTTCACTTAAGTGTGTTTATTAAGGATTGAATATCAAACCTTATGCCTGGAAATTTTCCATTAGATAAAAAGTGTATGATTAATGATTTGATTCGGGTTTGTGTAAATCCGTTAGATGTGAACATAAAACTTAGTCTTTGTAGGTAATTATAGGCAACACTCATCCTTGAGGCGTTATTTAAATGAGAGGAAGAACCTATGGTACACATACTTTGTGTGCCATATTTTTTGGACGATTGCTAGCTGCCTGTATAAATGATACTTGATATCCTGGCAAAGTATCCTTCTTCCAAGCTGTTTTTGTGGTGTATTCCTTGATAAAGGGTCTTTGTAAATTTATTCTTGTGTTTAGATATGTACAGCCACCATCTATATGTGTTTTCTTTACCAAAATGATATCCAATGGATAGATTGTAAAGGGGTCCTCAGGCCTGGCAACAAGCCTTGCTTTGTACTTTGGCTGACTATCATGAGCGGTGATCTTATACTTGTAAACCCATTTACAAGGTAGAGCCTTTTTGCCCTGTGGTAATTTAACTAGCTTCCATGTCTTGTTTTTATGCAGAGCTGTCATCTCTGACTGCATGGCCAATTGCCAATTCTCGGAGTCCTTCATTTGCACTGCTTCCTTGTAACATGAAGGCTCATTGCAATCAGTCAACATGACATAGTTCATAGATGAAACAAACCTATCAGGAGGTCGCATGACACGTCCAGATCTACGCACAATAGGTGGCTCAGGCTCCGCCACAACCTGTGGTTCCACTCTATCCTGGTCTTGCTCCTCTTGAGCCTTGACATTTTGTCTTGCACGTGCAGGTCCATCTTCTTGGAAGACAACTCTTCTAATCTCCTCAACCCTCTCTGGTTTAGAATGATATTTGGATTCATTAAAGTGAACATCATTTTTGCAGACAACCTTTCTGGATTCGGGATCCCAAAGTCTGTACCCCATCTCACCAGAATTACCATAGCCTAGAAAGATGCACTTCCTACTCTTTGGCTCAAGTTTGTTCCTAAATTCCTTTGGAACGTGAGTATATGCCTCACAGCCAAAGACTCTGAGATGCTTGTATGAGGACATTTTGCCTGACCATACCATCTCTGGCACTAAATCCTTATGCAAAACCTTGCTAGGAGATCTATTTACAAGATGAACAGCTGTTGATACAGCTTCAGCCCAAAACCCATTTGGCAGCTGTGCATTAGACAACATACTTCTGACCTTCTCTTGTATGGTCCTATTCATCCTCTCAGCAACACCATTTTGAGGAGGATTGTAAGGAGCAGTAAGTTCACGTTTTATACCTTTTGACTCACAAAAGTCCTGAAAGGCCTTTGAAACATACTCTCCACCATTGTCAATGCGTAAGCATTTAAGCTTCTTGCCACTCTGATTCTCCACAAGTGTCACAAACGTTTTGAAAACACTAAACGCTTCATCCTTGTGCTTGAGAAAGTAAACCCATACTTTCCTCGAGTAATCATCTATAAATGTCATAAAGTAAGAAGCTCCCCCTAGAGATAGGTTAGGCATAGGTCCACACAAATCACTATGAACAAGTGCCAACTATGTATCTCTTCTACTACTTCTATGCTTATGTGGCTGCTGTGTTTGCTTACCATACAGACAATGTTCACAGAATTCAAAATCATTAAATGAAAAGCCAGGCAAATAAGCAGAATGAGACAAGATTTTTATTCCCTTCTTGGACATATGTCCTAACCGGCTATGCCACAAAGAAACGTTCGGCTGCTCGGTTACATTGATTACATTTTAGAGACATTTGATACATAAATCATGTAAAGTCCTCCAGACTTTACTCCATGTGCTACTGTCATAGAACCCTTGGATATCTTCCACATGTTCTGTCCAAAAGTGGTGACGTAGCCAACATCATCAAGTAAACCTGTGCTGATCAAGCTCTTTGTAATTGCGGGAACATGTCTCACATTCTTCAGCGTGAAAGAAGAGCCATTCTGAAACTTCAATTGAACATCTCCAACGCCTAAGATCTCACATGTCTGCTCATTGCCTAACCAAACATGATCTTTAGTGGTCACATAAGAGGTAAACCACTCCTTGTTTGGAGACACATGAAGTGATGCCCCTGAGTCTATAATCCAGTCACTCAGTGCATTTCCATCAGATGCTGTAAGAAGAGCTGAGTCCATTGTATTCTTCAAGAAGTAGATGTCTCCTGACACTAGACTGTCATCCTCTGCAACAGTGTTTGTCACATTTATTTCTTGAATCTTCACTGAGGACTTGTTCTTCTCACCATGGTCTTCAGCTTTCTCTTTGCCTTTTTCTGCTTTCCATTCTCTGCAGTCTCTTTTCATGTGACCCTTCTTGCCACAATGGTAGCATTCTATGTCACTCTTGCCTTTAGCATTGCGAGACTTGCTACGAGACTGATTCCTCTTTCCACCTTTGTACTTTTCTTTGGTCCTTCCCCTGAAAACTAAGGCTGTTCCTTTGCCTTTGTCCATTGTCTTTCTATTGGTTTCTTCAGTAAGGAGACTTCCTTCTACACCTGCTATGTTCAAACCATCTGGAGGTGCAGAATTACTCAAAGCTGTGCAAAAAGTGTCCCAACTTTTCGGCAATGTGATCAACAGGAACATAGCTCTAACAGGTTCATCAAACTTGACACCTTGAGCTGACAACTGACTATAGATTGTGTTGAATTCATTCAGATGATTGGACATAGGTGTCCCTTCTTTCATCTTCAAGTCAACAAGCTTCTTAAGCCAGTATACCTGTGAAGCTGCACTCTGCTTCTCATAAAGATCACTCAGCTTTAACCATGCTTGATAAGCCGACATCTCGTCTGCTACATTGAAGTAAACGCTTTCTGCCAAAGTCAACATAATGGTAGAAAGTGCCAATTCATCCATTTCGCTCCATTCATCTTCGTCCATATCTTCTGGTTTTATCCCCTTGAGCTTTATAGGTTTTATCTACTTCTTTTGTACCAACACGTGCCAAATTTGTTGCTTCCACAATGGGAAATTGGTTCCATTCAGCTTCTTGATATTGTAAAGAGCAGTGTCCTGTGATCCAGCCATAGCTACGCTTCACAGAGGTTTACTTTCCTTGGAAAAATTCGGCAGAGTTTCCCCTGTAAACTGACCTCTGAACCAATATCAACCTGTCAAATGAACCAAGAAAGCTTCAGATTCTGCATAAATTTCGGCAGAGTCTCCTTTGTGAAATGGCTATGGTTTATTCAAAAACAAACCAAAAAACAGCTCAAAAAACACCGTCTCTCTGACACTGTAAGCTGCGGGTAAACCTGTCCTGCACCTGTACTGTCTCTCACTGTCCTGTCATTGTCCTGTAAGCATAGACTGTGACAATGCCTCAACGGCAGTAAAGCAAAGATGCAATCCCAACTGTCTAACTCACAGTCAATACATCCTAGCTGCCTATCTAAGGGTGCTCGAGGGATCGCTCCAAGAACTGTATCACCGAAAGGATCTCAACATTCGAGAATCCCCCAGCTCAATAAAACCTCACTCGACCCTCAACAAAGGCTGCAGTAAATCTGACAGTACATAGACTTCCCACAAAGTCATACATCCACAAATTTCCCACTATATGTTGTAACCGTTGCGGCGGTTGTTTGCTGCGTGACTCACAGCCAGCAAACCCTCAACAAACATACATCATCTCTGACAATACATCCCATGTGGAAGTACCTGCAATGTCAGGATGAAATCTAGAATATCAAGCAGCAAACACAAGCTACCTGATGAACTAGTGGATGTCGCCTACAGTCTGTGTGTAGATGCGCCCGTGTCGTATGTGACACGCCTCCAAGAACTGTGAGCTGTCGTTCGATGTGTAGACAACAACAAATCAAAACTCTGGGAGTGTCGATATCCTCAGCACCTGCAGTCGTAGGCCAAAAACCCCAAATTTGTAGAGTCGGATCTGCACCCGCCGAGACCACGTAGTCGAAAATGGCCTGCGCAGACCTTTGTCGAAGCCGAACGGTGGCCGAGATGACCTCAGAATGAAATTTTGAGAACACCAAGCCCTTCGGGCTTGCCCACAGGATTTGGGGCCGTGTCTTCGCCTGTCGAATTTCACTCCAATCTGAGCTGGTGACTCTAATGTGTAGAGCATAGTGAGTTCTTATTAGGTTTTTACAAAAGAATATGTGTACATACCTGGCGGCCCGCCCGCTTACCTGGGCGACCACATTGGGCTTTATACCCCAACAATAAAAATGAAGTCAAGTTCAGTATATGGTGGTAGTCCGCCCAAGAAACAAGGAGAGAGAGTTTATATTTGCAATCCTTTCTTTTAAGAACCATATACTGAAAGATGACAAACTATAATTGAATGACAAGAGACAAGAGATATTTTTTTATATAAAAATGAAATTATTTTGGTACATCTTTTTCTGGTAGGAGACTGAACGAGCTCCAGAACCTATGAAAAAATAGGCTTATACCTGCCACCATCCAAAAAAAGTAGCCAGTTAGAACTTGGACACCTTTGTTGAGAAGACATGTATCCAAACAACCCATTCTGCTTGTTATTGTTGTCCCATAGCCCTAGACCCGCTCACTCTCCTTGTATGTGTTAGGAGGCAGGTCTTTTGCTTTCCATTTTGGCATTTTCCTTTTCGTGATGGTTTTCTTTCCTGCAATGGTATGGTCGGCCTCCACCGCTCCCTCTGCATGATTACTCTTCTCCTCAGTCCTTTTCTGTGACTTGATGTCCTCTTCCTCTTGTCCCTTCTCAACTGATCTTACAAGATTTGAGGACTCATGGAGGTCCATTTTCTAGTGTCCCTCACCAGTCATTATTACCTCTACAATATCGTCATCCAACAGAGTGTCTTCTACATTCATACTTACATGATGTGACATAGAAAACAAATGCTTGGTTGATAAGAGTGTACTTCTCCATTGCACTCTGTAAAAGAAAAATGAAAACAAAAAATAATTGAGAGAAATTTTTATTTTAACAATCACCATGTTATAGTAATGCTTTGCAAAATGCCTACTTTTGACATGAATGGCTCTCGTGCAAAGAAGCTATGCAGTGTATACTCAGTATGTACAAGGAATCTCCATCCACACGAGTTGGCATCCATCTGTTTGGAAGTGTGAATTCTTTTATGGATGCCTTGTACATTTTGTAACTTCCACACAAATTGTTTTGGGAACTTCAGGTTTGTTGAGAAACCTTGGTCTACATCCTTTTTGGAAATCCCTTATGGCCGACGGTCAAAGTTTTCCACTGGGTAAGTACTTATACTTATGCATGATCAGATTAGCCGCCTCCACGAAAATCCCATGCTCTGGGAGCAGAGTACATGTATTGTCCTTCATATAGTAAGTACAATTAGTTTCATTATAAAAGGGAGAGGGGAGGTAGCTAAAGGTCCTACCAGCCTCTCTAACTAAGACAGCATACGTGAAAAGAGCATTGCTTTTTGTTTTTTCTTTTTTAAGGGTAAGTATCATTTTTTAGAATAAATTATTATGCATGTAAGAGATTTTTTAAAAAAAACAAATGTTTTTTAGATATTTCAAAAATTTTGACAAAGTTTCCTCTGTTTTTTATGGTTTCTTTTAAAAAATAAATGCATTTTTTGAGCCATATCTGGCTACCTTACTTCGAGGATTTTTTATACCATCATGCTTTTATTTTCCTATGTGTTTTATCCCTACTGTTATTCTCTTGAGAAATGCAACCATGATTTGAAACTCTCTATATTATTCCAGCTATCTGATTGTACTTAAGCTATACACGTCCGTCTTATTTTTCATCCGAATTTGTTAATGTAAAACATCGTGTATATTACAATAAAGCCTTTACTAGTAAAGACCATGAAAACAGTATAAAAACTGATGCAACAACGTTGTATAAAAATTAGTTACAGTTTTGCTTATACGATAGCACAATCCACTCTTTATGTTATACGAAAGCTTATGTTTGTCATGCATTAGTAAACCATTATTTTTTAATGTACAATCCCATCTCAGTAGACAAGGAATCTACCTGGCTTGAAGTTCCCGCCATGCCTGAGGTGTCAATGGCCGCTTTTGGAAATGTGTACTATTTTGTCGAAGCTTGCCGCAATTGAGTACAGTTAGAAAAATACCTTCAGCTGGTTTTTGCAAATTCAAGTGGTGCTAGGCGCAGTTTGTGTACCACTGTGTGCATGTATGAGTCTCGCTCTTCGTAATGTGTAGCTCTCAGGCTCATTTTCTAAAAATAAATCAAAAACC
Source organism: Adiantum capillus-veneris (assembly GCF_014529385.1). Lineage (NCBI taxonomy): Eukaryota > Viridiplantae > Streptophyta > Polypodiopsida > Polypodiales > Pteridaceae > Adiantum > Adiantum capillus-veneris. Next base: position 23,302,441 of record NC_140943.1, read on the forward strand.
GGGCTTGTGTTCTCCTCCAGGGAGGTCTCGATCTCACCCCAAACCTTCTAGAATGTGTATGTGTGTGTGTCTAAGCTTGGTGTGTGAATGATGCCGTAAGTGAGATGTTTCTAGCTTGTACGTAAGAGGTTTAAGGCTTGTATCTTCTACAGGAGAGGAGGTTTACTGAGTGTATTGTAGATGTTGTAGATAAAGGCTTCAAGCTTGTAAGTAAGAGTTTTCAGGCTTGTATCTTGCACAGGAGAAGCCTACTCACAGCTATAGAGATTAACGCAGCGCAAGCTTGCTTGCAAGCCGTGCTCTTGGGTGTGTTTTCCAGATTTTGTTGCAGCATTTTATAATGTCAATCCCAGGTTTTAATAGGTAATTGCAGTAAATATATTCGTTGGCTTATGGTTGGCACCGTTTTGTATTAGGTAGGAGGATACACGAGCACAAGAGAGCCCACTTGTTTGAAAAAATCTTTTTTGATAGAGAGAGAGAGAGAGAGAGAGAGAGAGAGAAGAAGAAGAAGAAGAAGAGGACGATGAGAGTCGTAGAAAAACCCTCTCAAGATTCTTTAAACCTCTAGCTGGCAAGTAGAGTTTGAACATTGAACGCGAGGTAAAAAACCATCCCGTATTATTGTGCTTTCCCCACTCCACGGGTCTAAAAAAAAAATTGGAAATGCACTTGAATTTGATCCGGTGTTACTTAGCCGGTGAGTGAGAGGCTACAAGGGATTTTTTAGACTTTCTTAGTACTCTTGCTCATAGGACAAGAAACCAGAGAAAAAAAAAGAGTGGGATTGCTCAAGTTTAATTGTATTTGGTCATTTATTTTGAATGCCAACAAATGATTCCAACTGTCAGGTATGTTCAAGGGTCTTGTTTTTAGGTAAACATCTTGGAGGTAGATCTTTGTGGAGAAACTATCCAGTATTTTTAGCTAGAGAGAGATAGGATGTGAGAAATTAATTCTGGAAGAAAACATACAGTAACAAGAGTTTCGTTTTTCCTTTTTGGGCATGAGAGAGAGAGAGGTGTCATATACTTAAAATGTAACAAGAAAGGAGGGTTATTCCATTTGGGTATGAGAGAGAGAGAGAGAGGAAGATAAAGAAATAGGAGATAAAGAGCAATAGTTATAGGCGAAGCAACCATTTTGTGGTATGCGGAGTGCGGATATGTTTTTGCTTCTATAGAGTCTTTGAAAAAGACCTTCTTTACGTGAAGCCGATGGAATTTAGAAATTACTTTCTACTCTTTTCTCCTTACCTTCTCTTTCTCTCTCTCTTTCTATCTCTTTCTCCCCGCAGATGTGGCATTAGGTTGGACTGCTTTCAACATTAGCGTACCTCAGAATGGAGGTAGGCATGCAATGTGCACAGTAATCCCTCAAACAAGGAACTGTTGTAAAGAGATGCTATGCAAGAAGCACAATAAAGGAGCTCTTCTGCAAAGCACTGTACAGTAGCAAGAGCACTCTCGCACTGCGCACAACACAAAATGATGGCTACATTTACAACCATAGCTCTTTATCTCTACTCAAAATGATGGCTATATTTACGTAATAGTATATATATTTGTGTGTACATAAATATATGTTTATGCATGTATGTAGGCACTAAGTATGGGAGCATGGCACCCGAAGGTTAGACGCTTCCTCTTGGGTATAGTACTTTTCTAATCATGGGATTGCGGTCATTGATCCACTCATGCATGGATTACCGCAACGTACCTTTGGTTTTACCAGGGTTTAGACTGTGTTGATATCTAAAGAGGTGCCACTTGAGCTTTGGCACTGCTAGCCCCTACTTAGGTCTACTAGTATGTATATGTATCTACGTGCTTGTGTGCATATATACTTGTGTATGTATCATGTATGTATAGATGAGTGAGTAGGGGGGGAAAGCTAAATCTCATATTGCTCTTTGTAATGTAGATGTCATACGAGAGACCACCTGGTGGGGAGCAGCCATCTGGCTCTTCTTTTGGTTGGTTCACATCCAAGTGGACTCCCACCTGGGGTGGACATCGCCTCTAGTGGACCCGAGTCTTGAGGCGGTGAGACCAAGCAAAGAAATAAATATTATATGTGGCTAGTTAAGTGTTATAGGTTTATTTTGTTAATTGCAGGCATAGCCATCCCACACCTACTCTAGTCAAGTTCCTCCACCGGTCGTAGATCCAGACCTCTAGCGGGCTATCTCTTTATGAGACCAGTACCTCCGTTCGACGGAGGGATTGTTTGGCCACTACACTCCACGGTAGCTTGCGACCTACAGTCTTTCTTGGCAGTCCACACCATGGAGGAGTCAGGTAGGGACTCCTTACATCCAGAGCCTTGCACTCGATGGCAGCTCAGTCTATGGCCCCTTCTTATCGTCCTTCTCCCCTTCCATCGCAAGGTCCCACTCCCATGGCATCGCAGGTTCCCACTCCCATGGCATCACATGGTTCCACGCCACTCCATTCCACTCCTACTTCTCCAGAACACCATCGACACACGTCTTCTAGCGGTGCGTGTCCACACTCGTCTCAAGGCAACGAGAACCAAGAGAGATGAAGCGATGGGGGATCTAGTGGCTTTGCTTGTTTTGGTAGTGGGGGGGAACAAAGTCCCCTATTTCAAAGCATGCCGCCCCTGACGCAGAGGACAAGGATATTGACGTACCCGTGCCAGACACGGATGGGCGCTACTATTGGGTAAAATATGGCAGGGAGATGGACTTCGGTACAGCACAAGGTAAGGTGTTTCGATGCCATCTTCAGATTCTTATACATTCGACATATAAGAATTGTTTTGTAAAGTTTAGAGACCAACTACTCGATCATGCATGCTACATTAAGGACGCACTGCATGCTAGATTTTCAAATGTCCCTGATCAACATTTTTCACAACATTGGCTGAAGGGCTACATAAAAACATTTTTGAAAAACAAGCATTCCAATGTATGGCGTGCAGCAGCCAACCAGATTAGAGATCCAAACAGGAGCTATTGTGGTGGCAACATGGAAAATACAGAGTGGGAGTGGGCAATGCAAAAAAAGAGTGATCAGGCTGCAATGGGCTCATCCTACAGACAACAATGTGAAGGTCGCACCAGAAACACTCCCACGCACTATGGCTCGGGAGGCAAAGCAGCCCGGAAGGACAAATATGTAAGATTGATTAAATTACAACCTAAATCAGTGATTCTAAAGATTATAGTTGATGATTTGTTATTATTATTGCTAACTTAGGAAAGTATCACTCTTAGTCGACCAATTAGAGAGATGGTTAAGTATCGGCAATGGTTGTTCGAGAACAACCACATCTCTCGCAAGCAATTCGACGCAATGGTTGGATCACTACAAGCGGTAAGTTAAACAAATACTTTTGTATCAATTGTTTTGAGTTGTTGATGTTTGTTTAATTTGGTTTGGGTTTATGTAGAGTCAAGGTGATCAAATGTACGTGCCTCTGGACAACGAGGAGGAAAAGGAGAATTAGATAAAAAAATATTTGTCCAAACTTTCATAAAGTCCCAATGTGGCACAATGTATATACAGCTATTTTCTTTTTATTGTAACTTTTTTAAATAGTTGATCTTCTGCACATTAAATTGTCAAGGTAAAGTTAAGTCATTTTTTTTATTTTTTTTGTATACTCTTTCAAAAAACAATTGATGTTTCATTGTTTTATGGAAGTCAAAAATAAAGGTGCTCATTTGGGCCACCCAAAATGAGCACCTTTATTTTTGAATGGACCTGTAGCAGTAATTAGAACGATAATTGTAAATATTTTCATGATTATTGCTTGTAAGCCACTACCGCAATTTTAGCCGCGGTTATTGTCGCGTACACAATATTTTCTCTTTCTATTTTCCTTTGTTTTTCTACAGCAATGCTAGCGGTTATAGACTACTCCTCTTATAATGCATCACATTCTAATGGATAAACACAATTCAAACCCTCTTTCTCTCAAAACTATTTTACCTAGTTTGACTATTAAGGTTGCAACTTTGACTATGGGGTTTTTATTCTCTAAAAAGTTTAATATTTGCCCCAAAGCGTAAATTAGCTCATCTAAATTCTTTAATATATCTATTATATAATCATCTTTTAATGTCTCTACTAATAAATTTCTCATATTAGAAGCTCTTTTCTCTAAAGTTATAGGATCACATGTTGATTTATCAAATAGTTCCATTGATATTTTATACACAAATTTCTCATCGAATAACACAGTAGATTGTTCTATTTTAAGTTGTAAGTCTCTAAGTGTAATTTCTTTACTATTAGGATTAAGTTTTATTTCTTTTTTCTTCCCTTAAAGCATTTCACATATTTGAATAACATACATCAATTTTTTTGAATTTTGTGGAGTTACCTTAGTTCGTTTTTAAAAAACATCCTTTATGACCTTTCTGTCAATTAAATGCAATAAAGAACCTAAAACTGGGATTATTTCAAGGTCTTCATCATCACTTGAATTTGAATCTATAATGACTTCTTCATTTATAGGGAGTGGGAGTAAAAATAGAAGTAGGGTAGAACTATCTATGGGAGGTCTGAAGGAATTTGAAGTTTCAAAAAAAGAAATTTTATGTGTTTTTAAACAACTATAAGCTTTAAGAGAGATAAAAGTATAGTAATGCATCTTAACAGGGTGTACAAAATATCCATGGAAAAGTGACTTCAAAAGTTTAGAAGGGTAAGAAGGGTAAAGGGATCGTGAGAAAATGTGATCGTAACAACAATAGTAATTACAATGTTAAAAAAACACATAATACAAGGAGACTTATAAGAAAAAGAAGAAGAGTAAATCGTGGTTAATAGTAATAATATTTTTAGTTTTCTATTGTTTTTCCTCTGGCATAAAGAGTTTCTATTGTTTATACTCTTGCAAAAGAGTTTTAGTAATAAGCTATTTATACTCTAGACACAAAGTTGCCGAATGAGTTAGCAAGCTACTTCTTCTCTAGCCAGAAGAGATGTGAAACTCTTTCAACAAGATGAGCCATTTTTTACCTAGTAGACAGCCATTTGCTCTTTTGATCATAACCTCTTCATATCAACTCCGATTTGGGTAATCTATAGTCTCAATTGAAGAGCACAATTTCCTCTACGGAGTGATGTAGAAACAAACAAAATTGACTCATGGAAGGATTTTTTGCAGTAGCAATTTTGAAGTGAGCACGTTTGGGGAGGTTGAATCTCATCTCTTGTTTTACATACAATGTCTTTTGACACTTGCAAGTGTTCTTCTTCTTCAACAAGGTCCACAACCATTGTAGGAAATAATCCAAAATCTCCTAAGTGTGAAGATAACAACACAACCACTCAACCAACGATATCAAAAAGCATGGTTACTATATACTTGGTATCGTTGCAAGAGATCCAAAATAAGCGAGGTGAAGACTTACAGGCACTTGCAATGGAGAATGGCACGCTAAGAGTTCTTGTTGTTAAGAATGAGAATCTCAAGGGGACACTTGAGATACAAACAACACATTTGAAGAGGAAGTCAGGGAATGTAAACGCTCTCTTGTGGACTTGAATGCTTTGAAGGAGTGCATGAGCAAAGTGGAGTATGACCATGTATTGATAGAGGAGAAATTTGGCACCATGAGCCGGGATGTATGCGACATGAAAAATGTATACACAAACAAATCTTGGGCTGATGTATGTAGTAACAATGTGGTTCCGAATTCCTCTCTCATGCAAGCTATGGATCAAACAAAGAATGTTGAGAATGTGGATGTAGAGGAGTTGAAGAAAAGGGAGTGATGTTCCAAGAACATTTTCATTCGTGGAATTTCCAAAGAGAAGTTAGAGACACCTCCTTCTCTTGCCATTATTGTCATAAAATCTAATATCTAACCAACCCAAATGATCTCCTCATATTAAACTGATCATTTAATAAACGGGAACAAGGGTTAGGATATAGACCTGTGTTTATAGATCTATCTCAAAATGGGGCCAATGGTAATGGATCCCAAATAAGAGATGGTCTATGAAAGAGCAAGGCAAACCAATCGAGCATAAAGACCTTAGGGTAAGCTTCATTGAAGACCTCCAATAGTTAGTGTAAAATTCCTTTGACCTTAGGTAAGCTAGGGCTGAGCTTGAGGTGGGAATCGGCCCAAGCTTAAGGTGCTTGACATGCCTGATGATTGAAATTCTTGAGGTGGTTGATGATTGAGATGCTTGAGGTGCTTGTTATGCTTGAGATGCTAGGACTGTACTTGAGGTGAGAACCTAGCCCAAGCTTGAGGGGCTTAAGGGCCAAGCTTGTGGTGAGAACTAGGCCCAAGGTTGAGGGGCTTGAGGTGTCACAAAAGTCAAAGTGAATCCCTCCAAGGAGGGGGTGAGCCAAGCAAGAAGGGGGGGTGGTTTCTTACCACTCTCTCTCCCAAAGGGCACCCCTTGCCCAAGGGGCAAGTAGGACACATGTCAAGCCCCTAGCTAAGTTACCCTCATGGTGTGCCTAAAGACTATTGGTTGGCCTTTCGAGGGGTCCAATGATAATTTAGTGGATTAAATTAATTGTTTTAGCATTTATCAAGCCCTCTCTCTCAAAGGGGAAAGGGGGACACTTGTCCCAAGGCTGCCCTTGTTGCTTGGTATGACTCTTGCTTGTGATTGGCTAGGCCTGGAGGGGTCCAATGAGCTTCAAGCATGAGCTACAAGGGCGGGTCCACCAAAGCAAGTAGGGGGCCTGCTTAGGGGGTATACTCTCCCACACACACTCACACACACTCTGATTGTGTGAAGTGCAAAGTGCAAGAGCTCCCTCTCCTCCTTCTCCAAGCAAGTAGAGAGGTTGAGAGCCTACACCAACACTCTTGGCTATGGAATGCAAATCCAACCAAGAGCCATGCTTCAATGCTTAAGCTTGTCATCTTCTCCATCTTCATTACTATGCTATTATGTATGCTAGCAAGAAGAGTGATGATAAGTGAAGAACTAGTTCTTTCTCCGATAAAATGTTTCTTCTTCCTCTTCCCTACCCTCATTCCTTGCTAGCTCTCTCCACCTTCGAAGGTGTTTGAGGTCTTGGGCCTGAGGATTGGGATAGTTAATGCTTTCCACAAAGTTTATGTTATGCTTGAGATGCATTAATCTTTCCATCTTCATAGCATCACCTAGGTCACAAGGAACACAAAGATTGTATTGTAACAAGTCTCTCTTGATGGGAGAAATCATAATACAAATGACTATTGGAGGGGGGACCGGCTCCACATAAATCCAGTCCTCAACTGTTGTCATGTTATCTAAATTCTCTCTCTTGCAAAAGTATTGTTCATGCCAAGTTAACTAAAGGCTATGTTTATGTTGCTACCATCAATTATGTTCACTCGCTATGCTCACAAAGTAATTTCACCAAAGTACTCTCTTTAATTTCCGCTACTCTCAAGTTAATACGCCAATTCCATTACATTTGGCATTTGGTTTCTATTTTCTTGCTTAAGAAGAGAGGTCCTTAAGTAGCCTACAAATGGTTGCTTTTGTTAATTATATTAGGGTAAGTGGAACTGGGATCTATTATCGGTTTTGTTGAGCCTACTATGTGAGATATGGTGAACACCTTGGGAGCTTTGGACTTAATGACAGAGGCTTTTTAGACTTGCCTATGGCTTTACCATTATTGAGCCATAAGAAGTCCAAAAGGAGCTAGCCCTCGGCAACTCTGCTATGTTAGACCTACTCCACTACTCTCTATAATTAACCACTTTGAGCCGTGGGTGTAGATACTTACGAGCCAATTTTCAAAGGCTAAGAGGAGTGGCGACTAAGGTTTTGAGTTACCAAAGTATACACTAAGTACGTACACAAATTTTGTTAACATGGTTGATAATAATAAAGAGAGTAGAATGAACATTGATAGCTTTGATTTTGCACATAAAGGTGCTAATGATGATGCCCCCATGTTTGTTAATTATCTCATTACTAGGTTGCAGCAAGCTATGGGCAACCCTGCTTTGCAATCCGAAGTTACTCAACAACTTCGTGCTTATGGAATTTTCGTTCCTCTCCAAGAGGAGAGAGATCTTAGGAGGCCTCTTGAAGAGACCCCCAAAAGAAGACTCTCTCCTATACAAGAGGAGGAATCCAAAGATCAAGAAAGCAATGAAACTTTAAGTTCCTTTGAAGATGTGGCTCCATGAAGGCGGCGGTCTAGACAATCGTCAACTCCTCCCAAGAGGAAAATATCAACACACAATCCTTCTCCTCGTCATTCCGAAAGGGAAGAGACAAACAAAGGAAGAAAAGGTCAAGAAAGAGGTCACCCGCTTCTCCTTCTTCTTCACCTTCTCCTCGTCGTTTCAAAAGGGAAGAGAGGAAAAAAAGGAAGAAAAGGTCAAGGAAGAGGTCTCCCTCTTCTCCTTCTTCTTCACCTTCCTCCTCTTTCGATGAAAGCCATGGCTATTCTCCTAGAGAATACAAGAGGGGAGGACATCATAAATCATACCCTGCATGGCGAAGGTCACAAATTTCAAAGAAGTTCAAGGAGGGAGGAGAGAGTATCTCTTTTCTCACCTATGATGGCACCTTTGGTGCTATCGACAAAGTGTTGGCCTTCATCCAGCAATTTGATGTGGCCTTTGGAGACGAGGGCTTTACGGAGTGCTCCAAGCTACACCATGTAGCTATGCACTTCCAAAAATCATCCCGACAGTGGTGGGCTAGCCTTTGTGGCAATGGCAAATCCTCAAAGACATAGAAAACTCTATGAATTTCCATCATGAAACAATTCCTTGCAAGCAATGCAAAGGACAAAGTGCTTACCGAATGATGCAACTCGAAGCTTCTCTCTCATGAGTCTATCCACAAGTATGTAGACAAGTTTTGGGATTTACATCTCAAGGCTACTGTCTTTCAAAAGATAGAATTTGCCGAGCAAAAGCAACAGTTTTGTGTGGGATTACCTGAAGAGATGGCCGAGTATGTCAACTCTCAACACCCTAGTTCTATCACTGAAGTAATCCACCACACCATGGTTGCTTCACGCATCAACTTCCAACAAGGGGCTAGACGGAATGTCACGACCATGGAAGATAAATCCAAAGGTGATGCCAAGGAGAAAACTAGTGCCCAAAATTCTTCCCAAGGCACTTCCAACAACAACAACAACAATCGGTCCACGGAGAAGGGAGTTTACAAAGGCAAAAACAATCTCTCTCCTTATGAAGAGCTTGAAGCTTTTCGCAAGGACCATAAGTGTTTCAAGTGTGGGGAGCAAGGACATGGCTATAGTTCTTGCCCCAAGAAGAATGCTCCCAATGAGACTCCTAGGGCTTCCACCATTGAAGCTCCAAAAGAGGATGCTCATTGCAAAGGATCATCACTTTCCTATGCTTAAGGAAAGTTAAGAGAGCATGATTCCTTCATCTTGTTTGACCTTGGCTCTACTCACAACTTCATATCAATGAAGTTGGCCACCAAGTTGGGCATTCAAGCTTTCGAGATGGGAGATATTGTAATGGCTGACACAGCTTTCAAGGGACAGCAAGCCTCCGTTACTCCCTTGATTAAGAAGTTGAGGCTTCGTGTCCAAATCTATGTCGACAAAGAAGACTTTTTCATCTATCCTCTCCAACATGAGGATTTTATCCTAGGGGCGCCATGGTTTGATCACCTAGCTGCCAATATGAAGTTCCCTGAAAGGAGAATCTACTTCACCTACAAGGGAAAGAACATGTATATAGATGCTAGTGTTCATGCTTGCACTATTCCACTTGTAAATCCTCCTGCTTTTGATAAATCAATGAAGAGCTCAGTTTGTGCGTACATGATTTGTGTCAGAGAGTCTCTAAATGATTCTAATGTTTTATCAAATGTAAATGGTAAAAATTAAGAAGAGTTAGACTTGTCTAATTTTCTAAGAGGATTCCAAGATGTGTTCATCGATGATATCCCTATGGACTTACCTCCAAAACAAGGGGATGATGACCATCGAATTGAGCTCCTTCTAAGAAGCTCACCACCTAACAAGCCTCCTTATCGAGTCTCTCAATCTTAACAAGAGGAGATCATGAGGCAAGTACAAGAATTGGTAGACAAAGGGATGGTGAGGCCTAGCTCCTCTCCCTTTTGTTATCTAGTCCTTTTAGTGCAAAAGAAAGATGGTACATATCATATGTGTGTCGACTATCGAGCACTAAATCATATCACTATCAAAAATAGCCTAAGGGGAAGGACAATGTCCAAAAGTCTCCTAAGGGCAACTCCAACAAAGCTAAAGAGAAGGGACTTTACAAAGGCAAAAACGGACTCTCTCCTGAAGATCTTGAGTGTTAGCGCAAGGATAACCGATGTTTCAAGTGCAGAGAGCAAGGGCGTCCCGCCATGAGCCTCCTAGAGCTACCTTGGTCAAAATCCAAGAGGAGGAAACTCACCACAAATGATCTCCTCTATGCCATGCTTGGGGAAACGTAAGAGAACATGATGCTTTTATTCTCTTTGACCCTAGTTCTACTCACAATTTCATATCCACAAAGTTGGCCACCAAGCTAGGCATACAAGCTCACGAGGTGGGAGATGTCTTGCCCACAGATGGTGCTTTCAAGGGCAGGAAGCTTCAGTCACTCCCTAATTTGGTAAATTGAGGCTCCATGTCCAAAGCTATGTGGACAAAGAGGAATCTCTCCTCTCAAGCACGAGGATGTAATCCTAGGGGCACCATGGTTTGATCGCATGGATGCCAATGTTAAATTCCTTGAAAGAAGAATCTCCTTTAGGTTCAAGGAAAAAGATATATACATAGATGCTAAGGAAATGGGTAACACCACACCCATTGTACATACGCAAGCTTTCAATAAGTCAATAAAGAGCTCCATTTCCGTCTACATGATTTTTGTTAAAGACTCTCAAAATGAATCTAATGTTTTAGCAAAAGAAAATATACACAATCAAAAGGAATTAGAGTTATTCAATTTTCTCAAGGGGTTTCAAGATGTCTTCATTGACGACATCCCTTGTGAGCTACCTCCTAAACGAGGCAATGCTGACCATGCAATTGAACTTCTTCCAGGAAGTTCACCGCATAACAAACCTCCATATTCTCAAGCTCAACAAGAGGAGATTATGCGGCAAGTGCATGAGTTAGTTGAGAAGGGCATGGTTAGGCCTAGCTCATCTCCATTTTGTTCTCCTATGCTACTAGTGCAAAAGAAAGATGGCACATATCGTATGTGTGTTGACTATATAGCACTAAATAGGATCACTATCAAGAATAGGTTTCCCGTTCCACAGGTAGAAGACCTATTTGATAAGCTACAAGGGTCCACCTACTTCAGTAGGATTGACCTAAAAAGTGGCTATCATCAAATAAGGATAATTAATCAAGACATTGTAAAGACCGCATTTCGCACTACATTTGGTCTTTACGAATACCAATGCACCAGCCACATTCAACCGCTTGATGGAGAAGCTATTTAGGCCTCACAAAACCTTTACTGGAGTGTTCTTTGATAATATCATCATCTACTCTAATTCATTAGACGACCATAAGCAACATCTCTAGGTAATATTTCAAGTTCTAAGAGAGAATAAACTTTATGTCAATCGAAAGAAAAGAGAATTTTTCTTACAAGAGATTCAGTATTTAGGTCACATTATCTCTCAAGATGGCATCCAAATGGATCCATCAAAGTTAGAGGTAATAAAAGGATCGCCTAAACCAAGGAATCTTCATGAATTAAGAAGCTTTATAGGTATGTGTGCATACTATAGACGCTTCATAGAAAAGTTCTCACTAATAGCAGGACCATTACATGACCTAACAAAGAAAAACATTAGGTACACATGGTCTGCCAAGGAGAACAATACTTTCGAAAAGCTTTAAAAAAAGCTTATCTCTCAACTTGTGCTTACACGGGTTAATTTTATTTGCGAGTTAATCAATTCGTGTTTTTTTGCTACAGGTGATGCTTTTTTGAGTTTATAGAAGCATGGATTCCACTCATATATATGCTCTCTAAGGTGGCGCTGTGGTATGTTAAATAAGTACCGAGGGAAGGAGAGAGAAGAAGGATTAGACGGAGAGAGAAAAACATACTTGTGAAATAGAGATAGGATCGGGGTGTGAGAGTACCGACAACAAGAGAGAGAGAGAGAGAGAGAGAGAGAGAGAGAGAGAGAGAGAGAGAGAGAGAGAGAGCCTGAGAGTGGGAGATGAGGGGGAGAGAGGAAAGATAGGTTCAAAATGAAAAAAGTCCGGCTAAAGTTTGGGCAAGAAGGTTCTCAAGCCGGTTCAAATTATTTCATTTAGTAACTTGGTATAGAATTGTTTATGTGTTGGTTTAATGTATATATTTTATAAATATCCTACATTTTAATTGAGATGAAAGTGGAGTTAAGTAAAAGTGGAGTTTGTTGTGAAGAAGGAGGTTGTGTGCACGTTTTCTACTCACATGTGTGTGTGTGTGTGTGTGTGTGTGTGTGTGTGTGTGTGTGTGTGTGTGTGTGTGTGTGTGTGTGTGTGTGTGTGTGTGTGTGAGAGAGAGAGAGAGAGAGAGAGAGTGGGAGATGAGGGGGAGAGAGGAAAGATAGGTTCAAAATGAAAAAAGTCCGGCTCAAGTTTGGGCAAGAAGGTTCTCAAGCCGGTTCAAATTATTTCATTTAGTATCTTGGTATAGAATTGTTTATGTGTTGGTTTAATTTATATATTTTATAAATATCTCACATTTTAATTGAGATGAAAGTGGAGTTTTGTTGTGAAGAAGGAGGTTGTGTGCACGTTTTCTACTCACGTGTGTGTGTGTGTGTGTGTGTGTGTGTGTGTGTGTGTGTGTGTGTGTGTGTGTGTGTGTGTGTGTGTGTGTGAGAGAGAGAGAGAGAGAGAGAGAGAGAGAGAGTTTTCCTGTTCATATGCGTGTGAAAAGGTTCCAAAGCCGGGTCCACAAATAATGTTTTTCGAGCCCTTAGAGAGGCAGTTTGTGGTGGTTACTCATTGCACTATTATATGCCTATAGTATTCATAGAAGAATAATAATCATAGTGTTTCCCGAGCCCTTAGAGAGGCAGTTAGTGTTGTCTACTCATTGCACTTTTAGATGTTTATAAATCTTATAGGGGAATAATAATCGTAGTGACAAATCATGCATATTTTATTGCACACCCCACTTTAAAAGTTAGTGGTGGAGTAGTAGACGATTATAATATTCATATTGACAAATCATGCATATATTATTGCACGTTCCAATTTAGCAGTTAGCATATGCTGCGTGGGACCCCTCATGTCACTAACACATGCCACTCTTCCATCACTATCAATGCTTTTTGAGAGCATGGTGCTTTAGCCTATATAAATGTTACAAGGCAAGCACCATATGCTGCACAAGTGAATCGGAGGTGCTAATCAAGAGAGATTTTTTCATTTTCCCTGTACTTATACAATGCCTATAGGATATGCTAGTACTGGTAATGAGGTAGTTGCAAAAATCCATGAAGAGCTTCACAAACTCCCCCCAATGCACCCCTTGAAGAAAAGAAAACGTTTACACAAAGAGAGCGTGACACAAACAAGGCGATCCGGATGTTCAACCACCTTAATCGCGCTCGCAACACCGGAGACCAGGAACTCAATGATGGCTTTGAGACAATGCGAGAAGCTCTAGGCAAGTGGGAGACATGGGGGTACATAGATAGCTCTCGAAGGGCCGCTTTACAGGCAGAGATTGACCATTTGCTTGTCTGCAAACGCACAATCAACCTGGTCGACATCTCTGGCTCTAATGTGGTAGAATATTGAGGCAAGATTTAAATAATTATGCACTAAATAATATAGTTAAATAAATATGCACTAGCACATGATAAATTGTACTAGTGTGATGCAAGTTGTATTGTGTGTGTGTGTGTGCAGGTTTGATTCCCTATGTAATCATGTAAACAACTTATTTTAATTATATGATGCTTATTTTAACTATATGATGGTGTTCCACTCTTCAGTGCCTTGGCGAGAATAATTCATATGTCTCTGTCTGACTTATTATTATTGAAGTAGCTGTGATACTTTTAATCGGCCTGGTCTACTAACACATCTTCAAGATCTCTCATAATTTAGGGTATTGTTAATATCTTGTAGCTAAACTGAACCGTCAAATGTAACTACAAGCTGTTTGAAAGCCAAAAATGTAAAGAAAATCTATGTGAGTTTTTTATACAATGCAAGAAAAAGATGAGCATGTCTTTAGTATTTACCCTACTTTTAGTAGAATATACTTTCCTCTCCATGTAGGTGTTGTTGCAAACAAGGATGAATGCCTAATAAGCCAATTTGAAACTAGGAATCTAAAAAATATTGATGGTTGTACTTGTTTGGGCGAAGACCTCAAAGTAATGAAACACGCATAGACTCTTGCATATAAAATAGTAATTAAGAACACTTTACTGAGTTGAAGAACTACATACGTACATAAACACACACGTATAAATAACTATATATATTGTATAAACAAGTACTTAAAAACACTTTACCGAGTTGAAGATCTCCTTACGTACATAAACACACACATATAAATAAATAAATAAAAAGATATTATATATAAAACTATATATATTCTTAGACCGACAGTGTAAAGAAATACTGACAAGCAAATGAAATTTTGACAGCATAACAACGTGAAAAATAAAAATAAAACCATTCCATACTTGCTTCTGTGAAAGCTTGCCTAACTTTTGTTAAGCTTTCCTATTCTATACTTGCCATTGTGAAGCTTGCCTAACTTTTGTGTATACATGAAACCATGATTATGTTTCTAAACATGAACAAAAGGCATGATTATATTCACAAGCAATCAAAATTTCGACAGCATAACGGCGCGAAAATACAAACAATAAAATTTCCCATTCCATACTTGCTTCCGTGAAGCTTGACTAACTTTTCTGTATACGTGAAATCATGATTATGTTTTCAAACATGAACAAAAAGCATGATGATATTGATAAGCAATCAAAATTTCGGTAGCATAACGGTATGAAAATTCAAACTAAAAAAATTCTCATTCCATACTTGCTTCCGTGCAGCAGCGAATGCTCACGGGAAGAAGAAATTACATAAGCAAAAAAGCATATGTTGGTATATTACTTTGGTAAATCCAAAGCTCTCAACAAACTTCTATCTAGTATAATAAATATGAAATCATGGCTGAATTGATAAGGACGATCAACACCAACAACATGTCTTCAGTAATACCAAAAAAGTGGCACCCAAACACCATGGTCACACGTCGTTCCATAAAAATCACAAACTAGAAAAAATGATAGATAATACCAATGTTGATGTCAATCAAGGGCAATGTGATCCGGGCTCATATTGTTGCCAATCAGTCTCCTCATCGCTATCTGCATCAACTGCTGAAATAGCACGTACACATGGAGCCTTGAAGCGTGAAAGATGTTGATGGAAGACCTCTGGATCACTATCTATGCAGAGACAGTGTCTAGACAACTCAACGCAAACATTGCCCAAGCCACCACATCCAGAAAACATATCAACAATGTAGGTGTGCTCCGCAGTAAATGTCCGCACAAGCCAGCTAAAAAAAGCAAAAAATATGTGTATTTTTACTTTATGTAACATAGTCCAATAACGCATAGTAGGAAGCATATATTCTTACCGAAAGAAGTCAAGGCTACGCTCGGCGGCACCTCTAAGAGCGTGTCCTCCAATGTACTCTCCGTCGACGCGCTCCACCAGTATTCCGGACTTGGCATCAAAAGAGTTGTTGTCCACGCTCTCTCCATCTCGTCGATCGTAGATAGGACGTTGACCCTTACGATAAAGCAATCCTAGAAATAGTGTTTCCACCTACAAATTACAACTAGAATGTGATCTAATTGAAGAAAACTACAAGCATGCTTTTCAATCAACAAATAAATTTACTTACTCTCTCAATCTCAATGGTCTTTCGCACATAACCATCGGGGATCAAAATAAGGATGGTGTGCATCATTTTGAATCCCATCTCGATGGCATGGCTAGACACAATGCCAAAGTGATCAGTGGAGCTTAGGGTGATGTACCACCCATTGTCTGCCACATACTTTGAAGCTATTACGGCCACTTTCTTACTTAATTTTTGAGAGAATTGATTCCATGGAGGGACCTGCATAATACGCATTGTTAATTTAATTAAAGTTCCAAAACTATCATAGACTGTCCATTGTGGTTTTGAAGGATGCATACCTCGTTCTCTGAAAAAATTTCAACTTTAAAGTTTGTTGGAAAATCCGCAAACAAAAGAGAGGCCACTTCATTGCTCTTTTTCCCATCAACATGGGCTGAATGAAGAAAATCCAAGATCCTGCATACGATCAAATAAATGTATTTCAAACATTCACAACACACACCACACATAGTTAGTCTTTCTTTTCACATGTGTTTACCATTTCTCATCATCGAGAGAAATTTTGTAAACATCTAGCATGTTCCCAATAACGTTCACATCACAATCTATGGAAGGCACTGCATAATCAGAAAATAAAATATTTCATCAAGAATTGTTGAGTAGAAAGAAAGTGACAGATAGATATCTATACAAGCAAGTTTACCTGTGAAGCCTTGAGCACCTTTTTGGTTCTTTTTGGGAGACTTCTTGGGCTTCTTGGATCTAACAAAATCCAATCGTTTCTTTATAGAGGAGATTGTACTATTGTTTACTCTTTTCGAAGAGGTGGCTTTCTTGGAAGCTGAGCCAATCTCCTCAATACCATTTTCATTTCTTTCAAGAACGTGCTCTAAAGAAAACAAAAATATATTTCTCACAAACATAATCTAAATAGTATGAGCACTTTAACAATTTTGTAGTTTTTATAAATGCCAAAAATAACCTTTTTATAAGTTCCCTTCATCACGTGGGTAGGTGCCTCGAGTGTAATCTAGCCACCAAGGGCAATACTCAATTTCCCAAGCAATCAAGCCATAATCTCTCATCCATAGCGGATACATACACTCCTCACAAGAGAGGTCCCTCCAACTTTCAACAGCAATTGGCAACTTCTCCAACAAAGTTTGATCGTAAAGCTGAATTAGCCATCTACATAAAATGCAGTTAACTTTATTTGAGCTCCTTTCCTAAGTGACTTATTTATTATACAAACTCTAAGTAAAAAATAGAATAACAACTATAAAGATATCAATTGTATTACCTGAATAATACTCTCCTTGAAGATTCCATAAGCTCTGGAATTTTTTCATCTGACTCTTTTGTGTTGAGCTTACTCCAAAGCTCCACAAAAACTTTATCAATGTGGTCCCTCAATTGGTGATGAAACCATGCTTCAAAGCCCTCCGGCATTTCTTCAATCATTTTCCCTTTGATCCTCAAGCATTGCTTCAAAATACTTCCCCAATACCACTCTTTACGCAAGTACATTCTAAATTTCATTGCACTAATATAACGCTCAGAAGTAACATCATCTACACAGCAATGCATCAAAGAGTGCAATATTTCCTTTTTCCTATAGAGCAAACAATAAACAAACCATAAATGCATTGATTCATTTGATGATTTCATGTGTATTTTTTATCCAAAAATTATTACCTCTCTGGTGATATTTTAGAAGTTGCCAAAGAGTGGAATTTGTCTCTTGTAAGGCCCACTTGATCCTTTTCTCTTATCCAATTGAAGTTAAATAATAAAGAGAAGAACCCTTGGCCATTGGCGGGGTTGGCAATGGCCAATATCTATGTTACATTAGCACGAGATCAAATCAAATCAATTTTTCAATCAAATATATCAAATTCAAATGACATGTCAACTTACAATTTTGTAGAAATTCAAACATAAACGGGGAGAAGAGAAAGTGTTTACCTTATAAGCTCTTTCTTTGAATATTTTTTCTACTATTCCTCGAGCAACCATTTCCTTTTCTGGCAGTGAAATTGAGGGATCATTGATCTCTTGCATCTCTTTGATAAGAGACAAGTCAAAGTCTTCCTTTTGTAGAGCAAATGAAAAAAAAAAGTAAGATTTTACAAAATAATGTCAAGCTTTAGAAATTACATAAAAAGTGTACTTTAAGGCAAAAAAATATACCTTCCATATGAGCATTGCTAATAAAAGAGAAGGAGCGTTGTACCAACTCCCTTTAGATGCCTTCTTCTCACAAGCAAGCTCTACCTCTATCCATTGAATCCAATCTTGGGGAAAGTCTTTCATTAAAGAATCTTTGCTTGCCACAACCAATTTTTGGAACAAGAAGATCTCCTGCCCAAAATTTGTGCTCACAGTGGTTCTACCAATCCTAAACCACAATATCTTAAATTAAATGGCAGTAGAATGACATCGATAAAGTAATAGCAATAACGTTCAAAACAACAAATGTGCTTACTCATTTTGAGAGCGCAAATCTAGCATAAGCTCCCCCTTTGCACTTCTATCAACAAAGACAAATTGACATTTCACAGAACAATGTCTCCACTTTATCATTGAAAATTCTACAACAACAAAAAAGAAAATTAGAAAGCATAGAGTAATACAAGTCAACTTTACATTAAACAAAAAAGAAATCACTTACGTGTTTTTATTAGGTGCATCCAAGTTTTCAAACGGTGATTACTATCCCAAACGATAAATTTTTTTCCCCTTAAGTCTTCCCACTCAAGGGGAAGGGAATTATCAAAATCATCGCTTATTTCTCGCCAAATAGGCCCCCATTCATCTTTGTCTAAGTCGGAAACATATTGTTGATCATGGCCTGGCTTCTTAAATGAGACAAGAAATGGAGCTCCAAGCACACTGTATCCAGACATCTTAAACCTTTTCACCAAGCCCTCAGTGCCTTGACCCACCGCTCTAATGGCTTCATTTTCCATCAATCTACAAAGAGGAATTCGAGGAGGTTCCCCACCTCTCTTTACAATAAAACCCTCTACAATCTCCTCTAATATTCGACCATGAACATCGTTTCCAAATACTGTTGGATGATCGGGAGGTTTAGCAACAATTGTTGTTGCTTCAGACACGCTGTGAGCCACCAATTCACCTTGTGTAGCATGAATATCTATGAACACCTCTTCTTCATGCACATCACTCAATATATCCTCTTCTTCATGCACATCACCCAAAATATCCTCCTTTCGATGGACATTGGAAGAAGCAATGGAAGATCGTGCATTGGCCCTATGCCCTGTAGTGCCAGACCTTAATGTGTATCCTACTCCTACAAGCAAAAAACAATAAGAACACAAATAGTTTAGTGAGTATGATGAGACAAAAGAAAAGAAAACAAATAGCTTAATGTATTTGAACTTACTTTGAGAGATACCTGTCCTGCCACGTTTAGATGGTGTACGAGCCATAATCTATTAACCACAGACAATAAAAATCTTCTTAGCAATGACAATACAAATATAAAATTCTAAATTTCGGCAGCATAACGACGTAAAATGCAAACTAAAAAAAAAACCATTTTCAACTTGCTCATGGCAAGGAAAAATACAAATCCACTTTGACATTTGTATACCTCTTCTCTACAACGACCTGTTCTTACATCATTGTAATTGTTACTGTAAGTGTGTATGCAAGTGTGTTAAAGTGTGTGAATGCAAGTGTTTATATGTGTGTGTGTGTGGATGTATGCATGATTGTGTGTGTGAATGTAAGTGTAATATGTGTGTGTCTTTATGCATGATTGTGTATGTGTTTGTGCTATGTATGCAAGTGTGTTGATGTTGTGAATGCAAGTGTTTATATATGTGTATGTGTGTATGTATGCAAGTGTGTTGATGTTGTGAATGCAAGTGTTTATATATGTGGGTGTATGTATGTATGTATGTGTGTGTATGCAAGTGGATGTGTGCATGATTATGTGTGTGTGAATGTAAGTGTAATATGTGTGTGTATACAAGTGTGTTGATGTTGTGAATAAAAGTGTTTATATATGTGTATGTGTGTATATGCTTGACAATACAAATATAAAATTCTAAATTTCGACAGCATAACGGCGTAAAATGCAAATTACAAAAAAAAACCATTTTCAACTTGCTCATGGCAAGGAAAAATACAAATCCACTTTGACATTTGTATACCTCTTCTCTACAACGACCTATTCTTACATCATTGTAATTGTTACTCTAAGTGTGTTTAATATGTGTGTATGCAAGTGTGTTGATGTGTGTGAATGCAAGTGTTTATATGTGTGTGTGTGTGTGTGGATGTATGCATGATTGTGTGTGTGTGTGTGTGTGTGAATGTAAGTGTAATATGTGTGTGTCTGTATGCATGATTGTGTGTGTGTGTTTGTGCTATGTATGCAAGTGTGTTGATGTTGTGAATGCAAGTGTTTATATGTGTATGTGTGTATGTATGCAAGTGTGTTGATGTTGTGAATGCAAGTGTTTATATTTGTGGGTGTATGTATGTATGTATGTGTGTGTATGCAAGTGTAATGTGTGTGCGTATACATGACTGTGTGTGTGTTTGTGCTATGTGTGCAAGTGTTTTGATGTGTGTGCATCATTGTGTGTGTGTGTGTGAGTGTGTGTGTGTGTGTGTGTGTGTGTGCTTACTTGGACACGCTCGCCCCATCCACCGGAGGAGGTCCAATGGAAGCTCCGTTGGAGCTCCTCCATGCCTTGAAAGGCATGGTGAGAAAGCAGCGCGCGCGCTACCCTCTCACCATGTCTTTCAAGGCATGGGGGAGCTCCAATAGGAGCTCCATTGGACCTCCTCCGCTGGATAGGGCGAGCGTGTGCAGGTAAGCACACACACACACACACACACACAGAGTACCGTGTCTTCTCTTACTCCTTCTTCTTCACAGCAAAACTCCACTTTCTCTTCACTCCACTTTCATCTCCTTCTTCACAGAAAAACTTCACTTTCACTTCACTCCACTTCAATCTCAATTAAAACTCCATTTAAACTTCACTCCACTTTCATCTCAACTACTACTTTTTTCACACACACCATATATTACAAAAATGATATTGTGGTATAAACACTCACACACACACATTCATTTATATATATATATGTATATACACACACAAAGATATACACAAAATGGATTCATATATATAGTTTTACTAAAAAAATACTATGTTTTTTACACACACACACACACACACAACCATATATTTAAAAAAATGATTGTATGTGTTTGTGTGTATAAAAAAGGTAGCATTCTTAAAGTTAAGTCATGCACACACACACACACACACACACACACACACACAAAATGTAAAAACTATGTGCACAGTTAAATATCTTATGTGCACATACACTCAACTTAAATATCTTAACTTAAAAAAATGCACATACACTCAACTTAAAAATATCTTAACTTAAACTATGTGCACATACACTTAACTTAAATATCTTGACTTAATAAAATGCTACGTTGTTTACACACACCCACAAAATCATTTATACACACGCACAGTAATGTATATAACTTAACTAAAATAATTATATATACACACTACCAAAAACACACACACATATATATAAAATGGCAAGATGGAATCATATATATAACTTAACTAAAAAAATTGCTACGTTTTTTATACAAAGTCAGTCATATAGAATGTTACGTTTTTCATACACACACTCACACAATCATATATATATATATATATATATATATATATATATATATATATATATATATATATATATATATATATATATATATATATATATATATATATATATACACACACACACACACGCACACACACACACATACACAAAAGATGAAGACCCTATTAGACTGCATTAAATGCAGTCCTTGAACCACCATTTAGAAATTAAATGGCCCCTCAAATTTGATGACATATTTCACTGCACATACATTCAGAACCGTCATATATTAAATGCACTTCTTCAATTATGATTTTCATTATTATTTGAGCCGTCACAAGATCTTATGCAACTGTCTTTTTGTCTAACTACCAATCTTTCACTTTCATTAACCTTCACATCTTTCATTAACTTTCACCAGTTTCATTAACCTTCACTTTATCTTTAACTTTCATTAACCTTCACCACCTTCACTTAATCCACCACAGTTTTCTCGCA
The DNA here is from genome assembly GCF_014529385.1 of Adiantum capillus-veneris. Taxonomy (NCBI): domain Eukaryota; kingdom Viridiplantae; phylum Streptophyta; class Polypodiopsida; order Polypodiales; family Pteridaceae; genus Adiantum; species Adiantum capillus-veneris. Next base: position 23,324,438 of record NC_140943.1, read on the forward strand.
TCTCCACCCTGTAATCTGTTGCTTGATAGAATATGTCCAACATTAAAGTAACAATAACTTGGAAAGTTGGTGGTCAGATAGTCAACCGCGACATTCAGTTGAAGGGAAACTCATTGTTGCTTAGTGCTTACTATTTGCAGAGTTTGCTTTCTCCATCTTGCCATTTTCAATCACTATCTGCTCTTATTGAAAGTGATTGTGGCCTAACAAAAGTCTTGCTGCAACCACAGTGGGATATAGAAGGTCATCAGCATTTCTTAATAGATGGTTCTTTTTCGAGCTTGTTTGAGATGCTTCATTCAGACACATTTATACAGGTATCTGACAATGAGAAAGGAAATGACAAAGAGATATCTGAAGATGTTTTAAGCATTGTGCATCTTGAAAGTAGTGGTGACGATATAGGACAGCTCAAAACTCAGTCAATCGTCATTTGGATTCAACAAAATCCAGGGGCAAAACAGTTAAATGATCTGTTAACATTATGTGGAGCTCCTTTGCAAGTTGCTGAACTTCCACAACATTATGATGGAAATTTGTGTTTTGAGTTACCTGCGACTCAGGATAAAACAAAACAAATGACAGGGATGGAACAACGCTTTGATGGTCACTTGTGGACTCCCCCATCTGTGACAACCATGGCAATAGCATGCACAATTCGTCTAAGCCACTGTTTGGGATTCATGCAGTGTAATTATTCAACGTGTCCTCATTATATTAAGGAACAAGAATTCAATAGTAGAGATTTTCATGGATATTTGGACAGACAGGTGAAAAAGGACTACCTTGCAAAGGAAGAGAATACAACAATAACTTGTCATTATTGTCAGAAGGTTGTTACTTGTGTTGTTGCTTGTCCCTGCAAAATCTATTATGTTTTGCCTAGAGATGGTACAATGTCGCGACTGGCAATACATGTTGGTAAACATTGTCATAATGTTAAGGCAGGAACCTCTAGGGCTGCTATTTCAAGAGTGCGGAAACTAGTAGGTGCAGTACTAAAAATAGAAAAGGGTGGCCCAAGAAAAATTCAAATGTTGGTGGCTCAACAACTTGTTCTTCACTCCTTGATTGGTGAGGAAGCTAAAGCTACATCCGATGTACAATTCAATGATTTTTTGGAATAAATGATGCCACTGGTTCAAACCAAAGGTTAAGAAAACTCAATTTGGTTCCTTGAATTTGTTAATTTTTTAACTATTATAAATTTAGCCTTCTTGTGATGCATCGTGTAGGTTTTCTTCAATTGTTTCAAAGGAGAGAAAGAGTCAAGGTGCTGTTATTGGGGATGGATATGATAATATTTTATTGCTTCAAAAAAAGTGCATGTTTCCTTTTTTTCATGGGAGTAGATTTCCTGTACAGGGTGAAGAGGATGACAAGTGCTTCCTATTTAAAATGTCCACTAAAGGACCAGGTTCTGGGATTGATCTAGTAAATCGGATGAAAAGAACTGAAACTGGTGACTTGAGAAATGTGTGGGTACATTTTGATTTTACCCATAGAATAGATGGATGGGCAACAATGTCATGCTCAGTTTATGATCCAAGGTAATCTTTAAGTATTTAAATATCTCGTATTTTTTTATCATTAAATAAAAGAAGATGTGTGAAAATGTTTATGTTGAATATCTTGCAGCATACGATCACTACAAATAATTGCTATATGTGAAACTAAAGAGGAGGATGCAAAGACTCAAGTTATTTTTTGGGAGAGCCTTAATTCAACAATGGAAAAGTACGGACATGGTGCAGCTGACTTTGCAGGTTTTATGTCTGATGAAGCTGGTGCAAATTGGAATGCTATTCGAACAGTCTTCAATGGCGGGCCAGATAATATCATGGAGGGACGTGAACAATCATGCCTATTTCATTGGGAGCAGAGTCTCCACAAATATGCTAAAAAGTGGATACCTCAACATCTAACAAATCAACACATTGATATGTGTGAGGACTGGAGAGCTTGTAAGACCATTGTGCTTGCATCTCAAAAGGCACTTTCAATTCAAAAGTGGTGGAGACAACATCTATCTACAGAGAGCATCACAAGAGTGAGCAGATGGTTTAAATGGTGGGAGCAACGAATTTCACACTGGGGAGGAATTGGAACAGATGTAAGTACCTTTATGAAAATCTATATTTTTAGAAAAATTTCTTTTCATACATGAAATTTATAAATTTTAATTCATGTTTTTTTGCATTTCATAGGGTGGTCTAAGTCCGTGGGAGCGGGCACAAATTCCCAATGTTAATTTATCAAAAAGTGTACATGTCAGTAGGTTAGCAGGTGAAGGTGGAAAGGGAAAAATATCCTTGTATGATGCATGTGTAACAGATGTTATAAACTCATATATTCAATGTGCAAAGCGTTTGGGATATACTACTGGGCGTTATATAGGAACGGGTCCCACAATGGAGACCTTGCTTTCTCGAGTTGAATCTCAGCAAACTCCAACTCCAACCAACGTGGCCCATCTATTACATGAGGCTGTTGCAGGGACTCCCATGTATGCGCAGCCAATTTTGCATGGAGACAAAGAAACAGTACAACGGAAAAAGAGGGGCAGAACAGGAACAAGTAGCTCCCATCGGCCGGAATATGTCATGGAATCTAAGCAACGAAACCATCGCGGTCGACCAAAAAAAATCAAGTTTGATACCCAAGGACCAGGTATTTCTAACATTCCGTTGCAAATTAGTGACAGTGATGATGATATTGGATCTCAAAAAGAAACAACCACACCTTTGTCATCTAAAACAAACAATGTGTTTGAGAGTGATGTGCCACGCACTCAGTGGGCCCTCAGGAGAATGCCCATTCAAAGTCAAAGAAAATGTTTTGGAACAGTAGGGAGAAAAAATTGTGACTATATCTTGCATAGTCGCTCAATTGGTCTTGTTGCTCCATGTATATGGTCCGAAAGAATGTTCAAGGGTAAAACAATCGAGCAATGGTTATGGTTTTGTAATCATGATATTTTGCATACCCAATCAATCAAAAGACAAGTCAAAGATTTACCTCCTGCTCCAAATGTTTGGCCAGTAGCAAGAGGGACAGATATCTCCACACAGGAACTTGCCGCGCTGCATCAGAGTGGATTTTGGACAGAGAATTCAATGGTAAATCCACAACCTCTTGCTGGCGACTGCAAAGAAGGTGGTGGCAACTCGAGGAAGAAAAAGTGGAGACATGGAATCTCTAAAGGCGCCATGAAGAAATTGGAAGCATGTAATAGTATGACAATTATATTTTTGGATGAAGTGAAAAGGTCTCAACAGCATGTAATTTTCCGAGTTCTCACTGAAAATAGTTATGAGATTCATATAAAACAGAGTCCAGCATGCACGTGTCCGGATTTTCAGAAGCGAGAGAATACCAACAACCTTTTTGGCATGCAAACATATGTACTATGTGTACACAAAAGTGCTCGGACTTGAACCTAAGGAGCACATGATTATTCATCAGCCAACCCTCTCACCAATGGACATCGCTTTTATTCTTGGACAACCAAGGATGATTTCTCCCTCCATTTAATTACAACTGGTTTGGTATGCTTCTTTCACTCAACTAGAATATTGATCTATGATATGAAAGTGTTTTTCTATATTTATTTTGGTTTATTATACTTGTGATTATTTATCTTGAAAAAACATTGTTTATGCAGCAAAGGATTTCAAATTTCAAGCAAAAGATATGAAGCAGCTTGCAAGCTATTTGGGAGCAAATTACTTGCCTTTTAGAGTGACCATTACATTTATGGTGACTATCCTTTTTTATACTCTAATTTTGATCTTATCCTGTGGTAGTTTTGCGAATGTACTTACATCCTCAAACTTATGTTGTTTCAAAAAGCAATTGCTTGGGAAAAATAATATTGTCTCTATCTGGCATTATTTTTGACTTCATCACATTTATATATGCTGTGGATTATATTTAACTCTGAAATTAGTGTTGTCTCTATTCTGCATGATTTTTTACTTTATCGCATGTTTATATGCTGTGGATTATTTGACTCTGATCACATGCGTTGCGAGCATATTTGACTCTAATGGCATGAGTTGTGAAATGGTGATTTTATTTGTTTACATTTTTTTCGTCGTTATGCCCTCTCTCTCTCTCTCTCTCTCTCTCTCTCTCTCTCTCTCTCTCTCTCTCTCTCTCTCTCTCTCTCTCTCTCTCTCTCTCTCTGTGCGTAGTGATATACAACTCTATGATTTTACTTTCTCTCTCTAGAAGAGAAGTCACTCTCTCTCTCTCTCTCTCAAGGATTTATGATCTCTTCTTCCAATGGTAACTCGCATAAATACTATCTCTCTAGAATTTATACTTTCTCTCTCCGTCAACCATACATATATAGAGTCTTATGACGATTGAAAATTACATTAAATAGATACTTTATGCTATGACACATATTTGGTTAAAAAAACTCTAAAGATTGCTAAAATTGTCAAAAAAATTTGAAATGAAAAACTCGCAAATGTTAAATCCCCTGCTTACACTACCGGATCTCTGAAAGCCATTTGAGGTCCAATGTGATGCTTGTGGTGATTGCCTTGGAGCTGTATTTCTCCAAGAAGGGCACGCCATATGCTATGAAAGTCGAAGGCTCGAACCTGTTGAGCAAGCTCTAGGCATATATGAAAAGGAACTCCTCGCAGTTCTACATGCCTTAGACTCATGGAAGCACTATTTATTGGGGACTCCTTTCATTCTACGAACGGATCACCAAAGTCTTAAGCACTTCATGACGCAGACCAAGCTCTCCGACAAACAAATGAGGTGGGAAAATTTTCTTTCGCAATTTCATTTTCATATTGCTCACATTGTTAACAAGCATAATCAAGTAGTTGATGCACTCTCAAGACGGCCGAGAGTGAATGCGGTTTCCATAGCAACTCACAATGATCTATCTTCTATGATAGATGAGTATGCTATTGATCCCGATTTTAGAGATGTGATTTCAGCCCTTGCACTAGGGAAGAAAGAGGAACCATTTACTTTACAAGATGGTTATCTTCTCTATGGCAATAGACTATGCGTTACTAACTCACTTCGTGAGAAAGTAATGTAAGAATCTCATGCTCCTCCTTATCCGGGGCATAGAGGGATTCAGTCTACCCTAAAGGGGATTGAAACATATTTCTTATGGCCTACCATGAAAGCAAACATACAAGAGTATGTTTCTAAATTTGTGGTATGCCAAAAGACGAAGTTTGATAGAGGGAAGCAACCTGGATTGCTTCAACCTTTGCCAATCCCTAATTCACCATGGGAGAGCATATCCATGGATTTTATCTTTGGATTGCCTTAATCTATCCATGGGAATACGTGAATATGGACAATAGTAGACAGGTTCAGTAAACAAGCTCATTTTATACCTGTCAAAAAGACTATCAAAGCTTGTAACATTTAATGGCCTAAAAACTTGTGTGTAGCGGAAATTAGCATGAACATAGTGGGCATTTCATTAGAATAGATTCCTAATGAGAATTACAAGAGTGCTTGGGTGGAGAGAGCAACGAAAAGCATAACACCTAGTTAGATAGCATGAACAATACTTTCAAAAGAGAGAGAAATTAAGCTATTGACAACAGTTGAGGACCGGATTTGCATGGAGCCGGTTCCCCCTCCAAAAGGCTTTGTATTATGGTTTCTCCCATCAAGAGAGACATAGTACAATACCATTCTTTGTGTTCCTTCAAGACTAGCTAGTGCAATGAAGATGAAAGCTTCATGCACTAAGCAAAATACTTTGCAAACACAACTTTAATTATCCCCGGTCTCAGACCCAAGACCTCACACACCTTCGAACATGGTGAGAGCTAGCAGGGTATGAGAGTAGATTGAGAGGAAGAAGGAGTATCTTACGAGAAAGATGTACATCTCCTCACATAATCACTCATATTAGCATAGCTTAGCTTAGTAATTAGCATGGTAGAGGAGATGAGCATGCATTGAAGCTTGGCTCTTGGTTGGATTTGCATCCACATGCCAAGAGTGTGTCGATATAGGCTTCTATCTCACAAGCTTGGAGTAGGTGATGAGCTCTCCATTAAATCTTGGGAAGAGATAGTCTTTTTCTTGCTTCTCACATAGACTGTGTGAGAGTCTGTGTGTGATAATGCCTTGCAAAAATCAGCCCCCTCTCTCTCTTGGGCGACCCCTCTTGCTATTTGCTTTTGTTGTCCTCCCATTGGACCTCCCTAGGGCTAGCCAATGACAATTAAGCAGTATAAGTGATAGCCTTCTGACATGTGTCCCCCTTTCCCCTTTTGAGAGAACTTTAGGTATTTTAATAATTAAACTAAACTCTCATTGGACCCCTTTGCCTCCTAGCCAATAGGAATCAGGCAAGCCATTGAGCTGCCGAATGCTCATTGGACCCCTTGGGAGACTGTCCAATAGTCATCCAGGAGACTTAATTTTCATTGGTTCTTTTTATTAAATGTTTTTAAATTAATTAAACTGGATTTACTCTAGCCTAATTCTCATTGGTCCACCTCCAAGGCCATCCAATAGGAATTGGGTACACCTTGTGGGCATCTGGACTAGGGAGCTGACATGTGTCCCTCATTCCCTTTGTGTAAAGGGAGCTTGTGTGTGTGTGTGTGGCTTTCTCTCTCATCCCCTACATGCAAGGCTCACCCCTCCCAAGTAGGGATTGCAAAGAATTTTTTTTACACACACAAAGCATCCAATTCCCTTAAGGTTGACCTTTGGACATAACCTTTGAATTTTGGAACCTTAGCATTTTGGAAGTCTTAATGGGGCTGAACCTTAGGGTCTTTTTAGCCCATTGTTGCACATGGCTCTTTTGCAGATGGCCCCCCCTTTGGGTCCCTATTTTCCCTCGTTTGGATCCCTATTGTGGCCGGTATGCTAGCTTAACCAATATTCTAGCTTTTTCTCCCCTGGCACTTCCCCATATTAAATGATCAGTTTAACATGAGAAAATCATTTAGGAGGATTAGATATTGATTATTATGACATTACCTCTCTCTTGAAATCATAGTCATCCTCGACTATTGTGTAGAGAAGATAAAGCATATTCATGAGTCCTTTTCTTAGCAAGTACAGGATCCCTATGTTATCCTATGACATCATTCCACAATGGATGACTAGTCCATTTGGCGCTTGAGAGCCTGAGGCTGTCGCAAGCATGTCTGCACATTAGTCCTATCAATCTTCCATAGTAGAGTGACAAGCTCTACTTGGTGTTTGGGAGACGTCGTCTCCGCAAACTTGATCTAAGCATGCATACTACTTCATTTTTGTGCACATTAAAGAAAAGAGAGTCTTATAAGACAAAAACTTTGTTCATTTTTAACATTTTGTACATTTGCTTACTCTTGGGAAGCATTGTAAGCATTGACAAGGTTTAGGTTATCCTTTAATTGTATGCCTTGCATCCATCTAGCATCTTCAAAAGGATAATTCTTAAACTTAATAAGATATCGTCGGATAGTCTTACCGCCTCTTAGTACCTTGTCTTCATATCGGAGACTGGACTCGGGCTGCAGCACCTCCTCTTGGTCCTCGATCTCCGGTGGGTCTTCAATAGTTGGTTCTTGAGGTGGCTCTCCTTTGTAAGCCTTTAATAGGCTCACATGGAAAGCATTGTGTATGAGCCAATGATTGGGCAACTTGAGTTGATAGGCCATCTCATTGATTGGCCTAAGAATCTGGAAGGGACCATAGTACCTTTTTGCTAGTTTCGCATAGTACTTTTGGTGGCCCGTAGGATTCTTGCCCGTCGTGTGCCTTAATCGAGCCTTGGGAAACTTTAATAAGACCCAATCATTTTCTTTAAAGGCTTGGGCTCTTCTGTGCTTGTTAGCAGCAGCCTTTTGCCTTTGCTGTGAGATAGAGATAGCATCTTTAATCTTTTGAAAAGATTCTTGTAGGTCTCGGCTATACTCATCTGCAGCGAAGATCTTCCCATGTACCTTAAGTAGCAAGGGACTTTTTGATCTTCCCTCAATTACCTCGAAAGGTGCTTTTCCCATGGAAGTATGTACAGTGTTATTGTAAGCATACTCCACTAAGGGTAAGTACTTCTCCCATTGGGATCTTTGATCTACTTCCGTTACATAGGCTTTTAGTAGATCGAGAATGGTTAGGTTAGCTATTTCACTTTGGCCATCCGTTTGTGGATGATAGGCCGAAGAGAAGTTTAGCCTTGTCCCTAAATTCTCAAAGAGACCCTTCCAGAAATTACTGGTCATTCTAGGATCTCTATTCGACACTATGGACATTGGCAAGCCATGGTACTTGAAAATTTGTGAAATGAAGAGGGTTGCCATTTGATGGGCTTTGATAGTCTTTTTGACAGGTATAAAATGATAGTCCATATTCCCGTATTCCCATGGATAGACTTAGGCAATCCAAAGATAAAATCCATGGATATGCTCTCCCATGGTAAATTAGGGATTGGCAAGGGTTGAAGCAATCCATGTTGCTTCACTCTATCAAATTTTGTTTTTTGGCATACCACACATTTAGAAACATACTCTTGTATGTTCACTTTCATGGTAGGCCAATAGAAATATGTTTCAATTCCCTTTAAGGTAGACTGAATCCCTCTATGCCCCGCATAAGGTGGAGCATGAGATTCATACATTACTTTCTCACGTAGTGAGTTAGTACCGCATAGTCTATTGCCATAGAGAAGATAACCATCTTGTAAAGTAAATGGTTCTTGTTTCTTTCCTAATGCAAGGGCTGAAATCACATCTCTAAAATCGGGATCAATAGCGTACTCATCTATCATTGAAGATAGATCATTGTGAGTTGCTATGGAAACCGCATTCACTCTCGGTCATCTTGAGAGCGCATCAGCTACTTGATTATGCTTGCCAACAATGTGAGCAATATGAAAATGAAATTACGAAAGGAAATTTGCCCACCTCATTTGTTTGTCGGAGATCTTGGTTTGCGTCATGAAGTACTTAAGACTTTGGTGATCCGCTCGCAGAATGAAAGGAGTCCCCAATAAATAGTGCTTCCATGAGTCTAAGGCATGTAGAACTGCAAGGAGTTCCTTTTCATATATGCCTAGAGCTTGCTCAACAGGGTCGAGCCTTCGACTTTCATAGCCTATGGCGTGCCCTTCTTGAAGCAAAACATCTCCAAGGCAATCACCACAAGCATCACATTGGACCTGAAATGGTTTTGAGAGGTCCGGTAGTGTAAGCACAGGTTGAGAGATAAGCTTTTCGAAAGCATTGTTCTCCTTCGCAAACCATGTATACCTAACGCTTTTCTTTGTTAGGTCATGTAATGGTCCCGCTATTTGTGAGAACTTTTCTATGAAGCATCTATAGTATGCACACATACCTATAAAGCTTCTTAGTTCATGAAGATTCCTTGGTTTAGGCCATCCTTTTATTACCTCTAACTTTGATGGATCCATTTGGATGTCATCTTGAGAGATAATGTGACTTAAATACTGAATCTCTTGCAAGAAAAATTCACTTTTCTCTCGATTAACATAAAGTTTATTCTCTCTCAAAACTTGAAATATTACCTGGAGGTGTTGCTTGTGTTCATCTAATGAATTAGAGTAGATGATAATATCACCAAAGAACACTCCAGTGAAGGTTCGATGAGGCCTGAACAGCTTCTCCATCAAGCGGTTGAATGTGGCTGGTGCATTGGTCAAGCATAAACGCATGACAATGTATCCATAAAGACCAAATGTGGTGCGAAATACGGTCTTTACAATGTCTTCATCAACTATCCTTATTTGATGATAGCCACTTTTTAGGTCAATCCTATTGAAGTACGTCGATCCTTGTAGCTTATCAAATAGGTCTTCTACCCATGGAACGGAAAACCTATTCTTGATAGTGATCCTATTTAGTGCTCTATAGTCGACACACATACGATATGTGCCGTCTTTCTTTTTCACTAATAGCACAGGTGAGAAAAATGGAGATGAGCTAGGCCTAACCATGCCCTTCTCAACTAACTCATGCACTTGCCGCATAATCTCCTCTTGTTGAGCTTGAGAAACTCTATAAGGAGGGTACCTCAGGCACAAAGGCCGGCAGTCGAAGTACTGAATGATTATTTTTTGCGGGGGCTCAACAAGGATCTCAGAACGGCTATGGAAACAGTGGATAAGGTAACTACTCCACTGGATAATGTAATTGCTAGGGCTGTAGTAGCAGGAGAAGCTTTAGAGGATACAGAATCTCCAAAGAAATAAAAGAAAAAAGACAGGAAGAAATCTCATCGGAAGTCGCAAGATAGTGGCAGTGATAGTTCGGGGTCGGAATCCGCAGTATCAGATTCCTCAAACTCAGGCAACAACGATTCGGGGAAAGAATCGGAAGAGACACCTCGAAAAAAATCCCAGCATCACGGGAAAGGTGTTTCATCCGGATCGTCGGAATCGGCTGCGGTGGATAAAAGTCTGAAGGAAGTATGGTGTACCCAATGTCGGAATCCGGGCCGTGCTGCTCATGAGTGCGCAATGAATCAGAAGTGGTGTGCAATTTGCACGACCAATACTCATAATACAGTGGAATGTTATTTCAATGGCCAGGGTCGTCGGAGTCGCGGAGACTCTTCTACCTGGCAACAACCACAGATAGGGTAGGGATAAGAGCCTATTGTGGCGATGGCTCATGCTCATACATCAGAGACGCCTTTGCAAGTTCAAGCAGGAGGACGGGGTCAAGGGGGAGGACGAGGTCGCGGAAGAGGTGGTTGAGATCCTAATCGCCCCAAGACATGCCTTTTCTGTTTGGGGGATGGACACTAGCGATCCGAGTGTACTGAAGCTATGGAATACGATCGGAAGAAGCAGGAACGCGTTGCAGGGAAACAGCCTAGTGTGGCTATGGTTCAGATTGAAGGATTGAAGGAGTCTAATCCAGTGGTTTCATTAATCAGGCGATCAGGTAAAAATGTGGTTCCAACACGCGATGTAAAGATTCCAGATTGGATGGCTCAGGAAGAAGTGCGGAAAAAGACTGTGTCCTGGTTGCCACAATCCGTACCACCAATGAAGCTATCAGGACCATCGACTGTGGGCCTGGAAATAAAGGAAGGAAAAGCTAGAAATAAGGATGATATTAGAGACGAAGAGGATTGGAATTCAGTTTGGAAGAGGTCCTTACGTCACCAATACAAGTACCTCTGGGTTCATTGCTGAAATTGGTCCCTAATTTTCATAATGCATTGCTGAGGGAAGTCACCATCGGGAAAGTTGAAAGCGAGGAGGATGATTCGGCCCCGTTGCCGACAAATAGGATCACGGATACCCGCATTCCGGAGCTTTCAATTAGATACCATGGAACATACATTGACAAGGTACTATTGGATGGAGGAGCGGGAGTAAACATTATTACTCAAGCAGCTTTTGAGCGTTTTGGCCTCAGTGATTGGGAGCCTACACCCTTTGTAGTCCGCATGGCAGATCAAAGAAGAGTGCAACAGTGGGTTTACTTCAAGGCATTGTCTTGGATGTGGCGGGCTTATCCTTTGCTGTTTCCTTAGTAGTCTTGAATATTGAAGATCATAATCAGGATTATCACATTATCTTGGGGAGACCCTGGTTACGGCAAGCGAGGGAAAAGCATAATTGGGAAGCAAATATTCTTACAGTAAAGAAGGGTAGAAGGAAAGTGCGGGTGATGTTGGGAACATGCAGACAACCAATTCAGGCAGCATGGCCGGTAATAGCAGAAACAGTAAATATGGTGGAAGGATTAGAAGAGGATGAAGAGGAGCAATTTTTGAAAGCTAATCCGGATTTGGTCTCTTTATATCTTGCGGATATTTCTCTGGTTCCGAAAGGAAACTCGATGGGGGTTTCAGGAACTCCAGCAGGACTAGGGGAGCAACACCAAGTGCTTCCAAGTCCTGAATCATTGGAGGACGTTATTCAGCAAGAACGTGCGTTTGAGGCACAGATGGAAAAAATTACAAGGGTTAAAGAAGATGAATTAGAGAAGGTCTTTCTTGGGGAGCAAGCGGAGTCGCAGCCCATATACATTAATAGGCAGCTTGAGGCAAATTTTCGAGATGATTTGATCAAGTTACTGACAGAATTTAAGGATGTTTTCGCATGGGAATATGCGGATATGCAGGGATTGGATCCTTAGTTTTATCAGCATACGATAAATCTAAAACCGGATGCGGTGCCAGTGAAGCAGCACTCATACAGGATGAATCCGAATGTGGCAAAGCAAGTTAAGATGGAAATTGATGGTCTTTTGGAAGTGGGTTTTATTACCCCTATTGATAATCCGGAGTGGATTTCTCCAATTGTGGTTGTACCAAAGAAAAACAAGCAAATTCGAATTTGTGTGGATTACCGAAAATTGAATGCGGCGACTGTTCCAGATCCTTTTCCTCTTCCATTCTTGGATTCCATTTTGGATGATGTCGCAGGACATGAGATGTATACTTTTTTGGATGGGTTTAGTGGATATAACCAAATCCGAATGGCATTGCGGGATTAGCCAAAAACAGCTTTTATTATCGCATGGGATGTGTTTGCCTGCACAGTGATGTGGTTCGGATTGTGGAATGCGCCTTCAACTTTTCAAAGGGATATGTTCTAAATTTTTGGTCCTTATTTGACGGATTTTATGAGAATTTTTCTGGATGATCTCAGTGTTTTTGGAGCGCAATTGGAGCATTTGAAGCAATTACAGTTATGCTTTATGAAATGCAAAGAGGTAACATTCAGTTTGAATCCTTTAAAGTGTGCATTTGTTCGCAGTGGCAGGCTATTGGGGCATATAATTTCTGAAGATGGTATTTTCGTGGATCTGGATAAAATTGCCGCAATTATGGAAGTGCCTCCATCGCGGAACCAGAAACAGTGTCAGATTTTCCTGCGTCAAGCCCGTTGGCAATGGGAGGCATTTGCGGTTTGTCGCGCATTTGGCAATCCCGATTACTCAGGCAGCGCATGCTATAGATTTTGAATGGACACAGGAATGTGACTTGGCTTTTCGGAGATTAAAACTTCAGCTATCCAAAGCTCCGATTATGCTTGCTCCGAATTGGGGTCAGGATTTTCATGTGTTTGTGGATGCTTCAGATCGAGCTATTGGCAGTGTGCTGATGCAGGAACAAAGTCAAGGATGGTTCCGACCTATCTATTATGCTAGTAGACGATTATCATCCGCAGAAAGAAATTATTCAGTAAATAACCGAACGGGAATGTTTAGGAATGATTTATTCAGTGAAGAAATTCCGGCATTATCTGTTAGGCCGACATTTTTTCTTCCATGTGGACCATTCGGCTCTTTTATACCTGGTAAGGCAACAGAATTTGACGGGAAGATTGGCCAGATGGGTGCTTTTGCTGCAGTTTTTGACTTTGAGATCATACATCGGCCAGGGGCTCAGCATGCGGTGGCTGACTACCTATCCAGGTTAGATTCTGGTGAGCCGCCGACTGGGGTAGCTGATGAATTTTTGGATGTGTCTCTGTTTCTAACAGTAGTAGTTGCAGAGGATATAGCAGTTCCACAAGAGGCAAGGGTCATCCCTAGCATCCCATGGACATGATATGAGGAGATGTTTCATTTTCTCGATAGCGGCGAAATGCCTTGCTTCTTGTCCATCCATCAGAGGAAACGTATGGCTATCAAAAGTAGGAATTTTGAGATTATTATGGGGAAGCTCTATTATCGTACGGTGGCGGATGTATTACTCAGATGTGTGCTACCACAGGAGCAGGACGCAGTATTGGAGGAAGTCCATACCGGTATTGCGGGAGGTCACTTTGCAGCATTAATCACAGCTCGAAAGGTTCTCCAATCAGGATTATGGTGGCCCACATTGTTTCAGGATGCGAGAAATTATGTGCAACAGTGTGATGTGTGTCAGCGGTTGGGGCAACCTACCAAACGGTCCAGAATGCCTTTTCAGCCGGTTTTGCCCTTGGAGCCTTTTCAAAAGTGGGGTTTGGATTTTGTTGGACCTTTTAAACCAGTTGCATTTCACACAGGTAATAAGTATATTTTGACAGCCACGGATTACGCCACCAAATGGTGGAGACATGGCCTTTGAGAGATAATATGCAGTTTATGTGGCTGGATGCTTATATAAGGATATCTTTTCTAGATATGGCTGCCCTATTGAGCTGGTTAGTGACAGGGGAAGTCATTTTTTGAATAAGGTGATGGAGAGAATGCTACGGTTTTATTTTGTATTGCACAGGAAATCTTCTCCTTATTATCCTCAGGCGAATGGGCAAGCAGAATCAACTAATAAGCAATTGATTTGGATTTTAACAAAGTTAGTGAATATGCATCGAACAGATTGGGATATGAAACTTCCTTCCGCCTTATGGGCCTATCGGACAGCTTATGAAGTGGCAACAAGATTGACTCCTTTTAAGTTGGCATTTGGCATGGAGGCAATCACCTCGGTGGAGCATGTGATTCCAAGTCTGCGGATGCTGATAGCGGATCGGCTTCTTCCAGAGGATTCTGTGATTTATTGTTTAGATGTTTTGCAGGAATTGGACGAAGAGCGGTTGAATAGCTTTGCAGTGCTGCAGGATCTGCAGTCTAGGCCAAAAAAGTGGCTGGATCGTCCGAAAGCATGGCAATTTGTTCGGGGACAACTGGTCCTTGTCTTTAATTCCCGCCTCGGGACGATGCCGGGGAAGCTTAAATTACGGTGGTTAGGACCATTCTGGATTTTTCAAGCATGCAGGCCCATCTCTTTTTATTTGGCGGATTTGCAGGGGGAGGTTATTTCTGTGCCGGTCAATGGTTTCAGACTGCGCCATTATGTTTCACCTACCCCGATTCAGTGCCCCTTTGCTATGGTACAAGAGCCGGAAGCCGCCCTAATCATGATTGGGGATTCTTTTGCATGCAATCTTGGAAAGCGGGAAAGGAGCTATGATGGTTGCGACACCGTGGATCGCCCTATTTTGGGAACTCATTGTCAGAGGGTTAATACATGTAGACGATTATTGTTGTGCTTCTCCTGTTTTGTGTATCGCACGTCTTTAGCTCTATATTCTCTGCTCCTGCATCTCATCGTCACCATGACGGCTTCTCTCTTGCAATGTATCCCCTTCACTCCCGTACAGCCGCTCGCGCTTCGACGAGTGGACGCCTGGTTGCAAGACTTGCGACTACGCGTGTTCGCCAACTTGGACTGGCAAGGGATACCTATTCACCCGTAGGCAGCAGGTTTGATTGAGCATAATACAACAGATTCAGCTGACAGCCGAAAGGATCAACAGGTGTTGCTGTTTACCCAACGATGGCGCGGTGCGCGCGTCTCATGTGATTCCTGCTGTTGTGCAGATGTCGAGCAAGAGTTTGGTTTGAAAGTAAAAGGTGAATATAAGCTTTCGAGGTTGTCAGATGTAGCAACCAGGGATGCGTATTGATGGTTTCTCGAGGCGATTTGGCTACAAGCCAAAACCTATACCATCTCGTCCAGAGCAAGAAATGTTTTGCATTCGGCCAACTTTGGGCCAGTGGCTTGGGCAGCAGTTGTCAGAGAAAGACTCCTGGCGGAATGCCAAAGAGTGATGGCACAGTTGGGGCGAAATACCCCAACCAATACAAAAGTTGGCCAACTGCTCACACTGATTTTTCCCTTAAGGGAAGTTTTTCATCTTGCCCTGCGTCCTCTATGCCACTTTGAAGATGATCGATTGGTGGTCCAAGGGAATGTTTCTCCTTTGTCGCAAACGCAAAGTTTGGCAGTTCTTGTTGGGGGGGAAACAAAGCAACAGAATGTTGGCACTGGGGAAGCCGGGTCCTTCGACGGCAGCGGTATCCTCTGGAGCCCAAGAGATGGCCATTGCAGGTGCAGGATCAGCAACCCGCAAGCGCGGCAGGGAGGAGTAGCAATTTTCTACACCACCTCCGACGACTGCATCTCCTGGGCCGGAGGATTCTGCGGTGGCACGCTGGCGCCGCCGAATGCACGAGAGAGTGGCAAGTGCTACTCCACTAAGGATAGGCTCTCCGGCTGCGGATGTTCCCTCGCAACCGGAAACTTCTGGAACTACCAATGCGGCTGCCTCGACGGGAGGTACTCTTCCCGCAGCGCTACCCTAAGAGGCTACGGCAGCAAACCCTGCTGACCAAATACAGGCGTGCGGCACTTTTTTTAGCAAACTTGCAGAGTCTATTCGTGCGGCCTAGTCAGCCCCCGCCATAGAGGGAAGAGTTAATGAGCTGGAAGCGCAGGTAGTGGCCTCGTAGACTCGCATTGCCGAGTTGACCAACCAAAATGAAGATTTGACTACAAGAGCTCGCCAGCAGGATGCAGAAATACAAATGCTTTGGGGGGCTAATGCTGCGTTTGTGGCTTCTATTCAAGAGGAACTCCTTCAATTGAGAACGCAGCACAGCCTTGCCTCATACTTACCCTCGCACCCTGGTGATGTAATGATCAGTATGAATGATTTGGATGCGTTGGGAGTGGAGATGCAACAAGATCTTCGTGTCTTTTTCGACAATCAACTACAAAGCTGGAGCACACGCTTATCTGCTGAGGTGAGAGCGTAGCCACCCACTCAGCAGGTTGTGGTGCAGCAACCTGAGTCATCCAACACTGACAGAGGTAAGAGTGTTTTTCCCGAGGATTTTGATGTTGCTGATTGGGCGCAAGCTACAGAAATTGTGTTGAAGCCCACCAGGCTCATGTATCTCGTTTGCAGAAAATGATTCGTCGATTTCGTAAGGAGCGGCGCACGGTCTGTTTTTGGGTGTAGACCTTGGCTCATTCTTTCTCTCTCAGTCTACCCCCTTGCCCTCCATTTTGGTCTGCTCTTAATAGATACCTTTCTCGCTATTACCCTTTACATACGCCTCTTGCTCCTTTGCCATAGACGCCGCAATCTATTTCTTTGCCAACGCAATTTATTCCTCGGGCTCCTTGGCCAGAACATACTGAGATAGATCCACACCTTTTGGATGAGGTCTATCGGACATACTGCAGATTTTAGGGGCTTTGGCTACATTGATATTTCCTCTTCACCAGAACGGGTCGAAGAGCAGCAACCGGAACCTTCCAACCGAAGGGGCTGAGTGTGGGTTCGCGCAATCCACCATGCGTACCAGGTGTTACGGCATTAGCCGCACATGCGGTCCTGCGGAGGTCTGGACTCTGCGGATCAGGAGTCATGCGGTATGGACTCTGCGCACTGCAAGGCTAAAAAATCCATATTCTACTTACTCACAGGCAATTAATAATACCAACCATTTATAGCTAGCTTGAGGACCTCCCTTCTTGAGCAAGAAAAGACAAACCTTGTGCTCTGATACCAATGTAACATTTAATGGCCTAAAAACTTGTGTGTAGCGGAAATTAGCATGAACATAGTGGGCATTTCATTAGAATAGATTCCTAATGAGAATTACAAGAGTGCTTGGGTGGAGAGAGCAATAAAAAGCATAACACCTAGTTAGATAGCATGAACAATACTTTCAAAAGAGAGAGAAATTAAGCTATTGACAACACTTGAGGACCGGATTTGCATGGAGCCGGTCCCCCCTCCAAAAGGCTTTGTATTATGGTTTCTCCCATCAAGAGAGACATTGTACAATACAATTCTTTGTGTTCCTTCAAGACTAGCTAGTGCAATGAAGATGAAAGCTTCATGCACTAAGCAAAACACTTAGCAAACACAACATCAATTATCTCCGGTCTCAGACCCAAGACCTCACACACCTTCGAAGATGGTGAGAGCTAGCAGGGTATAAGAGTAGATTGAGAGGAATAAGGAGTATCTTACGAGAAAGATGTACATCTCTTCACATAATCACTCATATTAGCATAGCTTAGCTTAGTAATTAGCATGGTAGAGGAGATGAGCATGTATTGAAGCTTGGCTCTTGGTTGGATTTGCATCCACATGCCAAGAGTGTGTCGATGTAGGCTTCTATCTCACAAGCTTGGAGTAGGTGATGAGCTCTCCATTAAAGTTTGGGAAGAGATAGTCTTTTTCTTGCTTCTCACATAGACTGTGTGAGAGTGTGTGTGTGTGATAATTCCTTGCAAAAATCAGCCCCCTCTCTCTCTTGGGCGACCCCTCTTGCTATTTGCTCTTGATGTCCTCCCATTGGACTATTACCATATACATGTGGTAGTGATGTGTGTGAACACACTAGGACCGCCGGGGCATTTTTTTCCCTCTATAGGAGGTTTTTTCCCCCGCGCATTGTATATACGCCCATCACTCTAGGGCTATCTATCTTTCCATTGCACACTAAGTAACACACACTCTATTGTGTGCCTTGAGCTTCCTTCGTCTTCTCCAAGCTGTGTGTGTTTTTCTACAACCCTAATTCCAACAATTGGTATCAGAGCAGGTCACGTCCTCCCGGGCTTAGTCGCCAGCTGCTCCAGCACACGCCTGCTCACTTTCTCCGATTTCAGTGAGCTTTGGAGAGCGTTCACAGGCCGACAAAAATTTTGGGCTCATTTCGGCCTCCCTTTCCACTACAGGCAGTAGTGCACAGGCTATTTCATCATTTTGTGCAAAATTTCTGTCAGTGCCATTTTCTGCATAACAGGTGCCTTATAGTCTTCTACGGTTTGTGCTATATAGCACAGGTTGTTCCCACTCCGTTTCTCCTATTTTCGGGCAGTTTTCACATCAGGTGCAGCATTCACCATGGCTGACAACAACAACACATATGTGTTCAAGATGTTTGCTGCTAAGGACAGGTTGGATGGGGACAACTACCCTATGTGGGCTTATATGATGCAACATGTTCTTGTGTTAAAGGGTGTCTGGAACATTGTGCAGGGCATTGATGTACGTCCTAGTTTTGAGGATGTAGGCGATGTTGAGGATGTTGCAGGTCTTGCTGCAAGGATTGCAGCTGTTAGAGTTGTTTTGCCTACGGCAGAACAAGCTCATTGGGATGTTAAGGATGCGCAAGCTCATGCATTGATTGCGTTGCCTGTGAAGCGCACCATTGTTCCTCACATCCATTCAGCAAAATCTGCAAAACAGGCTTGGGATATTCTAGCAGGTCTTTATGCAAGCCGCAATGAGGCTAAAATTGCTTTGCTGCGTAAAGAGCTGGAGTCAAAGATTATGCATGAGGAAGATGATATGGACACTTTCCTTGCTAGTGTCAAGGATATCAATGAGCAGCTTATTTCTGCAGGTGAAGTCATTTCAGATAGTTCCCTTGTGCAGACGGTTCTTGATGCCTTACCAGATTGTTACCAGACTTTTGCTAGTACTTGGAGACTTATGACCCAAGGAAATCCAGAAGTTGTCAATTTTGATGCATTATGCACATTGTTGTTGCAAGAGTCACTGTCCAGAAAAAACAGGACTAGACAACGTGCAGTTGAACAGGCTTTTATTGCTTCTCAAAGAAAGGGTGGTAAAGCAATGCGCCACTTCTGCGAGTGGCAAAAATTATGTTCCTAATGCTTCTGCTGGCAACAATTCGTCTGGAAATTCTGGTGATAAGGGTAAAAAGAAGATGCGATGCCATTATTGTAAAGCCAATGATCACTTGATCAAGTCGTGTCCTAAGTTGAAGGCCAAAGAGACTAAGAAGAAAGAGGGTGGTTGCATTGCAAATGCCGGTTCCACTACAAATGCAGCCATTGTTGAGTCTTCTGTGAAAGGAGACTGTGTTGCTGATGTTGATGCAGAATGGGCTTTTAGCGCAGAGTGAACTTACAATCCTTTTGTCCATGATGCATGCTTGTCAGTTGCTGCAGATTCACATGTGTGGTATTTCAACAGTGGTGCTACAAAGCACATTACCTCACATCGTGAATTGTTTACCTCTCTTGAGTCTGTTCCTCATGGGAATTTAGTCACTTGTGCCAACAATGCCTCTTATCCAGTTTAGGGAGTTGGAAAGATTGTGCTCACTGCTACTAATGGCAGTTCCTTCACACTTGTTGATGCACTTTATGTACCTGGGATCAAGAAGAATCTCTTGTCTGTAACCGCACTTGCTAGACTTGGACTTGTTGTCAAATTTGTGGATGACAGATGTACAGTTCATGATCTCAGTTTTGGTGATGAAATTGTTACTTATGGCCTTTTGTTCCGTAGGCTGTATAAGCTCACTTTGTATGACAAGTGGGGACAAAATTTTGCAAATGCTATCGCAGATTCAAGGGCTATTTCAAATGCAAAACTTTGGCATGCACGTTTTGGTCATCTGAATTTTGCCAGTTTGCTGCGTTTGCAGAAATCTGATATGGTTGCTTCTTTGCCGCCTCTTGAAGGACCTGTCAAACATGTTTGTGAAGGCTGTATTTTGGGTAAGATGCAGCATTCTAAATTTCCAAAGGATGGTTCAGTTCGGGCCACATGCAGGTTGCAGCTTGTGCATAGTGATGTTTGTGGGCCCATGCAAACTCCGTCCTTGGGCAATTACCTGTACTTCGTGACTTTCATTGATGATTACTCCAGGCAATTTTTATGTGCTTTTATGTGCTTCAAACAATTTCTGGCTATGGCTGAAAATGTCTGAAATGTACTATGGGCACCCTCCGTTCGGATCGAGGGGGGGAGTATATGTCTCATGAATTTAATGTATTCCTGGCTAGTCGTGGGATAAAACACCAATGTACAGTGCCTTATACACCTCAACAAAATGGTGTTGCTGAGAGAAAAAACAGGTCACTGACGGAAATGGCATGATGTATGGTCAAAAGTCAAGCTTTGCCGCATTCTTTTTGGCTTGAAGCCATCATGGCACTTCCCTTTACTCATGTGCCAGCTCTCGTTCACCGCATCACTCCAGGGGGGATTTGTTACCATATACATGTGGTAGTGATGTGTGTGAACACACTAGGACTGCCGGGGCATTTTTTCCCCTCTTTAGGAGGTTTTTTCCCCCGTGCATTGTATATACGCCCATCACTCTAGGGCTATCTATCTTTCCATTGCACACTAAGTAACACACTCTCTATTGTGTGCCTTGAGCTTCCTTCGTCTTCTCCAGCTGTGTGTGTTTTTCTGCAACCCTTTTGCCACTTATGTACTTAACAGGTGTCCTACGAAAGCTTTGCAGTCTATTACTCCATATGAAGCATGGCATGATAGAAAACCTTCTATTGAGCACATGCGTGTTTTTGGCTGTTTGGCATATGCTTTGGTGCCACAAGTGCAGCGCAGAAAACTGGATGATAAGGCTGTCAAATGTATTTTTGTTGGTTATAGTGCTGAAAGCAAAGGTTACAGGTTGTATCATCTGCAAACAAAACGTATTCTGGTTTCTCAGGATGTATTGTTTGTGGAAGATTCTGTTCAGGCCTTGCTGTCATGTACTAGAGACAGTAATGTAAGCTCACATGACATTTATGACACTTTGTTGCCTCTTTTCAGTGGTGGAAATACGAATGTAAGTTCCAATGAGGCAAATGTACAGCCTATGGGGGTTTCTGAAAATGTTTTAGAATAGCCTATTACTGATGCAGATGTACATGATGTACTTGATGAGGAAAGGGCTGAAAATGAGTAGGCTAGAGGTATGTCAAAATGGCTGGTGCACACTTTGCGTGACAGTAAATTGGATGCACCTTTGTCTAGTAATACTCGTTTAGGCTCTCGCCATGCATCTTAAGCATCAGATTGTTATGCTTTGGCTGTGTCTAGTTTACATGATGTTGAGGAGCCTCTTTCTTTTGATGAAGCACAAAATTCGGAAAATTGGATGGCTGCCATGCAATCAGAATATGATGCACTTATAGAAAATGACACATGGACTTTATGTGATTTGCCTCCTGGCAAAAAGGCCATTGGTACGAAGTTGGTTTACAAGTTGAAACGCAAGCCGGATGGTGAGATCGATCGCCATAAGGCTCGACTTGTTGCAAAGGGTTATGCATAGCAAAAAGGCATAGATTATGAAGAGACTTTTGCTCCCAGTTGTCGTATGGCTACTGTGCATTTTCTATGTGCATTGGCAGCTCATTTTGGTTGGGATGTACATCAATCAGACATTGTTACTGCTTTCTTGAATGGTGACATATTTGAGGAAGTTTATGTAACGCAGCCTCGCGGTTTTGTCATACAAGGACAAGAGGACAAAGTGTGCAGATGTAAGAAGTCTTTGTATGGGTTGAAGCAATCTCCTAGTGCTTGGTATGAGAAAGCTGACACTCATTTGGTTAAACGAGGCTTTCATAACAGTCCAACAGAAAGCACATTGTATGTAAAGCGTGAGGATGATGTATTTCTCATTGTGGTTCTTTATGTCGATGATTTGGACCAAATGAGAGACATATTGCTGAATTTAAGGCTGATTTGGATCCTACTTTCAAGATGAAAGATTTGGGGCTATTGCATCATTACTTGGGTATACAGTTTAAGCAGTGTGATGGTGGTATTGCCCTGTGTCAGAAAAGTTACATAGAGACATTGCTATGTAAGTTTGGACTTGAGGATTGCAAACCTATTTTGCCACTCCCATGGAAACAGGTTTGAAGTTGAGTCTACATGATGCTGGCGATCCTGCTAATTTCACTCTTTACCAAACTGTTGTTGGCTGCCTTATTTATGTGTGCAACACGAGGCTAGATATTCAGTCTGCAGTCTCACAGGTCAGCAGATTTATGCAGAGCCCAGGGTCTAAGCATTGGGCAGGCTGTCAAGAGGATTTTCTGCTACCTTAGTGGCACTTTACATCTTGGCTTGTTTTATCCCAAGGGGGGATCATTGCCGCCAGACTTACATGCTTTTTCGGACACAGATTGGGCTGGTTGTTTTGACACGCGAGTGTCCACAAGTGGTTTTTGTTTCATGCTTGGCAGTTCATGTATATCATGGTTGAGCAAGAAGCAACCTACTGTGGCCACTTCGAGTTGTGAGGCTGAGTACAGGGCAGTCTTCATAGCTACGGTTGATTGTGTATGGCTCAGACGCCTTATGGCTGATTTGGGTGTTGGACAGGACACTGCCAACACTATCTACACTGACAGTCAGAGCGCATTGGCAGTTGCGAGGAACCCAGTTTTTCATGCTCGCACAAAGCACATTGAGGTGCATTACCACTATGTCAGGGAGAGGCTCTCAGCAGGAGAGATCAACTTGGCTTATGTGCCAGCATAGGACAACCTTGCATATCTTTTCACAAAGGCATTGTCTCATGAGAAGCTTGAAGCTTTCCGCTAGGAAAAGAACTAATGCATATACTTTATCTTCTCTACCCCATAGTCGAGGAAGACTATGATTTCAAGAGAGAGGTAATGTCATAATAATCAATATCTAATTCTCCAAAATGATTTTCTCATGTTAAACTGACCATTTAATATGGGGAAGTGCCAGGGGAGAAAAAGCTAGAATATTGGTTAAGCTAGTAGACCGGCCACAGTAGGGATCCAAAGGAGGGAAAATAGGGATCCAAAGGGGGGGGGCATCTGCAAAAGAGCAATGTGCAACAATGGGCTTAAAAGACCCTAAGGTTCAGCCCATTAAGACTTCCAAAATGCTAAGGTTCCAAAATTCAAAGGTTGTGTCCAAAGGTCAAAAGCCTAGGGAAATTGGATGCTTTGTGTGTGTCCCAAAAGTCTTTCTCAAGGCGAGCCCAAGAAGTAGGGGATGAGAGAGAAACTCATACACACACACACACACACACACACACAAGCTTCCTTTGTACACAAGGGGAAAGAGGGACACATAGCTCCCTAGCCCAGATGCCCACAAGGTGTACTCAAATCCTATTGGATGGCCTTGGAGGTGGACCAATGAGAATTAGGCTAGAGTAAGTCTAGTTTAATTAACTTAAAAACACTTAATAAAAGAACCAATAGGAATTAAGCTCTCTAGAATACTATTGGATAGTCTCCCAAGGGGTCCAATGAGCATTCAACAGCCCAATGGCTTGCCTGATTCCTATTGGCCAAGAGACAAAGGGGTCCAATGAGAGTTTAGTTGCATTAATTAATTAGCAAAAGATCTCACAAAAGGGGAAAGAGGGACACATGTCAGAAGGCTATCACTTATGCTGCTGTCAAGGCTAGGGACTTGCTACGCGCCGTGTGCGAGCCACAAAGGCTCCTAGCACACAGTCATACAACAGACAAGCTCACAAGGAAGAACGGTGTGTCACTCACCTTCCTGCGTAGTTGCGAATGAAGGATTCCCGCGCCGCGAAGAAGAGGGAGACGCCGCTACGCCTCGCCGCCATCGTGCCGCCGCAACGCTCGATCGCACACACACTCTCACTCTCTCTCTCTCTCTCTCTCTCTCTCTCTCTCTCTCTCTCTCTCTCTCTCTCTCTCTCTCTCTCACACGCACACACACAAGGAGATGGTGAAGGAGAAGGTGGAGATGGAGCAAGAGCAGCTTCTATTGCACAATGAGAGAATGACTCAATTTTAGGTTTAATTGGCTTTTATGTGAGCTCACCCCATTCACACTTGGGCGCCCATGCTTAGCCAACTAACCCTAGCATGTTCGTGTTAGAGTGCGCCTCTCATCGGCGATCACTCTACCTTTCCCTATTGGACCGACAAGCCCGGTGCCTGACTCTACTTAAATAAATAATACGGTTACGGTGTCCGTCGTAGGCGATAGGGTGTCCATGAGCCACGAGGGTTAACATTGCCCCCCTTCCTGATGTAGATTCCATCCTCGGAAGCTATTGAGTTGAAGCTTGGTATGTCCATGTTGTAGAGCATCTAGATTTGAATCTGCAAGGCAAAGTCACTGTTTTAGCAAGCGGAATTATATTGCCATAAATCATGAGGGGAATGTAAAGTACATGTGGAAATGAGTAAATGCAAGATTTATGAAATGTTAAACTGCCATTAAGGACAAATAAATTGCACTTTGAGTAAATTAATTAATCAAGAGTTTTGAGCTTATGGGTGAGTCTATCAATTAGTTAGCTATGACTAAGGTTAAAACAACTACTCTAGTACTAGCTAAGCTAAGAAGATTATCTAAATGCAAGATTCCCTAATTATGCTTTTCAGCTTTGATTAGCCAACTCGCTCTCACAACTGCAAACAAAAGCTTGAAATGTTAACTGTAAGCTCAATGGAAGTCTTTTAATTTTTCTTTATTTTTTTTATTTTTTTAATACTTTTTTACTTTGGGTCACAATCATGTGACGTGTGTGCTTATTTTGTATGTCCGGGGTTTTTTGCTTCTCAAGGAAAAGCGTCCACATTGGGAACCTCTAGGGCTCTAGTACCATAGACAATACATGTGAGTGAAGTACCAATTCAAGCCAGGATTTCTCTTTTAGCGTAAGATTTTTCATTTGTGGCACTTATGTTGTTTTTTTTTTTTTTTTGCTTCCATTTCCTTGGTATTCGCACTAGTGTTTTTTTGTTGTTTAAGTGGGCAAGCCTTTCTCTGCCTAAAACATTCCTAAGGTCTCAAATACTCGGATAATTTTATTAGTTAGGCCTAGTGGTCAAGTAAATGAGTTAACCTAAAGTCACGGTCTCCTAATCTCCAGGCTCATCCATAAGATTAAATTGGAGTTCAATCAACTTAAGCAAAGACAAATTTATACATCTATAATGGCAGATAACAATCATAACTATTGCACTCAAACAAAGCCTGAAAAATCATTATTAGCAATTACACATATCCACCAACATGAATCATGGAAAGTAATACACCTGGAGGTATGGAGTGGCTCATTTCGTTGAAGAAGATGTCCTTAGCCATGTGGATGGAGATCCATATAAGTCCTACCTAACACATCCAAAAACAGGCACTATACCTCTAGGAGGCATGTCAGTGTGAAAAATTAAAACTCCTAAAAAACAAACTCAAAACACAATCTAGACCCCTAACCTACCTATCTGTCACCCCTTTTAGAATCAAGGAAAGAGGATATTATATAAACCGGGTGGCCACCCTAAGGCTAGGCCTCTATCATCATCATCTAGATAAATAAAATCGTTGTCCGTGAGGCCATAGTCTTCCTCGGTCTCTATTAGTTCCTCTTCATCATCCTCTTGTGCAAGCATGCTCATCAAGAACCTCGCGATGCGTGGATACTCATCTTGTGCAAAAGAATAAGCATGTGCCATTGGAGACACATTCGCTACTGGGTAGGGATCACTAGTTAGCCATAGACGTATCAGCCATTCTAACTCCTCAAAATTTCTCTCACATGCAAGGCTCTCTATCAAATCCCATTCGCAAGAAAGTATAGGGTAGCATACGTAGAACACTTGAGGAAAAGACAAAGGGTACCTTTCATCAAAAATAGAAGTGCATGCCTCTGGTGAAGTAACCATTTCTGACAATACAGATAGATTTGGTTAGGCCTTTAAAACATAAGAGTTGTTTTTGTGTGTTGCTTGAATTGACACGGTGAATTTGGACTTATATGTAAGATCTGATAGGGTGCTCTCTCGTTGCTAGTCGCTCTTGCTCTTTACTATTTTTGTTTTTTGTGAGTATAAGGCTATATATATACATTCCCTAAGATTGGAATTGAGAGGTCAGGGAGGAAGGTTGAGAGGGGAACGAGTGAATGATTGATGTTAGCAAACACTCCCCCCTTCCTTGGGTAGATCATACCTTTTGGAATGAGGTCGTCACCTTTTGAAACCAATTGTTCCAAGTTGTTATGGGTGAAGGTTTTAACCAATAGTTTTCGACCGCCCTATGAGTTTCATCTAGTTGCAAGGGTGGTAAGGTACTCTCCCATGATTTTATTTGCAACATTGTTGTAGGTGGTGAACTTACCCCGGGAGGTGCAAACTCTTTCGTGCTTGTATGGATATGTACAGTGGTAGGTGGAGGTTGTGTCGAAGCTTCTATTTGCGTATAAGAACTACATGAAGAGCAAGAAGCTTCATTTGATTTCCCTGTTCCTGAGCTAGGTGGAACAAATCGTTCTTTCTTTGGTACCCAAACTAGCTCTAGAGCGGGTGTGTAACATTCCATGATTTTTTCCTTTCCACGATTTTCAATTTGTTTTGGAGCCACAGGATTGGTTTTACATGGGCCAGGTGACAGGTAAGAGTACACTTTACGTTTGGACACCCAGATTTGATCATTCCTTCATAGTATCCTTGGGCTTCCAATAGTCGTTTAGGAATCCAACGCAACGTTTCTTTACATTTCTTGGAGTGAGTGGGACGGTTCTTACGAGGTTTCCGTTTTTTTGCATCAACCATGCTCACTACAGAAGCTTTAGGGACCCACTTGTACGTTTTCTCTGTTATATTAGGATGGTTCTTGTGTGTCTCAAGCTTTCTTTCAACTACATCAGTTGAAGCTCTAGAGAGTTGGGCTACGGGGATGTATGGTTCAACCTCCTGAACATGCAATGTCTTGGGTTTTATTTCCTTAGGCAATATCTTAGGGACTATGGCTTGAGTGGTAGGGCTAAGAGTTGGTTTTTGCGTTGTAACACCCCCAGTCTCCCAATTAATAGTGCATTTGGTGGCTATCATCCACGTGCGGCCTAGGTTTATATTACCCTCCATAGTTACAGTAGGCATGACCAAAAAGTCTTGAGCTACAATTCCATTGTCATAACTGACAGAAGTGTGCCAGATTCCAAAAACCGTAGTTATTTTCTTGTTGACACCCTTGACTTGGATAATACTCTCAGATAGAGGTGGCTTCCCTAACTGACACCACACCCCATAGGATAGTAGATTATATTTAGCACCCGTGTCCAATAAGGCGTTATATAGCACTTTTCCATAAGCACTATTTAACTCAATAGGGTATCGTAGAGGTGTGTCAGAGTCCAACCCATCCTCTTCGATTTCCACGTGGAATGCATTTGTGACTCCAAGGTTAGCCTCTCGTTTTTGTCTTATACGTTGTTGTCGCTCCTTAGCCTCAGCTTGAGCTTGTATCTTGTTTAACTCGGTTTGTGCTTTGGCGGCCTTCTTTTGATGAATGGCCCGTAGTTCTTCTTGGCTTAAAGGATCATAATATCTTTTGAATTTACTCCCATTGAGGAATCCAATGGTTTCAACTCCTTCAAGAGTTTCCACACGAAGGGTACCTTGTGGGGTAATTTCACATACTCTATATGGTCCTTTACCAACATATTTCAACTTTTTCTTCTCTTTACGTACTCCATACATAAGGACTTTATCACCAACTTTGATTTCCTTATCCTTCACATGGCGATCAAACCACTTCTTTCTCCTATCATTTTCCACAAGAGCATTTTGCATAGCCAACTGTCTCTCTTCGTCTAGTTTTTCTAAGATATACAAATGCTCGGTTAAGGGGTTACCATTCCATCCTTCTTGCGAAGCTACCCTAAGACTAGGAATGACAAACTCCCAAGGCATAACCGCTTCTTGGCCGTATACCATTTTGAATGGCGTACAATTAATAGCCACTTTATAAGCAGTACGATAAGCCCATAGAGCAGATGTCAACTTCAAATCCCAATCAGTGCGATGAGCTTCTACCGTCTTGGTTAAAATAGAGATTAGAGTTTTGTTGGTGCTCTCGGCTTGTCCATTAGCTTGCGGGTAATAAGGTGTAGACTTATGGTGGGATATCATAAAGGTCGTGGTAAGCTCTCTTATTACCTCATTTATAAAATGGGTACCATTATCACTAACAATTTCAAAAGGGAAACCAAATCTTGTGATAATGTTCTCAAAAAGAAACTTAGCTGTTGTCCTCGCGTCAGCTTTTTGTGAAGCCTTAGCTTCAGCCCACTTTGTTACATAGTCCGTAGCAACTAGAATATATCGAGATTGAGTGTTGCGAGCTGCGGGGCTAATTGGACCTACAAAGTCTAAGCCCCATTTTTCAAATGGTTGGGTTACTTTAATAGGATGTAAGGGCATTCTGTCTTTGCGCTGTGTGGTCTTGTAACGTTGGCACTCATCACACCCTTTTGTAAAAAGTGATGCATCCTTAAATAAAGTTGGCCACCAATAGCCTGATTGCAGCACCTTTCTAGTAGTCAGGTCTCCTGAAAAATGTCCTCCTGCTATGCCCATATGTGCTTCTTGCAAGATATACAAATATTCATCCTCGCGGGCACAACGCCTAAGAATATCGTCCTTGCCTAGTCTATACAGAGTTCCGGCAATCAAACAATAGGGTTCACATTCTTTTACTAGCCTTCGAGCGATATCCTTACGAAGTTCCTTGGGTGGAAAACCATTAACTAAAAAGTTAACAATGTTCTCACTCCATTCAGGCATAGTCTCAACTATGAATAGGGAAGTATCGGGTAATTCATCATCAACTCCTGTAGGGGCTTCACCATTGGGTATGCGAGACAAATGATCAGCCATGACGTGCCTTTTACCGGGTCTCACTACAATCGTGAAATCAAACTACCGTGAATCACAACCATCGTGTGATTCTTCCTGTGGAGCATGGCTTGTTTACCAGATACATCAACGTGATGATCCACATAAAATACAAACTTGTTTGCCAGAAGGTAGTAGCGAAATTTCTTTACTGCATAAACCATTGCCAAACCTTCTCGCTCTGTAGTGGTGTAGTTCCTTTCAGCATCGTTCAATTGACGGCTTGCAAAGCTAATGGGATAGTCCAATTTATGTTCTCCTGGTTGAGTGAGAACACACCCAATAGCAAAGTTTGATGCATCAATATGCACATGGAAAATGACATCCCAGTTAGGTGTCCTTAAAATCGGAGCACTTGCTAGTGTTTTCTTCAATTGTTCATAGGCCTGGTCACACTCTTCAGTCCATTTAAATTCAATGAGAAGCTTGTACAAAGGACGTGCTATCTCAGCGAAAAATAAAATAAACCGTCGATAATAACCCACGTGTCCCATGAACCTTTGAACTCCCTTGTAATTGGTTGGTGGTGGTAACTCTAGAATCACTTTAATTTTGCTCTCATCGGTTGAGATACCATTCTTAGATACTATATGCCCTAAAATAACTCCATGCTTGACCCAAAATTGGCATTTGAACGGGTTCAATGAGATACGATATAACCTACACTTTTCAAACACCTTCCGCAAACATGATAGATGTTCTTTCCAAGAAGAGTAAACACAAAGGTCGTCTAAGAAATCTTCACAAAACTCTCTCAAATATTCTTTAAAAGCAGTGTTTATTAATCGTTGGAATGTAGCAGGGGCATTTGTTAAGCCAAAAGCCATCACATGAAATGCAAACACACCAAATTCTGTGATGAAGGCAGTTTTAGCTTGGTCCTCTAGCGCTATCGTGATTTGGTTGTAGCCTAAGTACCCATCTAGAAAGCTATAAGCTTCCTTGCCTGCAACTCTTTCGAGTACATGTTCGGAATATGGTAGGGGGTAATGGTCTCTTCTAGTAGCTGCATTAACTTTTTTGAGGTCCACGCACACCCTGAGTTTCCCATTCTTTTTTGGCACGATAACTATTGGAGACACCCATTCAGAGTGTTCAATAGGATATATGAACCCACATTTGATAAGCTTTTCTAGTTCTACTTGAATGATCTTTGCGTACTTAGGATTCATCGGGTAGGGTCTTTGTTGTACGGGCTTCGCAGTGCTAATCATAGGGATTGTATGTTGGACCACAGAAGGTGGAACACCTTTCATATCATGGTATGTCCAAGCGAATACGTCCTTGAATTCCTTGAGAAGCTCTTTGAGGACCGCCTCTTCAACTTCTGTGAGGTCTTGGGCAATAAAAACAGGTTTTGATTCTTCACCGGGGTCAGCTAATTCTATTTCTTTAACTATTGCCGGACCATCATAGATTCCATTATTCCCATCGATAGGTATTCTTTGGGCTTTTGTGTACACAACCTTTGCTTCCCCTGCGGTGTAAGATTTGAAATGTTCTGGTGCAGGATGCAAGTCTGTGGATTCTGGTTGTGCTTTGGTTTGTGCTTCCATTTCTGCTTTCTTGTGTTGTCGAGCTAACTCTTGGTTTTGATGCCTCCTTGCAGTGCGGCTCAACTTTGGCTTGTCTATGATCTCTAATTGGGCTATGTCATGGGGTCGTGGTCTACACCACATAACATTTTGGAGATATTCACCCCAATCGTCTACCAATTTTCGATGAGCATCACATGCTCCTATATAACTGAGCCATTCTGCTGAGGATCTCTTCTTTTTTATCCTAGAACATACATTGGCTCGATATCGACGCCTCTTAAAGTTTTTATTTTTCTTATTTGAGACCTGCTTTTGATTTGCATTTAGATCTGGCTCACTAAAGGAGTCCTCGTTGGTGTCCTCTTCATTCTCGAAGGAGCTATCATCGGTTGATGTGCTCGGTCCTTCCGAATGTTTTGACTCTGAACTTGCTCCACTCTCTAATTCATGAGATTCAGAATCCGTTTCACTCTGGGAGTCAGTGTCTGAGTCGTGTTGGTCAAAGTCTTCTATTGAGCTATCGGTGTCACTGTCAGATTGGTCTACAATTGCCTTGCCCTTAGAAGATGCATGGATGGCACTTATCATGTTCAGAGGTGCAATTTGTGGTACCTCTTCCCCCTCTGGTGTGACCCAAGTGGTTCCTCTATTTCCCCAGGTATCTATGGTTGCAGCTAGGTGTACCCAGTCTACGTTGTCTGATTCCGTCATACCCGGTAACACATCCATGTAAGGAGAATCTTGGCCAATGTCTGTATCCTTCTTACAAGTGTAACAATATTGTAGTGGGGCCGAGTGAACTGTGGTGTCAGAGCGATGATCAATAATGGTTTTACTCCCTAAGGGGTGTACCTTACCAGTCACCAAATCCACTCTAAGGACAGAGTCTTGGAATTGAAAATAGACATGATTTTTAGACCAATCGTGAACCATTTGTGCTTCCCTCATGAATGGTCGTCCTAAAATCATTTCATATGACATAAGGTGTTTAGAGAAATCCATTACAATGAACGTATGTCGTACCTTGTGTCCTAGAACTTTGATCTTAAGATCCTTGAGCATCCCCATAGGTTTGGCTATGGTACCATTTGCCATCTTTACCACAATGTTAGTAACACTGAGGCGGGGTTTTCCCATGGATTCCCAACAATCTTTTGTAACGATGCTAACTCCCGCACCACCATCAAGAATTCCCTTTATAGTTAATCCCTTGGTAGTGATGGGTAGGGTCGCATTAGACTCGTCGCCTTCAAAATACTGCCCTAATTCGTTAATGGGTACCTCGATCACAGACTCGTGTCCATCTAAGTCAAGTGATTGCACATGATTTTCCTCATCAATCATAATCGAGTCAGGCCTATTTGGTTGCGCAAACTGCGGTAATCCCGTTCGTAGCTCTCCGTTAAGGAATGCTTGAAGTGCAAGGAATAACTCAGGATCTCCATACAGCTTTGCTATGATCGTGGTTCGGACCTCAGAAGACATGAAGTCCACTAGTTTGGCAACATTCATTGGCATTTTGCAGGGTGTAGGTCCTTGACTAGGAACTGGTGAGGATGGAATCTCATATTCCTCAATGGGATCAGGTATTCCTTCGTTAAAGATCCTTTCCAACAAGAAGGGTGTATGCTCACTTTCTGATGTCCCGTCCTCACTCCCTTCTTGGATGATACTAGATATGGCTAATGGTCTATGGTTCATGTGGGGTGGATGAACTTGCGTGGGAAACACTGTGTCATGAATTTTGACATGCATGGGTTCTGGTTCTAGTTTCCTTTGAGTCTCCTCCACTAAACCTCTTAGATGTTTCACCTGTTCAATCTCGTCTACTGGGTTTGGATACGTCCCAATCTTCTTTTTACGATTCTTCCCTTTTTGCCCCTGCGGTTTATTTTGGGGGTCTTGGATTGGATTTGGAAACACTTGTGGTGTTTTCAGAGGCTCTTTATGGTTTTCTCTTATTTGGTTTTCATTTGGTTCCATGTTACGGTTTTCTTTGTCGGTCTTTCCCTTTGTGGTATTGGTTCTAGTCTCCATTGTCTCGATTGAATATGAATCATCCTCGAGGTCATTCATATACACGGGGTCATCTCCTGTTCCTATGTTTGTTTTGGAACTTGGCTTTGAATTTCCCGTATTCTGCGACCTCTTCCTTCGTGTCTTCTTTTTCTTTGCTTGGATAACTGACGCAGTATCTCTCTCTTCGAGGATATGGCCTGGCCCTTGAAGCATGGACCGTGTAATCACATAAGCGGGTGCGACGGGTGGTATTGGCGATGTCACACTAGCAATTTCGACCAAATTTAGGGGTGTGATTTTAGGCGCATTTGGATTATAGGGGCATTGGGCAATCAAGTGATCTATGCCACAACGATTACATGTGAGTATTGGCATTGCAGACGTGCTCCCTTGATTCATTTGCATCTGTGCAGCATTCTTTTGCAGCCTAATAGGGCACTCCGCTGCCCGATGTGGTCCACCACACTCGTAGCATTGAAGAGGTGGCCTCCTAGCCTGGGTGTTGATATTTTGACCTCTGGATGCGAGAGCAGCAGCTTGATAAACCGGCTTGACTTGCCCCCAACAATCTTCCATGTAGTATATAGGACACTCTTCCAATGTATCAAGTCCGTAGGCAATACTAGTGTCTATTTCCTCCTCACACCCATCTGCATAAGCATTAGATGGCTCGCAACCCACTTGGTTCATAGGGGTGACTCTTGGATGCGGGGGCTGCGGTCCTAGCACAGGAGGTGGTAGCGGTGTAGCTTGTACAACATTTTGAGATCTAGGGACCATGTGTTGCAGTAGTTGCTCAACAGGTGGAGCAGGCATCAATACAGGAGCTCGAGGCGCATCCGTCCAGGCTACAGGTGGTCTATTTGCCATCATACGTTTCATCATTAAACAATCCTTAGCCTGGTGACCATACCTACCACATGCGTTGAAAGTTCCATTAAATTTTACTCTAAACGTAGGGCACTCACTAGTGCTATGTGGACCTAAGCAAATGGAACACCATTTTTGCTCCCTTCTTGGATACATGTGACTATTTTGAGGGGGTCGATTATCCTTAAGAGACTCTTGGATTGCCTTGGTGAGGTCTGTCAAGAATGTCTCAAATACCTTTGGCTCAGTGGCAATGGGCTTTGCAGTCATGGGTTCATACTCAATGGCTTGTGAGCTAGTGGATCTCGTGTCAGTAGACACCCTCATGCCTGCTATCATCAAGTTGTCCTCTAATTGGATTGCATTAGCAGTGACATCTTCCCAGGTTGTGATACCTCTAATCACTAGTCCATTATAGATTCCTTCATTCCTCAACCCTCGAATGAATCGATCAAGCAGTTGGTTATTGTTGAAGCGCTCATTTACAGGGCAGCGAGAGTTTAAGTGCTTTAGACGACTAATGAAGTCCCTTACTGACTCTCCTTCCTTACGTTCGGCCTTCTGTAGCTGAGATGCTACACCCCAAAGCACACCTTCTCGTATGTACTCCTT
Organism: Adiantum capillus-veneris; assembly: GCF_014529385.1. Lineage (NCBI taxonomy): Eukaryota > Viridiplantae > Streptophyta > Polypodiopsida > Polypodiales > Pteridaceae > Adiantum > Adiantum capillus-veneris. Next base: position 23,358,685 of record NC_140943.1, read on the forward strand.
TAGAAACAACCTTCGAAGGGTAGGGTAGATTGTTTTATCGTCCACCCTTAGGGTTCTATACCAATCTCCAGCCTTCCCACTTAATGTCAAGCTTAAGGCATTGCACTTATGTAGTTAGTTGCGTTCCCCTAAGGAATCACATACTTGTTCAAACACTTCAATGTGTTTTCTAGCATCTTCGTCCCCATTGAATTTTTGCGTGAGTTTGGCAATTTGTACTGCCTTACTTCTAGGCTCTCTATCAGATGCATGAAGCATATTTTCCGCGATCGATCGACCTATGGTTTGAGCAAACGCTTCCAAGTCACCTATGTGAGGAGGCAGGGCCGGTGGAGGTACTCTTGGAATCATATGTGGGAGAGGGACGGGTACCGGTCTTGGCATATCTGTGGATGATGCAGGATATGGAACATAACCGGGCATAGGTCCACTCGGATAAGGGCTAGGGAGCGGCACTCCAGGAGCATAAACCAGTGGTACAATTGGAGGTGTGGGGGCCATGTGTGCATAAGGGGCTAGAGGCACATACGGTCGAGGCCCCATATTAGGTACTACGACACTAGGTAGTGGCACTGCGCTAACCGTAGATGTCATCGGTACATTCTCTGTCAGGCTTATCCCTGGAGTGAGCACTGTGTTTTCCTTAATAGAGGGTTGAGCCAAGTTAGGGAAGCTAAAGTTGTCGCTCGGAGGCTCAGATTGCATAGAGACCCCAGGTGAAATGACGTAAGATGGGTCCATGGGGCTCATTAGAGGAGTCTCCATTTGTGATAGAGTAGGCTGTTGAGCCTTGCTCGTATCCAGAAATCTCATGGGGCCAGTTGAGAGTATATTTACCCCTCGGTTTTGCCTTTCTGATTGAATAATGCCATGGATAACATTACAGATCATTTTCTGTTGATCTTCGAGGCTCGTGGCACTAGAGGTGGATCGTACAATCTCTATCCATCCTACATGGTAGGCGTGGCCAGAGTGTAGATCCGTCAACACCTCAGTGTGGAGGTCGTATGTCCAATGATCATTAATGAACAATCCTTCTAGAGTCGACGTGTTAACGGTTTCTTGTGAGGTAGAAGCAATGTTGCTCCCCGTGGTTTTACTTGTCACCAACGGTACTCTAGAGGGAACTTCTGAAGGAGGTAGCTCAACAGGGCCTTCTTGGTAAGAAGTTGGCAGGATATCCACATGGACACTCTTTGGGGGTGTGGGGTCCACGTGCGATGTGAAAGGAGAGTCCACTTCCCCACCCCCTTCGTGTGCTTCATTTGCATCAGGTTCCGAACGAGTAGCTCTACCTAATGTTTCCATGAAACGGCTAAACATACTAGTACTAGGCTGTGGAGCTTCGGGAGGTGCATGGCCTTCTCTCTCAGTGTTTTGGGTAGGGTATGCTTCCATGATTTCTGAGTCGGAGGAGGAATCACTAGCGGCTATTTTAGGGTCTTGGGTGGTGCTACCTTGTGTCCCCGCTGAGGGTCTACAACCTATCGTGGATGGGTAATGGGTGTCCGTATGAACAGAGGCACCCTCAATATGCTCGTATTCTAGCACCCGCCCAGAGCATAAGTGCATGTGCTTTTGATACCCTAAGGTGTCAAAAAGCTGCTCTAGGAGGCCTTGTGACTAGTTTTTTGCGTGTTTTTTTGTTTGTTTTTTTGCTAGATTTTTTAGAGCTTGTCGTGGAATGGGCCGTGTGATAGCTCGAAATGAGCGTATCGCTAGGAGGGACGCGCTGTGCTTTACAGCCCACCGTTTGGTTCTATTTTGCTCCAGAAAAGCCCGAAACAGTCTTTTCCTAGCTAGGGAACTAGGCTCCAAATAGCAAGTCTAAGGGTGCAAGTGGGAAGAGAAGGGAGGAGAGTGGAGGACTTGCCCCACATGCTCTCATTCCCTCTTGAGGGGGTAGGGTATATATATAAGAGTGAGTCTAGTATATATCAGAGGACTGAGGCCTGAGGCCTGGGCCTGGGCCTGGGCTTGGGCTTGGGCTTGGGGAAATGATCCCGATCCCGATCTAACTTTTATACAAACCAACCCGTCCGTTTTTATAATTCACGTATTTTATTTTCGAAAATCTAACCTCCTCCTCACTCACGTTTTTATTTTTTGATTTTTTTTTTCGAAAAAGATTTTTTTTTTTTTTGGGATATTATTTGGTACGCGTTTTGGTGCGCGTTGACCTCACCTAACTATTTACTGTCCCACCTACCTACTGACCTGCTAATCAGTGGTTCACCTAATTACTAACCTGCTTAATTAACTAACTGTGCGCCTAACTGTGCACAAACCAGAAAACACAGAAAATGCAAAAATTGAAACTTGACAGAACTGTGCAGTGCAAACCAGAAAATGCAAAAAACGCAGAAACGCAAGAAATGCTAACTGTGTAAGCTGAAATCGGAGCTTAATAGAACTAACAAAACAGAGCTTAACAAAACTCAAAAAACTTAAATGCAGTCAACAACATTGTGTCTTTCTCTACTGTTTTTACATAACAACAATGATCAAACTTAAGCCGCGCCTTTCCTACATAAAAAATAGCTTCAATACAATTTACAAGTCGCCATTGGAGCTTCACGCGCAACAGCTCCCCGGCAGCGGCGCCAAAAATGTCCAGGCTAGGGACTTGCTACACGCCGTGTGCGAGCCACAAAGGCTCCTAGCACACAGTCATACAACAGACAAGCTCACAAGGAAGAACGGTGTGTCACTCACCTTCCTGCGTAGTTGCGAATGAAGGATTCCCGCGCCGCAAAGAAGAGGGAGACACCGCTACGCCGCGCTCAACCGCCTCGCCGCCGTCGTGCCGCCGCAACGCTCGATCGCACACACACTCTCACACTCTCTCTCTCTCTCTCTCTCACACGCACACACACAAGGAGATGGTGAAGGAGAAGGTGGAGATGGAGCAAGAGCAGCTTCTATTGCACAATGAGAGAATGACTCAATTTTAGGTTTAATTGGCTTTTATCTGAGCTCACCCCATTCACACTTGGGCGCCCATGCTTAGCCAACTAACCCTAGCATGTTCGTGTTAGAGTGCGTCTCTCATCGGCGATCACTCTACCTTTCCCTATTGGACCGACAAGCCCGGTGCCTGACTCTACTTAAATAAATAATATGGTTACGGTGTCCGTCGTAGGCGATAGGGTGTCCGTGAGCCACGAGGGTTAACAACTGCTTAATTTCCATTGGTTGAGCCTGGGGAGGTCCAATAGGGAGTGAGCATGAGCAAATAGGAAGGGGGGTCGACCAAGAGAGAGAGGGTGCTGATTTTTCAAAGGCATTATTCACTTACACACGCACACAATGAATGTGAATGTGTGAAGCACGAGGACTCTCTCTCTCCTTCTCAAGCTTTAATGGAAAGCTTACCACCTACTCCAAGCTTGTGAGAAGGGAGGCCTACACCAACAACTCTTGGCTTTTGATGCAAATCCAACCAAGAGCCAAGCTTCAATGCATGCTCATCCACTCTACCATGCTATTACTAAGCTAAGCTATGCTGATATGAGTGATTATGTGAGGAGATGTACATCTTTCTCATAAGACTACTCCTTCTTCCTCTCAATCTACTCTCATACCCCGCTAGCTCTCACCATCTTCGAAGGTGTGAGAGGTCTTGGGTCTAAGACCGTGAGGGAATTGATGTTGTGTTTGATAAGTGTTTTGCTTAGTGCTTGAAGTTCCTATCTTCATTGCACTAGCTAGTATTGAAGGAACACAAAGAATTGTATTGTAGAATGTCTCTCTTGATGGGAGAAACCATAATACAAAGCCTTTTGGAGGGGAGACCGGCTCCATGCAAATCCGGTCCTCAACTGTTGTCAATTGCTTAATTTCTCTCTCTTTTGAAGTATTGTTCATTCTATCTAACTAGGTGTTATACTTTTTGTTGCTCTCTCCACCCAAGCACTCTTGTTATTCTCATTAGGAATCTATTCTAATGAAATGCTCACTATGTTCACGCTATTTTCCGCTACACACAAGTTACTAGACCATTAAATGTTACAGATGTCATGATTGTGACTATGTTGCAGTATTACATACACTCCTAGTTGCAGATACGCAAAGTGCACATGCCAAGGAGAACCCCTACGCTTGGATGGTCACGACCCTTCTCTCAAGAGATGTGCCTTTTTGCCAAAAGCCACGCTCCTTCGACGGCTGGTCACACCCCTTCGCTCTACGGTTGCGACTCTTCATCCAATGGTTGCAGCTCTTCATCAAAAGGATGTGTCATTATGTCTAAAGTCGCGTCTCTTCACCATGAGACGTGTCTTTTCATTTGTGTCTCTTTGTCTCCTATATAAGGAGCCTATTGTACTCAATTTTGAAGCATTCATTCAATCAATCAAACACACATTCAGTCTCTTGAGTCTCAGTTTGATCCTAAGTATGAAGTTTTAAGTCTTAATTATAGGATTAGCACCACTAATCCTCACAGTGGTATCAGAGCAATTTTTTTTCTGGGACCCAAAGGTTGTGAGCCTCTCACCCTCGCCATTACGTGCTAACCTTTTTTAGAGTTGTATGGAAGTAGAAGAAAGATGGAATTCAACTTTTTCGCCGATGGTATGAGGTAACTGGTTTAATTCTACGCATATAAAAGAAACATAAACACAACAGGATAGCCATGAGTGTGTGCAATGTACCCCACAAAATTATGCACTCTTTCGCTTCTTCGTGCTCGCACCCTTTCTAACGAAAGGTCATCGCGATTGGCCACTTCTCCTATGAATGGTCGCACCTTTTCCCAAGGTGATGTGCCCCTTCGCGGCACCCTTCCCCACACAACCCGAAGGGTTGAATTCTGGAAACGCTGAGCTGATTGCTGAATTAACACTAGCTGATTTGCTGGGCTGAATTGCACCTCTGCTCTTGCACCCCTTCATGCGAACACACTCACAGCAAGTAGCCTACCCTCTTTTCTTCCACGCTCGCACCCCTTCGGCTGGCAAGGCAATCTCTCTCCTAAGCGGCAGTGCACGAAATCTGGTTGCGCTGAAGAGTTACGTTAGCTAAAATTTTATGTTGGGAATTTAACGCTAGCAGCCACTTGCAATTTGACATTTAAATTATTATACAAACACTTAGCCGGCCTTTCCCCAAATTAACCCCAAAATTAAAACCCAATGTGAATAGCACCCTTATAATTTTTAAACCCCCATGTGACAGCCCCTTCAATTAAACTTATAAAAAAGTGTCAAAAAGCCAACGATGCACCACTTTATTCGAAGGTTCTCCTCCGGCTTCTCCTCCCACTGCTGACTTGGTGTGCACACTTTGCACGCATTACCCTTCGCCAACGAGAGCAATTGGATAACCTGTTCAAAAAATAAAATAAAAAATTCCCGGACAACATTTTGCTCAACAATTTCACTCCACCTGTAGTGATTGTGATTCCGGATTCTCCTACTCAAAGCTGGACATTATGCAAACTTATTCCAAAAGGACTTTTCACTCTTTGAGCATCCGACCCAAAACCTGCACCTGTTCGTTATTCTCTTTGAGTCGTAACCATGCCGAATTCTCAGGACAGAGGTGGTCAATTTGACGATGCCCTTACTCTTATCAAAGAGCAGATGGCCACACTTTCCACAAGCCTCGCATCACTTCACAATCGCTTGGATCAGATACAGACGCAAAATACTTCTCGGACGACTAATGCTGCTTCGCACCAGATCCAACTAAAGAGGTACACAATTGCGAATTTCAATTGCTTTATAAAATTTTTAATGTTGCACATAAGAAGAAGCTTGATGTTAAATGGCCGAAACCATATAATGGTCTCCGGGACAAGCACGTGCTGGACCAATGGCTATTCAAAATGGAGGTCTACTTGTCCAACACGGACTTAGTCGCTCGAGAGTAAAAAAGTTGCACTTGCTAGTTCTTTGCTCAAGGACACATCATTTCTTTGGTGGCAACGACACGTTACTGATGGTAAACACACACCTTCTTGGGATAAATTCTTGCGTGCTATTCGCAAGGCGTTCGAATCTACCAATGCAGATTTTCATGCCCAGTCCCCTCTTCACCGCTTGAGCCAAACAGGTTCCTTGGCTGCGTATATCACAATGTTCCAAAGGCTAACTCTGGAGATAGAGACCCTTTGTCCCTCTGATAAACTTTAAAGTTTTATTGACGGACTCGAACCCAACCTGAACGACGATGTGCACAAATACAACCCTACCACCTTGGATGCTGCAATAGCCTATGTGGAGCGTCTTGGCGATAATCGGTGCCCTATACAAAATTTTCTCCTTGGTGATTGATCTTCAAATAGCGCTCTATTTTCATAGCACGATTGCAGAGAAAGCTATAGCCAAAGTCAATAGCAACAATCTCAGTTCAGACAGCAAGCAACGAAGCCTTATTCAACTTCAAGGTTCTATTCTCAAGATCGACAATCTCAAAGTAGATCTTCTTTAAATGCTCCACTTGATTGTGGTAAAGGATGTGATTTTTCTCAAGATCGGCGTTCCAATACTCAACAAGGCTCTTCCTCAAATGCTTCTTCGACTTCAAAGAAGGATGGTTTATGTACAATTTGCGGTGGTGACCATAGATGGTATCAATGTCCAAAGAGACCAAATCCGTCTAATTTGAAAACAAATTCCAACGCGGAAACATCATCGAATGCTGAACAACCAACTTCTGTTCAAGATAAAGGAAAATCAGTGGTCAATACAATTCATGTCTCAGAGGATACGACTATTCTTATAAAGCATGCTCGGTGCAATTCTTCAGTTTTTGAGCCTCTTTCAAAGCAAGTTTTGAGTCTTCTTGAAACTCTCAATGGTCGCTCCATCAATGTTTTGGTGGAGAGAGGATACTCAAATAATTTCCTCAGCACTCAGATAGTTCGACAGCTTGGCTTGCCAACTCAGAAGACATCTCACTTATTTGATGTGGAATTGAGCATATGGATCAATTTTAACTTGTGATGAGACAGTTCGACAGTTGCAGTTCGATATTCAAAATTATGCAGATCAACTGGATTTCAAGGTCATGCCTTTATCTTATTATGACATGATTCTTGGTCAGTATTGGTTATTCCAGTACGATCCAGTAATTAGTTTTCGAGGACATACTATTAATTTTTTCAAAGATGGACGTGAACTGGTTTTGCACGGGCTTTATCATGCGGACAAGTGATTCAAGCCTCACGTGTACAAGTCAAACGGCATGATACAGTGGATTATGAAACGAATATGATTTTTGATGCAGATGCCGAAATTATAGTTGATGAATTTTTGAATTCATTTACTTCTCCTGAACCAATTGATGAAGACAAAGATGTTCATGCAAGAAGTTTTTCCAAGCGATACTTTCTTACCAGACAAAGATAAGGATATGGTTGCAGATTCCGAGTCTGAAGACGACTATGCTTTCTTTGATTCTTTGCTAGATGATGATATGCCAATTGCAGGTCATGAAGTGAAAGTTTCAGAAGAATTTTGGGATTCATTATTGGAAGATGATTACATTCTCAAGCCAAAATCCTCTCCAATGTTTCGTAAAGATGACGTTACTCCCTTCGAAGAATGCCTTGAGAAGATTTCCTCTTCACCAAATATTTCACAGTTACTGGAAGATCTTAAACGAAAAATCTTACATTGCATGAAGGATTTTGAAGATCAATCTCTTGTTGCAGTCAACTTGATTATGCCCGATTCCTCTAAAACATCTTTGAATAATGCAATGACATGGGATCTAGGAGTCAAAGCAAAAAAGGTTTCACAAGAAGCAAAGATTCAAGACAAAGGTTTTGGATAACTCAAAGACAGAAGATTTTCAAAGATTCAATGCTTTTCAAGAGTTCTATCAACATCAAAAGTCATTTCTTTGACACGGGCTCTTATTTTAAGTGGGAGGGAATGTCATGATTGTGACTATGTTGCAGTATTACATACACCACTAGTTGTAGATACACAAAGTGCCATGCCAATGAGAACCCCTACGCTTGGATGGTCACGACCCTTCGCTCAAGAGACGTGCCTCTTCCCCAAAAGCCCAAGTCCTTTGACGATTGGTCACACCCCTTTGCTCTACGGTTGTGACTCTTCGTCCAATGATTGCAGTTCTTCGCCGAAAGGATGTATCTTTACGTCTAAAAAGTCTTCACCATGAGACATGTCTTTTCATTTATGTCTCTTCGTCTCCTATATAAGGAGCCTATTGTACTCAATTTTGAAGCATCATTCAATCAATCAAATACACATTTAGTCTCTTGAGTCTCAGTTTGATCTTAAGTATGAAGTTTTAAGTCTTAATTATAGGATTAGCACCACTAATCCTCACAACTGGTCAGCGATTCGTGCTAATAATATGGTAGCTGTACGAATTTTTGCAATTCACACTAAGCTTTTCGGGGCGCCATATTTTGGTCCTATTGCTTTTAGAAGTGTAGCTTTCATGTAACAATTTTTGGGATAGGCCAAGGGCCTTTGTAAGTGTGCACATGGCCTCCTTATCCTCAGATTAGCTTGGGAGCATTGAGAGAGGAACTCCGCCATGACATGTCGACTCTCTCTCTCTCTCTCTCTCTCTCTCTCTCTCAAGTGGTGATATTGGAGTGATGCCCCACATGACGGTGCGAGACCTATGGGACCACACTCAAAGTTGCTACCTGGAATTATAATGGATCTATGCGCCTTGATGTGGATGCTTCTGAGGATAGTTTTACTGGGAGAGACATCATTTTCTATTATGAGACACATAAGATCCCTGGGTAGTCTATGCCTCACATCACTGGATACAGATGGGAGACAGTCTGCAGAGGCAGGAGACACGATCAGAGCACAGAGGGCGGGGCTCAAGGGGAGTGGAAGTGTTATTCAGGGAGGAGTTGTAGCCATTGATACATATAGATAGCCCGCAGGGATGAGTATGCTAGGTACATGTGGGTAAGATTGAGAGCAGAGACATGCAAATATCTCTACATTGCCATTTGCTACTTCCCCCAAGTACGTCAGTATATGCCCCACCCAGAGGACAATCACCCTTTTCTATTTTGGATGGGAGTTATCGAGATGGTAATATTATCATTCTAGGGGACTTCAATGCTAAGACTACTCACCACCAGACAGTTTTTGTGCTCTATCTTGATGTATACATTGCACTACTGCTTTACACAAAAAAATAAGAGTATTTGATTGTAATGTAGCAATAACTATCTAGTTTTCATGTTAAAAATATGTTCCCAAAAAACTTTTACATTCATCTTGATATACTATTTGCTGAAACTCATCATCTTATAATGTCATTGACAAAAAAATTGTTGCAGGTAGTGGAGGATTTATCATTCATTCCCACAACAAACTTGGCGGAAACAAAGCATGCCAGCTGGTTAGCAAGCAAGGGTAATAAAGAGATGTTGAGCTTGTATGATGCATGTGTATTTGATCTATCCAATTCATTGCTTCAAAGCGTAGAGATGCTAGCTTTTGTGGAGGGCAAATATCATGGGGATAGATCATTTGCAAAAAAGTTGTCTCGTCGTGTAGAACAAAGGGAAGCACCCACACCAACAGCTATTGCAAGAGAGATTGAAGATCACATAGGGGGACTCCTCTCTATCATCATCCAAGTGTTGAAGGGGGTAATGTTATAGTATCTAGGAAGCGAAAACAAACGGGACATGTCAAATGTGAGGAAAAAAATGCTTCACGTCGATCGGAGTACCTGACACAAAATGTTGCTAGAAATCAAAGAGGTACGCAAGTAGCAAGCGGAGTGGCCCCTCAACAATGCGACAAATATCATGAGGATTTGGTAGTAGAGGAGACTGACATACATAAGACAATATGGAAAATTCGTTGAATACCAAAGTGTAGTAGAGTGCAATGCCAAGGATGTTTGGGTCTGCAAGTTAGAAAATTCAAAAAGAGCATAAAAAACACCGGTATAGGGGCAACGACACCGTCCTTTTGGGGGATGAGAACTTGGGATAATGGAATAGATAGTGCTTATGGAAGAGGCTCAAAGGCTCAATTTATGTGGTTCTGCAATGACATTGTGGATCACACTTGGCAAATTTGCAACACAATCACACACTTTCCAGCTAGAGTACCAAACATCTAGCTTGCAGAGACGGGAACAAACTTAACAACTAGTGAATTGATGAATTTAGAGGTTGCAGGATACACAATGAAGAAGAGTGAAATGACAGATTCACACAATGTGCATGATCAACCATGTATCTCAATTGCAGCCTCAAAGCAAATAGACTCAGCAGTTACAATGGAAGCTCAAATTGTACATCATATTGTTGTTAAGGTCAACACAAAGGAAAAATTCATGGTTGATACAGCTAGTTCACGTGTCTGAGGCGAGTTGTATGAAGTTCACATAATCTCGCAAATAGTCCAATTTGTACATGTGGAGACTTTGTTGGCCAAATAGCATATTTATTGTCTCTTCCTTCACTACTTTGGATTGGATGTGAACCACAACATGCTTATCCATCAAAGCAAGCTCACCAATGAAGGTCTACTTTAAGTGTTCAATTATTGTCGTACTATGTAAAAGATAAGAAGCACCCTATAAGTAGTGTATCCCAAGAAGAGCCATGCCATATGATCTAATTTACTCCCTCTCTCCTTTTGTAACATTCCACACTAAATCTCTCTCTCTCTCTCTCTCACACACACACACACACACACACACACGTATGTATCTATATATTGATAAAATAAAAAAATATTTATATATAAAATTAATTGTATGGATAAAGTCACGGATCCAGCATTGCAAATTTACCAATAACAAGCGCACATACATACAAATATACATACATGTACACAAATACTTATATATTTATATATTGCACATATATAAAATTACCTCTATTGCTTCTATTCGTGGGCATGCCCTAGTGATTTATCACCTACCCGGATTCAGTGCCATTGCGCGCACGCGCCACCTTGTTGTTAAGCAGACTGGCCGTGTGTTCGTGGACTCTTCAAAGAAGCTGCTACTTGGGGTGGGCTCGAGGAAACGCTGGCTCAGTACTTTATGCGAGAATCGCCTCAAGGTCTGAGGCTCTGCACTTAGACGAGACGCCTCCTTCAACTCACAACACCCAATCTAGAGAAGAATCTTACCGTTAGACGAGACCCCTCTCCTTCAATTCACAACACCCAGCTAAATTTTCAGAGCAGAATATTCCATTCTCGAAAAAGGTAATTTACCCCCCGGCATCAGAGATGGATGGGAACAGAAAGAAACCAGCCAATCGAAGCCTAAGCAAGAAGAAAGACCAAAACCGGAGAGGCAGATTCGATGCAGAGAAAACCCGACAGAAAAAATCTCCTTTCAGCCCAGAGAAGAGTAGACACAGTGGCCAGGGTGCTGATCACACGAGGGCTGTAAGGAATATTGCCAGCTCCTCCCTCCATCCTACCAGGTTTCCAGTCTGCCTCTCTCATCCATATTCATGTGTTCAGACCGATGGTTTTAATGGGTGGTTTGGGGCTTTTGGAGTGGTGTAATGTCTCACGCACAATCAAACATGTTTGATAGTTCAAAAGCTCTCAGGTGCCACAACGATGGAAAACTGGAATTAAATTTAAACTCGATGCTGCTATTGGGACAGTCGGTAGATGGAAAGGAATGCAATAGTGTTCGCCTGCCAAGAGGTCCAAAAAAGATAAATCATGTAAAACTTCCTTTGGTGTGAAATTTTTGCACTGTAGGGTCATTGGCCGTATGGAACTTCGTTTGTTTCTGGTTGTAGTGACTGTGCCTGGAAATTGAAGGGTGGCCTTGTCCTTCCTAGGGAAGGGGAATTCCCTTAGTTGGCCTTCGGGGAGGATGGGCCATCATACACTTGGCCCGTCATCATGCAAGGCAAAAATGCACCAACCCGTCACTCGATACCCCTTAATTTTCTTGCTCCTCTGAAATATTCACTTGCTTTTGGTGTACCATTCGTTGTTCCTTAAGAGGAGCTAGCATATTAGCAAACATACTAGGTATTCTTTAATAAAATTTGATCATTAGCAAATTATTAGAATATTGGTATATTATATCTTAGTGTTTGTCTCTTATGCGAAGCCATGCAAAGGCCACAAATACATTGAGATTTGAGAGAGAGAGAGAGAGAGAGAGAGAGAGAGAGAGATTGCCGAAGTGCATCTCCCTAGATTCCACTTAATCTTGATTTCCCAAGATCGTGGAAACATATTGGTAGTATTTGCAACTCCGAGACAACTCTCTCTCTCTCTCTCTCTCTCTCTCTTCTCTCTCTCTCTCTCTCTCTCTCGCACACACACAAATAAATGTCCAGATCCACAACTCAAAAGGCTTGCTCTTCTGTATCACGGTGATGGTTCGGTTTCGAACCCGGAGAGTCGCATCATTCTTGTCATGCTAGGGCATGCCCAAGAGAATGTCGCAGTTGCCCAACTTCATAATGTGGAAATCAGCTTTTCCATGATAATCTTGGATAGTCACTGGAAGAGCACCAATGAGCGGTAACACTTTCTGAGTTTGCCTTGTAGCTAGCTCAACTTCAATTTCTCCATCCTCTTCATCATAATCAAAGTGCATCTGCTTTAAGAATATTGGATGGATGTTATTCTCCATAGCTCCGGGGTCAAAGAAGATCAAGGCTTTCAAGCCGTTGACTTTTCCATAAGCTTTGCATGATGCATTAGAATCCTCGAGGTGTATACCATAAATATCGGGTACTAGTCCAATAGCAGGTCTAGCCCCGGAGGTGGCCTCGAGGATCTCTCTGACATGGGAGCAGAAGGTTGCTCTGAGGACGTCGAGGCTCGCTCAGGACATGTATTAAATATATGCCCTGTTTGGAAACATTCAAAGCATCGGCCTTCTTGTTGAGGCTGGTTTCCACGGGATTTCCGAGAATTTGTTCGTTGCTGCTAGGAGTTCCGAAGTTGCTTCCGTGGTAAACTCCAACTTTCCTTTCATCATTTTGTAGCCGACCGCGGCATGGTTCATAAGCTCTTGCTTCGTGGGGATTTGCTATGCATTCGGGTAACTTGTTTGCTTTATAAATTTATGAATGAAGTAGAAGTTTTTGAAGATGACTTTGATTTATGTATGAAACTAATGTTTTATGGAAGAACCTGCTATTTGTGAACAGATAACTGGATTGAGAATGAGATGAGAATTTGGAGCAATGACAGCTCCAAAATGAACATAACCAACAATAAGAATCATGAATTTTGAATCATGCTGAATGATCGAATAGAACTGTCGTGAGCGCATCAAGAGTTCCTGCGGGATGAGATGGTCACACTGAATGATTGAACCACTGTTCAGTAATTGATGGATTGGGATTCTCAAAAATGATTAGTCGCACATGACAATGCTTGAGTGCAGATGGAATGATTGACCAAATGACTGCAGCATTTCGGTCTTGAGAAATCTATGGACATGATTGCAATATGGTATTAGTTAATCTGATATTAGTGAGATCCGGGATGGATCTAGATGCAATCACTAAAGACGTTGCTAGGAATCATGGTCCTAGATCACAACGAAATCTATTGACATGATCGCAATATGGGATTAGTTAATCCAACATCAGTGAGGTCCTGTGCGGATCTAGATGCGATTGCTAAATACGTTGCCAGGAATCATGGTCCTAGACTCTATGTGATACGATTTGAATGTGATGTGATTGTTGTCTTCGTTCAAGTGTTGGATTTGTGTCGCCTAGTGAGTCGGTACTTAGAGTCAGTGTCTATCAAATTGGTTTATGGTTTATGTCTGATTTTGCAGGCGTAATCGAGGGCGATTATGATTCTTTCAAGAGGGGGGTATGTCACAAACCGATGACATGGCATGACCACCCGGGTAGGACCAAAGGACAAGCTGTATGGAATCCCGGAATCTGCGTTGACTGTTAACTGTACTGAATCCCGAAAAATTGCGTTGACTGCGGACGTGGCAGACTGTACGGATTTTCGCGAACTGTGTTGACAGTTGATGACGTGGCAGACTGTACAGATTTTCGTAATTTGCTCTAATTGCTTTTTTGGCAGTTTTTGGGAACAAGTTGCTTTTGGGACAGTTTGCTTTTGAGTTTACTGCTTTTGGGGCATCCCTTGTAAGAATAAATAGAACCAAGGAGCCTCACTATTCAGAGCATTTGTACATAGAGTTTGAGAGTAGAGGACCCCTTGGGTGTTGTACTTTGCTCAAGGCTCAAGCATTAATGTAATAAGAAATGAACAACCTTAAGCACTTCAAGTAACAACCGAACTGAATATGCACGACACACGAGACAAGGAGTGGCGGAGTTTCATCCCAAGAGAGCATTGCCCCCAAATTTTGGTGTCCCTTTCGGTATTTCTTTATATTGCTTGAACTCAATACATTGTCGGTACTCCATCCTTTGCACCTTCACGTAGAAGCATGCCAGAGAATGAGCCCTTGGCTCATATTTAAAGGCCCTTGGCCAATCAAAAGCAGTTACATGAAAAGCATCAAACTCTAAAAGCAACTGGTCTAAAAGCTGCTAGCGTGTTTTGTGGAAATCTGTACAGCTGCCACGTCATCAGCGTAAAACGCGGACGTCCGTACAGTTCCCACGTCAGCATGTCAGCGCGAAATGCGGCGTGTCCGTATAGTGCCACTTCATCATCTTTTTACGTCTACTTCTAGTACCTTGGGTCCCCATCGGACGGGGTCTCATAAGTTGGTAAAGACTTCTTCTGTTGCTTCTTTTTCTGTTGCTACTGCTTCTTAGGGTTTAGGCCCCCGACCGGGGATCTACAAGTTGGCTCCGTTCTTCAGTGGCTTGACATGTCAGCAGTTTGTGACATCCCCCCTTCTTGGAAGAAAGCAATCGTTCGTGATTATCGTATATCTGTAAAACAACTCAAGCTAGCTCAAAAATTTGTGAGGGTCAATCCGAGGGACAATCAGTTTTCTCAATCCAGATTGGAGCTCTTGATATTCTGGGTTGTTGGCTTCCCATAAAAATCTCATCCAATAAGGAGTCTCATTCCAGATCGTAGCTCTTGATATCTTGGGTCGGGGCTTTCTAGAAAAATCTCATCCAATAAGGAATATTTAATGGTTGGCACATCACAATGCAACACAAATGCTCACATATGCATGTTACAAGACATAGAAACATAAAGCCGCCGATGAACGTTCCCCCCGCAAATAACCATCTTGGTCCGGGTCATGAGCTATTCAACGACTCCCTCATCACTCCTCTTGCAAATAACCTAAAAAGGTCCAGGTCATGAGATATAGAGGCCTTCTACAACCAAATCCCCCCCTAATTGTAGCCTGCATTGTTTGGAGGTGTTGAGAGTAACCACTGCTCAGACTTCTTAATACTCTCCCTGTAAATAACCATCCAGGTCCGGGCCATGAGTAACAACAATACTCCCCTCGTAAATAACCACAAGGGTCTGGGCCATGAGCAAAATGTCAGATGTAGCGGAAGAGAATAAGGACTTGCTCGGATCTAGTACTCCGCACACAAACACAAGGGACACTTTACTTCACTTGAAAGAACTGAACTGAACTGAAAGAAAGAGAGACGAGAGAGAGAAAAGAGACGACACAGGGATGTCGGGTCGCAACCCTCAAGGCCCCCCTTGCTCTGTTGCCAGAGCAAGTACTTTCTTTATTCTTACACAATGCTGCTACAATGACTAAATGCTGAGATGCTGATGTTAATGGGTAGTGATGCTACCGATGCTGGGTACTGAGGTACTGAAGGGGTACCGATGTACTGAAGGGGACTATGTCGAAGACAATGATGTCGACGTCGGGTACCTCAAGTTCTATGTCGAAGACAGGGAGGTCGATGACGAGGTCTATGTTCGAAGACGATGAAGTCGACGACAAGGTACTAAGGGTCTTTGTCGACGACGGTACTGTGTCGAAGACGACGATTCTTTGTCGAAGACGGTGATGTCGACGACGGGGTCTATGTCGAAGACGATGATGTCGAGGACGGATTCTGCTGGTCTATGTCGATGATGATGATGTCGATGACGATGACAATGGTGACTGTGACGATGACCACGATGGTGTCGTCGTCAAGTTCGGGACTGCGATGGCGATGATGAAGGACGTCGTCAAGATAGGGATCTGCGATGGCGATGGCGATGGCGTCGTCGTCAAGATAGGGACTTCGACGACGATGACGATGGCGACGACGACGTGGTGTTGACGATGACGGCGTTAAGGCTGAAAACTGAAAACGCGAGGTGTTTTGCGCAGAGTTACCCGGAACGCGGAACGGGAACGGCGACGGGCCTCCCTGCGGAACGGGGGAACGGGAATGGGCCTGGAACGGGAACGGCGCGGAACGGCAGGCTAAAAAAACACCCAAATATTATTTTTTTTAGCGTTATGTGTTTGAATACAAGTAGTATTAGAGTCCTTTGACTCTAATACCCACAAAAAACACGATTCGAAGACCATTTAACCTTATTATGACTTGATTGGGATGTGAGGCGCCCAGAGTACATAGCCAGATGAACAACATAGCTAGATGAACAACAATGAGCAAACACAATGCCCATAGTACATACACAATGCTCTCAAATAATTGCAAGAGTAGTAGTCAGAGATAACACTTTGGAATTAATTATGGCTAACATAGTAACAAGCCTCAAGGGCCGCCAGCGGCCAAGGTGCTACAAAAAAACCAAAGGGGGGCAAAGTTCAAACCAGACTTCAGTGACCACAATACCAAAAGACTGAAGGTGACAAATACCATAAAGATGCTAGTAGCTACAAATGGCAAAGAGGGCAAGGCTCAAGCAGCCATACAAAAAGGTGGATAAATGGCAAAGACTCAAGACTCAAGAGCCACTAGCCTGAGAGGCCTCCCAATCCGTAGTAGCCGGCTGTAAATCATGCACATCCTCCCATTCCTCATCATCGAGGTCTAGGTCCGGCTCGATCTCAGCCACAGATGAAGTACCTGGTGTTGGTGGATGTGCATCTCCACCCGCCTGAGAAGCCTCTTGCTCCATCTCCCACTGTGTAAAAGGATCTGTCTGTTTGTCTGTACTCTTGCAAAGCATTTTCAAATTTGCGCTGACGAAGACAAGATCATTAGCCTTCTCCACTCCAAGCCGATTCCTCTTCTTGGAAGCAATGTGGCTAAAGGTACTCCACAATTGCTCCAAGCATGAGGTACTAACTGACTGGCTGAGAATACGGATCGCCAATCTCTGAAGCTCAGGGCCATCATAGCCATAGTCCTCCCACCAAAGCACTGAACCTATTTTCCTGCGATCAATCTGAGCATCTGGACTGCCAAATGACCCTCGCATCTCTCTGTACTGTCTCAGCTGATCTCTGACAATGCGTCGCCCATCTTTGTCTAGAACCATCTTGTTTAAGATCTCTGTAAATTGGTTCATGACTTCCCTATCTGTCTCTTGCCCTGCACCTTGGAACTCTGGATCCACCATGTACGCTACCCCGTGTAAAGGAGAGGCATATGAATTCCACCTCGAGCTGCAAAGCGCATGGATCTCCTCATATCGCTTTGCGTTCGGCTCAAGCTGTGCAAGCTGCTCAATCATGCGGTCCATTGCCTCATAAATCTTGCCAATGCAAGGATCCATGCCATCCAGAACTCGAAGCAAATGAACCACCGGTTTTACCTGTGCATCTAGACTCTTGAGCTCCTTCCAGAACTCAAGATCCTCTGCCTTATCCTTGCACAAAATCCCTGCAACTGTCTTTGCATAGGGGGAGGTGGTGAACTCATCACTGATGAAGACGTGTCGGACCGCATTTTGACATTCAGACAACCTGCGTACAAGAAGAAAGTTGAATGCGAAGCGGGTATCTGAATACTTTAGAAGCA
This sequence comes from Adiantum capillus-veneris, assembly GCF_014529385.1. NCBI lineage: Eukaryota > Viridiplantae > Streptophyta > Polypodiopsida > Polypodiales > Pteridaceae > Adiantum > Adiantum capillus-veneris. The sequence continues at coordinate 23,376,515 of NC_140943.1, forward strand.
CTTTGCCGCCCGACCTCTTGAGGTACTCACTCCGAACCAAGTTGTGATTGTTGATGAAAGTAACCATCTTCACTGCATCAGCAATGACTGGAGCAATCCAGTCTAGCTTGCCGATGTCTTTCAGAAGGTTGTTCAAGCAGTGTGCCATGCAAAAGCACACTGTCACATGCGGATAGTGGCCCTCTATGATAGCTGCTGTTGCCTTGTTTGATGCCTCCCCATCTGTGACAAAGGCCACCACGTGTTGCTCACCGATGGTTTCTATGGCTGTTGTCCACTCTGCAGAGAGGACATTGGCGGACTTGCCACTCTCAGTGGCATCATGAGAGTGCACAAAGTACATCTCTCCACTGGAGTATGCGACGAGACCATGGATAGATCTCTTCCTTGTATCGCTCCACCCGTCAGCAATGAGGGAAATGCCATGTTTTGCCCAAAGACGCTGAATGTTGAGGGTTGCTTGCTCCACGATAGCCTTCTCTCGATCGAGCAAGGTGGTTCGGAGAGCCTCTGAAGATGGCGGCACATAGCCGGTGCCATACTCTCCTATCCGTTGCACCATGACTTTCCAATACTCCGACCTATTTCGATCAAACATAGAAGAGGTTAGTATCAAAAAAGTGGAAACGACGATAACGGAAGAAATGAGAGAGAAGATTGATGAATCATAAAACAATGTACATACCTCGCTGCGACAAATGGGATATGGTCGTGATAGAAGAATCGGGCCACGGCCGCATCCACCTCTTCTTTCTTCTTTGGGTCCCAAGAGGTGGTAAGGGTCTTTTGGCGACGAATTGAACCTTTTGAAGATGCACCAACACCTACACCGGGTAGAGAGGAAGAAGGGAAAATGAGGGTCTTTGGATCAATACCTTTGCGTGCCGGCTTGGCTTTATGGTTGAATTGCCGATCCTTTTCCTCGAGCTCCTTCCTCTTCTCGATGGTTACGTTGGCACAAAATTTCACCTCATGTCCCGGCACTCGAAGAAAGTGTGCCCTCACTTTGTCATGCCCCCCTTTCCGCGTGTAAGAGCATAGCTTGCATCCCCATGCACGAGAACCTCCCGCCGCCGACAAGGTGCCCTCCGAGGTCACTTCATCCCACCACGACCATTCCTTCGCCTTTTGAGTGTTGCCCGCATGAACGGAGGGGGTTGAACGAGAAGAAGAGGCCATGGATGATGGATTATCCGTGAAAGAGAGAGCTTGATCTTGAACTTTGAGAGAGAGAGGCTTGTCGCTTGATTCCGTGAGAGCTTGAGCCTTGAGCCTTGAAAGTTGAGGGTTAGAACTTAGAAGTTAGCCCAAGAGAGAGAGAGGTTGAGAGCTTGAGCCTTGAGGCATGCCGCGGCGCCACACTATGGCTTGAGAGTTGAGAGCAAGCTAGGGAGAATGAGCTTGGCTTGAGAGTTGAGAGCAAGGCTCAAGCAAGGGAGAATGGGCCTTGAGGCTTGATGAGTGTGTGAAGAATGGGGGAGGAGGGGGGCATTATATACTTTTTTGACTGCTGAAAATGGCCGTTGGCTGCCTAACAGTCATTTTTTTCAATTCAAAAACTGCCGTTTATGGCCGTTGGGGCCGTTCCGGCCGTTCCGGCCGTTCCGTCCCGTTCCGGTCGTCCCGTTCCGGTGACAGTTTCTAGCCGGAACGCCGTTCCGTTCCGACGTGTTCCAGAAAATCCCAGCCGGCCGGAACGCCGTTCCTGCGTTCCAAGGCCTGAAATGTCCGTTCCCTGGTAACACTGGTTTTGCGGGGGATCTGCTACCTACTGCGGCAACCATGCGGCCTGGATCTGCAACTACTTCGCCGGGCTAGGACTGAAATGCAAAAATGTTGGCTGATCTGACTGAAATCTGAAAACGCTGCCTGATCTGTTGAATATTGAAAACACTAGATTTGGTACTAGATGGGGAATCTGGCGAGGATTTGCAACCTGGTGGGAGCAAGCTCTTGCGAGGCTAAGGCTGAAAACTCAAAACGCTGGGCTGTCTGCTAATAACTGAAAGCGGTAGGCTGACGTGGGTCTTCTTCGAAAATGCTAGGTCTCTTGCTGAGGTGCTGCCTGCCTGCTGAGGTACTGCTTGCCTGCTGGGTGGTTCACGCGGTAAAATGCCTGGATGATGAAATGACTGTTCTTGTGCAAGAGAGGGTATGCAAGTGTGAATGGCCTGGACATGCTCGTCCTGCTAGAGGCCCACAAAGGTTCCAGGCTCAGTCCTAAGCTAAGACTCATGCTAGACTATGGCAGAAGTGTGGCCATGTGGCGCAAGTGAAGTGCGCACGTGACTTCCCCCCCTTGTAAAAGTGAGGCACAGTTGCCGAACTTCTATTTGTACTTCTGATGCTGATTAATGAATGCTCCTTATGTCACAAAGTGATGACGTGGTTGCTCGAAACCCTAATTCTGCTGAAACCCTAATCCTAAAATAAAAAACCCTAATTCTGCCCAAAACCCTAATTCTACCCTAACCCTAACCCTGATTTGTTGACGTGGCGGGCTGACACGTGGCCTGCTATACGGACACCAGCGTGATTTACGGAAAGCTGGGTGATTTTGGCTTTTGCTTTTACTCAACGCAAGAGATGAGAGAGAGAGAGAAGCTTTTGCTTTTATTTTATCAAAGCGTAGAGGAATGAGAGAGAAAAAGCTTCTGTTTTATTTCTAAAAGCTTTTGATTGGACAGCTTTTTGGAACTTGCTTTAGTTTATAAGCAAGAGAGAGAAAGAGCCTTTTCTTTATTTATGGGCTTTTGATTTTTAGCTTTTGGGGCTCTGCTTTTGGCATCCCTTGTAACTTTAAATATGTGAGCAAGCCTCTCACAACTCAGAGCATCTGAACGCAGAGTCTTGAGTGTGAGCGCCTGCCTGCACTCTTGTACTTTGAACATAGATTAATATAAAAGGAAATACCGAAAGGGGCGCCAGTCTTTGGGGCCAATATCTCTAGGCACGGAACTCGGCCGGGCCAGTGTCGAATAAATTGTGAACTGTGAACTGTTTTGAAGTGGTTCTTTGGTGCTGTCGTGGTAGATTCTTGACTTGGAGTGTCCAAGTCTGTTACATCTTATGTTGTGGATGCATCACCATTGAAAATTCCTTCGAAACCAGGGACTGTGGGTACTGCTGGCGATGTAAACACCGTGTAAGGGGCATTGTCCAGCCTTACTACGTTTACCGAATATCAGTCTGGGCTCTATACCAGATAGTGTTGACTCTGCCTGCTGTAGCAAGAGCTATTTCCCGAACACTGACTGTGGTGAAAACATTGCCGGTGCTGATGGATTGAGGTTTGGTTCCGGAATCCTTTCCAAAGGTTCATGACGAGGGAAATGGATGCATGCTACATGGGAATGTGAATGCAAAAGAGGTTAGGGATCCTGTCTTCAACTCCTTCCATATCCGCATACAAGGCTAGGAGATCTTGGTACTCAAGATCGGGGTTCTCGTGTATCCAATGTCAATCTTCCTTCAAAGACATGGTAATGAAGATGGGATCTGGTGAGTCCATGGTTGGGACTCAGATTCTTCAGGAAAAAAAAACTGGGAGAGGTTCCTTGGGTTCTTGGTCTTGCTTGGGTTCTTGAGTTCTTGAGGTTCTTGGTTCTTCTTGGTACTTCCCTTGAATACCAATGTTAGGTGCAGCGGAAGAGAACAAGGATTTGCTCGGATCTAGTTTTCTGCACACAAACACAAGGGACACTTTACTTCACTTGAAAGAACTGAACTGAACTGAAAGAAAGAGAGAGATGAGAGAGAGAAAAGAGACGACACAGGGATGTCGGGTCCCAACCCTCAAGGGCCCCTTTGCTCTGTTGCCAGAGCAAGTACTTTCTTTATTCTTGCACAATGCTGCTACAATGATCAAATGTTGATGCTAATGGGTATTGATGCTATCGATGCTGGGTACTGAAGGGGCCTATGTTGAAGACGATGATGTTGACGACGGGTACTACGGGTTCTATGTCGAAGACAGGGAGGTCGACGACGAGGTCTATGTCGAACACAACGAAGTCGATGATGAGGTACTAAGGGTCTTTGTCGACGACGACGAAGTCGACGATGGTACTGCTTTGAAGACGGTGATGTCGACAACGGGGTCTATGTCGAAGACGATGATGTCGACGACGGGTACTGCTCGTCTATGTTGACGACGACGATGGTGACTGTGACGATGACGACGATGGTGTTGTCGTTAAGTCCGGGACTGCGATGACAATGACGAAGGTGTCGTCGTCAAGATAGGGATCTGCGATGACGATGGTGATGGTGTCGTCGTCAAGATAGGGACTTCGACGACGACGACGACGGTGTTGACGACGACGGCGTCAAGGCTGAAAACTGAAAATGCTAGGTGTTCTGCGGGGGATCTGCTATTGCAGCATGGATTTGCAACCGTTTCGCCGGGCTAGTACTGAAATGCAAAAACGACAACGCTGGCTGATCTGCTGAATTCTGAAAATACTAGGCTGATTTGGTACTAGATGGGGAATGTGGCGAGGATCTTCAACTTGGTGGGAGCGGGTTCTTGCGAGGCTAAGGGTGAAAACTGAAAATGTTGGGCTGTCTGCTGAAAACTGAAAAACGCCAGGCTGACCCGGGTCTTCTTCTTAAAATGCTAGGGCTCCTGCAGAGGTGCTGCCTGCCTGCCGGATGCCTGCTGTAACAAATTGCTGACGTGTCAAAGCCACTGAAGAACGGAGCCAACCTGCAGATTCCGGCCGAGAAGCCAAAACCCTACGAAGAAGGAGAAAAAGAAGAAGAAGAAGAAGTTTTACAGACTTACAAAGTCTTGATGAGTGGCCTATTTTTAAAGAAGAGTTTCCACCAACTTACGGGACCCCGTTCGATGGGGCTCTAAGTGACATAAAGGCATTAAAAATAAAGCAGAACACACTCAAAAGACTTTGCACATCAAAATATGATGATGTGGCACCTGTACGGACGTTCTGGAATTCGCGGCGGATTTTTAGGGAAATCCGAAATTTTAGGAAAGTGATTTTTTGGGGTCAGTTTTCATATTTGATGTTTTTAGGCTTTGGGCCTTTAAATATGAGCCTTGGGGGCCCTCTCTGGCACTCTTCTGCGCGCAGATTGCAGAGGAGGTGCTCCCCGGCTGTTGTACTTTGCGAATCAGCAGTAATATAAAGAAATACCGAAAGGGGCGCCAAGGTTTGGGGCCAATACTCTTTGGGGTGGTATTCCGCCACTCCGTGTCGTGTGTCGTCTCTCTCTCTCTCAGTTCAATTGTTATTGAATAGTTGTTATCAAAGTGCTAAAAGTCTGTTCAGTCTGTTCTTTTCTATTGGCACGTGGTGCCTGACTTGTGACAGTGGCATCTGAGCACCTACGAAAGAGCAGATAGAGCAAACCGCTCATGTCCTACAGGCATAAGCCATTAAGATCACTTGCAAAAGAAGGATCCAAGATTTGTTTCGAGTCACTGTTTTTCTCAGAGGCAGGGCCATGCAGATGTTGATAGCTACCAAGCAGCATACTCCAAGTACTTGGCAAGCTTTCAAGAAAAATTTTGCACGAAGTTATATGGTTTCTGACATCTTCCTTCGGAGTGCAACTTCTGGCAGAGTGGGGTATCCTGAAATGCTTGCCATGGAAACCCTAGCAGATTATATCTTGAAATTTCACGACATCTCCCAGTAGATGTCTCTTCATGATCAAATGACCTTGGAGGTCTAGTGCGATTGCTATCTTGGGACTACAATCGCCGCCAAAGAAACACTGTTTGTTTAAGAGCTGATGGGCCATGTTGTGCTCGTCTACGACCCTATGGAATGAACCTAACCCTAATTTTTTGGTGCAGGTTTCGGGATGGAAAGTTAGTCGACTTTTCGAGCTCGATTGATGTCGAGATTGCTTTTTAAAGTTTGAAATCTGTTTGAGAACTTGTTTGGTGATCCTGTTTGGAATTTGTTTTGAAATGGATGGTATTTGTTTTGAACCTGTCTTGGTGCCAATTTGAATTGTTTGACTCTGGTTTTAATACTGGTTTCAATGATTGGTGATTTTACTCCCGGGTGGAGTAGTGAGAAATTATGTTTGAGAATGCTTGTTCATACTCATGGCCCGGACACCCTTGTGGTTATTTGCGGGGGGAGTATTGAATGATTGAAAAGTGCTGTTTTTTTACTCATGGCCCGGACCCTTGTGGTTATTTACGGGGGGAGTATTGTTGTTGTGACTCCCGGCCCGGACCTTGATGGTTATGCGGGAGGAGTATTAAGAAGTCTGAGCAGTGGTTACTCTCATCACCTCCAAACGACGCAGACAGCGGTCTGGGGGGCGTTTGGTTGTAAAAGGCCTCTATATCTCCCGGCCCGGACCTTTTTAGGTTATGCGGGAGGAGTGATGAGGGAGTCGTTGAATATCTTCCGGCCCGGACCTTGTTAGGTTATGCAGGAGGGGTGTTCATTGGCGACTTTATGTTTCTATGTCCTGTAACATGCATATGTGAGCATTTGTGCTGCATTGTGATGTGCCAACTACTGAATATTCCTGATTGGATGAGATTGCCTGGGTACGTAATTTTAGTGTATCAAGACACCCGTGGAAGATCAGTACGGTCTGGGTGTGATGGCTAATTTTACTACGCCGGAATATCAAGAGTTCCGATTTGGACGAAAGGAGAAGCTAACTCCTTGATCAAAACAGCCGAGAGGAGAAGCTAACTCCTGATCAAAAGAGCCGAAAGGAGAAGCTAACTCCTTAACAAAAAGAGCAAACTGAATGTCCCTCGGAAAAAAAAAAATTTCAACTAACTTGAGTTGTTTTGCAGATATGTTGTAATCGCGAACGATTATTCTCTTTCAAGAAGGGGAGATGTAACATGCCGATGTGTCAAAGCCACTGAAGAACGGAGCCAACCTTCAGATTCCGGTCGAGAAGCCAAAACCCTATGAAGAAGCAGCAGAAGAAGAAGTTTTATAGACTTACAAAGTCTTGACGAGTGGTCTACTTTTAAAGAAGAGTTCCCACCAACTTACGGGACCCCGTCCGATGGGGCCCAAGTGACATAAAGGCATTAAAAGTAAAGCAGAACACACTCAAAAGACTTTGCACATCGAAATATGATGATGTGGCACTTGTACAGACGTTCTAGAATCCGCGGCGGATTTTTAGGGAAATTCCAAAATTTTAGGAAAGTGATTTTTTGGGGTCAGTTTTTCATATTTGATGCTTTTAGGCTTTGGGCCTTTAAATATGAGCCTTGGGGGCCCTCTCTGACACTCTTCAACGCGCAGATTGTAGAGGAGGTGCCCCCCGACTGTTGTACTTCACGAATCAGAAGTAATATAAAGAAATACCGAAAGGGACGCCAAGGTTTGGGGCCAATACTCTCTGGGGTGGTATTCCGCTACTCCGTGTTGCGTGTCGTCTCTCTCTCTCTCTCTCAGTTCAATTGTTATTGAAGTGCTAAAAGTCTGTTCAGTCTGTTCTTTTTTATTGGCACGTGGTGCCCGTCTTGTGACACCTGCCTCCTTGTGTCCTTGCTACTTTTGCTTCTGTAAACAGACTTGGACACTCCAAGTCAAGAATCAATCACGACAGCACCAAATAAGTACTTTAAAACAATTCACGGATCACAATAGATTTGCACTGGCCCGGCGGAGTTCCGTGCCTAGAGATATTGGCCCCAAAGACCGGCGCCCCTTTCGGTATTTCTTTATGTATTAATCAATGTCAAAGTACAAGAGAGCGGTTAGGGTTTCACTTTGAGACTCTGCGTCTAGATGCTCTCCAGAGTGAGAACCCTCTCCGCTTATTTAAAGTTTACAAGGGATGTCAAAAGCAGAGCCCTAAAAGCTTCCAGTGAAAAGCATAAAAATAATAGCCCAAAAGCTCTTCTCTCTCAAGCTCTCTTTTATTTTTAACAATAAAGCATTCTCTTCCTCTCTCTTGCGTAGAGTAAAAAAAAACTGTCGCAAAAGCAACTGGGAAAAGTTTCACTCTGAGACTCTGCGTCTAGATGCTCTCCAGAGTGAGAAGCCTCTCCGCTTATTTAAAGTTTACAAGGGATGTCAAAAGCAGAGCCCTAAAAGCTTCCAGTGAAAAGCATAAAAATAATAGCCCAAAAGCTCTTCTCTCTCAAGCTCTCTTTTATTTTTAACAATAAAGCATTCTCTTCCTCTCTCTTGCGTAGAGTAAAAAAAAAACTGTCGCAAAAGCAATTGGGAAAAGCTGCCGTAAATTCAGCCCTGCCGTATGATGCCACGTCAGCATGCCAACGCTTTATTCGGGAATATCAGCAGCTGCTAGGGTTAGGATTAGGGTTTAGGACAGTTTTTAGGTTTAGGTTTAGGGTTAGGATTTTTGGCAGATTTTAGGGCTTGCAGGTTTTAGGGTTAGGGTTTGCAGAATAAGGGTTTCAACAGCAGTCAGGGTTAGGGTTTCCCGCATGCTCTCGGGTAGACACGTCATCACTTTGTGACATACCCCCCTCTTGAAAGCATTGTAATCGCCCTCGATTACGCCTGCAAAACAGACAGAAGCCATAAACCGTCTTAGCAGACACTGACTGTTAGTACCTACGTACTAGGAACACATATCTAGCACATGTACCGATCGACAGTCACATCACATGACATCACAGGACATCCAACATTCATTCGGATCTTAGACCATGATTTATAGGCAATGTAGCTAGCAATCGCATCTAGATCCAATCGGGACCTCATCGATGTCCGATTGACTAACCCCTATTGCAACCATGTCTATTCGAGATCAATCAGACCAAAATACTGCAGTCATTTCGTCTATCAGTTCCTGCACTTAAAAGAAGTCAAGAACAAATCAGTATCATAATCAGGGATTCCATTTCATAAAGTCATACAACAGAATACTGTCAGCTTTCAGTATCCCTGAAGCTCAAAGAGACATCAGTGACTCTAGTATCTAAATCAAGGCATCTGTTGACAAAGGAGCGGAGTGACTCCCCTCTTGTGCATCCCACTGCACTAGATTTCCGGCCAAGCTGAATTTAGGGTTCCATTTGGAGTAGACTATGCTAAACCAAAAGCATCGAGGTAAAGTTTCACAATCTGAGGAGTATCTGCTAGGTCCTCCTCCCTCATCCACTTCGCATCCAATGCAGGATAGTTCTTGAACTAAACCAAGAACCGCCTTCGGACTTTATCTTTATTCTTCGTATCCTTATGTGCCAAAATCTGTTCAGGAACAAGGATCTCCTTGTTTTCTTCCACTTCGGGTTGCTCATCAGGCTTCTCATCATCAGGCACATCACCTTTAAAAGGTTTCAAGAGACTCACATGAAATGCATTGTGAATCCTCCAAGTACTGGCAATTTCAATCGGAAGGAGACATCATTTATCTTTTCAGTGATCTGGAAAGGTCCGTAGTATTGCATACTAAGCTTTGGAAAGAGCCTCTCCATTCCCTTTTTCTTTCTCAGGCGTGCCTTCTCAAAATGTAAGAGTACCCAATCATCCTCCTTCAATTTCAAGTCGTGACGATGGCGATCCGCTGCCTTTTTCTGTCGTTCTTGAGACTTCTGCAAAGTCTCGCGAACCTTGGCAAAAGCTGTATCTAAGTCTCGCGTATATTCATCTGCTTCAAAGATCTTATCTTTTGTGCTTAGGAAGGGTGGAACCTTCGCAGCACCTTCAACAATCTCAAATGGCGCCTTCCCCGTTGAAGAGTGTATCGTGTTATTGTAGGCAAATTCCACCAAAGGTAGGTACTTTTCTCATTGAGTCTTCTGATATGAGATATAAGACTTCAATAAATCTAGAACCACTGAATTTGCAATCTCAGATTGCCCATTAGTCTGCGGGTGGAACGATGACGAGAACTGCAACCGCATGCCAATGTTCTCCCAAATTGCCTTCCAAAACAAACTCGTAAATCTGGGGTCTCCGTTGGAGACAATTGTCTCAGGCATGCCATGTAATCTGAAGATCTGGGCCACAAACAGTCTCGCTAAGTGATCCGGCTTGATTGTTTTCTTCACTGGAATGAAATGAGTCTGTTTGCTAAATCTGTCAATAACAGTCCAGATACCATCGTGACCACTCTGTGTTCTCGGGAGATCAAAAATGAAATCCATTGCAATACTTTCCAGGGCGGGTAGGTATGGGTAAAGGCTGTAACAATCCCTGTGCTTTATGCCTGTCAAACTTGACCTTTTGACATACTAAGCAACTGCGCACAAACTCTTTCACATCCTTTTTGAGTCTCGGCTAAAAGAAGTATCTCTTTACCCCTTTCATGGTGGTAGCAATGCCGCAGTGACCCATAAAAGGTGGACAATGGCATTCAGTCATAACCTTTTCCCTCGACGACTGTGTAATGCACAACATGGTTTTTCTCATCAAGTAGCCTTCCCGAATGAAGTATCCTGCTACTGTCTCCCCATCGCGTATCCGTGTGAAAACGTCTACAAAATCTATATCTGTGGCATACTGGTCGACCATATCCTCGAAGCTCCTATGATGTATCGTGGAAATAGCCAGAATCAACGGTTTCCGAGTCAAAGCATCTGCCACCACATTCTTCTGTCCCTGCACATGGACAATCTGTAAGTGAAGCTGTGACAAGATGTTCGCCCACTGCATCTGCTTTTCTGAAAGCTGCTTCTGTGACAAGAAGTAGCGCAAACTCTGATGGTCTGTAAAGACAGTAAAATCCACTCCGAGTAGGTAATGCCGCCACTGAGTAAGAGCATGGATAACCGCCAAAAGCTCTTTCTCATAAATCTGTGCTGTCATCTCCGGCCTTGAGAACAATCGGCTCTCGTAAGCAATGACATGGACTTCTTGCATTAAGACCGCACCCAGACTACGACCACAAGCATCACAATATACTTCAAATGACTTCTGCAAGTCCGGCAAAGTCAAAACTGGTCCTGTAGTCAATTTCTCTTTCAATGTCTGAAAGGTAGTCACCTCTGTGGATCCCCTCGAGAAAGGGACTCCTTTCTTTGTCAAGATATGCAAAAGGGAAGCAACCTCTGCAAACTTTCGAATGAACCACCTATAGTACAAACAGAGTTCCAAGAAGCTTCTAACTTCATGGACATTCTTCAAATCCGACCAAACACGAATAGTCTCTATCTTGGCCGGATCCATTTGCACTCCTGCTGCTGCTGAGACAATGTGTCCCAAAAAGTGTATCTTTGGTAGGAAAAATTCAGTTTTCTTTGCATTAATCACTAATTTGTGATCCCGTAATGCCTGAAAGACCCGAAGCAGATAATCTCTGTGTTCTGCCTCATTCTTGGAGAAAACAATGATGTCGTCAAAGAAAGTGCCAACAAATAGCTTGTACTCTCGAAAAATCCTGTCCATCATCCAGTTAAATGTCGCAGGAGCATTGGTAAGCCAAAAGGCATCACCAAAAACTCAAATAACCCAAAAGTCGTCCGAAAAGCTGTCTTGTAGACGTCTCCCGACGCAATCCTGATCTGATGATATCCACTCTTAAGGTCAATCCTGCTAAAGCACGAGGATCCCTGTAACCTGTCGAGTATATCATCGATCCTAGGAATTGGAAATCTGTTCTTGATGGTGATTTTGTTGAGAGCTCTATAATCGATGCACATTCTTCAAGATCCGTCTTTCTTCAAAACCAACAACACTGGAGAGCAATACGGTGAAGTACTAGGCTGGACAAGACCCTTTTCCAAGAGGTCTTTCACTTGGTTCATAATCTCTTCATTCTGTGCTCGGCTCACACGGTAAGGTGGCCGGTTCGGTGGCGTGCTTCCAGGTATCAGATCAATGGTATGATCTTCAGGACGAGCAGGTGGTAACTCGCGTGGTAGGCCCTCTGAGAAGCAATCGGCGTGAGGGGAGAAAATCTTCGCGTTCTTTATCAAGTTTAGACATATTTGTCCTATCATTATCGCTCAATTCTTTCATAAAGATCGAGTAAACAAACAGACTGGATTTCATTAAGTTAGGAATGGCCGAAGCCGATACAATAGGGACGGACTTGCCCTTCAGTTTAATGTCAAGTACAATTGTTCTGCCCTTCTCTGTAGTCAATGTCGCTTTCCTCGCCCGATAATCGACCACGGCGTTGTTCTTGTGGTTCCAGGAAATCCCTAAGAGAACATCACAACCCTCCAAAGGAATTATGAAGAAGTCCTCATGCCCCAATACCCCTGACAATGCAACCGAAGTTTGCCAATGACAGGTGTAATGGCTACGTCCCTGTCGGGTGCCGCTAGAACTGCCTCCGCAAGTGGTCCCATCCGATCGGGAGTGATCTCGAGCCGCGTCGCCAATTCCGGTGAAATGAAGTTGGCCTTGGCTCCCCCATCAAAGAAGATCAAGGCCTCTTGATCTTTCACTTTGCCCCAAGCTCGGCAAAGTTTTGTACTCTCGTCCATGGTGTTGGGATCGGTAACCACACAATCTGGAACCAGTCTTGTTTTCATCTTGCCTTTTTGTCCACGTCCTTAGCTGCTCTCGAACTCTCAGGCCTGTCGTCGTCCTTATCATTCTGTCCTTTCTGTGCCTTTTTAGGGCACTTCGCGGAGATATGTCCATGTTCCCCGCATCCAAAGCACTTCCCCTCCTTGATGAAGCGAGCTCGCTCCTGAGGAGTAAGCTTGGGTCGTGCATCCTTCTTCTCTGGGTTGCTCTTTCTCTTTCTACTTTCATTCCTAGAAGTCTGTTCGGCTCGTTGTGTCATGGCCTCTTCTGTGGGGTAGGTCAGACTGCCAGAGTGAATGGCAAAGCCCCGCTTCGCATGACTCATCGACTCCTGAATAGAAGCTGACTTCTGTTCCAAGCAGTGATCTTGGATCTCTGTAGGTAGACCCAAGGTGAACCGCTCAATGTGCTCTCTGAACGAGATCTTCTTGAATGAAAAGGCGGGTAGAAAAGAGCTCCAGAATCTCTCACAGTAAGCATTTATTGCATCTTTCTTGGTCATCCGAAGATGGTTCCAAGCAGCTCGTATGTCGCGTTCATACTCTTGCGTCAACCAAGAAGAAATAAAAAGCTTCTTAAATTTCAGCCATTTAACTGGCGCAGTCTTGTTTAAAAGAAGCGTGGACCACCAAGTTCGAGCATTCCCCTTAAAGTAAGAGGCATCTCTCCGAATCTTGGAGTGCTCTGAGTAGCGTCCTCCCACGAAAGCGATGTCAAACTGCTGTATAAAAGACAAAGCCTTCGAAGCATCTGAGTATCCTGAAAAAGTGTCAAATTTGATCGAGTGTCCACCTTCCTCAAACTCTCGGACTTTCTTGCTTTTATCTTCTAGAAAGTTATATTGATTGGCTTTATTAAAATTCTTCTTGTTCGCATAAAAGTTTCCGTCATCGGAGTCTGAACTGTCTGTAGACGAGTCCTCTGTAGAACTGTCAATCTCACTGGGCGAGATTTAGGCTTCTTTGCCTTTTTCTTGCCCTTTCCAAAGCGTTGTTTCTTGCTTCGCTTTTTGCCTTTTCTGTCTTCTTTGCTCGAATCTGAAGAGCTAGAAGAATTGTCAGAAGAAGAAGAAGAAGAAGAAGAAGTGGGTACTCCTTTGAAGTGAACACGCTTCTTCTGTTTCTTTGCTTTGTCAAATGTCGACTGACGACCCAAATAACCTGGGAAGTCAGTGCATTCTTCTGCTTTTTGCCGTTTTTTTAGCTTTCTTCTGCGGGTCAAAAAGCTGAGCAATCCGTGCATCAACCACCTCTTCTAATTCCTTCTCTGAATATTTCTTGTGATCAGAAGGTTTCTTGAGAGCGGGTTTCGGGGGTGGTGCAGTGGTTTTCTGCCACTGCGCATGCACTTCCTGAAAAGAAGTCTCGCTCATATATTTTGCCAATTTCGGATCCTTTGCAAAACTGAGCATCATCTTTGTTGCATCGCTGATCAATTGACGACTCTTCATCTCTCGTTGCTCCGCCTGATTAGGCTGAGGCGGGTCATACTCTCTGCCGGAATCTTCGTTGTGATCCCTGCCCGCATCTCCAGATGCAGAGGGAGTCGACTAATCCTTGCGTGAAGCCATAGGTGCCGCGGAAAGAAAAAATTTGGGATCGGATTTCCCGTAGAAGAGAAATCGGCCGTGCTCTGATAGCACTGTAACAGACTTGGACACTCCAAGTCAAGAATCAATCACGACAGCACCAAATAACCACTTCAAAACAATTCACAGATCACAATAGATTTGCACTGGCCCGGCGGAGTTCCGTGCCTAGAGATATTGGCCCCAAAGACTGGCGCCCCTTTCTGTATTTCTTTATGTATTAATCAATGTCAAAGTACAAGAGAGCGGTTAGGGTTTCACTCTAAGACTCTGCGTCTAGATGCTCTCCAGAGTGAGAACCCTCTCCGCTTATTTAAAGTTTACAAGGGATGTCAAAAGCAGAGCCCCAAAAGCTTCGAGTTAAAAGCATAAAAATAATAGCCCAAAAGCTCTTCTCTCTCTCAAGCTCTCTTTTATTTTTAACAATAAAGCATTCTCTTCCTCTCTCTTGCGTAGAGTAAAAAAAAGCTGCCGCAAAAGCAACTCGGAAAAGCTGCCGCAAATTCAGCCCTGCCGTACGATGCCACGTCAGCATGCCAACGCTTTATTCGGGATTATCAGTTGCTGCTAGGGTTAGGGTTAGGGTAGGGTTTTTGGCAGATTTTAGGGTTTGCAGGTTTTAGGGTTAGGGTTTGCAGAATAAGGGTTTCAACAGCAGTCAGGGTTAGGGTTTCCCGCATGCTCTCGGGCAAACACGTCATCACTTTGTGACAGCTTCTATTGAGTGCCCAATGGGTTGCTTTTATAGATCTTTAGCCATTTGCCCTACCTACTTTTCCAACAAACTTACAAAAGAATTCCAAAAGTCACTTTTAATAAAATGACGTATAAGAAGTGGTTCACGTGGTAAAATGCCTTGATGATGAAATGAATGTTCTTGTGCAAGAGAGGGTATGCAAGTGTGATTGGCCTGGACATGCACGTCCTGCTAGAGGCTCACAAAGGTGCCAGGCTTAGACTATGGCAGAAGCGTGTCCGCGTGGTGCAAGTGAAGTGCGCACGTGACATAAAAACAACACTTTTCAAACAGTCAATACTCCCCCCACAAATAACCACAAGGGTCCGGGCCATGAGTATGAGCAAGCATTCTCAAACATCATTTCTCACTACTCCACTCATGAGTAAAATCACCAATTATTGAAACCAATATTAAAACGAGAGTCAAATAATTCAAATCGGCACCAAGACAGGTTTAAAACAGATACCATCGATTTCAAACAAATTTCAAACAGGATCACCAAACAAGTTCACCAATCATGGAAACCAGTATTAAAACGAGAGTCAAATAATTCAAATCTGCACCAAGACAGATTTAAATTAGATACCATCCATTTCAAACAAATTCCAAACAGCAAGTTCTCAAACAAAATTCAAACTTAAAAAGAAATCTCGACATCAATCGAGCTCAAAAGACGATTGGCTTTCCACCTGCACCAAGATTAGGGTTAGATTTCTTCCATAAGGTTGTAGCCGACCGCAACATGGTCCATAAGCTCTTGAGTACTCGAAACAAGCCTCAATAGATAGTGTTCTTGTGGCGGTGATGGTAGCCCCAATATATACCAAGCACACTAGACCTCCAAGGTTATTAGCTCGAGAAGAGACACCTATTGCAATATGTCCAAAAATTTCAAGTTGTAATCTGCTAGGGTTTCCGTGGCAAGAATTTTAGGATATCCCACTCTGCCAGAAGCTGCACTCTGAAGAAAGATGTCTGAAGGCATGTAACTTCGTGAAATTTCTTTCTTGAAAGCTTGCCAAGTCCTTGAAGTGTGCGGGTTGGTAGCTGTAGACTTCCACCATTGCATGCCATTGCTGCTGAGAAAAACCATGGCTTGAATTTTTTTTTTGATCCTTCTTGTGCAAGTGATCTTGAATTCCTTATGGCTTATGCCTTGTAAGATAGAGCGATGAAGACAGGAGCACGCCCGATACGCGATGGAGTAAGGGTGGGAGTCTCTAGTAAGTCCGAGGGTGGGGCAAAGAGATTCCTTGATAAAATTTCTGGTGAGCTTTGGAAGCGCCATCTTGCTCTGTCTCCTCTTTGGTAGGACCGGCATGCTTCAAAAAAGCACGCTTGAAGATTTGATACCACTATCACGGGGACGGGCACTACGTGCCAACGAAAAAGAACAAACTGAACAACTTTAAGCACTTCAAATAACAACCGAATTGACAGAGATGCACGACACACGAGACGAGGAGTCGCGGAGTTCCACCCCAAGAGAGCACTGGCCCCAAACCTTGGTGCCCCTTTCGGTATTTCTTTATATTGCTTGAACTCAGTAGATTGCCGGTACTCCATCCTCTATACCTTCACGCAAAAGCATGCCAGAGAATGAGCCCTTGGCTCATATTTAAAGGCCCTTGGCCAATGAAAAGCAGTTACATAAAAAGCATCAAACTCTAAAAGCAGGTGGTCTAAAATCACCGGCAAGGCACTGGATGGCAGGCCGGGTAGGAGGCAAGATCCATGGTGGGCATGGCTAGCGCTCCCCTCCTCTGCTGCAAAACGCAGCAACAGGCCAAAAACGCGGATGGCAGCAATAAACGCAAATGGAAGGAGGAGGTTTTCTGCGACGAAAAATGAAGGTGATGAGAGTGGAATTGGAGAAGAAGAAGTCCCTACACCAGGAGGACTGTTTCTTGATCCTCCTCCATCCCCATCTACGCCACGGATTGCAACAAATCCTATGGAGACTTTGGTCAAGTCTACAAGAGGCTCAACGTGCCTCCATGGACAGCGAACGGGAAGAACAGAGGGCAACTATGGAGCTCGAGCGTGAGCAAGCATGCGAAGCTCAACGCATAGCAACTGAAGAAAAGAGGGCAGCTATGGAGATCGAGTGTGAGCAAGCACGCGAAACTCAAGGCATGGCGACTGAAGAAAAGAGGGCAGCTATGGAGCTAAAGCATGAGCAAGGACGCGAAGCTCAACTCTTAGCGGCTGAAGAAAAGCGCCTGGCTATGGAGTTAGAGCCAACGCATGAAAGAGTTGGTCTACAGGTACACTCTTCGAAGAGAGAGCCACTCAAGGAGGCCGGCGAGTCATCACGTAACATGTAGAGACGACTCCTCCAACAATCCAGTCACTTAGAAGTTGACGTTTAGTAAGAATATCTACCCATGCTTGAGTATACATACAATAATACGGTGCATTCGTCAATAGGCAAGGCACCTTTTAAAATTGTTGAGGGTCGTAAAAAGGTTCCTCCCATTTTGCACACAAAGGACAAGAGCTTCGAAGTAGATAGATATGTTGAGAACATGGATGAAATGTATAAGAAAATCAAGCTTGCCTTGGAGAAGACTTGGGCAAAGCAGAAAAGGGTTGTTGATTGTCCCCGACTTGAATTGTTGTTTTCACGTGGTGATTGTGTACTCTTACGTTTGAAAAAGCAAGGTTAAAGAAGATGAAGGGCAAGGAAAGGTTATTTTCCAAGCTCAGCATGTGTTACTATGGGCTGCCAAGCTGTATTTTTGTTTGAAGTGTTAATTCCAATCACATGATTATTTGTGAAGTTCCTTTGTGTCATATAGTTCAAGTAAAGTTATCAATGTAAAGATCGGGTGAAAGCTAAAGTCTACCGTCCTCTAGTGCAAGGTTGGATCAGTCCGTACGTGCTGATCCGTACTGTACGGCACGTCCGTACTGATGTGTATTGTACACAGATTGATCCTATTGTACGGTGTTTCTTTTTTTGGCGGCCTCATGGCAGCAACCACGGTCCAGACATTTTCACATATTTCAGCAGGGTGTTTTTATTTAGGTATGCTCTACTTTCATTGTTCAATTGTTAGCAGGTACTTTCATTGAATGCTTGGAAGGTTTTTCATTGTTCTTTTGTCACCAGATACAAATGTTTAATGTATGTTTTACGCGATCGTTACTTGGTACTTGGCTAGTGAATCTAGAGTTGATAATGTGTAGTAATGTGTCCCCAAGTAGTTTGCATGATATACATTTTCTTAATCTCTAATGAATAATAGAATTTAAAAAAAAAATGTTCTCTCATTACTGGTTTTTTACAAAGGTACGTATTTTTACGTAAATAAAAAATTTATCCATACGGAATGACGTACAGTACGTACAGATACGTACCGTACATTACGTATGGTACCACCTTGCTCTAGTGAGTCTACGGGCCTGTTTCATCACCTGTGAAGACTCGAAACTTGGAAAACAACTCCTCTTCCAATCCTGCACATAGAAGATGTGTACTCTTGGGTTCCTTCTTGT
The DNA here is from genome assembly GCF_014529385.1 of Adiantum capillus-veneris. Taxonomy (NCBI): domain Eukaryota; kingdom Viridiplantae; phylum Streptophyta; class Polypodiopsida; order Polypodiales; family Pteridaceae; genus Adiantum; species Adiantum capillus-veneris. The sequence continues at coordinate 23,394,756 of NC_140943.1, forward strand.
AAATCAGCCATGTCTATGACGTTACGGGCTGAAAACTGAGGAAAACAGCAAGTTATCGCGATGGAAACAATTTTTGATGGCAGTTCTTCGCGATGGAACTCGTCTACTTGGTCTCGACGTCAATTGGTGCACTTAGGGCAGCCGTAGGGGCCGTCTGCAACGTCTTCTCGGTGGTTGAAATCTGCAGTACCAGGGGCTGAGGGCACCTTGTTTTCTCTAATGCTAGAGAGTCATAGAGAGATCGGTTTTATAGTTCCTAGAAGCCTGGCAAGAATAGGGACTTCTGGTTGCTTTCCCCCTGCAAGAATAGTATAGAGAGAGAGAGAGAGAGAGAGAGAGAGAGAGAGAGAGAGAGAGAGAGAGAGAGAGAGAGAGAGAGAGAGAGAGAGAGAGACTCTGGCTTGCTTCCCACGCCAGACGAGGGAGAGAGAGAGTCACTGATGCCAGATTTAGGAGCAGATGGGGGCGCCTAAGCTTTCTAGACACTTTGAAAAAGGGTTGGAACTTGCCAAAAATTTAGGAAAACTCATAAGCTGAAAACCAAGCTTACATGTGATGTGCAACGGAAGTGATTTGTGGTGATAACTCAGGATGAGTGCTTAGTGCGTACTCAAGATTCCTTCTATTTCATAAGAGAGATGTGCAAAGACTAAGAGAGAGATGAGAGATACTGTGAGAGAGAGAGAGAGAGAGAGAGAGAGAGAGAGAGAGAGAGAGAGAGAGAGAGGAGACTTACACCAATTGGGGTCCCAAACTCCCCTCCAAGGGTCCCCCTCTATATCGCTAGAGAGGTATTTGCTTTAGATTGCACAAATGCTAATACAATGGTCCTAGATACTGAGATGCTGATGGGATCTTTGATACGGATGCTTGGATTTGAGAGGCTAAGGGCTGAAAGCAAAAACACTAGTGGAACAAATGGGATCTACAACTGTCAACGAGGTATGGCTGATCTACTATGGCCGACTTTGAATGCTTGCTGATCTAAGGGTTGAATCTGAAAACGCTGGCAGGACATTATGGCTGAAAACTGCTAATGCTAGGGCTGATTTGGTAATGCGGGCTGAATCAGGTGCGGCAGGCTGATGCTAGGCAAAAACGCCATTTGTGCTAGATATGTTGGTGAAAAATGCTAGCATACTGAGGTACTGCAATACTTGGTGCTTGTACTGAGAGTACCCCTAGGGTCACTTATATATGGAATTTAAGTTGGGTTGGGCAATGCCAATAAAAAACCTGGCTAGCTAAAATGTAGTGCCTACACCTAGTAGACACTGGTTGTGCTCATGGGCAATCAGAGAGTATGCAACTACGCTAAAGTGCCTGGACATGCATGTCTTACGTATAGGCTCTAGGCTACCCTAAACCCTAGAAGTAGGAGTTATAGCTTGTCCAAATGCACACAGGGTTAGATCCCATTAGCATCTTAGCATCTAGGACCATTGTATCAACATTTGTGCAATCTAAAGCAAATACCTCTCTAGCGATAGGGAGAGGGGCCCTTGGAGGGGGTTTAGGATCCCATCTGGTGTTAGTCTCTCTCTCTCTCTCTCTCTCTCTCTCTCTTTTTTTCACTTAGAATCTTCACTCACAGTATTCTCTCTTTTCTTCTTAGTCTTTGCACATCTCTCTCATGAAATGAAAGGAACCTAGAGTACCCATTGAGCACTCGTCCTAAGCATTCACCATCAATCACTTTCACTGCACATCTTGCTACCGATGATGAGCACACACATGCTAATCATGTCACCTACCATGAGACAATTGAAAGTACCCACGGTGCCTATCAATCCAAAAGGCATAATAACATACTCCCATTGCCCTCGCTCGGTTCTGAAGGCAGTCTTGTAGATGTCTCCTTTGAATACCCTTACCTGATGGTACCTACTCTTGAGATTGACCTTGCTAACATTCTCATTTTTTCTACATCATGGGAACAACATGAACGGAACGTTGTGAAGATTTTAGCTTGTATAGATGAGTGCCAGCTGTATATTGTAGCTAAGAAGTCGGATTTTTTTCTGATTGAGGTTACTTCTCTAGGCTATACTGTCACGTGTACATTTAACCCTATGTACATGTGGACAAGCTACTTCCAAGTCCAGGTTTCATGTCGTCTTAGGAAGTGTTCTGGCACCTTTGTGAGCCTGTGCGCAGGCCGTGCATGTCCAGACACTTAGTAGTTGCATATCCTCTGGTTGCACACAACATGATCATCAACATTACAGCAGTAGCCATCATGAACATTTTTTAGTGCACAGAACCCATTTTCCCTATTTTAGCCATTTTTCACTTATTATTAATAAGTGACTTTGTTGGGAAACTGGGTAGGGCAAATTTGCTAAGCTAATATAAAAGAAAACTGGAAGTCACTCAGAGAAGCAGAAGAAACCAAGAGAGCACAGGCAGAGTCTGCAGGCTCTATAGATTTCTCCTCAGCAAGACCAGCGTTTTTTCATCAAGTACCATCGCCGTCGCCGCCAAGATTTCCTTTGCATTCAGCGTTTGCAAACCAGCCTTCGCCGTGTTTGCAGATCAGCCTTTAGACCAGCGTTTTTGGACAGCCTGCTTCAGCAGTTTGATCCAGTGTTTTCAGCAGATAAGAGCAGCCAGATACAGCAGCGTTTTACACAGCTTTAAACCAGCGTTTTTCAGCATGGTGAACCAGCATTTTCAGCAGACCTAAAACAGCATTTTCAGCAGGCTTATCTAGTGTTTTTCCTAGCAGAAGACTCCAGCGATTTCAGCCCAGATAGAGCATCAATTGCAGCCTTGAAGTTAGCGTTTTCAGCCAGCCGCCGTCCTCGTCGTCTCCGCCCTCGTCGTCACCGTCGTCTCTGACTTAGATCCTCATTGCATCATAGGATCAAGTACTTGCATCAACACCTTGTATCATATTTGTGCAATCAATAGCATAGACTTCTCTCGCCATTGAGACAGGGGCCCTTGGAGGAGGGTTTGACAACATTCTTTTTTTTCCGCGAAAAAGATTCTTCTATTAGTTAATGAAATTGCCCATAGAGCTACAACCACCTCTTCAAGAGAGGGCTACAACAACCATGATGGGGAGACTCCCAATGAAAAAACAACATATGTACAATGAGGCTAAATCAAGAGATGGGAGGAGGGAAAAGCCACACAGGTGGTCGGTATTGCCATCGGAGTACACCCTGGACCATGGTGTAGAAAGGCCCAGGACGCCAGAGTCGAAGGAAAGCCTCTTTGCGCTCCCGCATGCGGTCGGAGCTGCCCTGTAGTCTCTCGAGTTGTCCTCTGAGAGTGTGGATCAGCTATAGCCAAAGATCACGAATAGTCTCTTCTGGTGGCACAGGGCGAGCCTCAAAGATGCGGAAGCAATGGGCCCGCTAGATGAACCAGAGTGTCAGGCCACTGATGAGCTCCCAACACTCCTCTCTCTCACTGCACCACTCCTGTGGAGTAAGCTCTGTGGCAGGCTGGAGTGTAGGTTGCCCCCCCTACATCACTATCATCCTGCTGGTGGAAGATAGCTCAAACTGAAGTGGCGGGCCCGTGAGGGTGGACCAAGCCACTTCTCCCCAAGTGTACTGTCGAGCCGTGGAGAGAGTAGGCATCAGCCGAAGAACACGAAGCCACACCTGCTATGCCAAAGGACAGTCCCAAAGACAGTGACGCTGACTCTCCACAAGATGGTCACAAGCTGCACATGTGGCCAAGAGACCACTATGCACTAGCGAGCTCCCAACTGCTGTAGCTCTATGTGCGACCAGCCATTGAAACAAGGTGACTCGCCTCGGCTCTCTGGAGTCCCACAACCTCTCCCAAATGGCTGCCAAGAACTCAGCTGTGAGACCCTCCTCTTGCCAATGAGGTGCTGCAGCGGGGCGAGCCTCTCTCTGTGCTGCTAGTATGTGACGTCCCGGTCGAACAATGCACTGAAAGAACGGTACACCTGGGTGGTCTGCAGAAGAGAAAGGGTCCCTCCAAAGCCACTCTCCAGGATCCCACTGTACTCGTGCCAGTGGACAACACTCCCAAGCCTACAGTCTCCAGTGTCCAATCTCAAGAGCTGCTGGGTCAGGATCGATGACACAAGTCCTCCCACAGATGCCCACCACTCGGATCCTGTGAAAACAACACTCTGCCACTTGTGGGGCCTTTAATGCAACTCGTTGTAAGCGTCCCTCACCCTGTAACTCAAAAAAAAGGGATGGAACAGTCTCTAAGCAGGCCCGGATTGAGATGAGAACCTCCAGCCGTGTGAAGGCTCCCATCCACCTGGGTGCTACTAGCTCGAGAGGTGTGAGCCACTCAGCTGGAACTGCCTCTGAGATGTCCTGGCACATGCTCTGTACCCCTCTCGTGCCCTGTAACTGGAAACCCTGCAACTCCTCTGACAAGCCTGATAACTCTAACCAGTCACCTAAAGAGCGCGTTGGAACCACTGCCATGGGACCCCAGAAAACATGAGGCCGACTACCAACCAAGTGGCCTCTCTGAGTGCTAACCATGGGGTTCCAAACAAGGGGCTGTAGTAGGCGCTCCATCGTGCAAGTAGGCTGTCACTACTCCAGGCCTCGCCGCAAGTGCTCCCAAGATCGAAGCAAACTCACAGCGAAGCGGTCCTCCAGTCTCCTGCTCAAACCAACTCTGCGCATCTCTGTGAAGATCCATCTGGTCGAAGGTCTCCAGGGGCCTCCAGCCTGAGGCACCCTAGCACGAAGCCGTTGTAGCAAGAACTCCTTCCAGGGCTCCACACCTGGAAGTCCTCTGACTATGAACTTCCCAAGAAGGGCTCTGCTCTGTTGTGCTGGCTCAATGATCCCAAGCCCTCCTTGTGGACAAGGAAGAGTGATGACCTGCCAAGCCACTTTGGCTCGGGCTATCCGAGTGTCACGTCCTGACCAAAGGAAGTTCCTGATCAGCCTCTCTACCTGGTTGATACAAGAGCTCGAGAAGATCCAACAAGAAGTGATGTTACCACATAGTCGCCAACAACACCTGGTTGGCCACTACTACTTTGCGAGCCAAAGAAAGTAGCGCTGAGCTCCAGTGTAACAACTTCCTCCTGATAGACAGGAGGAGGGGAGCAATCTGCTGCTCTGGAGACAAGTCCAGACCAACTTTACAGCCCAAGTACCGAACTGCAGTCCTTGGGGGAATCCACCTAAAACTCTCACCTGGCATCCAATCGGGCATAGGAGCACTACCAACCGAGAAAGCCACTGTCTTTCTCCAGTTGATCAGTGCGCCAGATGCACAACAGAAGGTCTCAAGAGCCTGCTCACACTTGTGAAGGTTGGCCTCCTGGCCATCCAAGTACAAGACTAAGTCGTTAGCAAACTCAACGTCCAATAGCTCATCTCCCCGAATAGGAAGTGCTAAGCCCCGCAAACCAACCTGCTGCGACACCAAGAACCTGCTCATCGCCTCAACATAGAACAGAAAGAGGAAAGGGGTAAGAGGGCAGCCCTGCCTGACCGAACATGTGAGCATGAAACGATCGCCTCTACCTCCTAACAAAAGTACCTGACTGTGTGCTCATCTGTACAAAGCTGATACCCCTCTGATCCAAGCATCTGAGAAGCTTATCCTGCATAGAGTGCCCTCCAGACAGTCCTAGTCAACTCTGTCATAGGCCTTCTCAAAATCGAGAAGAAGAATCACCAGATCGTCACCACGAAGCCTTGTTAGGGCAGAAGCCTCCCAAAAAGTAAAGATGTTGTCAAGGATACTACGCTCGACAAAACCAGTCTGGGTCCCATGTATAAGGGTCTCTAGAAGTGGCTGGATCCTCAAACTCAGAGCCTTGGCGAGAATTTTGTAGGTTGAGTTGAGGATGGTGATGGGGCGCCACTGTCGAATCTCATCCAAGGAGCCACCCTCCTTGGGAATGAGGTAGATTAGACCCTCACTCATGCTGTCAGGCATCTCTCGTGTGCAAGATGTACTGGAAAGCACCACAGAGATCAGGGCCAAGCAAGTCCCAGTACTCCAAGAAAAAATTAGGAGTCAAGCCATCCTCACCTGCATAGCTATCACGGGGGAGTGCAGTAAGAGCCGTGTGCAATTCCTCAAGCTGAAGTGGAAGCTCAAGTCTCTGGCGCATCTCCTTAGTCACAAGGCAAGGCATCTGTGCCCACACCTGCTCCCTGCATGCATCCTGACTCTCTGACTGAGGCTCTGTAGATAGTAACTCACGATAAAAGTCAGTAGCAACTGCAGGCATGTCCTCTGGCTTAGAAGCAACTGACCCGTTGGGCCTCCTCAACTGACTGACCTTGGCATGCGTATGCCGAGGTCCCACTGCCTCGAAGAAAGCATCAGGCACTCTGTCACCCACCTGCATCCACTGAGATGCCTATCGGTGAAAAGAAAACTCATGGTGCCGCTCCTCTGTGCTACCAAGCTCCTGGCGAGCCTGCTGTAACTACTACTCCAACCAAGGACTGTTTGGATGCTCCTCCTGCATCCTCTGCAAGGAAGCAACGCCCCGTCTGAGACGTTGCTCCTCTCTCATTGCAGTCAGGCGAGTCAAGGACTCCTGGAGAAAGAAACGACTAAGCCGAGCTAGTCCTGAGGCCACTTTGTCAGTAGGAGAATCTTGCATGTCCAAGCTCTCTGTCCAAAGAGCCTCTACTGGCTCTCTGAGTGCAAAGTCCAGCAAGACCCTCTCAAGGATGCGTAGCATCGTGCTCCCCCGCCTCTGCCTATCTGTCACTATGAGGATCACTGGTGCATGGTCCAAGAAGGAAGTCCCTGCCAGGATGCCAATTGTCCCACCTGAGTCATAGAAAAAGTCACTTGTGTAGAAGCGATCTATCCGCAATAGATTCACTCCTCCCACTCTGCAGTCCGAACAAGAGAAGGCCAGGCTGTCTGGGGGCCTCAAAAAGCTAGAGTGATGCCACACATCCGAAACCCTCAGAGTCATACAAAACCTCTCCCAAGCTGCCAGCTCAACTCCCTGCATAGTAGCGTGGCTACCACCAATCCTGTAAGAAGGGTCCTCCAACATGTTGAAGTCACCCCCAATGCACCACTGCTCTGCTTGCGGCAGAGACTCAACAATCTATGACCAAAACTTTGCTCGTGCACTTGCCACATTGGGCGCATATAGGAACCCCACAAGGCAACCCTGAACCTGCATAGTGATCCACTGAGCCCTACCTGGCACAATAATCCCTCTGCCCACAATGGCGTGCTGTAGAGACTCCGCAATAGTCATACATAACCCACCCTGGATGCCTCCAGGTCCAAAAGCAGCTGACCAAAAAGTCTCATAGCGACCACGCAAAATCTGACCACAACGCCGAATGCGGCTCTCACAAAGATGATGCTCCTGCACCATAAGAATGTCAATCTCATCACCCACAAGGCATCTCTGCAGCTCCTGACGCAGCCGACCCCTCTATCGTTGAAACTGGGGCCCTCCTAATCCCTGCACATTCCATGAGATGAACCTCATGGAGTCAGTGAGAGAAAACAGATGCTGCAACAACAACCAACCTCGCTATCTTTGAGGCTGGTTTGGATGGGGATTAATCCGCATCCGAACGACCTCTAGACAAGCGTGCAAGAAGTGACTGTCCCGCCCAGGCCCAAGCCGAGCGTGCAGCCCGAAGGGCTACATCCTCTGTCCAAGAATCCTCATGCACAAAAACATAACACGGAGGGCATTGAGTGTGAGCAAACAAGTGTACCACAATGTGCTTGCAACCTGCTGCATCTGGAGGTGTCACACTGAAGGCCAAAGTGTCTGCACCAGATCTGTCACTGCTAAGTCCCCTGTGTGATGTGAGAACTCAATAGCCTGTGTCAAGAGCCAATCCAGGACTGTGTGCTGGGTCCACTCCGTGGTATGCCTACCACACAACGGAAAGGAGAAACCCACCGTTGTGTCCAGGGCCTCACTGCCTCTAGCTGCAAGAAAGTGGACGTGGACTCGAAAGCTGGCCTCCTCCAAGTCGGAAGAGGAATCACCCAGAAACCGAGTGAAGCTGTAATCGAAGAAATTCCAACGTGTGTGAATGTCGAAGCTGGTCAGACCTCTGGGGATCGCTGCAAAGGGAGAACTGAGCACAAGAAAAGGCGGCCTCAAGTGGGGCTGTCCCTCACGAGCCACACGGCTGGTAGCGAAAGCACTACCAAGAGAACGCCTCGTGGCAGAAGCGTGACCAGTACCCTGTGTCTGAGGAGGAGTGGCGGAGGGGTCCGGAGACGAGGCTGTGGGCCCCATCGAGGAGGGGCGGGGGGCGAAAGTGGAGGTGGGGGGAGGAGGCGGGGGAGGCAGCGGCTGAGGGAGGAGGCGGCGGTGGTGGAGGAACAGAAGTGGACGGGGCCTCCTCAGGCAGGTCTTGCTAAAGGGGGTCGAAACGGTTCCCAGTCGGATCCCAATGCTGCTGAGCTGCAGCAGGTCGGCCACCAGGAGGAGCAGTGGGGTGAGCTCTCCCCTGACGGCGGCGGCCAGGCACCTGCTGCCAACCATCAGCTGGCTGGTCACTAGTCTTTGTCGAAGTACCAGCCTATGTATCTTGTGTACTTGTGTACCTGGCTGCTTGGCATGCTCAGCCTTGGGCGGCTGCGCATGCGCTGTGGGTTGAGGTCTCCTGCGAGGACAGGCCTTTGCCATATGGCCCATCTGTCTGCAAATGAAACACTAGTTCGGGAGACCCAAATACTCCACACTCTGTCTAATCCATCCCCCACTCACCCTAGGCAGGAGTACCACCTTGGGGAGGGAGTGTGTGTCACGAACAAGAACCCGCACAGTAGGTAGACCTGCGGCCTTGGCCACAACTGAAGCTGCCGTGCGTGGAGACTCCAAAACTGTCCCCAACATGGAACCAATCCTGGGTAGGAGGGGATGGTACTTTCGTCTCAGGCCTGGAAAGCAAACAGAAATCGGCAAGTCTGCCTCCTCCTCGAGCACATCTGTATTAGGGTCGAAACCGTGATGCCAACGTCGGAAGTAAGCTCTAGCTGCTCTGATGCCGAGCGGGCTCATCGAAATCACTTTGGTCGCCATATCTGCAGACTTGAACTCGACCTGGTAGTACCCTCTCCCGAGGATCTGGACATTTGTAATCTTGCCCACATCGGAGAGAAGACGGGTCTACAGTAAATCCCGAACTTCGCCCCGACTGGGCCGAGTGCCAATGATTTTACAGATAACCGAAGTGGCTTGCAAGCACTCCACTTCGGCCATCAAGCTTGCTTGCTCTTCTGGCAAAAGAGCAAAGTCGAAGGGTTGGCTCCGCGGTGTCGGGCGAGGGGGCTTCTGTGGAGTCCCTCTGAGGTGGAGCAGAGGCCGCCATTCTGTGTCTGCTGCAGAAAAGATAGGGGCGTTGGTGTCGAGGCGTATACCAGCAAGCTGAAAAAACAGCCTACAGGCAGGCGGAAGGCGAAAAGAGAACAGAAGCCGGGGGGGGGTGAGTCGGAGGGCTGAGGCCAAGGGGTGGGCAGGTGCAGTGATGGCGAAAGGGGCGCGAGGGCAGGCAAATGAGGGGGGGGGGGGGGCGAGCAAGCGCGAGTAGGGTGTGTGTGGGCGGGCTGGGGCAGCACGGGTGTGCGGGAGCAAGAACAGGGGCAGTGGGCAGCACGCGGGGGGTGGAGCAGGGCCTCACGAGCTAAGGGGGGGGGGGGGGGGGGGGGGAGAGGATGCGATGGCGGGGTGGGTGAGCGCTAGCAGCAGCGAGCTCGTGAATTGGTTTGACAACTTTCTAGTGTCGTATTCTCTTCTCTCTCTATCTCTCAGTCTCAATACCTTCATTCACAATGTTTATCCACTTTGTTTGTGATCATTTGCACTCTCTCACTAAAGGAACGGAAGGCTCTCCCATCTGTAAGTAAAAGGAACCCTTTAGCACAGTTCGGAGCACTCATCTTGAGCAAAGTTCAACATTCACTTCTGCTGCACCTTACATATATCATCTCTGCAAACGGTTTCAAGCTGGACGTTGCAAAGGTAGAACATGGTCATAATTGGGATTTACCTAAAACAGCATATGATGTGTGTTCATTTTTAAGTCTGTGTCATGCATATAATTTGCATATAGGGAATTTTGCACGCATAGCTGCACCAATGACTGATGTTTTGAAAGGGGTTAAGACTCACTGTGTTGTTCGATTCCGACTCCCCCTTATATGGTCGTTCTAATACCCTCTGTGCCTTGGCTGCTATGTGTTTCCCTTCTTTGTCGGTTGCCCCCATCATGCAAGCCAATTTTGCAGCCACTTTCTATCCTCGAGAGTTGGGTTTTAGATAATCATTTGTTGATGAATCATTAGGATTGGCTTAAGTTCTTGTTATAGTCTTCTAATTTTAATCGGAAATCATTTGACAAATTGTAAGCCTCCACTGAAGTTCTTGTTATTCGTTTGGACATTGTTGTGTTAGTTTCTTTGTTTGTCTTTATAGTGATGGCTGTTGATGATTTCTTTGCCATCTGTAGAGCGAGACATACATGATCACGATGACCCTGTTTACAGCTCCCTCACCATCAGCAGATTCAAGCCATCATTGCCCGCCATCTGAGGAATAATACATGACAACTAAGTGGTCTCTCCCTCTTGAGGCAACCCTGATGGAGACACTCAGCTGAGCAAAGATCACTCCTATGACTTGCCTGTTGTAGCCTACATCTCTAGAGGCATTTAAGAGCTTTTTCATTCCTACTCTAGCAGGGATTTAGTAAGGATTATACTTTATTTATTGTTATATTCTATCGTGCGAGTCATCATCAGTGTACTTTGTTCTGGTCTCTTGGAAATTTTTTTCAGCCTTTAAGAGACGTTAATATATCTCTGTTCCTTCTTTCTGTCTTTATCCCTACACCCTGTCGTTGTTCTTTTGGCCAAGATGTGAGGCCTTTTAATCTAATTTTTAGAAATCGTCGTGTTCATGGATACCGAGCAAGCTGCTGTATCATTGTAACAGGAAGAAGGTGGACGCAGAGACCCTACAGTATTTTGAAGAGATCAATTCCCTTTTGGGCACTGGAACTCAGGTGGAAGATACTGAAGAAAGAATGGTCCTGATTGAGAATGCTCTAGAAGAGACACATGGAAAGGAGTGTGAGCTGGCTTGTGAGAAATCCTGCAGCAGGGTGCTAGAGATGCTTGTTCTCTCTAGTGATTCAACACAAGTCGCATCTTTCCTTCACAGATTGAGTCCATCCTTTCTCTTGGTCTCAACTGATGCAGCAGGTTCTCATGTTGCAGAAGCCCTCCTAAAATCTGCCTCAGTGATTCTTCACGAGCACGATACAGAGGCTGCATGGTTCAAGACATTTGATCAAGCCTTTACTATAATCTGTCAGGTAAGTACTACCAGCCATTTATTCTGCTGTTTGAATTAAACGTCTGTATAATAAATTGAGTCCGCTTCCAAATGGTCGCTTTTATAATTGCAGGTACTGGGTGAAAATATAGAGGAAGTAATTTGCAATTGCTATGGTTCACATGTTGTGCGCAGCCTCTTGTCCGTTTTGTCAGGTGTTACTTTGGAGCTTTCACATAAAGGGTCTAGAGGAGGTGGTCTATCAAGCAGATTGTCTCTTTCTGAAAACCCAGCTGCCAGCATAAAGCAGGGTGACATGATTTTCCCACATCTTTTGCAGTTATTCAGTAGGAGAATATTAGGGGCAGCTAAAGAGAGAACAATTCAGCTATGCATGGATCCTTTTGCGAGTCCAGTGCTGCAAGTACGTTAAAATTTCTTTCAAGAGACTGTACTGCTTCATTCATTACTGTCAAAAATAACAATTTAAGAATAGTCTTGACCTCTGAAAAACCAAATTTTGACACTTCTCTATATTGAGCAAAATGTCATGAAAGCATCACGAGTTTGTCTCAGTTTTCTGCACTGAGCTATGTACAGAATAATTAGTGATGGTTGAATGTAGGTACAATTTTCAGCTTGTATTCACCATAACCTCAGGCCTATAACAAAAAATTCTCAGAACTTAAGCAGTGTAAGGAAATGAATGGTAACTGCCATCAAATGAATGCCTTGAATTGCACAGCCTCTTTCAAAAAGCACCCAGTGCTCTCCATGAGCATGATCAGAAAGAGAAGAAGTTGATAGAGAATGGTGAACTTATTTGGAAAGTCCAGTATTATAGGGGCCTTACATGCTAATGGTGCTGAACTAATGAGTTGGCAAGCGGTTTTTAGTTTACTTTTGTTCAGCTCAGGGTTTTGGATCGAACTGAGGTTGATAATGTATTGGGCTGTTGATATATAGCTTTGGCCTCAATAGTAGATTCTCATGGCAGGCCTGTTTGATTTATAGAATCTGACTGTGTCTCATGAACCTGCAAATACTGTGTTTGTGTTGTGTTTTTTTTATTGTTGCATGTCCAAATATTAGTTTCTGCATCGAGGTCTGAGAAGTTTGTTGCAATAATCTGGCAGCTTTTCTGATTCATTTCTGGCAGGCATTGCTGAGAGTTCTAGCAGGAGAGCGTGCTCTGGTTAGAGAGGCCTTGTATATACTTCTGGGTTCTGACAAGGAAGGTGCCAATGAAGAAGGCAAGAGCTCCAATCAAAATCTTCGGCAGCTTATGTTTGACAACTATGGTAGCCATCTTGTTGAGGCACGGCTCACCTACTGTTAGCCTATTGTCTTGAAATGACATCACTTTCCAAGCTGTATTTACTCTTGAAGATTCTCTGCAGGTGATGTTAGAAGTGGCCTCTGATCATACTTACCAAGAAATGTTTCAACAGATTTTGACACCCCATCTCCTTGAATATGCTGTTCATCCATCAGCCAACTTTGTTGTACAAGCTTTGATTATCTCAATGCGGAGTCACAATCAGGTAATGATAAGAGTCAATGCTTCTCACATATATAGGTGAGCACCTTAAGGGAGTTGTGGGGCCTACATTCACGAGACCAGTCTATATGCTTTTGAGGGCTTTCCCTGGTGACAATTCTTTCATGTGTGTGCACGTGCATTGTATATCAAAACTTCCAGACATTTCATCTTTCACATCACTTGGGCCAAAAATTGATGTTGTAGGCAATTTTGCTTCAAACTTATGTGCTCATTGCTGTTCCATTTTTTTTTTTTGGCGAGAAAAAGATTCTTTCATTAGTTAACAAACCTGCCCAATGGGGTACAAACTGCCCCTGTAAAGAGGGCTACATTACCAAATGGGGAGACTCCCAATGAGAAATAGAACATGTACAAAGATGGCTAAATGAGGAGATAGGTTGGGGGAACAGCCACACTAATCCCATATCATTGACATCCAATTCTCTCAACATTTCCCCAGAGGTATCGTAGAAAGCTGTCTGAGATTGGCCCATCCTGGCATTTAAGTCTCCCAGAAGAATGACATCTCCATCCCTAGAGAACTCCCATATGCCCTCATCCAATATCATTTAGGGTGAATGCCCCTTGGGTGATGCATAATGAGATTTGCCGGGGGCAAAATAGCATATTGCAATGTAGAGCGGCCTCCCTATCTCTGCTCTCACTGTTAGGTGCAATGGAATGAATGTTTGAACTTTGCTCAAGATGAGTGCTCTGAACTGTGCTCAAGGTTCCTTTTGTTCTTATGGAAGGGAGAGCCTTCCTTTCTTAATGAGAGAGTGCAATGGACACAAACAAAGTGAATGGACACAGTGAATGGAAGTGCATGAGACTGAGAGATAGAGAAGAGAATACGACACCAAAGACGACGTAAAACCCTCCTCCGAAGGCCCCACTCTCTATGGCGAGAGCAGTCTACTTACGAATCTCTACAATGCTTGGACTTGCCGACGATGAGGACGACGATGAGACGGCTGAAAACTGAAATCGCTAAGGGCTGAAATCTGCAAATCTTTATCTGCTGAATTCTGACTCTATGTCGGTGACGATGATGCAACGACGACGCGCTGAAAACGCAGATGCTGAAATCTGCATTTTCCGGGCTGAAATTGTAAACCTTGCGGAAACTGACCGCGCGGCGAGGAATTGCTGCAGGAAGGTGAGATCTATGAGGTTCGGGACTTGATCTGCGGTGTCTAAGGGCTGAAAACTGAAAACGCTGATGGTTCTTGATGTTCCGTCGCGGTAAATCTGTAAAACGCTGGGGCTGATCTGCAAATAAAAAATGCTAGGGCTGAAAATGGTTCTGCTGGCGCCGGATGGCCTGCAACTGCAAAACGCTAGGTCTCTTGTTGAGTCTTCTGTCGCCAGGGATCTGCAAGAGCAAAAACGTTGGCTGATCTGGTCCAAAAATGCTAGGTGCTTGCTGTGGAGCAAAAACGCTAGGCCTCTTGGGGGTTCTGTTGAGAAGTTGCTTGTTGAGCATGTGCTCCTGCTGCCTCTTCTGCCAATTAGTGCTAGTCTAGGTTTGCTTATATACAAACTTACTCAATTTGCCCTACCTACTTTCCAACAAAAGTCACTTAAAAATAATAAGTGAAAAATGTCAAAAATAGGGAAAATAGGCTAAATGCACTGGAAAATTCCCCTGATGGATTCTGATGGGAATGCTAATGATCATGTTGTGTGCAACCAAAGGTTATGCATCTACACTAAGTGACTGGGCATGCACGGTCTGCGAACAGACTCAAAAAGTGCCAGATCACTTGCTAATCTAGACTGACTGGACTTAACTGAACCCTTGCTATGCTGCAGCTTGTCCACGGACACAGGGTTGGATATGTCACGTGACACTCACTCTGACCTACATATATTTGTCTTGCTCATCTCTCCAAACAATACAAATGAGGGATTGAATGTCACGTGCACATCTAACCCTATGTGCATGTGGACAAGCTATCTCAAGTCTAGGGTTCAAGTCAACTTAGGAAGTATTTTGGCACCTTTGTGAGCGTGTGAGCGGGCCATGCATGTCCAGGCACTTAGAGTAGTTGCATATCCTCTGATTGCACACCCAATACCACCCATCATATGCATTGTTCAAGCAGAAGGTCCATTTTCTCGGCCAATTTTGGGACAATATAGTTTACAGGCATTTTGGGCTATAAACTATAGTGTCCCAAAACTGGCCGGAAAAATGGATCTTCTGCTTGAACAATGCATATACTGGGTGGTATTGGGTTGCAATTAGAACATAATAGTTTACAGGCATTTTGGGCTGTAAACTATAGTGTCCCAAAACTGGCCGGGAAAATGGACCTTCTGCTTGAACAATGCATATGCTGGGTGTGCAATCAGAGGATATGCAACTACTCCAAGTGCCTGGACATGCACGGCCCGCTCACAGGCTCACAAAGGTGCCAAAACACTTTCGAAGCTGACCTGAACTCTAGACTTGAGATAGCTTGTCCACATGCACATAGGGTTAGATGTGCATGTGACACTAAAGCTCCTCCCTGAATAGGACTGCCACACCTCTTGACCCACGTCCTCTTTGCGTTGATCTCACATCCTGTCTACAGGTAGTCTGCCAATGGTATCCCGTCACTCTAGGTAATGTGCCACCATGAGTCTGATGTTCGAGTAAAAAGTAACGTCTCTTCCCTTGAAGCTATCCTCAAATGCGCCTACGTCTAGCTTCATTGATCCATTACAATTCCATGCTGCCATTTTAAGGTTGGTCCCATAGGTCTTGCACCATGCGGTGCGTCTTTCCAAAACCACTACTCTCCCTTCCCTGTAGAAAGCAATTTTTGTCTTTCTCCCTTGCTGTTTTGATCTCTAGCATCATCTCTGGCATGTGTGCTGCTTGTGTTAGAGTGAGGTCATCACCCAAAAATATCCCAGTTTGCTTGATTGTCGGTCTCTTCTTCAGGAATTCCTTCCTAGCTTCCAATGTAGGGAATCGCATAATGAGTGTTCTTTCCTTGGAACTTCCTTTCTCATCTCTTCCCTTCTTTCCCACTCTCCAAGCCCCTGTGTGTGTGGGTTCAGAAATGCCCATACGCTTCAAGAGTTCTTTCACTTGCTCTTCTACTTTCCCAGTGTCTTTGAGACTTGTAACACACACATTAAGGGCTCTAGTCTTCCTCTTTTGCTCCTCCTCAATCGTCATATTGATGATAGTGGATGTCGGTGTGGCTCTATGCATCTTATCTTTTCCTTTCTTCGCATCGTCAATCCACTTTTCTGCTTTATCCACCTTCTCTTGTGTTTTGAATAGGTGCTTTGCCCATGAAGAGGTGGTTTGTGCCTTCTACTCTTCCTCTTCACGTAGAGTTTTCACATGCTCCTTAATGCTTTCGAGCTGCTGCATCATTGAGGGGTGATTTTCTCCCTACAAGCTGTGAGTTCTCCCGTAAGTGCTTCGATCAATGCATCCTTTTCATTCATGCGTTCTTCCATTTTTGATTTCAAGAACTCAAAAACAGCAAGTGCATCCTCTAATTTTTTTTGCATCATGCATTCCATTACATTCACTTTTGCCCTCACTATAGTCTGCATTTTGGCCCTCAATGATGTATATCTCGTCATGCTTACTAAGCATCTCTTTGTACAAAGCTTTCCTCATATCTGCATACATAGCTATTTTGTAAGTCTCTGCATTTGCATACATCTTTTCTACAATGTCACTCCTCAAAAGGCTCAGCTCCGCCTTAATCATCACCTGTACATTTCTCATACACTAATTGATCTTTGACTCTAGACAGTTTCTCTGCTGTCACAGAACCTAGCGATAGTGCCCCCTCTCGAAACCTCTGCCTAAATGTCGCTTTCGATTTAGGCAGGGTTTCATAAATATCATCATCCCCGAGGTCAGCTGATTGGTCCATCCTTTCCGCGCTTAATCCCAACACTGTCTCTAAGATTTCCGCGCTTAATCTACAGAGCCGTTGATGTTCTCACTGCCCTACTGTAGCTTGCGACCTTGCTCAGATGCAGCTTTACTATGTGTGCTGTTTAGAACAAGTTCTGCTTAGACCCTGCACGCACTGGCTGTGTGCTGCTCTAAAACTTGCACTGCCTGCATTGTTTAATCTCTGCACGCTGTCCTGGAACAGATCCTGCCTTGCTTGCACTATTCAGAGTTTGCACGCTTTTCAGATTTCAGCACACCCTGGTTGCGGTATCAGCCCTGTGGATTGCGATTATGAGAGAGAGAGAGAGAGAGAGAGAGAGAGAGAGAGAGAGAGAGTATATATTTTAACGTCGTAGGAAACTATCCCAAGAGACCTTAAAGATCTATCCGATGAGGAGAGTTGAACTCAAGACTTGTTATTCAAGAGGGAAATGGCATAACCAATCTACCACACTTGGGTGATATTATATATATATATATATATATATATATATATATATATATATATATATATATATATAGAGAGAGAGAGAGAGAGAGAGAGAGAGAGAGAGAGAGAGAGAGAGAGAGAGAGAGTTCAAGCTTCGCTTTGGGTGTTGCTTTTCCCGTTTACCAGTCTAGCCCATTCTTCATGGCGGCTTTGCCGGTCTTGAGTGCCACACACGGCGCTCCATCACCAATTGCCTGTCGCATGGATTGTACTGGTGACTTGTTGACACGCATTGACTCCAAAATTCAACACTTGGCACAGCATGCCTTGGTTGGCCGGATGATTGGACAGTCTCCACCTCGCTCTTCTATACGTGATTGGTGTCAGACTGCACTGGGCATCGTTCTAAACCTTGCAAGGGAAGGAGAGAACGAGAGAGAGAGTGAAAGAGTTCAAGCTTCGCTTTGGGTCTTGCTTTTCCCGTTTACCAGTCTAGCCCATTCTTCATGGCGGCTTTGCCGGTCTTGAGTGCCACACACGGCGCTCCATCACCAATTGCCTATCGCGTGGATTGTACTGGTGACTTGTTGACACGCATTGACTCCAAAATTCAACACTTGGCACAGCATGCCTTGGTTGGCCGGATGATTGGACAGTCTCCACCTCGCTCTTCTATACGTGATTGGTGTCAGACTGCATTGGGCACTACTCAGGGACGTGTCTCGGAACTTACATTACTTGGCAGAGGCATATTCATGGTACGTCTTTCAGATCCCGCCACTGCCTCAGCTCTCCTGGCTCGCTCCCTGATACTCTCTGATCGCAGAATGATATACTTGACAAGGTGGTATCCAAAGTTCACTATTGAGGAGTTTGACAGTTGACATCTTATCCCCCGATTCCCTCTTGACGCTTTCCTTCCCGGATATGCCTCTCCATTTTATTGATGAGCATCTCCTTCATATGATTGTTGCTCATTTTGGCACAGTAGTCCCAGGATCCTGCATCTTCTCATCTGGTCCACCTCGCATTCAGGTCCTGGTGTTTGGGGATACTACATTGCCAGATAAAGTTACAGTGGCGGTGCGTGATCGAGACTACTCTTGCCGAATGGTAGTCACTGGACGCCCAGGACAATGTTTACGTTGTCATGAGATGGGACACTTGGCACGCGATTGCCCCACTCAACCACGCCATCGGCGACAACAACAGACAGCTCGTGGCACCCACACTCAGTCACGTGGTCAGCCACAGCCGGCTCCTACTACTACTACTCGAGCACCTCAGCAGCCTAAGGGTGCTCCCAGAGCTTCAATCGTCCATGTTCCTCCCTCTGCTTCAGTTCCTACTGAGACTGCATGGCAGATAGTAGGTCGTAACCATTCCTTCCGTCCTCGTCAGCAACCCACCCCACAAGCAACTCCCATTGTTAACTCTCCTGCTCCCTCTCAAGTTTCTGCCACTCCCTTATCCCCAGCTTCTCCTCACCATTCTTCTTCCTCAGCCCAGGATCACTTACCTCTGCTACCAGCTCCTCCTTCACTTGTCGTAGTTCCCTTGCCTGCTCCTTCCCCTATTCCCGAGGTTCCTATTCCCATGCAGATGGATCCTTCACCATTGCTCCCTCTTCCTTTTCCTCCTCTCCCTCTCGCCCTTACTCCCCCCCCTCCACCTTCTGGTCCACCCCCTCCCTCAGCCGCCCATACTTATGTCCCTCGTAGTTTTCTAAGTTCTTGCCCTCTTTCGTGGGGCACTCATCGAGTTGAAATGTGCGGTGACTCAGAAGGACCATTGCGGGTGCAGCTCTACCTTATGCATCACAAGTCAGGTTGTGTTCCCTCTTTAATAGGCAGTCGCTCTCAGCCTACCCATTCCTTTTTCCTTCCATTCCATGCAGCTCAGGAATGGAACGAGGATCAGGTTCTGCATTTTGTGCATGCACAAACTATGGCTCAGCTTAATTTATGGTTGACTACTTCCGCTCCAGATGTATTGTCTCCACACTTCCCTTCCTGTATTGGTGCAATGGAATGGAGTGATGTTTATGCTTGCTATTCATTGCCTATGATCATTCATGTATCCTCAGATGTGGTGCTTCCTATGTCTGCGCATTTGGGGTGTTAAAGTTGCAGCATCCGTCATGCAATGTAAACAAGCTGAGGTCCGCAGTTGGTGCAATGAGACGCCATATTTTAGAGAGGGCTTACGTGTTGCTTTCCTCCCGCCAGAAGCTCATCCCTTGGATGGCCCAGCTGCCTCCAAGAAGATGCGCAGTTAGTCAGATGCTTTATCAATTCTTCCATGCAGACTATGGATTTACATGTAGTTTCTTGGAATACTAATGGTTTACAGACTTCTCGGGTAAGAGGTTCACGCAAGCTTTTACTTCGTAGAGATTTACATGCTCATGTAGTAGGCACTGTGGATGTATTACTAGTACAGGAGCATAAGATTGCCAGTCCCTTTGGTAATCTCATGCCCTCGGGCGCTCACACTTTTTGGGAGCCTGCTCTAGGCATTCATGGACAGAGTTGCGGTGTATGTATCTCAGTGGGGTCACGATACTTGGCATCAGTTCAGCAGCATGGCACCCTTGTTGCTGGCAGAGCAGTCTATGTTTCTATTCGGATTCGGGACTCTACCATTGGCTTTATGTCAGTATATGCACCCACTACTCCTCGGGAGAGAGCTACTTTTTGGTCGTCCTTGGTTGCTGCTCTACCTGCTGTGGACTCTTGGGTTGTTGGAGGCGATTTCAACAACGTCGAGAGCGACTCTGATTGGCGATCGCTCACTCCCCCAGTTCTATCATCCATTTCTCCAGATGAGCAGCCGGCTTGGGATCGATTTCTTCTAGCTATTCAAGGTGTTGATGCCTGGCACATACCCTCTTTCGGTCATCACCCCGCTACACTTCATTACTCGTGGGGGTTTCAGAGACAACAGGGAAGACTATTAGAGCGCCTTGATCGTTTTTACATTGGCCCTTGGGCAGCAGCTCTAGGTGGATTTACTACTATTTGGCGAGGGACCAGCCTCTCAGATCATTTTCCTAGCTCATTGTTTATCTCTTTCCCTAGATCCTTTGCACAGAGACGAGGCTGCCGCATCCCTGACAGTGTTCTCACCACTGAAGTTTTGCAGCAGCAGATTCGCGACTTGTGGTCCACGGGAGCTTCTTATTGTGGTTCCCCTGGAGAATTCCTTGCCCATTGCATTACTCAGTCTAGTATTTACTGCCGTGCTCAAACTGCTAGTATTCATCGTCAGTTGAGAGTACGTGAGTCTGACCTTTACATTCCTCTTGGTTCCACACAGCGCTTGCTTGAGGAGTGGCCTCAGGATGCTTATCTCGCTGCTAGACAGACAGAACTCATACAGGAAACTCGTAGCATACAGGAGGCTAGGTCTGAGTTCACTCATCATGCTTCAGTATCTCATTGGATAGCTAAAGCTGACCGAATGAATAAGGACTTCTTCACTGCGCATAAAGAGCGTCCTCCTGGCACCACCCTCAGGACTTTGTGCGATGCTCAAGGAACACTTCATATGCATCCTGATGTTATTCTTGATATGTCTGCAGATTATTTTGACGCATTGTTCAGTGCTGATGTATGCACTACTGAGGTTTTACTTGCCCGTGAGCAGATTTGGCAGCACACTCGCTATCGTTGTACAGACACTATGGCAGAGATCTTGTTAGCCCCATTCACACTTGCAGAGCTTCATGATGCTATCGAGAGTCTAGATCCATCTTCCTGTCCAGGAGAGGACGGCCTCAATAGAGCTTTCTTTTTAACCTATTGGGATGTATTGCATATACCACTGCTTCGTGGTTGTCAAGATATCTTTTCATCAGGCTATATGCATCCAGATCTTTGTTCAGGACTCATATCTCTTATTCCGAAAGGGGGTGACACCACTCAGCTTCGCCAGTGGAGACCTATTACTCTCCTCCCTTCGGTCTATAAAATATTAGCGTTACTGATCAGCCATCGCTTGCGACCGTTCTTACCAGATATTATTCACACTTCTCAGACAGGCTTTGTTATGGATCGATGCATACTGGACAATATCTTCACCTTTTATGAGGCAGTAGAGTGGGCCAGATCATCTTCGGAACCTCTCGCTTTTTTCATCCTTGACTTCGAGAAAGCATACGATCGTGTTGAGTGGGAGTTTCTCGAAGGATCATTGGCTAGGATGGGTTTCCCTTCAAGATGGATCTCAGGCATTTTCGCTCTCTTCAGAACTGCCAGCAGTGCTATTACTATTGGTGGTGTGTCAGTCGCAGTTTTGAGCTCTCTTGATCTGTCCGTCAGGGATGCCCTTTAGCAGCATATCTCTATCTGTTTGTGGGCGAGACTATGTCAGACTTTCTTCGTGCTCAGAGTCATGCATTTCGTGGCTTGACCATGCCAGTACCTTCAGCTCCGGACCTTATCGATCAGGAGTTTGCTGATGACACTATGCTGATGTTGCGCTATGAGTTAGCAACTCTTGATGCCATGCGGGGAGCCCTGGAGGTTTTTTGCATTGCCAGTGGTGCACGCATTAACTGGCATAAATCCTATGGGTTATTGGTTGGCAGTAATGACATGCCTACTTGGGGGGTAACTGATGGTTTCACATGGCTACAGCCAGGTCAGACATGCAGATATTTGGGCTTCCAGGTTGGATTTGACGTTTCCTCACAGCAGCAGTTTGCACCTGTGCTACAGTCTATTCGCAGGAAGCTTTGTCATTGGTCTTCACGTCATCTGTCGTTGGCTGGCCGCGCATTGGTCGCCAACCAGGTCATTCTGGCTACAGTATGGTATACGGCCTCCTGTTGGATGCTACATTCTGGTGTGATAGCTCAGCTACGCAGACTCGTGCGGAACTTTTTATGGAGTGGCACAGATGGGACTATTGATACTCGTGCTCGAGTTCGCTGGTCCACGATTATTCGTCCTAGATCAGAGGGGGGCCTTGGCATTATTGATCCAGAATTACAGAGTCGCGCCCTTCTTACCAAGCTTATTGTTCGGGGTCTTTTTCCCGGCCAAGAACTTTGGAAGATGCTTCTTCAGGCCGCTCTTTCCACAGCGACTCCGTGCCTCGAAACTAGAGATGGCCATACTTGGCAAACAGGGTATTGTTTTCTCTTCACGGATGCCCCCTTGTGCACCAGCACTCTCTCACCCTTCATTCGTTCGCTCCTTCAGATTTGGGTATCCATGCGACGCGCTATCAAACGCTCACCTCCCTCATGCCGTGAGGAGATTGAGCGCCAGCCTCTCATTTGGAATGATGCAGTTCTTGATTCTTCGGTTAATCCACCTCGTCAGCTTGGAGAGAGGACTCACATTGACTGGGCTGCTTGGGACACTGGACCTGCTGCCTCTATGCGGTTGTTTCATGAGACGTGTATGCTGGATGCAGATTTTGTGGCAGAACATTATGACATTGGTCGCGGGGTAACAGACAGACTGCTTGAGATTGGCTCCGCCATTCCTTCACACTGGGACGCAGTCATGCGCGGTACAGTTCAGATGCCTCCACATTGTGGCTGGGAAGGCCTCTTCTATCAGAGCACTCTCTTACTAGTTCGTTTCGACACTATGCTGTTCACAGTTGATACTGACTACTCTTCGGGGATGCATGCTAGACTGACTTATGCTACTACCTCTCCGCACCTTGTCTACCCCGATGCTCGCTGGGAGGCCATACGAGTAGTTGGCTCCCGCGGGAAGCGTCGTTGTGTTGACCCCCGTTTCGCTTCCGCTGATGCTGCACTTTGGAGGTTTTGGGTGTGGGAGGGTCGTGCCCTATCTCAGCTTTATTGGGACCCAGGAGAGTGGCATTGGCCTCACTCTAACCGTACCGGCGCACATGTATCATTCTTTGAGTATACAGTCAGAATTGGAAGATTCGCATTGATGAGACAACACCCAGAGCAGCCCACTCGTATGCGTTTCTGGTTACATTCAGGTCTCTCACACGCCTATCTACGGCAATTTTGGTCAGCCATCTGGGATTTACATGTGGCTCGTCGTATTTCCTTTTTCCTTTGGATGATTGCACATGTAGGACTTCCAGTTGGGACTTGGTTAGCTTCTATGGGTCACGATCCGTTATGTACTCGATGTTCTTTGCGCCTACCTGAGTCACCTGCGCATTGCCTTTGGTCATGCTCATCTTCTCATGCAGTTTGGCTAGCAGTTGGTTTTTTACTTAGCAGAGCTGGAGTTCAGCATGGATTTCTCACTTGGGGATCTGTTTCCTGGTTGATGCCGATGCCCGGACCGCATCTTTTCTAGGAGGGCTCAGACACAGATCCAGCTCTTATGCTTACCGCGACTGGTTACAGACGAGGGACTTTGGCTATGTTACCACAGATTGCTTGGCAAGGAGATCCTCAAACACGTGATGAAATCTTCTCAGTAATCACCAGCATTGCACTCTGGAATGTTTGGAGAGCTCGTTGTCTTCATATTCTCAGTGCGGCACCGCAGCTCCTTCAGGATACCCTCACTATCATTTGGCTGGACATCATTCACACCCTCATCTGGCAGTGGGATTCTTCCTCAGGCACATCTAGAGCAGCCGAGGCTCGTCGATTTGATTTCCTTCGGTGTTGGGCAAGATCTCCACTCTTCTTCACACTTACAGGTGGACAGATTACATGGCATTATGCGCCTTCTCAGTGGTTTCTCCTCCACTCATCACACAGACCACCATGAGATTGTACTAGTCGAGTTGTCACTATAGTGGCTCTCATCCTTACATTCAGCTTGTACACCCCACGTGACAGGCTATTTTGGCATCCGTTGGGGATTCTATTGTACTCAGTAATATACAGCCCTGATTTTTTCAAAAAAAAAAGAGAGAGAGAGAGAGAGAGAGAGAGAGAGAGAGAGACCGATGATGTGGCATGACCACCTGCGGGTTGACAAATGACGTGGCAGCAGATAGTACGGAGATTTCGGAATTTGCGTTGGCATGTTGACGTGGCAGACAATACGGATTTTCGCGTTTTGCGCTGACAGTTGGTGAGGTGGCAGTCTGTACGGAATCCCGCTTTTCACGCTGATAGGCTGATGTGGCAGAACTGTATGGAAATTTCCGCGTTTTGCGCTAGGTTTTTTTAATGGCAGATTTTGGGACTCAATTGCTTTTGAGTTTCATGCTTTTGGGGCTCTGCTTTTAGCACCCCTTGTAATCTCTATAAGTGACCCAAGGGGGCGCATTTCTCAGGGCATCTGGATGCAAAGTCTGAGAGAGAGCACCCGCAGGAAGTTATACTTTTCTCACAGATTAATAAAAAGGAAATACCAAAAGGGATGCCAGTCTTTGGGGCCAATCTCTCTTGGCACGGAACTACGCCGGACCGTGTCGACTCTCTCTCTTGAATTTTGAATTGTTTTTAAGTGAATCTCTGCTTTGTCGTGATAGAATCTAGACTTGGGGTGTCCAAGTTTGTTACAGTGGCATCAGAGCACGACCGATTTCTCTTCTACCGAGAAAGCCGATCCCTTTTCTCGGGACACCTATGGATTCCGAGAAGAATCAATCGACCTCTTGTGCAACCGCTAAGGCAAGAGGAGGAAATATGGCAAATTTAAGCAACTTAGCAGAAGATCAGTACGGGCCACCTCGGCCTACACAGTATGAACTGTTGGAGATGCAACGTCGACAACAGGTTGACGAGTGCACAAAGCAGATGCTTCAGTTTGAAAAAGATCCCCAATTTGCAAATTTTTTGCCCTAGCAATCCATGGCTGAAGTGCATACTCAGCGGTGGCAGAAAGCCATCAAACCACCAATCAAACTGGATATCAAGAAGCCTCCTACTTCAAGAATGTTTACATAAGAAGAACTTCAAGAGGTGGTCCAATCCCAGATCAGTTAGCTTTTGGACACGAAGAAGCAATTGAAGAAGCGCAAGAAGGGGACTGACTACCTCGGTGACTTGGGCCATCAATCTTCTTTTGCATCTGCAAGAGATCAGAAGAAGCGTGTGCGTTTTGAAGGACTAGCCAATTCCTCTTCCTCTTCTTTTGATAGTTCTTCTAGCTCTTCCTCTTCCGACTTGAGTGAGGAGGACATAAAGGGCAAGTAGTGAAGCAAAAAGCAAAGCTTTGGAAGATAAGATACGATTTCCTCGAAGATAAGAGCAAGCAAAAGGAATTTAAAGAGGGTGGATAGTCAATAAAATTGGGCTTTGGCCTTCATTTAGCAGTTTGACATAGCCTTCTCTAGAGGGTGTTACTTTGAGCACTCCAAGATCAGGGGTGCTGCATCGTTTTTAAAGGGAATTGCTTGAACATGGTGGTCCACTCTTCTTTTGAGGAAACAAGCCCCGGTGAAGTGGTTGAAGTTCAAATGGCTCTTTATTGCTTCTTGGTTGACTCAGGAGTATGAACGAAATGTAAGAACCCCTTGGATTCATCCTCGGATGACCAAGGGTGATTCTTTGGACGCATATTGTGAGAGGTTTTTGGATTCTTTTCTACCGACCTCTTCGTTTAAGAAGGTCACCTTTAAAGAACAGATTGAGCGGTTTTGCTACGGACTCCCTACAGAGATCCGGGATTAGTGCTTTGAACAAAAGTCTGAGTCTATACAACAACTAATGGGACATGCGAAACGGGGATTCTTGATACATTCAGGGAAGTTGACTTATCCCACTGATGAAATTTTGACTCAGAGGACGAGACAGACCTCGAACAATGAAAATAGAAAGAAAAAGAATCCCTAGGAAAAGAAAGATACACAACCCCGATTGACTCTTAGAGAGAGGGATAACTATCTCAAAGAGGGGAAGTGTTTTGGTTGCGGGGAACAAGGGCACATCTTCACAAAGTGCCCTAAAAAGGCACGACGAGGACAAGCTGAAGACATGCTAAAGAGTTCTAGAGCAGCGGAGGAACGTGGCAAAAAAGACAAGATGAAAGCAGGACTGGTACCTGATTGCATGGGAACTGACCCAAGCCAGATGGATGAAAGTACAAAACTTTGCCGCGCATGGGGCAAAGTGAAAGATCAGGAAGCCCTTATCTTTTTTGATGGAGGAGCCAAGGCCAACTTCATTTCTCCAGAATTGGTGGCGCGGCTTGAGATTACGCCCGACAGGATGGGGCCACCGGTAGCGACAATTCTAGCAGCACCCGGACGGGATGTAGCCATTACGCCTGTCATTGGCAAACTTCGTTTGCATTGTCAGGGGTATTTAGGGCAGGAGGACTTTTACATCATGCCTTTAGAAGGGTGTGACGTCCTCCTAGGAATCCCTTGGTACCATAAGAACAACGCTGTGGTTGACTATTGGGCCAAAAAAGCGACTTTGACAAATGAGAAGGGCATAAAAATTGTACTAGATGTAAAATTGAAGGGCGAGTTTGTCCCTATTGTATCGGCTTTGGCCATTTCAAAATTAATGAAATTAAGTCTCTTTGTTTACTTGATCTATTTGAAAGAATTGAATGATAAACAACGAACGAACATGTCTTAACTAGACAAAGAATGACAATAATTTTTGCACACACATACTGATTGTTTTTGAGAAGGCTTGCCAGGCGAGTTACCCACATCTCGTCCTGAGGGCCATACCATTGATTTGATTCCCGGAACCACACCACCGAACCGGCTACCTTACCGTGTTAGCCAAGCCGAGAATGAAGAAATCATGAACCAAGTGAAAGACCACCTTGAAAAGGGTCTCATCCAGCCGAGTACTTCACCCTAGTGTTCTCCGGTTTTACTGGTACTAAAGAAAGACAGATCTTAGAGGATGTGCATTGACTATAGAGCTCTCAATAAAACCACTATCAAGAACAGATTTCTGATTCCAAGGATCAATGATATTCTTGACCGACTTCAGGAATCCTGTTGTTTCATCAAGATTGATTTGAAAAGCGGATATCATTAGATCAGAATCGCTCTGAGAGATGTCTACAAGACAGTCTTTCGGACAAGCTTTAATTTATATGAATTTTTGGTGATGCCTTTTGGACTTACCAATGCTCCAACGACATTCAACCGAATGATGGATAGGATTTTCCGAGAGCATTGATCTTTTATGGGCACTTTCTTTGATGACATCATAGTTTTCTCCAAGGATGAAGCAGAGCATCGACACCATCTGCTACAGGTCTTTCAGGCTTTGCGTGATTGCAGATTAGTTATCAATGCCAAAAAGAGCGAGTTTTTCTTGCCGAAGATACACTTTCTGGGACACATCATCTCAGCAGCAGGAGTACAGATGGACCCAGCCAAGATTGAGACTATCCGCGATTGGCCAGACTTGAAGAATGTTCATGAAGTTAGAAGCTTTTTGGGCTTGTGTTCTTACTACCGGCGGTTTATTCAGAAGTTTGCAGAGATAGCTTCCCCTTTGCACTTATTGAGAAAGGAGTCCTTTTCTCGTGGGGATCTGGATCTTTTCGATGTGTTTACTTGGATATAGAATGGGGAGATAGTGCCAGGGTATTCCATACGGGATGTCTACTTGATGAAGAAAACAATGTTGTGTGTTACATAGCCGTTGAGGGAAAAGGTTTTGGCTAAGTGCCATTGTCCACCTTTTACGGGTCAGCGCGGCATTGACGCCACCTTGAAATGTGTGGAGCGTTATTTCTTTGGCCGAGACTCAAGAAGGATGTGGACGACTTTGTTCGCAGTTGTTTAGTATGCCAGAAAGTCAAGTTTGATAGGCATAAGGCATAGATAATACTACAGCCTTTACCCATTCCCACCCGCCCCTGGCAAAGTATTGCAATGGATTTCATCTTTGATCTCCCGAAGACACAGAGTGGGCACGATGGCATTTGGATTGTCATTGACAGATTTAGTAAGCAAGCTCACTTCATTCCAGTGAAGAAAACAATCAAGCCAGACCATTTAGCGAGACTGTTCATTGCACAGATATTTCGATTACATGGCATGCCTGAGATAATAGTCTTCGGCAGAGATCCCCAATTCTTGAGTTTGTTTTGGAGGGAGAACATTGGCACACGGTTGCAATTCTCGTCATCATTCCACCCGCGGACAAATAGGCAATCTGAGGTTGCAAATTCAGTTGTTCTGGATTTATTGAAGTCTTACATCTCTGACCAGAAGACTCAATGGGATTTTTTTTTACCTTTGGTGGAATTTGCCTACAATAACACGGTTCACTCTTCGATGGGGAAGGCGCCATTTGAGATAATTGAAGGTGCTCAGAAGGTTCTACCCTTTCTCAGCACTAAAGACAAGATTTTTGAAGCCAACGAGTACACGAAGGACTTGGACACTGCTTTTGCCAAGGTCCGCGAGGCTTTAGAGAAATCTCAAGAACGACATAAGAAGACAGCAGATCGACATGGACAAGACTTGAAATGAAAGGAAAACAATTGGGTGCTCTTATGTTTTGAGAAGGCACGCCTAAGGAAATGGAAGGGAAAGGGTTGGCTTTTTCCAAAGCTTAGCATGAGGTATTATGGCCCTTTCCAGATTAAAGAAAAGATAAATGATGTCTCCTTTCGACTCAAGCTGCCCAATACTTGGAAGATTCACAATGCATTCCATGTGAGTCTCTTGGAACCTTTTAAAGGTGAGGTGCCAGTTGATGGGGAGCCCGATGAGCAACCCGAAGTGGAAGAGAGTGAGGAGATACTCGTTCCTGAACAGATTTTGGCACACAAGGAAAGAAAGATGAAAGGTAAAGTGATTTTTGGCGGTTTGGTTAAATTCAAGAAATTTCCGACATTAGATGGAAGTGGATGGAGGAGGAGGACCTAGCAGATACTCCTCAGATTTTGAAACTTTACCTTGAAGCATTTGGTTTAGCATCGTCTACTCCGGTAGATCCCCAAACTCAGCAAGGTTGAATATGGTGCATAGGATTGCACAAGAGGGTAGTCACTCCGCTCCTTTGTCAACAGATTACCTCGATTGATTAAGGTCACTGATGTCCTCTTTGGGTTTCAGTGATACTGATGGGCTGACAGTATTCTGCTGTATGACTTTATGAAACGGAATTCCCAAAATTGAAGATGATTGATTAATACTCTCATTTAACCTGTTTGAGTGCATGAACTGAAAGACGAAACGACTGTAGCATTTCGGTCTCATAAATCTCTATACACATGATCGCAATAAGGATTAGTTAATCCGGCATCAGTGAGGTCCGGGATGGATCTAGATGCGGTTATTAAATACGTTGCTGGCAGTCATAGTCTGAGATTTGGAATGAATTTTTCTGTGATTGATTTGTCATGTGATGTAGCTGTCGTCTTTGTACAAGTGCTAGATGTGTCGTGTCTGTGCGTCGGTACTTAGAGTCAGTGTCTATTGAATTGGTTTATGGACTCTGTCTCTTTTGGAGGCGTAATCGAGGGCGATTACAATTCTTTCAAGAGCGGGGTGTGTCACAAACTGATGACGTGGCATGACCACCTGTGGGCTGACAGATGACGTGGCAACAGACAGTACGGAGATTTTGGACTTTACGTTGGCATGCTGACGTGGCAGACGGTACGGATTTTCACGTTTTGCACTGACAGCTGCTGACGTGGCAGGCTGTACGAAAATCCCGTTTTTCACGCTGACAGGCTGATGTGGCAGAACTGTATGGAAATTTCCGCTTTTTGCTTTGGGTATTTTTACTGGCAGATTTTGGGACTCGATTGCTTTTGAGTTTCATGCTTTTGGGGCTCTGCTTTTAGCACCCCTTGTAATCTTTATAAGTGACCCAAGGGGGCTCACTTCTCAGGGCATCTGGACGCAGAGTCTGAGAGCGAGCACCCGCGGGAAGTTGTACTTTGCTCACAGATTAATATAAAAGAAATACCGAAAGGGGCGCCAGTCTTTGGGGCCAATCTCTCTTGGCACAGAACTACGCCGGGCCGTGTCGACTCTCTCTTGAATTGTGAATTGGTTTTAAGTGAATCTCTGCTGTCTCGCGACAGAATCTAGACTTGGAATGTTCAAGTTTGAGAGAGAGAGAGAGAGAGAGAGAGAGAGAGAGAGAGAGAGAGAGAGAGAGAGAGAGAGTTACAATATGCTGGTGTAGGTGGCTTCGCTGCTGTCAGTGCTCAAGCCCAATTTTTGGACCTTGATCAGGGGAAAGAGAGCAGGAATTATTACTAGCCTTTTGAAAGTGTGTAAGAAGTATCAGTCCAGTGAACAGGAGGTAAGAGTTGTTACTACTGAAGCTACTGGTCACTTTGCATGCTTGATCGCATTGTGTTTTACTTCATATTGAGTTATTAAATTCTCAATAATGACACAGGTGTGTAGTTCACTGGCGAAAGCTTTAAATTTGGATGCTGCTTCGTCCTCTTGTTTGGTTTTACGTTTGCTGTTCCTTGAGGGTTATGCAAGTAGTAATGGCTCAAAAGACTGGAAGCCACTTTTGAAGGAAAGGATGTCCGTACTCGGTTGTGCAATGCTGCAGTTGATATTCACTTTTCCTACGGCAAGTATTGGTCTTTGAGTCATCGATTGACCCAATTTTTCTCCTTTCAAGTTGCTTCAATTGTAATCTCGAGTCTTTTTATTGAATGCTTGATGAACTCGTATACATGCCATGTTACCCCTTTACCTTCTTGCTAATTTGGTTGCGGTGTCAGGTGGGTGCGAATTTCCTTTGTATCTCCCACCTAATCTGTCAATTGCTTTTATAATGGTGCTTTTGATGTTGTAAGCTTTGTTGGTCTTTGTGCTTACAGGCTTCCTTTTAACAAATGTAGGAGTGCAACCAGCTGTTTTGGCTAAGCTGGCTCAATATGGAGCCTGCAGAGATTCTTGCAACTATCAAGGATCCAGGAGGATGCCGTGTTGTTGAAAGCTTCTTGTCTTCCGAAATTCCATCAAAACACAAGAATCGACTGATTGCAAAGTAATATCACTGGGTCATTAGAGTGTTGTAACTTGTTTTCAAGCTCATAGTTTATTTTCTGATGGAAGTTGTGGATTTCAGGTTGAAAGGTCATTTTGCAGAATTGGCTTCCCAGATGCTTAGTGCTTTCACAGTAGAAAAGTGCTTCCGTGCTGGAACCATCGACTTGAAGGAAGCAATAGTGTCAGAACTAGTTGCAATTCAAAGCGATCTTGCGAAAAGTAAACATGGGCCACATTATATCAAGCGATTTGACATAATAGGGTAATTTCATGAAAACAAATGTTTGTGGATGTGTGTGTATGCACGTGCAAGTGTTTAGCCAGAGGTTTGCATGTTGTCATTTTATTTGTATGAGAGCAGTTATCTGACTATGGATATGCTTACATCTGTTGCATTGTGGAATGTATGGTCGATGGTCGTAGAAGGTTATGGTGCAAAGCTGCTTGTTTCTTGCTAGGTCTTGTTATAGGATGGTTTCTTGCATGATCCAGCCTAGGCAACATAGGCCTAAATGTCCACTTCTTGAGCTTCTCTACAAGTTTTCAAGAAGGCTGCGAGTATTACTGATTCTCAGGCTTAGAGTACGGAGCCTCAAATGCAACAGCAATGACCTAGGGATGTCCTGGTATCCCTCGCAGAATATTGTGATTGTAGCTCAAAGCTGTCAGCCCCTCAATCGGCAATAGCTGCTACTATGCATTCCTAGCTACTAGTGACCGTCCTTTCGCAGCTGCTCTTAAGTACATTGCGTATCTTCTCTGATGCAGAGATGCCAGGTACACTAATGTAATCTCAGATGTGTCAAAGCAGGGTTCTGAAGTCAAGTAGAAGGATAAATTGTAACCATGGAGATAAATCAGGTACAGAAGCAGCCTACAGCATTGAAGAGTTTTCCCAGTTCATTAGGACTGACTATTATCTCAACGTTTCTTGCTGGTAGCCTTGTCTCAAGCATTGCCATTTTTAGACATAGTTATCAGTTACTTTTTGAAATCATGCATGGTCACATGTGCACCAATTATTTGTATTATATGCAACTATGCAAGGCTTTTTGTAATTATGCCGATTTTGGCATAGTTGCATCAGTAACATCTTACTGATAATTGATGTACGTGCAACTACATCCTTATCTAGGGTTTCAGAAACGTCATAGCATGAAACAATCTCAGGAAACGAAAGAAACAAGTTTATACAGTTTTTTATAAGTGTAAATGTGTGTGTGTGTGTGTGTGTGTGTGTATCTCTCTCTCTCTCTCTCTCTCTCTCTCTCTATATATATATATATATATATATATATATATATATATATATATATATATATATATATATATATATATATATATATATATATATATATATATATATATATATATATATATATATATATATATATATATATATATATATATATATATATATATATATATATATATATATATATATATATATATATATATATATATATATATATATATAGAGAGAGAGAGAGAGAGAGAGAGAGAGAGAGAGAGAGAGAGAGAGAGAGAGAGAGAGAGAGAGAGAGAGAGAGATATGAAATGTTATAT
Organism: Adiantum capillus-veneris; assembly: GCF_014529385.1. NCBI lineage: Eukaryota > Viridiplantae > Streptophyta > Polypodiopsida > Polypodiales > Pteridaceae > Adiantum > Adiantum capillus-veneris. The sequence goes on from NC_140943.1 coordinate 23,427,340, forward strand.
TAAGGTCTTCAAAAGGCCAAAATGACCTATGAGACCAATCTGTTACAAAATAGTGAATCTGATACCATGTCTGGGTACAAAAGTCACTAGAACAAAAATACTATTGCTACAAGCTGGAACTGTGTGGATGTGACAGCTGATACAATAGGTACCCAGTAAACTGGATGTAACAATGTGTGAAACAATGACAGAATGGGGGGAGAAATGGTGAGGATCCATTCTCATCTGCACTCTGGGTGTCGAGAGAGTATAGCTCGAATCCTCTGCTGTAGTCTTTGTCGATGCTGTGTAGCTCCTCTCCTCACTCGTGGTCATTTGGATCTCCGTAGCTCCACTGCTCGGTCGATAAGAGTGCTAGTAGTGGTCGGGTGAGTGTGGACCGAGCTCTACGGCGGTGGCTGCTCCTCTGGCTGTCCCATATCTAGTGAAAAGAAATCTGTAATCCGTCTCTGGGACTGTCTCTCTCTAGCTCTCCCTTGTAAAGTGTCTCTATGTCTGTGTAACTCAAGTAGATATAGTCCAAGACATCTCTGGTCCTCATAACTCATGACCCTAGATAAAGGACAGAAACCCTCTTTGAATAGGCAGTGGAAACGGGCCCGTATCTCATTGTACACTGTGCAGTGACATATGTAATGTAACTCTGTCTCTGGCTCTATCTGGCATAAGCGGCATGTCCTGTTGTCTGTTGGTATCCCTCTGAATCTATAGACTCAATCTCGAATTGATGTGAGGATGTGCGTATCTGACCAATGGCACAACGCAAACCATGAGACATATGTGTCCATGTAGCTGGGACAAACCCATCTCCTGTGAGATGGAGAAGATGCTCTCTATAGAAATCCATCTTCGTGCCCAACTCCTGAGGCAGATCTATCCATGTACTTCTGGTGTCCAGCTGGATAACGTCCCAACGAATGAGTCTAGTAATCTCCACCCATGTAAGAGACAATGAGGGTGCTTGAAGAGAGTACTGGAAAGGAGGCAGCCTGTCCATGGTGAAGCCATGCGTCTGAAACCATGGTGTCATCCGTGCATACCAGCATGAAGGGCCCCCTTGTAGAGCTAATTGTCTGGAAGACTCAAGGGCCAGTCATATCTGTCTCTAGTAGTATCCCATAGGCTGTGCACAAAGGAGACTGATCTGGTAAGCGCCTCAATCACCATAGGGGGGGCAGCTAGCTCTGCTCCAATGATAGGGTGAGGTACGGAGGCCTTGGCTCTAATCAGTCGAGAGATCATAGATACCAAGGGCCTCTCCATATGTCTCCAACCATCCTGGCCTACTGAAGGTCCCCATACCTGCACCCCATACAACATAGCTGAGGCTACTAAAGTATCAAAGAGCCATAACTTTGGTCCGAGGTTCCTGGAACTGAACCTGCGAACACATCGTCTCCAAGCCTCCCAAGGCCACATAAGCTCTCGTCAGTCTAGTGTCTGCTGCTCTCACCAAAGAAAACCTCGGTCTAGTGAAGGCTACCCCAAGGTAAGTGTATGCATCTGTATACTCCACAATATCCTAACCATATGTGAAAGTAGGTGTTGATCTCCTGATCCACTGTGGTGTGGTGTTAAACACCATAACCTTGGTTTTACCAAGGTTTACAGACAATCCACTATCCTCTGCAAAACCGTGTAATGCATCCAAATGTCATTGCATACCCTCTAGTGAGTCAGAGATCAACACACTATCAGAGCATATAACAACAATGAGATCCACGTCCCTGCCAGCTGAGCACCTCTATCGCCCTCTCTGTCAATGTAATCAGACACCTCATCAACATACATACCAAATAGAGTAGGAGACAATGGGCAACCTTGTTTCACCCCAATAGTGGAGTGAACTAAGTCAGATATCCCCTCCGGGGTGCGTACATGTCATACCATGATCTGTATAAAGCCATAATCCCCCAAATCAACACTGTGGGTACCCCCATATCCTGCAGTCTGCGCATCAATCGAGCTCTTCGTAACTCCTCCCTAAATAGCATTGCTACTCCTTCTGATCCTCTACTCCCATGCTCAAATATCGTGACTGTCGTGTGGGCTGTCTCCCATGTGTTCCTTACCACATGTGGCATCAGCTATCCAGGGGCCCTGTGAGTCTCTGATAAGAATACATTGTACTATATCCCTGTCTCTGAAATTGTCCTCAAAGGCACCAACATCCAACCTCATAGACCCGTTTCAATTCCAAGTAGCCATCTTCAGTGTGGTTCCATAGGTCTCACACCGTCATGTAGAGTTCTGCTCTACAATCACCACCCGACCATCTCTGTAAAGGCTATCTTCCCTTTTTCTCTTGCGGCCCTAATTTCTGGCATGACTTCCTTCATGTGGGCAAGCTGTGAAAGGGTAAGGTCGTCGACAAGAAAGACACCAGTCTTCTTGAGGGTGGGCCTCCTTCTCAAGAACTCCTTCATCGCCTCAATAGAGGGGAAGCGCAAAATGAGAGGCCTCTCTTTCGATGTACCCCTGATGCCTCCACTCTTCTTGCCAACCCTCCATGCTCTTGCATGTGTCGCTTTATCTATCCCCATTAGTACCATGAGCTCCTTCACTTCTTCGTCGACTTGATCCTGGTCTTTGAGGCCGGTGACTCACATGTAAAGCCCTTGTACGCCTTCGTTGTTCCTCTTGATGGTGGGAGTGGGGGTTGATACCTCTTTTTCTTTGTCCTCCTTGGCTGTCCACTTTTCCTCCTCATCCACTTTCTTTTGGGTTTTGGTGATCACCTCTACCCACAAAGATGTTTTTGCTTCTTGTTGCTTCTCCTCTTCCTTGATGGCTTGCATTTGTTTTTTGTTCTTCCATCACTGAGGGTTGGATTTCTCCCTCTTTGACTCCACCACTAGCTCTTGCCTTGGCTAGCTCTTTGTTAAGGGCTGAAATCTGCTTCTTGAGCTCTTCAATTTTCGGTCCGAAGCTCCATTTTCTCGTGAAGCTTGTCCTCACTGATTTTTCATTGAAGGAAGATCGCCTTCTCTTTCTTCCACTCTTCCATCTCCGCCCTGTACTCCATCTGTCAACAATACTCAATCACCGGCTGAGAACAATGCATCCGTTGCCTGCTCTGAATCAGAACCACCCCCAGCCCACTGCGGACGCCTCAAAACCCCAATGCGTCTGAGTCCCGAGCCAGCAACCCTTTGCTCGTTGCTGCGCCTTGCCCACTACGTGCATGCCTTGCTCTCACCTGTGCGGGTGCCCTACCTGCGTGACGTGCACAACCTGCGGCCTGTTAGCTCCTTGTCCGCATGCTCATTTGTGTACTGAGGACTGTTGTGAGAGAGAGAGAGAGAGAGAGAGAGAGAGAGAGAGAGAGAGAGAGAGAGAGAGAGAGAGAGAGAGAGAGAGAGAGAGAGATGAAAATGAAATGAAATGTTATATTAACGTCTTCAAAAGGCCAAAATGACCTATGAGACCAAAAAGTTACAACGCGGTGAATCTGATACAATGTCTGAGTACCAAAAATAAAAAGGTACTAAAAAAACCTACTTGGCGAGCTCGCTACCGTTACTCTCGCCCAAGTCCCCCCACCTGGGCCATCGCCCCCCCCCCCCCCCCCCCCCCCCCCCCCCCCCCCTTTCCCGCATGTAACCTGCACTCTGCCCCAGCCTGCCACCCACCGTTGCCCTCAGCCAATTACCCACCCCTCGCCCTCGCTATCCCCTGCATCGCCTCCCGCTCACCCTCCCAGCTCTTGCTCTCTTAGGGCAGGGGTGTCGCCTTCTGACATTGCCTTACTGTCTTGTCTTGCCTTCGCTCCTTTCTCGTTCACCGTCGTAGCAACAAACACAGATGGAAGATTCTGCCCTGCCACAGAGGGACTCAACGGAAGCCTCCTCGCCCGACTCCGTGGAACCCACCATCCGACTTGCTCTTTCTCCGACAAGCGAGCTTAGAGGCAGAGGTGACGCACCTTCAGGCTACCTCTGCTATCTGCAAGATTCTTGGTACCAAACCAAGGAGATGGGAGGTGCGTGATCTCCTTCAGGCCCGCCTTTTAGCAGAGGTGGGCCAGATCATCGACGTTCAGCTTCTCGGGTGTGGCTACTATCAAATAGAGTTTGAGACTTCCGAGATGTCGTCCAAGGTCATTGCGATGAGCCCCCGGGCCATCCGAGTAGCTAGATCTCATTTTCGGCAGTGCCGCCATGGATTCGATCCTGCTACCAATGTTCTAGTCGAGGAGGCAGACCTTCCCATCTCAATCTGCTTTCCAGGCCTGAGGAGAGACTACCTCCCGCTTCTCTCTAGGATTTGTTCAGAGACTGGGATTGTCTTGGAGACAGCTTGCACGGCAGCCTCTGCCTTGGCATACCTATAGTATGCGTTCTGGTCCGAGACACCCACACCCTCCCGAAGGTCATTTTACTACCTTGGGTGAGTGGTGGTTGGCTCCACTAGAGCGTGGAGTATTTGGACCTCCCGAATCAGTGCTTCATTTGTCGACATCTAGCGAAGGCCTGTCCACGGAGGAGGCCTCGACCTCCCTGGCACATACCCAGACCCAGCCTCCTAAGGTTGGCCAGACACAGTAGTTAGAGACTCATGGAGCTTAGGCAGGTTCCTCCTCCGAGCCTGGTGCCCAAGCAGAGGAGGACTGACAGCAGGTCCATGGTCGACATCGCTAGGGACCACCACGCTAGTTTGGCCCCCCCTGGTGGTCGTCCTACACTAGGCTAGTAGCAGTGGGTTCCCATAGAGAATCGTTTTGACCCCCTATAGCAGGACGAGACCAAAGACACCCCCTCCACCTCAAGTTCTCCACCGACAGCCCCTCCTCCCCCTATCCCCCCCCCCTACCTCCATCTTCTCCACCTCCCCCCATTCCCCCCGATACTGCCCCTTCCCCTCTCATAGTCACGAGACAGGCACCATGTGCCAATAGAAAAGAACTGACTGAACAGACTTTTAGCACTTCAATAATAACTGAACTGAAAGAGAGAGAGAGAGAGAGAGAGAGAGAGAGAGAGAGAGAGAGAGAGAGAGAGGAGAGAGAGAGAGAGAGAGAGAGAGAGAGAGAGAGAGAGAGAGAGAGAGAGAGAGAGAGAGAGAGAGAGAGAGAGAGAGAGAGAGAGAGAGCACGCGACACGGAGTGGCGGAATTCCACACAGAGAGTACTGGCCCCAAACGTTGGCACCCCTTTCGGTATTTCTTTATGTTACTTGAACTTGGTACAATGCCGGTACTCACGCTCTGCACCTTCGGTGCAAGAGACTGATCCCTTTGTACGTATTTAAAGGCCCTTGGCCTCAAAAGCAGTTACATGAAAAGCAGCATCTGGTCCAAAAGCGCCGCACCCAAAAAACTGCCAGTGCGTTTTACGAAAATCCGTACAAGCTGCCACATCAACACAATTAGCGTGAATTGCGAAATTCCGTACTGTTTGCCAGGTCAATAGTCTCGCGTAGAATTGGGAAACCCATACAGCAGTGCCACGTCATCAGCTCTCCGAGCTTGTGTATGTGGGCTCGCTTTTTTTTTAATGCCTTTGGGTCACTTGGGCCCCATCGGACGGGATCCCATAAGTTGGCAAGAACTTCTCTTTAAAAATAGGCCTCTCGAAAAGACTTTGCAAGTTGGTAAAACTTCTTATACTGCTTTTGCTTCTTCACTTAGGGTTTAGGCCCCTCGGCCGGGATGTGAAGGTTGGCTCCATTTTTCAGTGACTTGACACGTCAGCAGTTCGTGACACCCATTCCACCCTCTAGCCCCCTTGCCTCATCATCTTTTCCCACTCTTGCCCCACAGCCGGCTCAGGAGACAGGACCTTCATCGTCTGCTAGCCAGTCACTTGCCGGCGCTTTTGCCACGAGCCGCCTGGCAAGAGGAGCAGCCTTTCGTGCGGACTCCCCTTCTTGTGCAATCGTTATCTTTTTCTGAGTCCCTGGAGGACTGACGAGCTTCGACATCCATCGCCCGTGGGACTTTCTTGCCTACGACTTCACATGATTCCTCGGGGACTCTTCACTAGACTTTGAGGCAACTTGCTTCAGAGTCCATGTACTGTGTCTTGCCCTGGACGCAACAGTTGGTTTCTCTTTCCCTCTGTGTGGGAGGGACTAGTCTGAGTGGACTTTAGACTCAGTGATGGACTGGCTTCAGGCTTAGGCTCTTGAGTTCTCTCATCACATGGGAGACCTGGGGGTGACAGATTTGGTACAGACTTTGTGGCCGTTGGCCAAGTTCTCGGTGACACCTTCGGACACAGCAAGATGTAGGCACATTGTGGTACACTTTTTTGCTGACATGCAGAGTCCACCATGCTATGTATATACACATGAGGACTCTTGGACAGAGGAGGTAGCCTGACGGACGACACACTCTTCTTAGGCTTGGGTTGGACAGTCTCTTCAGTCACGACTATCTCGGGGTCGCTCGGATATGGATTACTCCCCATCCAAGCCGGCCTCGAAGATAGCGAGGTTGGCTGTTGTTGTAGCATCGGTTTTCTCTCATTGACTCCATGAGGATCGTCTCATGGAATGTGCAAGGATTAGGTGGACCCCAATTTCAGCGGGGCAGCGGGGTCGCTTGCGTCAGGAGCTTCAGAGATGCCTTGTGGGTGGTATGGTTGGTATTCTTATGCTTCAGGAGCATCATCTTTGTGAGAGCTGCATTATTTTTGTGAGAGCTGCATTAGACAATGTGGTCAGATTTTGCGTGGTCGTTATGAGACTTTTTGGTCAGCTGCATTTGGACCTGGAGGCATTTAGGGAGGGGTATGTATGACTATTGCACATTCATGGCAGCAGGCCATTGTAGGCAGAGGTATTATTGTGCCATGCAGGGCCCAATGGGTTACTATGCAAGTTCAAGTTTGTCTCATGGGCTTCTTGAACATCTATGAGCCCAATGTGGCGAGTGCACGAGATGAGTTTTGGTCACATATGGTAGAAGCCTTGCCGCATGCAGAGCAATGGTGTGTAGGGTAGACTTCAACATGTTGGAGGACGACTCAGACAGGATTGGAGGTAGCCATGCTACTGTGCACGAGGCTCAGTTGGCAGCTTGGGAGCGTTTATGTATAATTTTGAGGGTTTTGATGTTTGGCAGCATACAAGCTTTGTGCGGCCCCCAGCCAGCTCGCTCTTACCGCAAAGTAGGAGGAGTGAATCTATCGCGGATAGAATGCTTCTACGCGAGTGACCACTTCTGTGACATGGGTGGATCTGCTTGCATTCTGGCAGGACCACCTTTTCTGGCCCTGCGCCAATGATTCTCACTGTTACAGACAGACAGAGGAGTGGGAGTACGATGCTGCTCATCCCTGAGAGGGTCCTACTGGATCCAAAGCTTAGAGAGCGGGTTGTGGCACTGTGGACAGAGAGTCTGGACCCTTAGGACTCCCCTACTGGTAGAGTGGCCTCTGGACTCTCCTGCTTAGTCGTTTCTTTTTTTTTTCCAAGAAAAAGATCCTTCTATTAGTTAATGAAAACTGCCCATAGGGCTACATCCACCTCTGCAAGAGAGGGCTACAACAAGCATGATGGGGAGACTCTCCCAATGAAAAAACAGCATATATACAATGGGGCTAAATCAAGAAATGGGAGGAGGGAAGAGCCACACAGGTGGACAGTAGTGCCATCTGAGCACCCCCTGGACCATGGTGTAGAAAGGCCCAGGGCGCCAGAGTCGAAGGAAAGCCTCGCGGCGCTCCCGCATGCGGTCGGAGCTGCCCTGTAGTCCCTCAAGCTGTCCTCTGAGAGTATGGATCAACTCTAGCCAAAAGTCACGAACAGTCTCTGCTGGTGGCACAGGGCGAGCCTCAAAGATGCGGAAACAACGGGCCCGCCAGATGAACCAAAGAGCTAGGCCGCTGATGAGCTCCCAGCACTCCTCTCTCTCACTGCACCACTCCTGTGGAGTAAGGTCTGTAGCAGGCTGGAGTGCAGGTCGCCCCCCCTGTATCACTATCATCCTGTTGGTGGAAGATAGCTCAAACTGTAGTGCCGGGCCCGTGAGGGTGGACCAAGCCGCTGCCCCCCAAGTGTACTGTCGAGCCGCGGAGAGGGCAGGCATCAGCCGAAGAACTCGTAGCCACACCTGCTGGGCCGAAGGACAGTCCCAAAGACAGTGTCGCTGACTCTCCACCAAGTGGTCACAAGCTGTACATGCGGCCGAGAGACCACTATGCACAAGCCAGCTCCCTACTGCTGTGGCTCTGTGTGCAACCAACCATTGGAACAAAGTGACGCGCCTCGGCTGTCTGGAGTCCCACAGCCTCTGCCAAAAAGCTGCCAAGAACTCAAGTGTGAGACCCTCCTCCTGCCAATGACGTGCTGGAGCGGGGCGGGTCTCTCTCTGCGCTGCAAGTATATGACGTCCAAGCCGAACAGTGTACTGAAAGAAGGGGACTCCTGGGCGGTCTGCAGAAGAGAAGGGGTCCCTCCATAGCCACTCACCAGGATCCCACTGTACTCGTGCCAGTGGACAACACTCCCAAGCCCATAGCCTCCAGTGTCCTGCCTTGAGAGCTGCTGGGTCAGGGTCTATGACGCAAGTCCTCCCACAGATGCCCACAACTCGGATCCTCTGGAAACAACACTCTGCTACCTGCGGGGCCTCTACTGTAACTCGCTGTAATCGTCCCCCACCCTGAAGCTCAAAGAACAAGGCTGGGACAGTCTCTGAACAAGCCCTGACTGAGATGAGAACCTCCAGTCGTGTGAAGGCTCCCATCCATCGGGGTGCTACAGGCTTGAGAGGCGTGAGCCACTCAGCTGGAATTGACTCTGAGATGTCCTGATACATGCTCTGAACCCCTCTCATGCCCTGTAGCTGGACACCCTGCACCTCCTCTGACAAACCTGTGAACTCTAGCCAGTCACCTAGAGAGCGCGCTGGACCTGCTGCCATGGGACCCCATGAAACATGAGGCCTACTCCCAACCAGGTGGTCTCTCTGAGTGCTAACCATGGGGTTCCAGACGAGGGGCTGTCGTAGGCGCTCCTCCGTGCATGTCGGTTGTCTCTGCTCTAGGCCACGCCGTAAGAGCTCCCAAGAGCGAAGCAAACTCACAGCGAATCGGTCCTCTAGTCTCCTGCTCAAACCAACTCGGCGCAACTCTGTAAAGATCCATCTGGTCGAAGTTTGCCAAGGGCCTCCTGACTGAGGCACCCTGGCACGAAGCCTCTGCAGCAAGAACTCTTTCCAGGGCTCCTCGCCTGGAAGAAGTCCTCTGACGACGAACTTCCCAAGAAGGGCTCTCCTCTGCTGTGCTGGATCAATGATCCCAAGCCCTCCCTGAGAACAAGGAAGTGTGATGACCGACCAAGCCACCTTGGCTCGGGCAACCTGAGTGTCGCGACCTGACCAAAGGAAGTTCCTGATCAGCCTCTCTACCTGGATGATACAAGAACTCGAGAAGATCCAACAAGAAGTGATGTACCACATAGCTGCCAACAACACCTGGTTGGCAACTACTACTCTACCAGCCAGCGAAAGTCGTGCTGAGCTGCAGTGGAACAGCTTTCTCCTGATGGACAGGAGAAGAGGAGCAATCTTCTGCTCGGGGGACAAATCCAAACCAACCTGACAACCCAAGTATCGAACTGCAGTCCCTGGGGGAATCCACCTGAAACCCTCTCCTGGCATCCACTCTGGCACAGAAGCACTGCCAACCGAGAAAGCCACTGTCTTTCTCCAGTTGATCAATGCGCCCGATGCACAGCAGAAGGTCTCAAGAGCCTGCCCACACCTGTGTAAATTGGCCTCCTGGCCCTCTAAGTACAAGGCTGAGTCGTCGACAAACTCAGCGTCCAGAAGCTCATCTCCCCGTATCGGGAGTGTTAAGCCCCTCAAACCAACCTGCTGTGACACCAAAAATCTGCTCATCGCCTCCGCATAGAATAGAAAGAGAAAGGGGGCAAGAGGACAACCCTATCTGACCGATCGTGTGAGCATGAAGCGCTCACCTCTACCTCCTACCAAAAGCACCTGATTGTGAGCCTGTTTGTACAAAGCCGACACCCCTCTGATCCAAGCATCTGAAAAGCCCATCCTGCGAAGCGTGCCCTCTAGAAAGTCCCAGTCAACTCTGTCGTATGCCTTCTCAAAATCGAGAAGAAGAATCACAAGGTCCTCCCCACGGAGACGTGCCAGGGCAGAAGCCTCCCAGAAAGTGAAGATGTTGTCAAGGATACTGCGTTCCTTGACAAAACCTGTCTGAGTCCCATGTATAAGGCTCTCCAAAAGTGGTTGAATGCTCAAACTCAGAGCCTTGGCAAGAATTTTGTAGGCTGAGTTGAGGATGGTGATGGGGCGCCACTGTCGAATCTCATCCAAGGAGCCACCCTCCTTTGGAATGAGGTAAATCAGGCCCTCACTCATGCTATCCGGCATCACTCCTGTGTGCAGAATGTACTGAAAGGCACTACAAAGATCTGGGCCAAGCAAGTCCCAGTACTCCAAGAAGAAGCTGGGAGTCAGCCCATCCTCACCTGGACAACTACCACGAGGAAGGGCCCTAAGAGCCGTGTGCAGCTCCTCAAGCTGAAGAGGTATCTCCAGCCTCTGGCACATCTCCTCAGTCACAAGACAAGCCATCTGCGCCCAAACCTGCTCCCTGCATGCATCCTGTCTCTCTGACTGGGGCTCAGCAGTCAGTAGCTCACGGTAAAAGTCAGTAGCAACTGCACACATATCCTCAGGCTCACAAGCAACTGACCCATCGGGTCTCCTCAGCTGAGTGACCTTGGCATGCGAGTGCCGAGGTCCTACTGTCTCAAAAAAGGCACCTGTCACTCTGTCACCTACCTGAGTCCACTGAGATGCCTGTCGGTGAGAGGCAAACTCATGGCGCCTCTCCTCTGTGCAAGCAAGCTCCTGTCGAGCTTGCTGTAACTGCTCCTCCAACCATGGACTGTCTGGATGTTGCTCCAGCATCCTCTGTAGTGAAGCAATGCCTCGTCTGAGACGCTGCTCCTCCTCTCTCGCTGCGGCCCGTCGAGCTAAAGACTCCTGCAGAAAAAAGTGGCTAAGTTGAGCTAGTCCTAAGGCCACTCTGTCTGTCGGTAGAGCCTGGCTGTCCATGCCCTCTGTCCAAAGAGCCTCTATCCTCTCTCTGAGTGCTATGTCCAACAAGAGCCGCTCTGGGATGCGAAGCATCGTGCTCCCACTCCTCTGCCTGTCTGCCACTGTGAGGATCACTGGTGCATGGTCCGAGAAGGATGTCCCTGCCAGGATGCCCACTGATCCCCCCAAGTCACTGAAGTGGTCACTAGTGTAGAAGCGATCTATCCGTGATAGATTGACTCCTCCCACTCTGCGGTCTGATCTAGAGAAGGCAAGACTCTCTGGAGGCCTCACAAAGCCAGAATGCTGCCATGTATCCGAGACCCTCAAGGTCATACACAACCTCTCCCAAGCTGCTAACACGACTCCATGCACAGTAGCATGGCTGCCTCCGATCCTGTCAGAAGGGTCCTCCAACATGTTGAAGTCCCCTCCTACACACCAATGGTCAACCTGTGGCAAAGACTCAACAATCTGTGACCAAAACTCTGCACGAGCACTCGCCACATTGGGCGCATAGATGTTCAGGAAGCCCACAAGGCCACCCTGAACCTGCAAAGTAATCCACTGAGCCCTGCTTGGCACAATAATCCCTCTGCCCACAATGGCCTACTGCAATGAGTCCGCAATAGTCATACATACCCCACCCTGGATGCCTCCAGGTCCAAAAGCAGCTGACCAAAAGGTATCATAACGTCCACGCAAAATCTGACCATAGCGCCGGATGCGGCTCTCAGACAAATGGTGCTCCTGAAGCATAAGGAGATCAATCTCTCCTCCCACAAGGCAACGCTGAAGCTCCTGCCGCAATCGGCCCCGCTGTCGCTGAAACTGGGGCCCACCTAATCCCTGCACGTTCCATGAGACGATCCTCATGGGGAGCGAGAGAGAATAGATGCTGCAGCAGCAGCAAGACGGGCTATCTTCGAGGCAGGCTTGGATGGGGAGTAATCCGCATCCGAGCGTCCTCTAGATAGGCGAGCCTGTAGTGAGTGCCTGGCCCAAGCCCAAGCAGAGCGAGCCGAGCGTAAAGCAACCTCCTCTGTCCAGGAGTCCTCATGTATGTATACATAGCAAGGCAAACACTGTGTATCAGCAAAAAAGTACACCACAATGTGCCTACATCCTGCTGAGTCTGGGGGTGTCACCGCAAACTTGGCCAGTGGCCACAAAGTCTGCAGCAAATCTGTAACTCCAAGTTCTCCCATGTGGTGAGAGAACTCGAGAACATGTGTATGCAACCATCCCACCACTGAGTCGAGGGACCACTCTGTCTCGGTCCTACCGCAGAGAGGAAAGGAGAAACCAACTGCTGAGTCCAAGGCCTCTGTCTCCCTAGCGGCGAGGAACAGAGCGTGGACCCTGAAGCAGGCTGCCTCGTGGTCTGCTGCAGAATCGCCGAGAAAGCGAGTGAATCCGTAATCGAAGAAGTCCCAGCGGCGTCGGAGGTCAATGCTCGTCAGACCACGAGGGATAGCTGCAAGGGAAGATGTCTGAATCTGCAAGGGGGGCCGCAAGAAGGGCTGACCCTCTCTCGCTAGGCGACTCGTGGCAAAAGCGCTGCCAAGTGAAACCGGCCCATAGGGCGGTAGGCGTTGGCTTTCACCCGAAATTCTTTACTTTATACACACACACAGAGCACTTTGCAAAGAGAACCTGCGACGGGAGTTAACACTTGAATACACACACGGCTCGGAAGCTAGAATGCTCCGAGCAGACGCAGACAACCTGTAGGCCCCAAAATTGGCGCCCCTTTCGGTATTTCTTTATTCTTTAGGAGGGTAAATTACAAGGTAAGGTCCTGGGAATCCTTCACGTGTATCCACCTCGATACCATTTGATTTGGCCAAATTTCGGCAGCATAACAGCCCCAAAACTTGCGGGAAACCAATTCCCCTGCTGGAACTCGCTTGCATTGTCGTATACCCTCTGATTCCTGTCCAAAAACAGTAAATTCAGCACGCTGTATTTACTGGTTTTTGCCCTGTTTTCAGCCCCAAACAGTCCCCTAACTGTCCTCTGCCAGTGGGGCACGATTCCCAATGATCCTGGCGTCCGTATGGCTGAAAAACAGTGAAATTACAGCGCATACACAGCGCTGATTTTGCACCTGTACGGTGAGGTTATGACCCTCACCAGTGCCTGCTTTGGAGCAGCAGCTAGCTACCCCTGTTCCTGCTCAAGGAGGCTCTTGCCTCAGCACAAAAGCATGAACCCACACAACTGTACATCAGTCAAATGAGTAGCCCTCTTGTGGGGCATCACATAACTGCACGTAGGGGAGAGAGAGAGCAGTGTGTAGTGTGCAGGGCATCACTCCTAGCACCACACTGTACATGAGAGGGAAAGGAAGCACTCCATAGCTCTTAACCTGTGACCAAAAGCTGAAATGAGGCCTCTCCCAGCATAAAAATTCAGCGCCACTTCTTCTGCAAGAGGAAAGTGCATGAAAATTCGACACTTGGCGCATTTACAAGCATTTGCCCGTTTCGGGTTCGCCGCTTAAAAATATCCTGATCGGTTGCCCAGTTGACTTCACGGGAGAGTTATAAAATGTTCCCCTAGTCATACCGGAGGTAATGACGCGAACACATTTCACGGCCCAAAATAGCAGTTCCCTAAATTTTAGGAGATGCTTCCGTTGGGCTCCCACTGGTCTTCTGACCATCTATCCTCATTGGGACTGCATTCAAAAGTGCAATGTGGCCCAACTGTCGGATACTTTTTGTTGGAAGTTCCACCTTGACTTTACGCCTTAATTGAGTTCACTTCCTAGTATCCACCAACTTGCTAAGTGCGACGGGGGGACCTATATGATCTTGCTCTGAGCCTAGACATCCTCTTACCATACGAATTTCAGTGCCGACCACTTCCCGTCTGCGAGTGAATCTACCGTTCACATTGGCCATACAATGTCCGACCGTTTGCTACTTCAAAAAGAGGGTCTTAAACAAATAAAATAAACCCCATTGGAAAGAAACCAACAACCAAGGTTAGCAGTTGCCACATCTCTGTGACATGGTTAATAACTGCCACGTCCTCGTGACATACCCCCCTCTTGAAATCGCAAACGTCCTCGATTGCATTCCATAAATACACGCCACTGATGATCTTGTGCTATCAACACTCTTTTATCATCGCATGTATCCGCAAGAAAGGTCGTAACATACATAGATACAAATGACTTAATGAGGCCTTCATACTTTTGCCATTTCTATCTATGGCACTGAATTCATATGTACATTTGATGTACTAGCTCTATCATTACCGCTCCTTTGCACACGTTGGGTTGGGACATAAGTAGGCTGTAACCCAAAGGCTTCAAGGTAGAGCTGCAATACATTTGGTGACTCTGACAGTTCATGCTCTTCCATCCACTTTGCATCCATAGGTGGATAGTTCTTGAACTTCACCAAATAACGTCTTGCAACTTGTCCTTTAACTTTTCTGTCCTTATGTGCCAAAACTTGCTCAGGTACCAGGATCTCATCAAGTTCCTCAACTTCTGGCTGATCCTCATGTAACAAACTGCTGACGTGTCAAAGCCTAAAGAATGTTGCCAACTTACAGATGCCGGCCGAGGGGCCTAAACCCTAAGAAGCAGTAGAAGAAGTGTCACAGAGTGAGGACGTGGTAACCCTAATTGCTGAAACCCTAATTTTGGAAACCCTAACCCTAAAACCTGCAAACCCTAATTTTTGCCAGAAACCCTAACTGTTGAACCCTAATTCTGGAAACCCTAACCCTAAAACCTGCAAACCCTAATTCTAGAAACCCTAAGAAGAACAAGCAACAAAAGAAGAAGTCCTACCAACTTATGGGGATCCCGTCCGATGGGGTCCCAAGTGGTATAAAGGCGTTAAAAATAAAGCAGAACACACTCAAAAGACTTTGCACATCAAAATATGATGATGTGGCACCTGTACGGACGTCCCGAAATTCGCGGCGGATTTTTAGGGAAATCCCGAAATTTTAGGAAAGTGATTTTTTGGGGTCAGCTTTTCATATTTGATGCTTTTAGGCTTTGGGCCTTTAAATATGAGCCTTGGGAGCCCTCTCTGGCACTCTTCAGCGCGCAGATTGCAGAGGAGGTGCTCCCCGGCTGTTGTACTTTGCGAATCAGCAGTAATATAAAGAAATACCGAAAGGGGCGCCAAGGTTTGGGGCCAATACTCTCTGGGGTGGAATTTCGCCACTCCGTGTCGCGTGTCGTCTCTCTCTCTCTCTCTCTCTCTCTCTCTCAGTTCAGTTGTTATTGAACAGTTGTTATTGAAGTGCTAAAAGTCTGTTCAGTCTGTTCTTTTCTATTGGCACGTGGTGCCCGCATTTGTGACAGTGGTATCAGAGCATCAGCCGTGTGCTTTTCTGAAAGCATACCGGTCCTACAAAAGAGCAGACAGAGCTATTGGAATTGAATTATATTTGAGATATCAACCACTTCCACCCTTACTTCATCGCGCATCGGGTGCGCTCCCGTCTTCACCGCTCATGTCTTACATGGCATAAGCCATGCAAGAGAAGGATCCATATTTGTTTCAAGTCACTGTTTTTCTCAGAAGCAGTGCCATGCAGATGTTGATGTCTATAGCTACCAAGCAGCATACTCCAAGTACTTGGCAAGCTTTCAAGAAATTTTTTTGCCCGAAGTTATATGGTTTCTGACATCTTCCTTCGGAGTGCAACTTTTGGTAGAGTGGGGTATCCTGAAATGCTTGCCATGGAAACCCTAGCAGATTATAACTTAAAGTTTTTCGACATCTCCTAGTAGATGTCTCTTCACGAGCAGATGAACTTGGAGACCGAGTGCGATTGCTATCTTGGGACTACTATCGCCGCCAAAGAAACACTGTTTGTCCAAGAGCTGATGGACCATACTGTGCTTGGCTATGACCTTATGGAATGAACCTAACCCTAATTTTTGGTGTAGGTTTCAGGATGGAAAGTCAGTGGACTTTTCGAGCTTGATTGATGTCGAGATTGCTTTTTAAGTTTGAGTTCTGTTTGAGCTTGTTTGGTGATCCTGTTTGGAATTTGTTTGAAATGGATGGTATCTGTTTTGAACTTGTTTTGGTGCCGATTTGAATTGTTTGACTCTGGTTTGATACTGGTTTCAATGATTGGTGATTTTACTCCTGGGTGGAGAAGTGAGAAATACTGTTTTGGTATTGTTTGAACCTCGGAACGACGCAGGCCGATGCCTGGGGAGCGTTTCGTTGTATGTTTGAAAACCTCTGAACGACGTAGGCTGATGCCTGGGGAGCGTTTGGTTGTATGCTTGTAAAATAATTGTTGTTGTGACTCCCGGCCCGGACCTGGATGGTTATGTGGGAGGAGTATTAAGAAGTCTGAGCAGTGGTTACTCTCAGCACCTCCGAGCGACGCAGACTGCGGTCTGGGGAGCGTTTGGTTGTACAGTCCTCTGAGCTCATGGCCCGGACCTTCTTAGGTTATTTGCGGGGGGAGTGACGAGGTAGTCGTTGAGTAGCTTCATACCGCAGACCGTTTGTCTCGGAGGAGTGCTCAGCGGCGCTGTTTGTTGTGTCTTGTAACATGCATATGTGAGCATTTGTGTTGCATTGTGATGTGTCAATTACTGAATATTCCTAATTGGATGAGATTGCCTGGGTATGTAATTTTAGTGCTTCAAGACACCCGTGGAAGATCAGTACGGTCTGGGTGTGATGGCTAATTTTACTACGCTAGAATATCAAGAGTTCCAATCTGGACGAAAGGAGAAGCTAACTCCTTGATCAAAACAGCCGAAGGAGAAGCTAACTCCTTGATCAAAAGAGCGGAAAGGAGAAGCTAACTCCTTGATCAAAACAGCCGAAAGGAGAAGCTAACTCCTTAATAAAAAGAGCAAATTGATTGTCCCTCGGAATGTCCCTCGGAATGACCCTCAGAAATTTTTGAACTAACTTGAGTTGTTTTGCAGATATGCTGTAATCGCGGACGATTACTCTCTTTCAAGAAGGGGAGATGTAACAAATGCTGACGTGTCAAAGCCTAAAGAATGTTGCCAACTTACAGATGCCGGCCGAGGGGCCTAAACCCTAAGAAGCAGTAGAAGAAGTGTCACAGAGTGAGGACGTGGTAACCCTAATTGCTGAAACCCTAATTCTGGAAACCCTAACCCTAAAACCTGCAAACCCTAATTTCTGCCAGAAACCCTAACTGCTGAACCCTAATTCTGGAAACCCTAACCCTAAAACCTGCAAACCCTAATTCTAGAAACCCTAAGAAGAACAAGCAACAGAAGAAGAAGTCCTACCAACTTATGGGGATCCCGTCCGATGGGGTCCCAAGTGGCATAAAGGCATTAAAAATAAAGCAGAACACACTCAAAAGACTTTGCACATCAAAATATGATGATGTGGCACCTGTACGGACGTCCCGAAATTCGCGGCGGATTTTTAGGGAAATCCCGAAATTTTAGGAAAGTGGTTTTTTGGGGCCAGCTTTTCATATTTGATGCTTTTAGGCTTTGGGCCTTTAAATATGAGCCTTGGGAGCCCTCTCTGGCACTCTTCAGCGCGCAGATTGCAGAGGAGGTGCTCCCCGGCTGTTGTACTTTGCGAATCAGCAGTAATATAAAGAAATACCGAAAGGGGCGCCAAGGTTTGGGGCCAATACTCTCTGGGGTGGAATTTCGCCACTCCGTGTCGCGTGTCGTCTCTCTCTCTCTCTCTCAGTTCAGTTGTTATTGAACAGTTGTTATTGAAGTGCTAAAAGTCTGTTCAGTCTGTTCTTTTCTATTGGCACGTGGTACCCGCATTTGTGACACTCAACTGGCATATCTTCTGGCACATCACCCACGAAGGGTCTTAGAAGACTCACGTGAAACGCATTATGAATCTTCCACGCATTAGGCAATTTCAGCTTGTAAGCCACATCGCTGATCTTGTCAAGCACTTGAAAAGGCCCATAGTAACGCATGCTGAGCTTAGGAAACAGCCGTTCCTTGCCCTTCATCTTCTTTAACCTTGCCTTTTCGAACCTTAAGAGAACCCAATCACCAGGTGATAGTAGCAATTCATGACGGTGACGATCAGCAGCCTTTTTCTGTTTTGCCTGAGTCTGCTCCAAGGCAACTTTAATCTTCTTATACATCTCATCCATGTTCTCAACATATCGATCTGCCTCAAAGATCTTGTCCTTTGTGTGCAAAATGGGAGGAACCTTTTTACCGCCTTCAACAATTTCAAAAGGTGCTTTGCCAGTAGACGAATGCACCGTATTATTGTACGCATACTCAAGCATAGGCAAATACTGTTCCCACTTGCCCTTATTATCTGACACATAGCATTTCAGCAGATCTAAGACAGTAGAATTGGCCTCTTCTGACTGTCCATCAGTTTGTGGATGAAATGAAGACGAGAACTTGAGCGTAGTACCCATGTTCTCAAACAATCCTCTCCAGAACAAACTGGTCATGCGAGGATCACGATCACTGATAATCGATTGTGGCATACCATGGTACTTAAACACATTGTACATGAACAAGCGTGCCATCTGATCAGATTTTATCTTCTTCCTGACAGGGATAAAATGGGCCTGCTTGCTGAACCTGCAGATAATGGTCCATATACCATCATTCCCTGTTGGCGTCCTTGGAAGATCAAAGATAAAGTCCATAGCAATGCTTTCCCATGGCTTATCCAGAATCGGCAGTGGTTGTAACAACCCTGGTGCCTTTTGCCTGTCAAACTTGACCTTTTGGCAAACTATGCATGCTCGCACAAAGGCATCCACATCTCTCCTCAAGGTAGGCCAATAGAAGAACGTCTCTACCGCTTCAACTGTTGCATCAATGCCACGTTGCCCTGCATACGGTGGGACATGACTCTCTTCCATGACCTTATGTCGCAGTGGCCTAGTGACACAAAGTCTGCCATGCATCATCATAAAACCATCTCTGAGGAGGTAGTGCTCGTGATGTTGCCCCTCTTGTAACTGTTCAAAGATCCTTGCGGAGGAGAAGAGAAACGGAGCGGGACGACAGAGACAGGGGGGTGAGGTGGGGAGTGGGCGGGAGCAAAGGGCGGGGGGGGGGGGGATGAGGAGGAAGAGGGGAAATTTGAAGGTGGAGGTGCTGGCGAGGGTGAAACGGAAGAGAAGGCTAGCGTAGGAGGCTCCTCCTGCTCAAGAGGACCAAAGCGGTTCCCCGTGGGAACCCACTGTTGCTGAGTAGGCACCTGAGGGCCACTCTGAGTGCTAGGCTGTCGCTGTGGCCCCTGGCGTTGACGGCCACGGGCCTACTGCCACCCCTCCTCTGCTGGAGCCCCAGGCTCGGAGGGTGGCTCAGAATCTGTGCGCTGTGCCGCTGGCTGAGGCTGAGGCTGCGGCCCAGCCTTGGCTGGCTGGGGCTGAGGCTGAGGCTGAGGCTGAGGTGCAGGTCGTGGTCTCCTCCGTGGACAGGCCTTGGCTAGGTGGCCCATCTGTCTGCAAATGAAGCACTGGTTTGGGAGACCCGAGTACTCCACACTCTGCCTAAACCAACCCCCACTCACCCGAGGCAAAAGGATGACCTTCGGGAGCGTGTGGGTATCTTTGACCAAAACTCGAACTGAAGGGATGCGGGCCGCCTTGGCAGCTACTGATGCTGCCGTACAAGGTGTCTCCAGAACAGTCCCGATGGCGGAGCCAATCCTGGAGAGCAGTGGAAGGTACTCCCTCCGTAAACTCGGAAAGCAGACTGAGATGGGGATGTTTGCCTCCTCTACGAGCACATCCGAAGTCGGGTCAAAACCGTGTCGCCATTGTCGAAAGTGGGCGCGTGATGCTCGGATAGCCAGTGGACTCTTAGCTATGACCTTGGAGGCCATCTCGGAAGTCTCGAACTCGATCTGGTAGTACCCCCGTCCGAGGATCTGGACATCCAAAATCTTGCCCACCTTTGCGAGAAGGCGGGCCTGGAGAAGGTCACCCAGCTCTCCTCTGCTGGGTCGGGTGCCGAGAATCTTGCAGATGACCGAGGTCGCCTGCAGACGCTCTACCTCATCGGCTAGGCTCGCTTGCTCTGTCGGTGAGAGAGCAAGTCGAATGGTGGGCTCAGCGGTGTCGGGCGAGGGGGCTTCGGAGGAGTCCCTCTGAGGTGGAGCATGAGCCTCCATCAGTGTCTGCTACTCTGAAGGAGAAGGGCGGACGAGAAGGCCAACACTTGAGAGCTCGGCAAGGAGAAACCAACTGAGAATCCACTGCTAGGCAATTCAAACGAGGCCTTCGGAGGAGGGGGGGGGGGGGGGGGGGGGGGGGGGGGGGGGGGGGGGGATAAGGGGGGAGGGGAGGCAGCGAGCAGCGAACAAAAGGGGGGGCAGCGGGCGGGGCTGCGCGCAGGCTGGGTGTAAGCTCAACAGCGCGTGTGGACAGACAGCGCGCAGGCAGGGGCAGCACGCAACAGGGGCAGCGCGAGGGCGAGGGCGAAGGGGGGGCTATGGCGTGGGGGAGCAGGAGCAGGCGGGGGGGGGGGAGGGGAACGCGCAGGAGCAGCAGCGAGTGGGCGGCTTTTTCACAATACCCAGTGTTCGCTTAGTCGTTTCTTCCTCTAGGAGTTTGCAACTCTCTTGGTTGCCACTAGGGAGGAGGAGAAGTGTCTCCGATGGGGCATTGTTTCCTTACAGAGGATGCAGGAGAACCACCCAAATAGTCCTTGGTTGGAGGAGAAGATGCAGCAGGCTAGAGAGGGTCTGGCTAGCATCGAGGAGCGGCAGCATGAGTTTGCCTTCCATCGATAGGCATCTCAGTGGACCCAGGTGGGTGACAATTACTGGGGAGTTCTTTGAGATGGTGGAGCCCACCCATGTGCACACTAGTCAGCCAGTTGAGGAGACCCGATGGGTCAGTTGCTACAGAGCCTGAGGATATACGTGTAGTTGCTACTGACTTCTATCGTGTTTTGTTGTCAGTTGAGCCTCAGTCAGAGCGGCAGGCTGCATGCAGAGAGCAGGTTTGGGCATAGGTGCCTGGCCTCTTTACTGAGAAGATGCATCTAAGATTAGAGCTTCCTCTCTAGTTAGAAGAGCTCCATGAGGCCCTCAGAGTCCTCCCCCGAGGTAGCTGTCCAGGGGAGGACTCCCAGCTTCTTTTTGGAAGACAAAAGCAAGAGAGTCCGAGAGGTGCTCTTGGCAAGGGGTAGAGGGGAATGCTTCATGCTCACGCGATCGGTTAAACAGGATTGCCCACTTGCCCTTCCTCTTTTTGTTCTATGCTAAGGCGATGAGCAGGTTTTTGACTTCACAACAGGTTGGCTTGCGGGGTTTAGAGCTCCCTTTTAGGAGAGACGAGCTACTTGATGTTGATTTTGTTGACGACTCAGCCTTGTACTTGGAGGGCCAGGTGGCCAATCTGCATAGGTGTGAACAAGCTCTTGAGGTGTTTTGTTGTGCAACAGGAGCACTAATCAATTGGAGGAAGACAGTGGCTTTCTCGGTTGGCAGTGCTCCTACGCCTGATTGGTTGCCAGGTGAGGGCTTCAGTTGGATTCCCCTAGGGACTCCAATATGATATCAGGGTTGTCAAGTTGGCTTGGACTTGTCCCTGGAGCAACAGACTGCTCCCCTCCTATCCATTAGAAGGAAACTGCTTCATTGGAGTTCGGCACGGCTCTCTTTGGCAGGCAGAGTTGTAGTGGCCAACCAGATGTTGTTGGCTACTATGTGGTACATCACGTCTTGCTGGATCTTCTCGAGCTCTTGTATTAGCTAGCTAGAGAGGCTGATCAGGAACTTTCTGTGGTCAGGGCACAACACCCAGTGTCACAAACTGGTGACGTGGCAACATATACACAAACTGCCGGATAAAAGCTAGTAGCAAGAAACCCTAAATGCTGACCTGGCTGGCTGCAACGTAAAATGCGGAGAGGCTGCCACGTGGCAAGCTGTACAGACGCCAGCGCAAAATGTGGCGCAAATTGCGGACTTCAGTACTGCTGACATGGCAGCGCTGTACAGCAGATTTCTGGCAGCTTTTGGGCGACGCTTTTCCTACGCTACTGGACCTGCTTTATTTTCTATGCAAGGAATTATAGAGAGAAAAAAACTCTGCTTTATTTTATTAAAGAGAGAGACAGAACTTTTGGCTTTATTTTTATTAAAGCCTGAGAGAGAGAGATAGCTTTTGCTTTATTTTCAAAGCTTTTGAGTTTACCAGCTTTTGGGGCTCTGCTTTTGGCATCCCTTGTACTTTTAAATAAGCGGGCTGGCCACTCACAACTCAGAGCATCTGGATGCAGAGTCTGAGTATGAGCGCCTGCCCGCACTCTTGTACTTTGAACTTAGATTAATACAAAAAGAAATACCGAAAGGGGCGCCAGTCTTTGGGGCCAATATCTCTAGTCACGATGTCGGGGGATGTGTGTTCGAAATGTGAGTCGGGCAGGCGCCGGGGGCCTCTGGCTTGCATTTCTTTGCTCTTTTTCCTATCATGAAAGCGGAGCTGCACGACAACAGAACTCCGCCAGGCCAGTGTAGAATAAATTGTGAACTGTGAACTGTTTTGAAGTGGTTATTTGGTGCTGCCGCGGTAGATTCTCGACTTGGAGTGTCCAAGTCTGTTTACAGTGGTATCAGAGCACGGCCGATTTCTCTTCTACGGGAAATCCGATCCCAATTTTTTTCCCGCGGCACCTATGGCTTCAGGCAAAGATCAGTCGACTCCCTTTCCATCCGGAGATGCGGGAAGGGATCACAACGAAGATTCAGGCAATGAGTATGGCTCGCCTCGGCCTACTCAGGCAGAGCGTCGAGAGATGGAACGTCAACGCTTGATCGGTGATGCAACAAGGATGATGCTTAATTTTGCCAAGGACCCGAAAACGGCAAAACATATGAGCAAGACCTCTTTGGAGGAAGTGCACACGCAATGGCAGAAAACCACAGAATGACCCCGAAAACCCGCTCTCAAGAAACCTCCTACTTCCAAGAAGTATACAGAGAAAGAATTAGAAGAGGTGGTTGATGCACGAATTGCTTAGCTTTTTGACGCGCAGAACAAAGCTAAAAAGCACGGCAAAAAGCAGAAGAAAGGCATTGACTTCCCGGGTTATTTGGGTTGTCAGTCGACATTTGAAAAGGCAAAGAAACAGAAGAAGCGTGTTCGATTTGAAGGAGTACCCAGTTCTTCTTCTTCTTCTTTTTCTGATAGTTCTTCTAGCTCATCTAGCTCGAGCGAAGAAGACCGAAAGGCAAAAAGCGTACCAAAGAGCAACGCTTCGGAAAGGACAAGAAAAAGGCAAAGAAGTCTAAATCTCGCCCCGTGATTGACAGTTCTACTGAGGACTCGTCTACAGACAGTTCGGACTCTGATGACGACAACTTTTATGCAAAGAAGAAGAATTTTTACAAGGCCAACCAGTATGACTTTCTGGAAGACAAAAGGAAGAAAGTCCGAGAGTTTAAGGAAGGTGGACAGTCAATTAAATTTGACACGTTTTCTGGATATAGAGATGCTCAGAAGGCTTTGTCTTTTGTACAGCAATTTGACATCGCTTTCGCGGGAGGGCGTTACTCAGAGCACTCTAAGATTCGGAGAGCTGCCTCTTACTTTAAGGGGAATGCTCAAACTTGGTGGTCCACGCTTCTATTAAACAAGACTGCGCCAGTTAAATGGCTGAAATTCAAGAGGCTTTTTATTTCTTCTTGGCTGACTCGAGAGTATGAACGTGATATACGCACTGCTTGGAACCATCTTCGGATGACCAAGAAGGATAAAGTGGACACTTATTGCGAGAGATTCTAGAGCTCTTTTCTACCCACCTCTTTTTTTAAGAAGATCTCGTTCAAGGAACAGATTTAGCGGTTTACCTTGGGTCTTCCTACAGAGATCCGAGATTACTGCTTGGAACAAATGTCAGCTTCCATTCAGGAGTTGATGATGAGTCATGCGAAACGGGGTTTTGCCATTCACTCTGGCAGTTTGACCTACCCCACAGATGAGATCATGACACAAAGAGCTGAACAGACTTCGACAAATGAAAGCAGAAAGAGGAAGAGCAACCCAGAGAAGAAAGATGCACGACCCAAGCTTACTCCTCAGGAGTGGGCTCGCTACATCAGGGAAGGGAAGTGCTTTGGATGTGGGGAAACTGGACATATCTCCGCGAAGTGCCCTAAAAAGGCACAGAAAAAACAAAACGACAAGGACGACGAGAGGCCTGAGAGTTCGAGAGCAACTGAGGAATGTGGAAGAAAAGGCAAGATGAAAACAGGACCAGCTCCAGATTGCATGGGTACCGATCCCAACACATTGGACAAGAGTACAGAACTTTGCCGAGATTGGGGCAAAGTGAAAGACCAAGAAGCCCTGATTTTCTTTGATGGAGGAGACAAGGCCAACTTCATGACACCGGAATTGGAGGCGCGGCTCGAGATCACTCCCAATCGGATGGGACCACTTGCGGAGGCAGTTCTAGCGGCACCCGGTAGGGACGTAGCCATTACACCTGTCATTGGCAAACTTCGGTTGCATTGTCAGGGGTATTTGGGGCATGAGGACTTTTACATAATGCCTTTGGAAGGTTGTGATGTCCTCTTGGGAATTCCCTTGCTACCACAAGGACAACGCCGTGGTCGACTATCGGGCGAGGAAAGCGACATTGACATCAGAGAAGGGTAGAACCATTGTACTTGACACTAAACTTAAGGGTGAGTCTGTCCCTATTGTATCGGCTTCGGCCATTTCTAAATTAATGAAATCTAGTCTGTTTGTTTACTCGATCTTTATGGAAGAGTTGAGTGATGAGGATAGGACAAATATGTCTAAACTTGATAAAGAACGCCAAGATTTTCTCCACTCTCATGCTGATTGCTTCTTAGAGGGCCTGCCAAGCGAGTTACCACCTGCTCGTCCTGAAGATCATACCATTGATCTGATACCTGGAAGCACACCACCGAACCGACCACCTTACCGTGTGAGCCAAGCACAGAATGAAGAGATTATGAACCAAGTGAAAGACCTCTTGGAAAAGGGCCTTGTCTAGCCTAGTACTTCACCGTATTGCTCTCCAGTGTTGTTGGTTTTGAAGAAAGACGGATCTTGGAGAATGTGCATCGATTATAGAGCTCTCAACAAAATCACCATCAAGAACAGATTTCCGATTCCTAGGATCGATGATATACTCGACAGGTTACAGGGATCCTCGTGTTTTAGCAGGATCGATTTGAAGAGTGGATATCATTAGATCCGAATCGTGCCGGGAGATGCCTACAAGACAGCCTTTTGGACGACTTTTGGGTTATTTGAGTTTTTGGTGATGCCTTTTGGCTTTACCAATGCTCCTGCGACATTTAACTAGATGATGGACAGGATTTTTCGAGAGTATAGACTATTTGTTGGCACTTTCTTTGATGACATCATTGTTCTCTCCAAGGATGAGACATAACATAGAGATCATCTGCTTCAAGTCTTTCAGGCATTACCAGATCACAAGTTAGTGATTAATGCAAAGAAAAGTGATTTTTTTTCCCCTACCAGAGATACACTTTTTGGGACACATTGTCTCAGCAGCAGCAGGAGTGCAGATGGATCCGGCCAAGATAGAGACTATCCATGATTGGCCCGATTTGAAGAATGTCCAGGAAGTTAGAAGCTTCTTGGGACTGTGTTCATACTACAGGCGGTTCATTCGAAAGTTTGCAGAGGTTGCTTCCCCTTTGCATATCTTGACACAGAAAGGAGTCCCTTTCTCGTGGGGACCCACAGAGGTAATTGCCTTTCAGACTTTGAAAGAGAAATTGACTACGGGACCAGTTTTGACTTTGCCGGACTTGCAGAAGTTGTTTGAAGTATATTGTGATACTTGTGGTCGTAGTCTGGATGCTGTCTTAATGCAAGAAGGCCAATGTCATTGCCTACGAGAGCCGATTGTTCTCAAGGCGGAATTGACTGCAAAGATTTATGAGAAAGAGCTTTTGGTGGCTATCCATGCTCTGTGGCGACATTACCTACTCGAAGTTGATTTTACGGTTTTCACAGATGATGGGAGTTTACGCTACTTCTTGTCACGGAAGCAGCTATCGGAAAAAGCAAATGCGGTGGGCAAACATATTGTCACGGTTTCCTTCCGGATTGTCCATGTGCAGGGACAAAAGAAATTGGTGGCATATACTTTGTCGCAAAAGCCGTTGGTTCTGGCTATTTCTGCGATACATTATACAAACTTCGAGGATATGGTCGGTCAGTAAGCCACATATACAGATTTTGCAGATGTATTCCGTTGAATACAGAAAGGGGAGATGGTAGCGGACTATTCCATTCGGGATAGCTACTTGATGAAGAAAACCATGTTGTGCGTTACACAGTCGTTGAGGGAAAAGGTTCTAACAGAATGCCACTGTCCGCCTTTTACGGGTCACCGCGGCATGGCTACCACCTTGAAAGGGGTAGAGAGAGACTACTTTTGGCCGAGACTCAAGACGGATGTGCACAAGTTTGTGCACAGTTGCTTGGTGTGCGAGAAGGTCAAGTTTGACAGGCATAAAGCACAGAGATTGTTACTGCCTTTTTACCCATATCCACCCGCCCCTGGGAAAGTATTGCAATGGATTTAATCTCCTGAGAACACTGCGTGGGCACAACTGTTTATTGCCGAGATCTTCAGATTACATGGCATGCCTTAGATGATTGTCTCCGACAGGACCCCATGTTCACGAGTTTGTTTTGGACGGCTATTTGGGAGAACATAGACACGCGGTTGCAGTTCTCGTTCCACCCGCAGACTGACGGACAATCAGAGATTGCTAATTCAGTGAAACACGATTAACTCTTTGATGGGGAAGGTGCCATTTGAGATTCTCGAATTTGCTACGAAGGTTCCATCCTTCTCTAGCACGAAAGATAAGATTTTTCTTTGAAGCCGACTAGTTCACGAAGTACTTGGTCCGGAAGGCTTTGCAGAAATTTCAGGAAAGACAGAAAAAGGTAGCAGATCGTCATTGTCGCGATTTGAAATTGAAGGAGAATGATTGGGTGCTCTTACATTATGGGAAGGCACTCTCGAGAAAGAAAAAAAGGGAAAGGAGCGGCTTCTTTGAAAGCTTAGCATGAGATAATGTGGATCTTTCCAGATTTTCCGAAAAGATAAATGATGTCTCCTTCCGACTGAAGCTGCCAGAATACTTGCAGGATTCACAATGCTTTTCATGTGAGTCTCTTAAAGCCTTTTGAAGGCGATGTGCCTGATGATGGGAAGCTAGATGTGCAACCCGAATTGGACGAAAACGAGCAGATACTTGTTCCAGAACAGAAATTGGCACAGAAAGAAAGAAAGAAGGTAAAGCGAACTTGGCGGTTCTTGGTGAAATTCAAGACCTACTTCGTAGTGGATGCGAAGCGAATGGAGGAGGAAGACCTAGCAGATATTCCTCGGAATGTGAATCTTTACCTTGAAGCTTTTGGTTTAGCATAGTCTATTCCAAATGGAACCCAGAATTCAGCTTGGCTGTAGATCTGGTGCAGTGGGTTTGCACAAGAGGGGAGTTACTCCGCTCCTTTGTCAACAGATGCTTCGATTTTTGACTAACTCTTTGAGCTTCAGGGATACTGAGAGTTGACAGTATTCTGGTGGATGACTTTATGAAATGGAATTCCGGAATATGAAACTGATTTGTTCTTGACTTGTTTTTAAGTGCAGGAACTAATAGACGAAATGACTGCAACATTTTGGTCTAAATGATCTCGAATAGACATGGTTGGAATAGGGGTTAGTCAATCGGGGCATCTATGAGGTCATGACTGGATCTAGATGTGATTGCTAGCTACATTGCCGATAAATCATGGTCTAGGATCCGAATGAATGTTGAATGTGATTTGTCATGTGATGTCCTGTGATGTGACTGTTGATTGGTACATGTGCTAGATGTGTGTTCCTAGTGCGTCGGTACTAACAGTCAGTGTCTGCTAAGATAGTTTATGGCCTCTGTCTGTTTTGCAGGCGTAATCGAGGGCGATTACAATGCTTTCAAGAGGGGGGTATGTCACAAACTGGTGACGTGGCAACACACACACTGCTGGACATGGCTGGCTGCAGCGTAAAATGCGGATATCTCTCTTCTTTCTCTATCTCTCAGTCTCATACACTTGCACGCACAGTGTCCATTCACTTTGTTTGTGATCATAGCATTCTCTCATTAAGAACGGAAGGCTCTACCTTTCATAGAACCTTGAGCACTGTTCGGAGCACTCATCTTGAGCAAAGCGCAAACATTCATTCCGCTGCACCTAACATTGGTATCAAAGCTTTGGCAGTGTTCTGTATCACTCAAGGAAAGAACCACAAGAATCACAATAATTTTTTTTGCTTGTTGCGGTCGCACGAACCCAAGTTCGCTTGGGCTTGTCGATTCCTAATCGTGTTTTTGAAGAGTGACAGGAATCCCAGGAAAGAAGGGCTTGTCCAGCCTCCCCTTGTGTTTCTTTTCACTCATTGAGAGCGGACCGTGCACTTAGCGGCCGGCCAATCGACGTGAGGTGGGAAAAAGCAACCTTGGTGTGAGCGCAAGGCCGCTAAGGGGTGCGCCCGCAGAAAGGAGTAGAACTTGGGTGAAGAGAAGATCCTTCTCAAACACGGTTTGCAGGCGAAAGAAAACCTCAAGAACCTAAAGAACCTCAAGACCGCAAGACCCTCAAGAACCCAAGAACCCAAGTTCCTCGTGAACTTAAGACCCCAAGACCACAAGAACCCACAAGAACCCACGACTTTAGAATGGTCATCACTTAAAGCGGAATGGATACTTTGCTTAGAGGTGATGAGCATGAGAGAGGCGAAGAAGAATTTTTCTCACCAGGAGGTTTTTCTGACCCTCCCCCTTTCCCATCGACATCAAGGATTGCACTAACTCCTATGGAGGCTTTGGAGTTGATGTTTATGGAAAGGAACAACTTAGAACGCGAAGCAAGAAATGCAGAAAGAATAGCAGAAATGAATTGTAGACACACAGAAATAAAAGCAGAAATGGATCGCAGGCACGCAGAAGACAAAGCAAAAAGAGAAGCAGCAAGAAAGGCAAGACAAGTACAGTGCGAGCGACACATGCAAGAGTTCTTGCGACTCTTTTCTCAAGTGCTGGCACAGATGTAAGAGATTTAGGAGACAGAGACTCTCTCAGTCTCTTCTTCTCCAAAGCATGACACACAGGATTTGCATGATGATAAGCATGATGATTTGAATGACAATGATTTGCATGATGATTTGGATGATAATGATGAGCATGATGATTTGCATGATAAAGATGTGATTTCTCACAAGCATGATGAGTTGCATGATGATGATGTGATTGTTCACAAGGATGACATGTTAGTGGATGCTTTTTCTAGCAAAGCTAACCTCGTTGTAGATTCAATCAATCACGAAGAACCGATCTTGGCTTTCGAGTCGAGGTCCAAAGAACCGCCACAAAACGATTTGATCATTCGGGAAGGATCGATCTTGGCTCTTGAGCCTAGGTCCAAAGAACCCCCTCAGGAAGAACCGATCTTGGCTGTCGAGCCTTGGTCCAAAGAACCCTCACAGGAAGTATGATGTGTTCGCATGATTGATACGCAAGCATTGTTCGAGTGTTTCATTCGTTTCCTGTATTTTAGTCAACATCTTTATGTGATCCCTTTTTCAAGGCATGACATATTGTACGTTGAGCACGTTTCACTCATGAATGAACACGAATGTATGCGGATTGTTCATGAAAAGCTGAAAAGTATGTATGTAAGGAAGTCACATTCCATGTCTCTTCCTTGGCATGACACATTCGTAGAACGAGCACATGAAAGTATGAGCACCAAGCATGGGCATTTCCGTTGTGAATTGCCACAGTTGATTGCTCTAGATCATAAGAGAAAGATTCGATCTCATTGTTTGCGTGCATGTGGTGAATGGTTTGGCATTCCGTCTATTGGTTCATTTACATTGCATGCACAGTCTTTAGAAAAGACAAGATTTTTTCCACTCACTTTACATGGAATGGGTATGTTCATGGTTTTGTGTGGTGAACGGTTTTGTTTGCGTGCATGTGGTGAACGGTTTGGCATTCCGTCTATTGGTTCATTTACATTGCATGCACAGTCTTTAGAAAAGACAAGATTTTTTCCACTCGCTTTACATGGAATGGGTATGTTCATGGTTTTGTGTTGGAAATGGTTTCAGGAATTTTCAACCATGGAGATTCTTGAAGAAGAAAGAAGCATGACTCCCGACGAAGTTGAAGCATCGAAGGAGCCACAGAAGACTGTCGCTTTCGGCCCAGAGAAGCAAGCGTTGCAGACCTTTATGAAGTTCAAGTACCGCACGACCCACACATCTGAGTGGTCCGGCAAAGAGTCCTTCCAGGATTCCGGATGCTATTGGCGATCTCCCTCGACGCCATACAGTTCGGTACCAATACCTCACTTTGAAAAGGAGGGGATGTCACGTGACACATCCAACCCTATGTGTCCGTGGACAAGCTATAGCATGATCAGGGTTCAGTCAGTCCAGTCAAGTCTAGATTAGAAGTGATTTGGCACTTTTGTGAGTCTATTCGTAGATTGTGCATGCCCAGTCACTTAGTGTAGATACATATCCTCTGGTTGCACACTGCATGATCATTAGTATTCCCTTCAGAATCCATCAGATTCCATCAGGGGAATTTTCTAGTGCATTTAGCCTATTTTTGACATTTTTCACTTATTATTTTTAAGTGACTTTCCAACAAAAGTAGGTAGGGCAATTTTGCTAAGTTTGTATATAAGCAAACCCAAGTTAGCACTCAATGGCAGAAGAGGCAACAGGAGCCAAGCTCAGTAGGCAACTTCTCAGCAGAACCTTGGCGGTTTCCCCCTCCAAGCAAGATCCCAAGCCTTGGCGTTTTCTCCAAGCAACAGATTCTTTTCCCTAGCGTTTTCTCCAAGCACCTTCCCTAGCGTTTCCAGCAAAAAGGTCATCGCCCTAGCAACCAGCAGATCTGGCGTTTTTGGAGCATCACAACCTAGCGTTTTTGCAAGGCAGCAGTTGGCGTTTTTGGAACACAACAGCTGGCGTTTCTTACATCAGCAAGCTTGCATTTTCAGCCTCAGCCACAGCAGTAGATCAAGACCAGCCAGATACCCCTCAAGTGTAGCAGATTCAGCCCAGTAGAGACCTCAATTTTCAGCCATGATGAACCTCAGTTTTCAGCCCTAAACCTGCAGATTTTCAGCGTCAAAGACCCACAGAAAACAGCCCCAAAATCAGCGTTTTTGGCTCAGTCGCAGATTTTAGCCCGTAGTGTTTTTGGACAGCAGTAGAAAGATTGCAGATTTCAGCTATTAGGTCGACTTCGTCATCACGGTTGCCATCGTCGACATAGCCTAGACTTGCATCAGTCTCATACATAGCGTTTGTACCAGATTGTGCAATCATAAGTAGACTACTCTCGCCGACGAGAGTGGGGCCTTCGGAGGAGGGTTTTACGTCTCTGGTGTCGTATCTCTCTTCTCTCTCTATCTCTCAGTCTCGTACACTTGCACGCACAGTGTCCATTCACTTTGTTTGTGATCATAGCATTCTCTCATTAAGAACGGAAGGCTCTACCTTCCATAAGAACAAAAGGAACCTTGAGCACAGTTCGGAGCACTCATCTTGAGCAAAGCGCAAACATTCATTCCGCTGCACCTAACACCTGCTTTATTTCCTATGCAAGGAATTAGAGAGAGAAAAAAACTCTGCTTTATTTTATTAAAGAGAGATACAGAACTTTTGGCTTTATTTTTATTAAAGCCTAAGAGAGAAAAATAGCTTTTGCTTTATTTTCAAAGCTCTTGAGGTTACCAACTTTTGGGCTCTGCTTTTGGCATCCCTTGTACTTTTAAATAAGCGGGCTGGCCACTCACAACTCAGAGCATCTGGACGCAGAGTCTGAGTGTGAGCGCTACCCGCACTCTTGTACTTTGGACTCAGATTAATACAAAAAGAAATACCGAAAGGAGCACTAGTCTTTGGGGCCAATATCTCTAGGTACGGAACACCGCTGGGCCAGTGTCGAATAAATTGTGAATTGTGAACTGTTTTGAAGTGGTTATTTGGTTCTGTCGCGGTAGATTCTCGACTTGGAGTGTCCAAGTCTGTTACACCCAGTTAGCCCAGGCCACTTTGGCCTGGCAGGTCATCACCTTACCATGTTCTCAGGGGAGGCTGTGGATCATTAACCCAACACAACAGAGTAGAGCCCTCCTTGGGAAGTTTGTGGTCAGAGAACTGCTTCCAACAGAGGAGTCCTGGAAGGATTTTCCGCTTCATCGGCTTTGAGCTCGAATCCCTCATGCAAGAGGCCCTTGGAGCTCTTCTATCAAGTGGATTTTTACTGAGATGCGCAGAGTTGGTTTGAGTAGGAGGTTGGAGGATCGGTTTGCTGCGAGCCTACTTAGGTCTTGGGAGCAGTTGAGGAGTGGCTTGGAGCAGCATCAGCCCACTTGTACGGAGGAGCGCTTGAGGCAGCCCCTTGTTTGGAACCCCATGGTTAGCTCTCAGAGAGGCCATCTGCTTGGTAGTAGGTTTCATGTTTCTTGGGGTCCCATGGTAGAGGGTCCAACCTGCACTCTTGGCGACTGGCTTCAGTTTTCAGGATTGTGCGAGGAGGTTCAAAGCATCCAGCTACGAGGCATGAGGGGGTTGCAGAGCATGTCTGAGGATATTACAGAGGCTTTACCAGCTGATTGGCTCACCCCTCTAGAGGCAGCAGCTCCTAGATAGATGGGGGCCTTCATGCGACTGAAGGTCCTCATTGCAGTTCGTGCTTTCTTGGAGTCCGTACCCCACATGTTTTTTGAGGTTCAGGGAGAGGGTCCCCTTCATAGAGTCCCAATAGAGGCTCCACAGGTCACAGAGTGTTGCCTTCAGCTGATACGCGCTGTAGGCAACTGTGGGAGGACCTGTCATAGATTTTGACCCAATAGATCTTGAGACAGGCCACTGGCGGCTTTGGGCTTTGGAGAGCTGCCCTCTAGCACGAGTGCAGTGGGACCCTGGAGAGTGTCTCTAGAGAGATCCTTTCTCTTGAGCCGATCACCCTCGGATCCCCTTTTTCCAATTCACAGTTGATTGGGGCGCCACATACTGGCAGCACGGAGAGAGGATCACCCTGCTGCTGCAGCACTTCATTGGCAGGAGGAGGGTCTCATAGTTGAGTTCTTGTCAGGTTTTTGGGAGCAGCTGTGGGACTGCAGGCAGCTGAGGAGTCACTCTATTCCAGTGGCTAGTCGCACACAAAGCTACATCAGTTGGGAGCTGGCTAGTTCACAATGGCTTCTCGGCAGTCTGTGCAGATTGTGGTCATCCTTTGGAGAGTCAGCGTCACTGTCTGTGGGACAACCCCACGGCACAACAGGTTTGGCTTCGGGTTCTTCGGCTTATGTGAGCTCTTTCCACAGCTGGACAATACACTTGGGGTGCAACAGCCTGGTCCACTCTCACGGGCCCGACGCTCCATTTTGAGTTGGCTTTCACCAGCAGGATGATAGTGATCCGGGGTGGTTGACCTACACTCCAGCTTGCCATAGAGCTTACCCCCCCAAGAGTGGTGCAGAGAGAGAGAGGTGTGTTGGGAGCTCGTATGTGGCCTGACACTGGTTCAATTGGCGGGCCCGCTGCTCCCGCATCTTCGAGGCTCGTCCCGTCCCATCGGCAGAGACTGTTCGCGACTTTTGGTTGGAGCTAATCCCCACTCTCAGGGGTCAGTTCGAGAGAGTTTAGGGCAGCTCCGACCGCATGAGGGACCGCAGAGAGGCTTTCCTGCGACTTTGGCGCCCCCTCATTATACATATTTGTTTACTCACTGGGAGAGTCTCCCCATTTTCTTGATGTAGCCCTCTCTAGTAAAGGTGATTTGTAGCCCTATGGGTAGTTTGATTAACTAATGAAGGATCTTTTTCTTGGGGGGGAAAAAAGGTACTGAAATAGGGTACTATAGAATCCTAAACTGCTGGATGTGAATTAGCAGCTAGCTGGAACTGTGTAGGATATGAATAGGGGGTGAAAGTAGTGACTGAGGGCTAATACAACACAATGTGGGTGTGGGTGTGGGGATATAATGGGTAAGAGCTGATACAAAGGCTGGTACAAGATGAGCAGGGTGTACAATCCTCAAAAGAGCTAAATCATAGGAGATCCATCATCGGTCACTAGTGGATCTCATCAATCTCCTCCATGGCCAGTAGTCGGACCGGGCGTCGTGCATGTCGGGCCAAAGTGATCCAAATCCTTTCATGCAGCCTCCGTCAATGTCGTGTAGTCCGCAGTTGTGCGCGTCTGGATCTCCCTAGCTCGGTCGCTCGATCGATCAACGTGCCTCTAGTGTGAGGAGAATGTGAGCTCTACTGTGGTAGCTGCTCCTCCGGCTGCCTAGTGTCCGCTCTAAAGAAGTCCGTGGTCTGTCTCTGAGACTGGCTAGCCTCTCTTCTCATCAGACTCTCTCTGTGTCTGCACAGCTTGAGCAAAACAGTCCTAGACATCTCTGATCCTCATACCCCATGACTTTAGAGAGTTGTCCAAAGCCCTCTTTGAACATGCAGTGAAAGTGGCCTCGTATCTCATAGTAAACTGGGCAGTGGCATGTGTAGTGCAACTCTTATCTCAGGCTCCATGTGATATAGGGGACATGTCCTGGCCTCTGCTATACTCCGTTGTATCTACCAGTCTCGATCTGAAGCGGGTGTGAGGATGTGCTTATCTGGCCAATAGCACATCGTATCCTATGAGATAAGTGGGTGTCAATGTATCTTGGCCTTGTCACAAAACCATCCTCAGTGAGATGTAGAAGTTGCTCTTTGTAGAAAGCCATCTTTGTGCCCAGCTCCCGTGCTGGTTGTATGCAAGTCCTCCTGGTATCTAGTTGAGTCACGTCCTGGCGCATGAGCCTGGTGATCTCGGACTATGTAAGAGTCAGAGAGGGTGCATCGAATAAGTACTGGAAGGGGGGTAATCTGTCCATGTTGAACCCATGTACCTGAAACCATGATGTCATCTCCCCATACCAGCATGCTGTATCTCCGTGCATAGCTAACTGTCGAGAGGACTCAAGTGCTAGGTGGGCATATCGCATATCTGTCTCTGGGGAGGTCTCACAAGGGGTGTATAACAGAGACTGATCTGGTAAAGCGCATCAACCACTAGTGGGGGGGCAGCTAGCTCTGCTCGAATAAAGTTATGTGGTCACTCTCTATGGCGAGAGCGGTCTACTTATGATTGCACAAATCTCTACAATGCTTGGACTTACCGACGATGTCGACGACAACGAGACGGGCTGAAAACTGAAACGCTAAGGGCTGAAATCTGCAAATCTTTATCTGCTGAATTCTGACTCTATGTCGTAGATGATGTCGATGGCGACGATGCGACGACGACGCGCTGAAAACGCAGATGCTGAAATCTGCGTTTTCCGGGCTGAAACTGTAAACCTTGCGGAAACTGACCGTGAACTGCTGCGGGAAGGTGAGATCTGCGAGGTTCGGGACTTGTTTTGCAATGTCCAAGGGCTGAACACTGAGGTTCTTCAAGGCTGAAAACTGATGGTCTTTCCGGGCTGAATCTGCTACTTCGTTAGGGGCTGATCTTGCAGGTGCTTCATTGCTGGAAATGCTGCATTTCTGTGGCTGAAAACTGTCAAAACGCTAGGTATGCTGAGCTTTGCAAAAACGCTAGCTGAAGGAATCTGTGGCGATGGCATCTAGATGCAAAAACGCTAGTGGCTGGAACTGCCTGGCGAGGATGCCTGTTGGAAACGCTAGGAAAGGGGTCTTCAAAAACGCTAGGGGAGGTTCTTGCTTCTTGCTCGGAGGAAAACCACCAAGGGGTCTTGTTGGAGAAGTTGCCTGCCGAGCTTGGCTCCTATTGCCTCTTCTGCCATTTAGTGCTAGTTTAGGTTTGCTTATATATAAACTTACTCAATTTGCCCTTACCTACTTTCCAACAAAAGTCACTTAAAAATAATAAGTGAAAAATGTCAAAAATAGGTAAAATATGCTAAATGCACTAGAAAATTCCCCTGAAGGATTCTGATGGGAATGCTTATTATCATGCTGTATGCAACCAGAGGATATGTATATACACTAAGCGATTGGGCATGCACGGTCTACGAATAGACTCACAAAAGTGCCAGATCACTTCTAATCTAGACTGACTGGAGTGACTGAACCCTGATCATGCTGTAGCTTGTCCACGGACACATAGGGTTGGATGTGTCACGTGACAGGTACTGAAGCCTTAGCTCTAATAACATATGGTTGGATGTGTCACGTGACAGGTACTAAAGCCTTAGCTCTAATAAGCTGCGAGATCATAGAGACTAGAGGCTTCTCCATGTCTCCCCATCCATCAGTGCTATCCAACCTCCCATGATGGTCCAATGAAGACCTCCATATCCGAACTCCAGAGAGCAATGCAAAAGCCACCAGAGTGTCAAAAAGCGAGAGCTTCATCCAAGGCTCTTGAAACTGAATCTGTGATCACATCCTCTCCAATCCACCCAATGCTAGGTGCAAGCATTTGTATACTCCACTGTCTCATGGCCGTATGTGAATGTGGGTGCTGATCTCTTTGTCCATTGTGGAGTGGTGTTAAACACCATAACCTTGGTGTTATCAAGGTTGACAGACAAACCACTGTCGTGGGCAAACCTATACAAAGTATCCAAGTGACGTTGCATCCCCTTCGGAGAGTCGGAGATTAAAAACATCAACATATAATAATAGTGGAATCCATGTCCCTGTTAGCTGTGTACCTCTCACCCTCTCTCTCCAGCGACTTGGGCTTGTCTAGGACTTCACAGGACTTGGAGCACACAGAGTACGGGAGATTCTTAGTAGAAATGGGAACTTCACATGGTCTTGCCATTTTGAATGGCTTGCAGAGATTTCCAGAAGCGGGGAGTTTTCTTGCTTCCCACATAGGCATGGCGGCAGTACAATGGACTATGTTATGACCCAGCCCAGTTTCATATCTACTATTCATGACTTCACGGTCGGCTCCAGACCTATCGGTATAGCGGTGGACCACGCACTCCTGACTTTCACCATATCATTTCGTTTTAGTTCAGCATCTCTGGCACGGCCACCCACACATGCCCGCTACACCTTTACTAGAGAGACTGACTCAGTTTATATGGATGGGATCTATAGGCGCCTATGTACAGAGGAGCCAGGCCGCCCTCTAGACAAAACTCACTCAGATCTTGATAGATACATTACATGCTGCAGCAGTCGAGGCATACCCTCACACCCAGCCTGAGTCCAGACACCGCACTGGGAGTATGCCCCAGAACAGCTGGTATGATGATGACTGCAGAGAGATGCGAGCTACACTTCAGAGGGAGGTACTTTTAGGGATTATCACACACAGACAGTCGCAGGTTCTCTTTCGACGCCTAGTACGGCGAAAGAAGAGAGCTTATCTTGCTCAGCTCAACTCGGAGTATGCCCCAGAACAGCTGGTATGACGATGAGTGCAGAGAGATGCGAGCTACACTTCAGAGGGAGGTACTTTTAGGGATTATCACACACAGACAGTCGCAGGTTCTCTTTTGATGCCCAGTACGGCGAAAGAAGAGATCTTATCTTGCTCAGCTCGAGGAGGAGTTATATCGGCTTTTCTTGAGAGAGGACTCAGGGGAGGCGTGGAGGCGTTTTCACGAGTATTCCTCTACACTTGCCATTACATCTACAGAGACTTGGGGTACATATGCAACCTCTCTCTACTCGATCCCAGGGCAGCAGTCCTTACCTGATCCCCCAGAGCCTTGTCCACAGACTTGCACTTTCTTCACTGCTGAGATGGTAAAGAAAGCCCTTGACAGGATGAAGAGTGGGAGAGCTTATGACCATGATGGTTTGGTGGCCGAACACTTTATACATGCTAGAGATATGCTTGCAGAGCTGATTGCAGTGATGTTCAACCGAGCCATGTGTGAGGGATTTCCTAGCACTTGGAGCTTATCCACTATTGTGCCTATCTTCAAGGCAGGAGACCCTATGGAGCCAGGGAACTACCGTACCATCATGATTGGACACACTTTGGCGAGGTTGCATGCATCTATTATCGAGCATCACATCAGTAGATGGGCAGAGAGACAGGGCATACGGGCTTTAGGACAGGCAGGCTTCAGGAAGGGACTCTCTACTCTTGATCATATACTGACGCTCAGAGCTATCATCGAGGAAGGTAGAGCGCACTGCAGGAGGATCTACTGTAGCTTTGTGGATTTCCACAAAGCCTTTGACACGGTCCCTAGAGCCAGCTTGATGCATAGATTACATGAGATGGGTGTGCCCACAGAGCTGATTTGGGGGATTATGGCCCTGTACAGGATAGTAGTGGGACAGGTACGCACTCCAGAGGGTATGTCTAGTCTAGTTCACTCCACCATTGGGGTGAAACAGGGATGCCCACTCTCCCCTACTCTCTTTGGGATGTAGATTGATGAGGTTTCAGACTACATAGAGAGGGACGGTGGAAGCGGAGCACAGTTGGTGGGCAAATGGATTTCCTGGCTGTTATATGCGGATGATATTGTCTTGATCTCTGATTCTCCAGAGGGGATGCAGCGTCATCTGGATGCTTTACATAATTTTGCTCACGATAGTGGTATGTCTGTAAACCTTAGCAAGACTAAGGTTATGGTGTTTAACACCACACCACAGTGGGTCAGACGGTCAGCTCCTGCATTTACTTATGGCCATCAGCCAGTGGAGTATACAGATGCATACACATACCTGGGGGTGGTCTTTAGCGGCCCAGGGTTTTCTTTGAGGAGAGCAGCAAAGATGAGACTGACAAGAGCACATACAGATTAGAGAGGATGTGTTCACAGATCCAATTTCAAGAACCTCGTACAAAGCTTTGGCTCTTCGATACCTTAGTGACCTCAGCCATGCTACATGGAGTTCAGATATGGGGCCCTTCTGTGGCTCATAGCAATCGCCCTAGCAGTACTGATGGGTGGAGATGCATGGAGAGACCTTTGGTTTCCATGATTTCGCGGATGATTAGAGCCAAAGCCTCAGTACCACATGAGATTATCTGCGCAGAGCTGGCTGCCCCCCCGTTGGTGGTAGAGGCACTCACTAGATCAGTCTCCATTTTACATAGCATCTGGGAGCTCCCCAGAGACAGGTATGCATGTTTAGCACTGGAGCCTCTCGGCAGCTGGCTTCACAGGGAGATACAGCATGTTGGTATGCAGTGTGCACAGATGACCTCTTGGTTCCAGACTCATGGTTTTAGCATAGACAGGCTACCACCCTTTCAGTATTCATTGGATGCACCCTCCTTGTCCCTTACTCGGACAAAGGCTAGTAGACTCATCAGACAGGATGTGACTCAGCTGGATACCAGGACTTGGATAGAGCCGACCCATGAGCTAGGCACGAAGATGTCTTTCTACAGGGAGCATCTTCTCCAGCTCACAGAGGACGGTTTTGTGACTCGACCTAGCTACATGGACACACACTTGTCATATGGCTTACGATGTGCCATTGGTCAGATACGCACATCTTCTCATCAACTGGAGATTGAGGTGGGTAGATTTAGCAGAGTACCAACAGAGGCCAGGATGTGTCAGTTATGCCATTTGGAGCCAGAGACAGAGCTGCACTATATAGCAATTGCCCAGTTTACTATGAGATACGAGGCCGTTTTCATTGCCTCTTTAGGGATGGTTTTGGGCCACTGTCTCGAGTTATGAGGTACCAGGATCAGAGATGCCTTGGGCTATTCTTGCTAGAGCTGCGCAGACACAGAGAGAGCCTCTTGTGGAGATCAGATAGGGGGAGACAGTCCCAGAGGGAGATCACTGATTTCTTTCGTGTAGAGATGCACCAGTCAGAGGAGCAGGATCCAGAGCAGCCTCCAGGACCTACCTGCACTAGAGGTATACTGATTGACAGGGCCATGGAGCTTGGGAGATCTAGACGCCCGCGATTGGGAGGATTATCACTGCATCGACGGAGGATTCATCAGAGGATCAGGATCATTCTAGCACGATATGGGAGACGCCCAGCCAGAGTGCTTACTATGGAGGACATTGATGAGATTCGCCAACGGCCGATGCTGGACATCTTGGGACCTTGATGTGCAGATGCTCCCTCACCCTCAGCTTCTCCATGTGCATGAGTTTGTATCATTGGATTGTTGTACTGGCTAGAGAGTCTCTAGTCAATGCGCCCCCCCCCCCCCCCCACCCCACCCCAGCTTGTCATTACAGCTTTCAGTCTAGTTTTTCTTTCGTAGTTTTCTCATCTTTTCAGTTCTACAGACAGTGTATCAAATACACCATTTTGTAACCGTGATGGTCTCATAGGTCATTTTGGCCTTTTGTAGACGTAAATATATCATTTCATTTTCATTTTCTCAATATAGTCAAAAACCTCATCCACATATATACCAAATAGAGTAGGAGAGAGCGGACAGCCCTGCTTCACCCCGATAGCGGAGTAATAATCTCCTCTGGAGTGCGTACATGCCCCAGTACTGACTTGTATAATGCCATGATCCCCCAAATCAGCTCTGTGGGTACTCCCATCTCGTGTAGTCTCCGCATCAATCTAGCTGTGGGTACTGTGTCAAATGCTTTGCAGAAGTCCACAAAGCTACAATAGATCCATCCCCGCCCTCCTCAATAATGGCTCTAAGTGTCAGAGTGTGGTCAAGAGTAGGAAAACCTCTCCTGAAGCCTGCCTGCTCGGCTACGCGTATACCCTCCCTCTCTGCCCATCTACTCAGCTACTGCTCAAGAATGGATGCGTACAGCCACACCAATGTGTGTCCAATCATGATAGTGCGATAATCCCCAAGCTCCATAGGGTCTCTTGACTAGAAGATAGGTACAATAGTAGATAAACTTGAAGTATTAGGTAGGCCCTCACACATGGCACAGTTGAACATCATTGCTAGAAGCTCTGCGAGCAGATCCGTGGCATGTATAAAATGCTAAGACTAAGCCATTATGATCATATGCTCTCCTAGTCCTCATCCTATGAATGACCTTCTTTACCATCTGAGCGGTGAAAAAAACACGTGTGTGGGCATGGCTCAGGAGGGTCGAGAAGAGGTGGCTGTCCAGGAACTGTGTACAGAGATGATGCATATTGGCCCCAGCATCTATAGAAATAATGGCAGGAGGGGGGGGGGGGGGGGGGGGGGGTGCTCATGAAAGAGTCGCCATGCCTTACCTGAGTCCTAACTCAAGAATAGCTGATATAGATCCTGCTCTAGTCGAGCCAAAACTGCCCTCTTCTTCCGCTGCACTAGGTGTTGGAAGGCAATGTGTGATTGTCTGTGAGTGATGTCCCCCAAAAGTACCTCCCTGTGAAGCTTGGCTCTCGTCTCGCGGCACTCCTCATCGTACCAACTGTTCTGGGACATGCTTCCAGAACGTCGTCTCTACTCAGGCTGGGTGTGTGGGTATGCCTCGGCCCTCTGTTGCTGCATCATGCAATGTCTATGTTAGTATAGTAGTCCTCGGTGCATAGGCGTCTGTAGATCCCATCTATGTAGACAAAGTCTGTCTCCTGTGTAGAGGTGTAGTGAGTAGGGGCTGCTATCCGTGGTATGTATGCTGCACTAAATTGGAAAGAGATGCTCATCGACACAAGGGAATGATCTACTGCAACACCAAGAGGTCAGGGTCCAACTGTGAGGTCCTGGATACTAGAGATAAAGCTCGCTATGCCATATGACATAATCCATTGTGCTGGCTCCATGTCTGTGTGGAAAGCATGTAAAACCTCCCGCATCGGGAAATCTTTGTAGGCCATTCAAAATGGCCAATCCATGTGCAATCCCCATGTCTATCAACTGACGTCCATACTCAGTATGCTCCACATCGTGTGATAATCTAGATAGGCCCATCTCTGCAACATTCAGCTTCCATAACATCTGCTCAGAAGTATCATAAAATACTATCTGGTGATGGGTAGTCCTAGCATTGAAGTTCCTCGGGATGATAATGTCACCATCCTTAGAGAACTCCCATAT
This sequence comes from Adiantum capillus-veneris, assembly GCF_014529385.1. Lineage (NCBI taxonomy): Eukaryota > Viridiplantae > Streptophyta > Polypodiopsida > Polypodiales > Pteridaceae > Adiantum > Adiantum capillus-veneris. Next base: position 23,469,332 of record NC_140943.1, read on the forward strand.
GTCATCATCCAAATTAGAAAAGGGGGATTGTCCTCTAGGTGGTGCATATACCGATGTACTTGGAGTAAAGTAGCAAATAGCAATGTAGAGGTATCTGCTTGTCTCTACCCTCAATCTCATCCACATGTACCTAGCCTGTTCATCCCTGCGGGCTATATGTATCAATGGTTGCAACTCCTCCCTGAATAAAACTGCCACTCCCTCTGAGCCCCGTCCTATGTGCTTTGATCAAGTCTTCTGTCTACAAGATGTCTCCCATATGTATCCAGGCGCCTGATGTGTCTTAGAGTAGAAGATGATGTCCGTCCCAGTGAAATTATCCTCAAAAGCACCCACATCAAGGCGTAGAGATCCATGCCAATTCCAAGTAGCGACTTTGAGTGTGGTCCATAGGTCTCGCGCTGTCATGCCGAGCGCCTCTTCATAATAACTACTTGTCCATCTGTATAGAAGGCCAATATTCCTTTCTCTCAGGTCGTCCTTATCTCAGGCATAACTTCTTGCATATGAGCAAGCTGTGAGAGTGTGAGGTCATCCCCAAGGAATATCCCCGTCTTCTTTAGTGTAGGACGCTTCTTCAAGAAATCCCTCTTTGCTTCCATGGAGGGGAAGCAAAGGATCAATGCTCTCTCCTTCGAAGTCTCCCCATTTCCTCTCTCCTCTTCCTCACTCTCCATGCCTTGGTGTGAGTTGTCTCACTCCCATCATAATCAGAAGTTCTTTGACTTCCCCCTCCACATCATCACGGTCTTTTAGACTGGTCACTCGTACATGTAAAGCTCTAGCCTTCCTCCTTTGCTCTTCCTCTAGGGTCATGTTGATGATTGTGGGAATGGGGATGGCTGTTGGTTCTTTCCCTTTCGCTTTCTTGGTGACTTCTATCTATTTCTCGGCCTCATTTACCTTCTTTTGTGTTTTCGTGATTACATCTACCCACGATGACGTCTTCACCTCATGTTGCTTCTCTTCTTCTTTGATCTTCCGCACACAGTTCTTTGATGACTTTTGAGTTCCTCTATCACCGAGGCTGGATTTCTCCTTCTTCAAGTCCACTCCCCACTCTAGTTTCTGCGAGAGTTCCTCCCGGAGCGCTTGGACTCTGGCCTGAAAGTCTTCTTCTCCTTTTTCCATTGCTTGCCCTTGTTGAAGACCATTTGGATAGGGTTGGCCTTTTCTTTCCACCATCCTTCCATCTCCGATTTCCACTCTTTCATCTCTTTTTTCACTCTTTCATCTCTTGTTCGTGACCATGAATGTTGCCTTCGTTACCGTCGAGGGAGACTTGCACATGGGTGAGCTGCTCTTAGCCTCTTGGTCTCCATTGCTTGGTTGCACGCAAGAACCCAATCTCCTACGCGAACCTTGGCTGCATATGTGACCTGCCCAAGTTTGTGAACTGCCTGGTTGCATACAAGTTAATTTGACGTGACCTACCCACCTTTATGAATTGTGAGAGAGAGAGAGAGAGAGAGAGAGAGAGAGAGAGAGAGAGAGAGAGAGAGAGAGAGAGAGAGAGAGAAATGAAATGAAATGATATATTAATGTCTTCAAAAGGCCAAAATGACCTATGAGATCATCAGATACAAAGTGGTGAATCTAATACAATGTCTGAAGTACAAGTACAAAAAGTAGTACTGAATGTAAAAGATGAAAACTGAAATTGAAGTGTGAAGTGTGAAATGTGAAAATCTAGAATAGGCCCTCAATGACAATCTGGGTGTTGTGCTAGAATGCCTCTGATCCTTTGTTGGAGTCTCCGTCGATGGAGTGTGCTCCTGTGTCTCGGTCGTGGTCGTCTAGATCTCCCGAGCTCAGTCGCCCTGTCAATGAGGGTGCCTCTGGTATGAATGCGGGTACAACCCTGTGCTGGTGGTTGGTCTCCTGGCTCCCTCAATCCAAAGAAGTCTGTGATCTGTCTTTGTGAGACTGTCGTACTCCCTGTCTCCTCAGCATACTATCTCTATGTCGGTGTAGCTCAAGTAGATATAAGCCAAGGCATCTCTGATCCTGATACCTCATGACTTTATCTAGGGGTCCAAAACCCTCCCTGAATAAGTAATGGAAGCGCCCTCGTATCTCATAATACACAGTACAGTGGCATATGTAGTGTAGCTCTGTCTCTGGCTCTCTACCGCATAGTTGGCATATCCTAGACTCCGGTGGTATCCCTCTGAATCTACTCGTCTCAATCTCCAGCTGGTGTGAGGATGTGCGAATCTGACCAATAGCACATCGCAGACCATGAGACAAATGAGTGTCCATGTAGCTCGGACGAGTCACAAACCCATCTCCCGAAAGTTGGAGAAGATGCTCTTTGTAGAAAGCCATCTTCGTGCCCAACTCCTGCATCGGCTCTACCCATGTCCTCCTGGTGTCCAACTGTATAAGATCCTGACGAATGAGTCTAGTGATCTCCGTCCGTGTGACTGGCAGGGAGGGTGCATCCAGGGAATACTGAAAAGGAGGCAATCTATCCATGCTGAGACCATGCCTCTGAAACCATGAGGTCATCTGCGCATACCAACATGATGCGTCTCCCTGCATCGCTAATTGTCTAGAGGACTCAAGAGCCAATCTAGTGTATCTGCCTCTATGTGTATCCCATAGATTGTGCGTAAAGGACACTGATCTGGTAAGAGCCTCAATCTCTATGGGGGGGCGGCTACCTCCGCTCGAATAATCGCATGTGGTACGGAGGCCTTGGCTCTAATCATCCGGGATATCATAAATACCAAGGGTCTCTCCATGTTCCTCCAACTGTCATGATTCACAGATGGTCCCCAAACCTGGACCCCATAAAGCATAGCTGAAGCAACCAAAGTATCAAAGAGCCATAGCTTTGTTCGTGGTTCTTGAAACTGAACCTGCGAACACATCCTCTCTAGCCCTCCCAATGCCGCATAGGCTCTGGACAGTCTAGTCTCTGCTGCTCTCCTCAGAGTAAACCTCGGTCCTGTGAATACCACCCCTAGATATGTATATTCATCTGTGTACTCCACAGTGTCCTGACCATATACGAGTGTAGGTGCCGATCTCTTGACCCACTGTGGTGTGGTGTTAAACACCATAACCTTGGTTTTACCAAGGTTCACAGACAGTCCACTATCCTCTGCAAAGTTGTGCAATGCATCCAACTGTCTCTACATGCCCTTCGGCGACTCTGACATCAACACAATATCATCAGCATATAATAATAAAGGGATCCATGTCCCTGCTAGCTGAGCGCCTCTGTCACCCTCTCTCTCAATGTAGTCAGAGACCTCATCTACATACATACCAAAAAGTGTAGGGGACAAAGGAAACCCCTGTTTCACTCCAATAGTGGAATGAACAATGTCAGAAATCCCCTCAAGAGTGCGTACCTGGCCAGTCACTGAGTCGTATAAAGCCATGATCCCCCATATGATCTCTGTGGGTACTCCCAACTTCAGTAGCCTGTGCATCAATCTGGCCCTCGGCACTGTGTCAAATGCTTTGCGGAAGTCCACAAAGCAACAATACATCCGTCTTCCATGTGCCCGATCTTCCTCAATAATGGCTCTGAGTGTAAGAATATGGTCCAAAGTGGAGAAACCCCTCCTGAATCCAGCCTGTCCTGCTGCTCGTATGCCCTCATTTTCCGCCCATTTACTCAATTGCTGTTCAAGAATGGATGCATACAACCGTGCCAATGTGTGCCCTATCATAATAGTACGGTAGTTCCCTTGCACCGTGGGGTTGCCTGCCTTGAAGAGAGGTACAATAGTAGATAATCTCCAGGACTCGGGTAGTCCCTCACACATGACACGGTTAAACAACCGCGCAAGAACCTCTGATAGTAAATCTCTAGCATGTATCAAGTGCTCTGCCACCAAACCATCATGATCATATGCTCTCCTAGTCCTCATCCTAGGGGAGAGAGAGAGAGAGAGAGAAAATGAAATGAAATGAAATGAAATGTTATATTAACGTCTTCAAAAGGCCAAAATGACCTATGAGACCAATCAGTTACAAAATAGTGAATCTAATACCATGTCTGGGTACAAAAGAACTAGAAAAGAACTAGAAGTGGAACAAAATACTACTACTACTACAATCTAAAACTACGTGGGTGTAGCAGCTGATACAATAGGTACCCGGTAAACTGGATGTAACAGTGTGTGAAACAAAGATGGAAGAAATGGTGAGGATCCATCCTCATCTGCACTCTGGATGTCGAGAGAGTATGGCTCGAATCTTCTGTTGTAGTCTCCGTCGATGCTGTGTAGCTCCTCTCCCCAGTAGTAGAGAGAGAGAGAGAGAGAGAGAGAGAGAGAGAGAGAGAAGAAGAAGAAGAAGAGAATTTTAACGTTGTAGGAAACTATCCCAAGAGACCTTAAAGATCTATCCAACGACGAGAGAGAGAGAGAGAGAGAGAGAGAGAGAGAGAGAGAGAGAGAGAGAGAGAGGGGGGGGGGTTTGTTTGTGTGTGGTAAAATCATGACATCCCTAAAATTCAAGCATGAAGAGAAAGGTCGCAGGTGGAGTGGATATGGTCCAAGGTCGTCACTTGTGCAACTACACTAATCTACCTATAAGGAAGAGGTGCTGGCTTGAAGTAAGACTCATTTATTTCACTGAATCCTGGTCTTCAGTCTTTTAAATATGTGTGTGCATTTTGTGTTTGCGTTTACGTGCTGTGCTCTCTTTGATCTTTCAGTTAAACTTTGATACTTGTGGATGAATCAACATGCTCCTGAATTGGCTTGCTGTATGGGATAGAGTCTCTCTCTCAGGCCTGTAGGGATAGCAGTAGATCATGCACTTTTGACATTATCAGTCTCCTTTGAGTACAGTACATCTCAGGCCTCACGGGGTGGTAGACATCCACGCTATACTTTTACACCAAAGACTGACTCAATCTATGCAGAGGAGATACGTAGGCTTTTATGCACATCAGAGCCAGTATACACAGTGGAGGAGATCACATCTCTGCTGACAGTGACATTACATGGGGCAGCGACAGAGGCATACCCACACGCTCAGCCTGGTCAGAGACGTCGTTCTGGGCACATGCCTCAGAACAGCTGGTATGATGTGGAGTGTCGACAGAGTAGAGCTCAGATACAGCGCGAGCTTACATTGGGAGTGATCACCTATAGATAGTCTCGTATTGCTACACGACGACTGGTGCGACGGAAGAAGCGAGCTTTCTTGGTCCAGATGGAGCAAGATTTATATCAGCTCTTCCTTAGTAGAGATTTAGGAGAGGCTTGGCGTCTATTCCATGAGCAGTCTCCCCCACCAGTGATTACTTCTATAGAGATATGGGGGCAGTATGCAGCATCTTTATACACTGTACCTGGACAACCACCACTACCAGATCCACCAAAGCCATGTCCGGCTACGAGCACCTTCTTTACCACTGAGATGGTAAAGGAGGCCATTGACAGGATGAAGACCAGACGGGCACAGGATCATGAGGGTTTGGTAGCAGAGCACATTATACATGCTGGGGATTTGTTGGCAGAGATGCTTGCACGGTTATTCAATCGTGTCATGTGTGAGGGCTTCCCTGAGTCTTGGAGATTATCTACTATTGTACCTATCTTCAAGACAGGAGACCCCACAGTGCCGGGGAATTACCGTACTATCATGGTAGGACACACATTGGCACGTTTATATGCATCCATCCTTGAGCATAGGCTAAGCAGTTGGGCAAAGATTATGGGCATACGGGCACCTGGGCAGGCTGGTTTCAGGAGGGGTTTCTCCACACTAGATCATGTCTTTACACTCAGAGCTATCATTGAGGAGGGTCGAGCACATGGTAGACGGATATACTGCAGCTTTGTGGATTTCCGCAAAGCTTTTGACACAGTACCGAGGGCCAGATTGATGCGCCGACTTATAGAATTGGGGGTACCCACAGAGCTGATATGGGGGATTATGGCATTGTACAGTTCAGTGATGGGCCATGTACGCACATCAGAGGGGATATCTGACATAGTTCACTCCACTATCGGAGTGAAACAGGGATGCCCACTGTCCTCTACTTTATTTGGTATGTATGTTGATGAGGTCGTTGATTATATTGACAGAGGAGGAGATAGAGGTGCTCAGCTTGCTGGGACATGGATCCCTCTTTTATTATATGCTGACGATATCGTGTTGATATCAGACTCACCAAAGGGTATGCAGAGACATCTGGACGCATTGCATAGTTTTGCAGAGGATAGTGGATTGTCTGTCAACCTTGGTAAAACCAAGGTCATGGTATTTAATACCACGCCACAGTGGGTTAGGAGATCAGCACCTACTTTCACATATGGGCACTTACTTTCACATATGGGCAGGACAATATGGAGTACACTGATGCATACACACATCTTGGGGTGGTCTTTAGTGGACCGAGGTTCACACTGAAAGTGGTAGCAGACACTAGATTGACTCGTGCCTATGCAGCCCTAGGCGGTTTAGAGAGGATTTGTTCGCAGGTTCAGTTCCAGGAACCTCGAACAAAGCTATGGCTTTTCGACACTTTGGTCGCTTCAGTTATGCACTACGGGGTTCAGGTTGGGGGCCATCTGTTGACAGTGCTGGATGGAGTAATATGGAGAGACCCTTGATATCTATGATTTCTAGGCTGATTAGAGCCAAGGCCTTAGTCCCACATGACATAATACGAGCGGAGCTGGCTGCCCCACCTATGGAGGTTGAGGCTCTCACCAGATAAGTATCATTTGTACACAGCTTATGGGACACCACCAGGGACAGGTATGCCAGGCTTGCTCTTGAGTCATCTAGACAGCTGGCATTACAGGGAGATACATCATGTTGGTATGCACATATGAGCTCATGGTTTCAGAGGCACGGTTTCAGCATGGACAGGCTGCCCCCTTTCGAGTATTCTCTTGATGCACCATCTTTGGCTCTTACACGGATGGAGACTACTAGACTCATTCGGCAGGATCTTATCCAGCTTGATAGCAAGAGGACATGGATAGAGCCAGCACGGGAGTTGGGTACGAAGAGGGTTTTCTATAGAGAGCATCTTCTCCAACTCACGACAGACGGATTTGTCACACGGCCCAGTTACATGGACACACATCTATCTCATGGGTTACGATGTGCTATAGGCCAGATTCGCACATCTTCACACCAGCTTGGGATTGAGACAGGTAGATTCAGAGGCATACCAGCAGACAGTAGGATATGCCAGTTATGCCATGCAGAGCTAGAGACAGAGTTTCACTACATATGTCGCTGCACAGTCTACTATGAGATACCGGGACGCTTTCATTGTTTATTCAAAGATGGTTTTGACTCGCTAGATAGAGTCATGAGATATCAGGATCAAAGATGTCTTGGATTATTCCTACTTGAGATACAGAGACATAGAGACGCTCTATTGAGTGGGCAAAGACAGAGACAGTCCCAGAGACGCATCTCAGATTTCTTCAGTCTGAGTACCACAGAGGCAGAGGGGACACCACCATCACAGAGCTCGGTTCCCACCCATACACACACTAGCGGTACTCTCATTGATCGAGCTATAGAGTTAGGGAGATCGAGACAACCGCGACTGATGAGGAGGGGAGCCACGCAGCACCGGCGGAGATTGCGGCAGAGGATCCACAGGATTCTAGCACGACACCCAAGAGTGTCGATCAAGATAGGCTTCATGCTACTGTTATATTGTATCATGGTGACATTTATCCCCACTTTGTACCTTTATGGCATGATACCATTGATCAGCCTACCAGCCACCCATAGGAGTCGGTAGCACTCCTATCAGTTTCCTTGTTTGTAGTTTTCTTTGTTTGTACCCAGACTTGGTACTAGACTCATCATTGTAATCAGTTGGTCTCATAGGTCATTTTGGCCTTTTGTAGACGTTAATATATCATTTCATTTCATTTCTCTCTCTCTCTCTCTCTCTCTCTCTCTCTCTCTCTCTCTCTCTCTCTCTCTCTCACACACATATTGTTGTGATTGCGTGTGCCCAGATACTCCAAAGCCCCAGATCATTGGAGAAAAAGATTAATTTCTAAGGAGGGGACACTGAAAGCCTTTGCTGATGTCTTTGATCTCAACGAGACCTCCACAAAAAGGCAAAAAGACAAAAGGAAAGGCATGGGGTTCGAATCAGACCTGAGTAACCCCAAAAAGAGGAAGAATTGACTGGTGTAGAAGGTTTTTCTGTACAATGATGGGTCCTTTCACGAAGAAACAAGCCATGAGAGGACAAATGGAAAGCAGCAGCAGAATTAAAAGAGAAGTATTTTTTGTCAATTTTGAAGATCAAGAGAAACAAGAGCAAAAGCAAAATCCTTGCCAAGGAGCTTTTTTACGATCTGAAAAGTTTACTCTTTAACATTTAGGCTTCCATTTGATGTGAAGTATGCAAAATACTGTCTTGTGAGAAGCCAAAATGAACATCATAGGTGCTCCAATGTATGTTTCAAACACTTTGATGGGTAGCTATAGATACCATGTCATTGCTTTAGATCGCTGCAGTTTTGGAGATCCTTAAGTGTACTGATCTTTGTTTGTAGGTTTATTAAAGGGCATGCAGCCATGTGTGATAGACACTTGCTATGTGACAATCACCAACAGTTTTCTTATTGTATCTGACAATCACTAACATTATCAATACTTATAGCTGTGTCACCTTAGAAGTTATGCTCTGCATGCCCCAGCATCACATCAAACCTATCAGACATGCTAACTCGAGTTGAGCACAGGGTTTTGCTATTGTGTTTTTACCTGTTATCTTTCTTAGAGTTTAACATAGACTAACAAACACTGACACTACTCTCACACAATGTGTGTGTGTGTGTGTGTGTGTGTGTGTGTGTGTGAGAGAGAGAGAGAGAGAGAGAGAGAGAGAGAGAGAGAGAGAGAGAGAGAGACTTAGTTTAAACTATGGAAATTATTTTGCACACATGTTCTGGCCGAAGTGAGCAGTACATAGAATGCCTTAATGAGCTATGATGGTAAGGGCATGTGAAGTGTAGAATTTAATAGGAGAAACAAAGAGCCCAACAAGATTTTAAGAAGGCTTATGGATAAGCCACACCTAAGTAAAAAATGAGGTTGCCCCTGACACCCATCTTGTTGCATTCATGGATTCAAAGACCGAGGATTTGATGAAGGATTCAAAGCTGCCCAATGTCTTGAGTTATATACCATCCGGACCTCACTCACTAGCCAGGTAAGAGATTGACTTGTTCTGTGTAATTAATAGTAATCATGATGGTGATGGAGTTAGTTTGAAGCAGGGAGTGATTACTGCCAAGCAAGCTTGATAAAACTTATTATCCAATGTTCTGCCAATTTTTCATTTTTGTCTATCTAGTCAAGAGAGTTTGCATACATAGGTGGTTGCCGAACGAGAGGTAATGATCTATTGTCAATTTGTTGCAGAGAGGTTCCGATGCCATTGGGGTGAAATTGAAAGGGATTTTATTGGTGTAGAAATTTTTATTGAAAAAGCTAAAACAGGTCCTAAATATCGAGATAAGCAAAAGGAACAAACCCAATGGAAAAAGAGTCCCTTTGGTTGAATGCATGTAGCTTATATGTAGCGACTTCTAAAAGTAGGCGTGGGAATTGTCGTAGAGTACAAATAAATGTAGAAGTGAACTTCTTTGAAATAGAAAAGTGATAGCTATGGTAGTCGTGGGAAGATTGTTTTCATGGTTGGTTGTCGTGTCATTGTTAGAGAGTGAGTGCATGGGTGGAAAAATGAAAGGTGTCCAATGCATACATCCAATGTTGAGATCTCTATATGTCTACATAGAAAATCAATGGAGGACAATACGTTGAGCTATTAGAGATTATTGATGAGTGGGTTTCAAAGTAGGCGCAACTATCAAAGCATTTAGATAAGCTTTACAAGCTATTACCACTTTAAGAAGGGTTTCTCTCAAGTATGTCCTAGTGCATCCATGTTTCATTTGACTAGTTAGGCATCCACAAAGACACCACTTTTGTGGATTGGCTTTGTATCCATTTGTGCTTGTCTTTGTCACTAAGTGCTCGTGCTTCTACTGCTCATTTTGGCAATAAAACTTGACATGTTTTTCTTTGTTGTGCTCTCAATGATTGATACTTTGGTTTCCATCTTGGTGAGAGAGTGTTGGTGCATCCTATTGGCTTGCAACAAGTATTTTGGAGCCCTTGGGCTTCATTAGTGCTGGTGGAGATACTATTATATATAAGGTATTCTTGCTTCTAATTTCACCCATATGATATTCTTGAGCTTCGCTATGCTTATAGCAAATAGCTAGCTCTCTTTGGTCCTTGATTTCATTCTTTGTGCAAGCTTTTATGGGGAAAGATTGATTTTTCCTTGTTCCTTGGGGCTTTAAGCACCTACTTGCTTATTGCACTATTTGGCTCCTTTGAGTTTGTAGATTCCAACATTTTTTGTTGCTTTGTAGGTGGCATAAAGGATAGAACATATTCATGGGAATTAAGGTTCATAGCAGTTGTGAGTGCTTCAAGACACTCTCTTGGATTAGGCATCAAAGTTGGAATAAATAGAGATGGTTTTTCGAGATTGGTCCATCCATGTGCGATAAGACATCATATTGACCTACGAATGTGGATCTATGATTGCTTGGCATTGAAGCTCCTTTTCTTTGTAGATGCAAATGTACTTTGAGGTTGATGATTTTATTAAGTCTTTGCAGCTAGCTTGATGTTGTTGTTTATCACATGGGCCATTAGTAACTTGTCACCTTGTCGAAGAGCGTCTGATGCAGTTCCTCAACACTTGTCGAGATAGAATCTGACTTTGTTAGAGGAGTTTTCTCCCTCGTCAAATTGTGATAGGATTAAGGGGTTACTAAGTAGAAATTAGAGTTATGTACTTGGAGAGAGAGAACATACACAAGAGAGAGTAGAGAAGAGAGAGAGAGCATACACATGGTATACGTGCTTCACCCAAGTATGGGCTACATCCACAAAAAAGCAACAACTCACTGGCTTTATACTTCAAACTTGGAAGTAATTTACAAAGAGCTTAAAAGCCCTCAATGGCCGTCCCTTTTAGTTCTCTCCCTAGTTTGCACTTCCAACTTCTACATCATGTGTAAAAGAGGCCTCCTTTTATAGATGCCAAGGAGCCTCTATGGGCTGCCCTCTCACAAGAGAGGTAGCTGCCCATGTGCACACACATCCACAACCACCGACCATTGACCACCGCCCACTAGTCAAGTATCCGCCAACCACTTTTCGGCCATTGTGCGGCCAAGATATTCCAACAAAAAGGGAATATTTCGACAAGCCAGGTTTGATTTTTGGTTTTTTGACGCACGATTTTTCTCATGCACGATGGCTTTTCCTCATAACGGGATCCTTACAAATGTGCTTTTCTAGAATAAGAATTACAAGGGTAAATCAAGCTCCATACTTAACAAATTGCTTGTGGCAAGCTCTAAACAAGTTATTAATTCATTCTCAATGAGATCTAGTTTAGTTTGTTGTTCTTTTTGCTTTTCAACGGCATGTGTGCTAATAATTTGAAAAGAATTCCCATGACATTTAAACTTAGACTGTTGTCATTTAGAATAAAAACGTACTTTTTTTTCCCTTGACCCTTTTTTGCAAGAGTCTCAAATGAGCTTGCATTTCACACTTGGCTAGTTTTGGCATGCGAAGCTCCATTTCCTTTTGAGGAAAAACTTGACTTCTTGATACTGATTTAAGGGATTATCTTGAAAGTGAGCTTTGTAGGAGGAGATGGACCGTGGCACTTGCTCAAAGCTTAGGCATTGACTCATGGTAGCTCTTAGATCATGTTCCTTTCTTGCATCACAAATGCAAGATATGGGTGATACTCATTTTTCTTTACATCTCTTTATATAGAAATGACCCGTGAGACATGCAAGTATTTGAATACCATAGGGTCTATTACTCTCTCTTACCACATTGTCATCCCTCAATGTAAGAATCTTGAAGCACCGTACCCTTGTCAATTTCATATAGGGATGAGTCATTTCCCATTGAAGGTATGGACCTTAACCGATATCTGTCCACGAGCATATGTATCACCTTGTGATTGACTAATTGTAGCTGGCTTAGATTGGAGCCAACTTTTACATGTCTATCATTCCACCATGAGACGGTAGGGTTTGTAGCTACCTTGGGGGATCTCTGAGAAGGTGGATAGGTGTCACACCCCCTTCCTAGAATGGGTCATAGGTTTCTTCAGAAGAGAAACATTGGGAATTTTCTAGATCTTTTGATTTTTAATTGATCCTTTTGTAGCTCCCGTGCTTTATTGATAGAGTGGTTGAGGCCTACCTTTGTTATCAAGCATGTCATTTCTTTAGCCTTCTCTATTTCTCTTTCCCATGGAGGGAAACTTATATTGTTACACCCCTCTTCCTATAGTCAACGCTACCTTGTGCATTCGAAGGGTTGTCAACATCTAACAACTCTTTGCCAATTTGCAGCTTGACTATAGAAAAGCAAACTTGGGGATTTCTCTTCTCTATTTTTGAGCACACCTTATAGTGACATGCTCATAGGAGGCCAATTATCTATTCTAGAGTCATATTCTAGGGTTATGTGTAAGTGAAAAGGACAAATCATCCCTTATCTAATATTTTTTCCAATGGCAATATTTTTCTCATATGGGCTTGAGGAGCAAACCTAGGTTTTGGCGTGTAGACATTGCTCCATAAAGACCATGACTCCTGTGATCAAGTCCCTTTAGAGTTTGAATTTATGCATGTTGGGAGGATCTATCCGCTCATCGGCCTTTCTCACCACTTAGAAAGGAAATTCAAATTCATATGCGTACAGGTAATGTAGTGGCAAGTTGCTAGAAACCATTTTCAGAGTAGCATTTACTGGATCTTTGCTAACCTCATTCTTTAGCTTCTCCTCAAGCTCATTCATTGGAAAGACGCTTTCAAGAGCATGTTCTTTGGTCAATGCCATTTCTTGCTCTTTGCATATTCTCGGTGGACTATCTCTCAACTCTACAATTGAATTGGTGCAAGTTCTCCCCTTCTAGCAACAAATTCTACTTCAAGCTTGAGATATATTTTCTTGTTTTTTGTTGTTTCTTTACATGGATTTTAGTTGTGGTTTAGCAATGTGGGTGTTGGCTTCCTAAAATTTTACCAACACTTTCAACACAACTTTGATTCATTAAATAAAAATAAATTTAGCAAAACAATTGAATGAATAATCACAACACACAAAGAGAGTAACATGAACAAGAATCAAAACACAAGACACCATGCTGGGTACCAACCATCTCTTTCAATTAATATGATTGAGTATTTGCCTTCCGTCTCTTTATTCATCTCATAGAGAATGAATAACGATAAGATAAATATATGAAAGATAAGAGAGTAAGAGCTACACATCAAAAGAATATATGCCATGATTAAGAGAGAAAATTAGTATAAAAGAGAGCAAAAGTGTAACTTCAACAGCTTTGCGTTGATGGAGATTTTGATTGCTCTGTTGGCTTTGAAAGGGGAGTAAAACAACGAGTCACCTAATCAAGATGCTCTTCGAGAGCTTGTCTTCTTTGTGAAGAGTCAAGAAGCTGATTCTTGATAAACAAGTGCGATATGTGCGAAGACGCGATTATGGGATTCTGTTTCTGTTTTCATGCATGCACCCAAAAATAGAAGTGTTTCTTTTCACTTAAACTCTAAGAATAGTGGGTAAAATGAGAGTTTTATTTATATTGATTCTTTTGAATGGTTTTTGAAAATAAAGCATAAGCAAAATTGATAAAATGTCCAAATGTAGTAATAGTAATAATAGTCCTCCCCAATAGAGAAGCAACTACCCTCAGTTGTGGAAAATAGAAAAAACTAGGAATCTTCAAAATTTGTGTGGAGACGAGGATATCTCCACACAATTTATGTTGAATCAAGTAAAGTACTCAAAGGGGACTTTCCACTGCTCATCATAATATCTTGAAAGAGGAAACGAAAAGGGTAAATGCAATCTACATATCCAAATATCTACGAAATTGAAAGAGAGCTTTGTTAGTAGGACCTCTAACAAAGACAAGAAGAGCATGAAATAAGTGAAAAGCAATATTGTTCAAAGGGCAATAAATCAGTCAATTATCTCTCTAAATGATGCACTGAATAGTTGTCAAAGGGCGAACCTCAGGTATCAAATACCACAAACTAACAGTAAAAGGGAGAATGCATCAAATTACAACTAAATGAACTTTCAACTTTTAACTTCCGCGATACTAGGATGAGAGCGAAAAAGTCTCTCTCGCATCGACTTGGTGTTTTCAAGGCCATGATTCTTATGTATAAGTAGAATATACCATTGCGTGCCAAAGTGTCTTGATGGTTTGTGATGGTCTCACGTACAAGCATTTCAAAATCTTCTTCTAAAAAAGGTAGACCAATGATAGAGAGTGATGGTGGAGAACATTTGAAAGGACGAAGAAGACTTATGTGAAATGTGTTTTGAATTTTCCACGAGTCAGGGAGAGCTAATCGAAAGGAATTAGCATTAAGACGATGAGTGATTTAAAAGGGACCATAATACCGTGGTGCTAGCTTGGCAATAGGGAGAGCTAATCGAAAGGAATCATCATTAATACGATGAGTGACTTTAAAGGGACCATAATAATGTGGTGCTAGCATGATGTCATGACTGATATCTACGCTCTTAAGACGCCTTTTTTCAGTGCAAAGCATCACAAAATCTCCCTCTTTGCATTCCATGGGTTGTCTCTTTTTATTTTGTTGTTTGATGAATGCATGTTGTGCTTTGTGAATTTCTTGTTTTACTTGTTCCAAGATTTGGGTGTGCTGTCAAGAAATTTCATTAGGATATGGTACTTTATGAGAAATGCGAGACAAAAGAGTAGGCAATGAGTATCCATATGAAATTTGAAATGGCGATTTTTTTGTGGATGAATGAGGAGTGTTTTTGCATGCAAATTGAATCAAGTGAATATATGTATCCCAAGTTCCTGGTCTCTCATGAGTATATGTTCGTAAAAGATCTAGAATGGTAGTTTGGCTGCTTCTATTTGTCCATTGGATTCCAGATGAAATACGAAAGTGGTCTATGTGAGTGCTTAAATTTGTGAAAAGTGTCAGCCAAAAATCATTGCAAAAACATATATCTCAATCATATAAGATAGATTTAGGCATTCCATGTAAAACAAAAATATGTTTAAGAAATAATAGAGCTGATTGCTTAGCTAAGAGGGTCTTCTTACAAGGTAGAAAGTAAGCATGCTTGCTAAATCTATCTATGATGGTTCAAATCATATCGTTTTATGCACGAGTGAGTGGCAATCCAATAATAAAATCCATATATATGTGTTGCCAAGGAGAGTTAATAATAGGTAAAGACAACAACAAACCATATTGCTTACCATGATGATGCTTGATTCATTGACAAACAAAACATTGTTCAATATATGTAACAACATCTTTTTGAAGGTAGGGAGAATAAAATTGAGATTCTACTATGTGAATAGTTGTGGCAATCCCATGGTGGCCTATATAAGGTGGTACATGATACTCTTTAAGGACAAATTGATGAAATGAAATGGAGACACACAGACACTTTTCTAAAGAGCAAATACCCATCATCAGTATTGTGCCTAAAAAAAAGATATATGGTTACAAAAGTGAGCATAAATGTTAGCAAAGTTAGTCATAAGTATCAATCTTTTAAAAAAAAGTTTTAGCAAACACAAGAAAAAAATTATTAACTGATGGCATGCAACTTAGTGCATCTTCAACCTTATTTTCTTGTCCTGATTGATATTGAAGAGTGTATGAAAACTTTGAATGAATAATGTCCACTTAATGTGACGATTAGAGATACTTGGTTGTAAAAGCAAATGACGACTGCTTTGTTGATCAATTTTAATCAAGATATCCCATTAAGTAATGTTCCCACAATTTCAAAGCATGCACAACAACTAATAATTCTTTGTCATAAGTGCTATAATTGAGCACATTGAGTTTCAACTTTCTACTTTCATATGCAATGGAATGATTATCTTGTATTAATACAATAGCAATACCACACCCACTAGCATCAATTATAACAAAAAATAATGGTCTTTTGAAATCAAGAATTTGTAAAACAAGGGTATGTGTGAGTGCATATTTGAGTTTCTCAGAAGATTTTTGATGTTATTCATTCCAAGTGAAAGATGTGTTCTTTTTCAAAAGGTTTATGAGTGGTAAAGCCAAGTATAAAAAATTTTGAATGAATTTTCTATAATAACGACACAAACCAAGAAAAGAACAAATCTCATGAATAGATTGAGGTGTTGGCCATTCCTTAATGCATTGAGTCTTATCAAGATCCACACGGATTTCTTCACTAGAGACAATATGACCTAAATATTAAATCTTACTTTTGAAGAATAAGATTTTGTCAGGAATCAAATAAAGTTAGTTTCATGCAACAATTAAAAAACCAAATCCAAATGTGCATAATGGTTTTTTTCATTCTTAATAAAAACCAAAATATCATCAAAGACAACCATAATACAATCTTGATGCTTCAAAAAGATGCGATTCATCATGCGTGAAAATATAGCAAGTGTATTTGTTAAATCAAAAGACACTACAAGGAATTCATAATGATAAAATTGTGTCCAAAATACAATTTTATGATCATCACTTTCTATCATACGCACTTGATGATACCCAAATTTAACATCTATCTTACTAAAATGGATGCACTACTTAATTTATCAAGTAAGTCATGAACATGAGGAATAGTAAAAACGATTCTATATCATGATTTTATTAAGTGCTACATAGTCAATGTACAAACAACAAGTACCATTTTTCTTTTTGACTAAGAAAATAGGTGCACAGAAGGGTAACTACTGTGCTAAATTAAACCACAATTTAATAATTCTTCATTTTGATATTAAATTTATCTTTATTCAACTTAATCTTGACGATATGTTGCTTGGCAAGGTGGTGTAATCCATGGAATCAACTCTATTGTGTGGTCTTCCACTCTAAAAGAACTTAATACTAAAAGTTAATCTTCAACAAAAATTATTTATATTTAATCAAAAAATTTTCTTGAGAAGAAGACAATTGGTCCTAGTGTGTTTCAATTTCATTGCATTAACCCAAAAATTGTTTGTTATCTTTTTGAACTAACCTTTAGCCTAAGTGTGACTAAGAAGAGGTTCTAGTTATAGCTTTTGGTTAGCTTGTAATATGAAAGATTTTTCAGTACGTGCGATGATGAGTGTATGCTTATCATAGTCAATCTTTGGATTAAAATGATATCTCCAAGGTATATCCAAAATTAAATCTATATTTTGCAATGGTGCTACTAAGAAATATTGTGATTTAACAAAGTTTCCTAATTGGTATTATAAATCTTTTACCATATACACACAATTTATTTTGGTTCCTTGGAAAGTTTCTTTTACTTTATAATTCGTGGGAGTCATATGTAATTTCACTTTTGTGCAACACGTGTGGAAATGAAATCATGTGTGCTCCCATCAATATATAATTACTTAAATGCATCATCACCAATCTGAACTTGCATATGATTGTCTCCCTATCCTCTTGTCAATGTCTACTTGCATCCAACTATAGACTACGCATGTTAGTTTCTCCATTATTGCCTCCGTCAAAGCAAGCTCAATCGCCCGTACCATCCATAACATATCAGTGTAGGATGTTGCAATATATCCCGTCTCATTCAATCTACATTGGATTGAGAATGATGGAATTATAATATTATTTATTTTGAAGACAACACTTGAATCGAAACTTCCTAAAGGTTCTTACTTGTTTACACGCATCACTATGCTCATCATGTCAGCCTCATTTGAAGTGTCTATCACCACAAGCTCGACACGAATCCTTGGATGCAAATTGATATCTTTCTCGTAGGCCACGCGCACAATCACATGAAATATATGTAGCAATTCACCCCAAAACGTCCATTCAGATTAACTACATAGAGAACAAAACTCACTCTATTTAAGAATTTCCATCCAAGCAGCCAACCTATGGTTCCCATCTCACGTATATAATATTTTTCCACAAAGGTCACCCCAACATGTATCTTTGATTTCAGCCTCAAAGTCTTCATTCACCATTCACCACAATGGATCCCATGTTTGCCGTCAACATCGACGCTAGGATAGCCCGTTGCATCGATAGAGCATATGAAGCATCCCTTGGGATCATAATATCCCTCCAACAAAAACGTATCTGCTAGTGGTTGGAGACGCTTGGAATCCCAGCTTATCTGTCTTGCTTTCTCTAGTTTAAGCAATCGGCATAGAGGAACTCATGGCAACGGAGTCTCATGCTCTATCTGCAATAACCGAATTATGTCCAAAAACTTAATTTGTATAAGTCACCGCTTAAGTTCAATACAAAGGATTACAATAACCTTTAAATTTTTAAGATGCTTGGACAAAATATCATGTCGTACAGTGATATCCTTGTTAATCAGACCCCCCCCCCCCCCCCCCCCCCCCCCCACACACACACCGACATTTTCCCCTGCTGTCATGTAAGCCTCCATCTCTCGATCATCCATATCCTCATCCAAGCTGATAGTGTCTCTCACAAACACAGAAGATTTCTCTTCCTGCACTTTTGTCTTGCCCTTTGTAGCCTTTTTAGTTTTTTTTCATAGACGAAACAGGCAGAGATGGGACATCACTAACTAGTTGACTACTAGTGTAGTGTCTGATAGTAGCACATCATGACATTTGTGTTGGTTCAACCCTTGCAGTCTTGGTGACCCTCTATTTAACAAAAATCAAAGAAAAGATCATTCAACAAGTTAACCCATTGCAGATGTACACAAAATGCTATTCACTCAGAGGAAATCATTGACTATCCATTAGTGAAATAAAACCAAAAATTACCAAATCAGTTCTAGGCCATGTAACAAAACTTTTCTCCCCCTTCTTCAAAGTAGTCATATCCTCATTTCCAAAAGGAACATGAGGCAAGGGAGTATCCTTCCCTTCATAAGTCTCCACCACAGCAACAGAGAAGCATCCAACCGGCAATCTGCTTCCATGAAGCTTGGCCAAATTTGAAGTCTTATCTATTTTTTCAACACCAATAGCTTCTCCATTATAAATAAATTCAATGTATGCACCATCATCGGTTTTCTTGGCCATCTTTCGCTTTAGACGTTAATGCAAAGATAGTAAACTCTGCAGAATCAACCAAAACCAAATTACCATCATTCTACTTATAAACATTATAACACTCTACTATTTTATTATTATGTCAATAGAGAACAATCGGGACAAGGAGAGAGAGGTTTGTGACAAGATAGAGGGGGATAGTGAGAAATTCATTGATAAAGAGTGTATACATGTCTTGTCACCTTGTTCATAGCCGCTTGATACCTGCTTGGATGACTCAAGAATCTCCTAGGCCATACCTCTTAATAGCTCTTTATGCCCCACATCATCTAAATCTCATCTATTGACTCTTTATAAATTCACCCGCTCTCTCCCTCTCTTTCACCCTCTTCTATTCATTCTCTCTCTCTCTCTCTCTCTCTCTCTCTCTCTCTCTCTCTCTCTCTCTCTCTCTCTCTCTCTCTCTCTCTCTATTTCACTCAAGACCAGCATGTGTGGTGTGAGCGCTAGCGCTCACCCCACATGCTGGCCTTGAGCGAGATAGATAGAAAGTGAGAGAGAGATAACAAAACTCATTGAGGAGGGTGCAAAAGTGGGAGAATTATGGTTTCAAGAAAATTATCTTCATAATCAAGTGCATGTTCAACACCTTCTCTTGCTACTCCCACTATATCTATGATGAACCCCTTACTAATGTGTTTGAGTTCCATTTGGATAGTCTCTTGTCTTTAGGTTGCACAAGAGGCTTAGGGTAGAAGAGGCAAGAAGGGTCACATTAGAGTTTTATCATTGAATCTTTAGGTACTCAGGGAGGTGCTACATCCCTCTTTTGATATCTAGAATAAATTCTCTAAGAACATCAAGGAAAAGAAGATTTGGAATTAGAAGGACTGGGAATTGGGTGGTCTAGGCATTGGGTTACATCCCAAGGTAGTTTAGGTTGAGATTAAGGGAGTGATTGAGCTCACATTTATAGCGTGGTAGGATTCTTGAGACCTCTAGTGTAGTGGGAGGATTATATAATCTCCATACTCTAGGTTAATGTTAGCTTCCTTGCTCCTAGTATTGACATTTTGGTTGTTTGTAGAGGGCATCATGCAACAATGACCACACAACCTTCTTTGGTACTGTTGTTAGGAAGTAGGTAGCAGACTTGATCAAGGAGACCACCATTAATTATCTTTGTTCTGCTTCTTACATTAGTTCTCCCACATTTAGATTGAGCTTATGTTAACAATTATGAGAAATCATGATTAGGTTTTGAGAGAGGATCTAAACCCCTCAACAAAGCCCCCCACAATTGAGATTCCTCACATCATTATGAGTAAGGTTTAGTACCATTAGGATTAGTATGAGGGCTGGTTAGAATCTAGTAAAGAATGCACAAAAAAATTTCCTTTCAACCCTTTGCACTTAACAAAACATTTCACAGTTTAAAAGTATTTGCCTAAGCAAATTAACTTTTTTCTTTGCACTTGTAAAGTCCAAAATAGGTGGGTCCATGTCATCAAGATCAGCACTAGGGCTTTCCCTAGAAGGAATTTTTTAAATTGTGCATTGATTAGTGCACACATGAAAATTAGGAATTTGATAGTGCAGATATGCCAATTAGGGTTTTGGTCAACCTTGATCATAATGATCAAAGGTTGGTGAGCCTTGATAAAATGGAATAAGAAACTAACCTTCTAAAGCAACCAACTTATGACTTTGCACTTTAATTCCTCGACAACCCTTACTTGAACTTACCAATTTCACCTTGGGTAACATATATAAAAGAGTATCAAGGGTTGAACTCTCATTACATAGGAGAGAGTGCTACGTAGATAAGTGCGCACATGCGAAGCAAGGTTTTGGTCAACCCTTCTTCCCCTCCGTAGTGAGTGGATGTATTCTATTCTCCAAAATAAATGTACAGAGCAACCTCAAGCTTGTGTCAAGCCTTGAGGGATACTAGATTACAGTGATAAGCTACACCAAGAGGCAAGCAGCAACCCAACTTCTGGTATGCTCTAGCTCAACTCAATACTGCATCAATGGCCCTACACCACTGATCCACGTCCTTCCTTTTACCGATGGAGATAATCAATTCCTTGATTTATTGGACGATCTCCATGAAGCTAGCAATTAACAGAGCATTCTCAAACACCCATAAGTTCTTCAATTTCCAGATTTGCTTAAAGTAGCATAATTTAACGATTTGTGTGCATTCAAAAGAACTTGGATTTTCATCACCATCCCTCCAAGGAGCAGGTCATTCTTGAAGAACCCTATTCTCTAGGTCCTTTGTACCCACTTGCAAATTTTCCTTGCGAGGCCGCTAATAGCCGATGAAGGACCTCGCAAGCCATTTTGTAGCCCAAACATCTATCGAAGCCAATCCCTCTGGCATGAATCTTTACTCTTATTGGAAAATCCCTGCATAATACCTTCCATATAAATAATTTCATCACCAGTGGCCATTGTGGAATCTTAATGCTATATTGCAATCACCATCCATCTTGCCTCCAATCATTGTTTTCCCATTGATTTTTTAGGGGGAGAAGCAATCAAAGAGACCATAATAGTGAGTATACATCCTTGATTTTTGGTTTGAAAAAGTGTCTACTCTTGGGCCACCAACGCTAGGATTTCCACTCGAACTTGGGCTCACACACTGGCATACAATAGTTGTCTAGCCCTTACGAAACTCTAATGACCGGAAATTAGATTAATGAATTTTTGCCCCACTGAGATTAAACTGTGAAGACAGCTGGTCAATCACTTTCCATCACCTGTTGTTGTAGTCCCAAAAATGGGCTAGACGTCTAAGTCCTTTATTGTTCAACATTTTGGTTGTATCTCTCACAAAAGGGTTCAAAGGTATGTTTCTTTCTTAATAGAACCAATGGGACCAGTGATTGGTGGAGTTTTGGAAATACATGGTTAGCTCTCCCCACTCCCAATGCCTCCGATACTCTAGTAAACTTCCTAACTAATTTGCATGTTGTTCAAGTCTAACTCTAAACCATTGAGGGGCCAAGAGCTTGTTGTGTACCTCAAGGCCTTTCCAATGGCCACCTTCAGAGAATAGTTTTGCCTTGCCAATCATGTCCTTTGTCATAATAGCCCATGCTTGGTCTTGTTCAGAATTTTTGTTAGAAATTTTGCAGACTGGGCCTCTACATGGATAACAAGGTTGAGAAACCCTATGCCTCCTTGCTCCAATGGTCTTGCAACAAATTCCCATTGGGCCCACTGCTAAGGCATCGTGTTTTTGGTGTTATTTTCCCATAAGAATATTTTCACTAATTTCAAGAAATCCTTCCAGTTGCACTTGGCTAGATTGAGAAGTAGACTAGTAAAGGTTATATAAGGGATCATGAATGAATTGATCACTTTCACCGTGCTCCAGAAGGGAAGCATCACATACTCCCATATTCGCATCTTGCTTCACACCAACAAACAATAGATTTACTAGTTTAAACAATAGCGATGTAGATTTGCTGATTTAGGTAGCACAAGTGTAGATTTGCCAATTTAGATAGCACAAATTATTAGTTTCGATTCACCAATTTAGGCAACACTGACTACAAAATCATGCTATAGTGGCTGGCCACCACTGGCCCCTAGTATGATTTTGTTACTCACGTATGAGATTTGGATTTGTATTTGGTCTATCATGATTTCCTATCAATAGTGTTTATGAAATTGAAATTGCAATTTATGAGTTTTTATTCTTGAAGGATGATTGTGACCAATGATATCCTGATACATCATGATATGACATATGCTTCTTATTCTCTTGGTATGGGACACTAAAATATGAAGTATATGGATGACGGAAGGCATAAGAAAATTAATTTAATTTAGTAGCTCAATTTGCCACATAACTTAAACCATTGTTTTTGACAAGCATGATTTGTAGATTAATAGCATAGAAATTAAGGACAGTTGCTTTCCTAACAAAGAGGTATGTAATGAAAATGATAAATTATATATATTCATTACAGGTGAGGTGGAAAATCAAGGCTAGTCTATGGAATATGTAAAAGGATACCAAGTTTATTGATATTGTATTATTAAAGAGCTCATTATGAGCATTCAAAAAATCTATAAGTAAATAACTACAAGAGGAAAATGCTCACTCTTGTACGGGGCGAGATTGCACCAGTGCTTTGTGTCATTCTTCTCTTCTCTCACCTCTCCTCTCTCCATGCATATGCAGCACTCCGCTCTAGGAGGTGCACTTGCATGTACTTTTATCTGCTCTCTTGGGGGTTAAACCACAACCTTGCACTCCTAGGAAGGGTATAGCCCTCCATCTCCTCATAATAATATCAATGGTCATGATGACCTCCCTTGTGGAGCTAAAGAGCTGATAGGTTTTTCTGTTGACAGATTGTGCCGCTTGCTGCTGCGAGGAGATATAGCTATTGGTGGATGGTGTTTTTAACACGCTGCCGACTTAGAGCTGAAGATCCAGTTAGCTTCCTTGCAAGAACGCTACTGGGAATCCCATAGTTGAAGGATTGACCCTCCTCCAAGGGGCGCCATTATGCCCAAGATCTTAATAGAATTGCAGCAAGCCTCACATCTCACAAGTGGCATGTCTACCTTTGGCACACCAGCATCTTGCCCACGGAGCTTCCTTGTTGTGCCTGTTGCCCCTCAAAAGGATCCCTCCATCCGCTAAGAAACAAGAATATCGGCTCTTGAAGCTTAGATCCAAGTCCTCATAGAGGAGAAGGTAGCCCTCATGCAACGGCTACACAAGCTTGAGAGATCGCAAGAGGCGAAGAGTCAAACCCTGCTTGCAAAGGCACATGAGGTTGAAGCCTCCCTCGCCGAGGTCACAATTGTTCAAAAGAAAGTCCACGAGGTAGCACATGGAATCACAAAGAAGATTGACGCCAAAAAACAGGTGGCCTTTGAAGAACGCAAACTACGATAATCTCTCAGCCTTAAAGTGAGAATTGGGGACTTTCGTCACCTTAGTGCACTGATGAGGACATACTAGAGGATGCGATCACCAAGCTCAATGACATCCGCCAACCAATCACCATCGATCCCAACACAGTCTCTTGGATCAACAACACAAAAAGATGTGTGCCACTTGAGCATTGCGTCATCACCTTCAAGGCAAAGGAGGAGCGGATGAAGCTATTACGCCAATCTCGCCTCCTCAAAAGAACCAAGTTTTGGATGGCAGAGGAATTGACTACCAACCAACTCAAACTCAAGGCAAGCGAGCTGAAGAAGATACACGAAGCCTGCAAGCAAGGTAAATGGGCGGTCTACCTAGGTGGTAAAGCAGTCATTGAAGAGTTTCGAACTCCTAAAATGACGCTTCCATCCCTTGACCCTTCTTCATTTTTTTCTTTAGTTTTTAAGCTATTTTCTTTTACCCTATCGACGGTCCCTCATACCTTAACTGATATGTATCCCATGCCTTCACTCAAAAGGAATCATTGTACAGCTTTTGCTTTGGTCCCAAAGGTCATATCTGACCTCAATGGATGATAAATCAATCAATCAATCTCTCTCTCTCTCTCTCACATTGTGTATAGCTTTGATTATGGTGCACATGAAATTAATCAAGTATACAAATTTGTTGATTTAGTCCTTGTAGCAGGAAGTTTATGTATTTTGCATGCATGCCACACTCTTGTTTGTAGCATCGTGCATTGTAGGGTGGATGACCTTGCCACAATTGGATGAAATAAGTGTGACTATTGTGAATGGAGGGGGCACTTATGGGAGAATTTTCCCATGAGAATGATGTAAGGAATTCAAGTGGCAATGCCTAATTTTGTTTCTTTAGGCTCTATCAGTAACAATAGAAATGCTAGGGTAGACAAGGGTACTGTGATGACTGCCTTTAGGAGTGAAACAAAAAAGGCTATGGCAAGGAAGGCCATTTTGCATGGGAATTCCCAAAATGGTCCACATCAATCACAACAAGCATGGGGAGCACAACAACTAGCCTTGCCCGTTTTACCAACTGGCCAATTTGTAAGCCCAATAGTAGTTGTGGAGGTTCTTGGCCTTTAAATCCTTTCCCAACATCCCTTTCAAACTCCTTGGCCTTGGGAACCAAATAGGGCCCCACTCTTCAAGGTTATGGGTAGCCACATGCATTGATCCCTCACTAGGACCTCCCACTAAAACCAAGAAATGTCCCATGTTCTGAAGATAGGTGGTAGTGTAAAATACGGGTATCAACCACTAGGCATCATTGATGGCAAGCCTGACCATTTTATGTACTACCAATTGAGGTCCAACAGAGTGGAGCAAGGGGAGGTGATATTTCTCTTGATATATAATTGACTAAGTACATCCTTCATCAAACCACTGATACTTGCTTGCCTAGTTCCTTGACTGCTTCTTTTCATTATCTCCACCCTCCTCATTGTCTTGATGACCTATTCATTTTCACTCAATCTTTGCACATACATACAAAGATCTCAAGAAAGAAAATTAACCTCGCTTGAAAAGAGATGAATATGTAACTAGAAATGGTGACTTTAATTCTAGAAACTTCAGAAAGCATTTCTTATCCATGTGGCTTTAGTCTCTTCATTAACATTGTTAGAATCCTCATCCACTTGCACCTTGTCATCAATAAATTGACAACTTTTTTTAAGGCATCCCCTCTTCTTTAGAGGTGCAACCAATATATTCACTCTAGAGAAAGCCTCTTGATCTATCATGCGTCTAGTCACATATCGTGATCTCAGCTTTGTGCTCATATGCTGGCTATTGTAAGGTAAGGCATTCTTCATACATTTATGATTGGACGTTTTGATGCCATTGTATGTACTTCCTGCACACAAAAAATCATAGCTTATGTTAATCTGATTTGGCAAATTTCCTTCTCAACATGAGTCTCCCTTTTCTCTTTGAGAGAGAGAGAGAGAGAGAGAGAGAGAGAGAGAGAGAGAGAGAGAGAGAGAGAGAGAGAGAGAGAGAGAGAGAGAGAGAGAGAGAGAGAGAGAGAGAGAGAGAGAGAGAGAGAGAGAGAGAGAGAGAGAGAGAGAGAGGGGTAAGGTAGAGATGGTTAGACAATTTGATAGAGGATCTAGATAAAAAAGTTGTGTGTATAATATAATATGCATGAGTGAGCTTACTCTCTCTAGTGGTGATCTGTTATTGAGACAACTAATTTATTAAACTGGAAAAATCATGTAGTTTCTAGTATAGAGCTTGGCTTTCATTACTCTAACCACACAAAGAGGAGAGGGAGGGTTCCCGCATGACCAGTCATCATAGAGCAGTGACGGATGATGTATTATTGATCTTTTAGTAGGGTTGCTTTCTCTCACTCTTGTAAAACTCTATTCTCATTTTTACCCTTTGCTTGCATGAATACTTGTGATACATCGCTCTAAACATTTGCATTGGCTATGGACACCTTAAGTTGTTTGAGATTGACATGGAGAATAGGTGGAGATATTGTACATGGGTGTGCAAGCCCGGATTCCATAATGTCTACGCCCGTGAGAACAAGTCTCAAGGCATGCAGGCCACTTACAGTTTGCATGGCATATTTTTACTTTATAATGCCTTACAATCAATCAAAAACATATAGCGTTATTTTTATTGGTGTCAAGCTCTCTCTCTCTCTCTCTCTCTCTCTCTCTCTCTCTCTCTCTCTCTCTCTCTCTCTCTCTCTCTCTCTCTCTCTCTCTCTCTCTCTCTCTCTCGTTCTTTCTGTTGCTCATCTTCCACGCCATGGATTGCCTCAGGCTACACCCACCATAGCCTCAAGTTCCAACAACTGGTATCAGAGCGCGGTAGCTCCTCGGCAGTTCGGTGCTCGCTACAGCAGGTGGTTCGTGTAGTAAGCCGACAAATCGGGCCTCTCAAAACGCTGCTAGCAAGCGGAAATTCCCATGCTGATTGGCGAACCCAGAGCCTTCACAAGGTGCTACTCTAGGAGTTACACAAAGCGACAAGATCTCAGGCTGGAAGGAAGACTAACAAACGGACGTAGCCAGGCCCGTGAGCAGTAAAGGCAACGCTAGCCAAGCCCGTGAGCAATAAAGGCTGCCAGAGATCGAGCAAGGTCGACTATAGCACGCAACATAGGGAATCACAGAGGGAAGCAAGCGTGCAGACGAGGCCGAGCATAACCCAATTCTTGTGTATTGGCGCTGGCAAGGCGGGCAAACTCTGCATTGCTGTGTCTCTAAGATGAAGACTCGTTTTTTTATATATTAAGGATTTGCTTACATCACCCCTATTGAAACTTGGGTTCCCACACAGTGTGATAACTCACACATAAAGCCATTCATACCTTGCAAATGCCGAGCTCGATGCTCCTTCGAGTAGACAGCCCTATGCCTATGTTGTTTGGCCTCTTAGCCCACCTTACAACTGTGATTCTCAAGCTTCAGTGGATTAAATTGGTCGGTTTGAAGCTACGACTCCATGAACCCTTCCTCCAGGCTCTTGTGACCATGGAAAATCTCTTCATACATGTGTGTAACTTAATCTTAGTGCTAGTGCACATAAAGCTCGAGAAGTCTTCATCACCTCTTAAAGCATGCCTCTTCAATTGGCAGAGATGTCTTCAAACTATTTCAGTTCGCGATGTGTTGAAGGTTGTTTTGGAGTTGTGCTCGAGGCACATGATAAAGCGGAGATTTGGAGCTATGTTGTTTTATATGCAGCATCAACTGTCATGCATGGATGTTCACTTCAAAAATGCGGTATACGACTTCAAATTCAAAGCTCATGCAGCACGAAAGGAAAGCTCCTTCAACGGTTTACTCAAAACACTCAACATATACACAATCCAAAATTTTATTCTTCTTGTTAAGTGTCATAGACTTATGGTTTGTCTTTTGTCAACAAAATTCTCTTTTTCAGTCAAAGCCTCTTTTAGTTTATCTGTTGTCAGTCATGCCATGATAAAAAATTTGTACGGGATACAGACACTGCCACCACACAGATAAGTGGTAAGACCTCCCAATTTTTGTCAGTTCTCAACCTGTTTTTACCGCTTCTCATGAGGTTACTGGGTACACCTTAAACCCAAGGTTTGGCAATGAACCAAAAACTCCAATATTTTTGGTAGCTAAATATTTTGGCCTACACCCTATCTGTTCAAGGGGGGGTTACTGTCTAGCACCAGGTTATGGATAAACCAAAATTCCTTGGTTGTGAGAGAACCTAAAACTCACGGTTGATGAGTACACCAAAAACTCCAAGTATCATGAGTTGCTTATCCAGTTCGGGCTTGAGGGGGAGATTGTTGGGTGTGCAAGCCCGGATTCCATAATGTCTACGCCCGTGAGAACAAGTCTCAAGGCATGTAGGCCACTTACAGTTTGCATGGCATATTTTTACTTTATAAGGCCTTACAATCAATCAAAAACATATATCGTTATTTTTACTGGTGTCAAGCTCTCTCTCTCTCTCTCTCTCTCTCTCTCTCTCTCGTTCTTTCTGTTGCTCATCTTCCACACCATGGCTTGCCTCAGGCTACACCCACCATAGCCTCAGGTTCCAATAGTACATCACCAAAAAGTTAGCATACTTCTATAGAGGGATCTTAATAAAAAAGACTCTTCTTTTATAGTGTTTGCCCACTTCACAAAAGCATGAAAAAATCATGATCTCCAAAAATGAATATTAAGGCATACATTTTGGTTTGTGCCTAGTAAATGCAAGAATTTTGAGGTTAAATCAAATGTAAGAAGAGAGTGATAGACATAGAAGATTCTCCTTTGTGCTTTGAATTCTTATTTTGAAGCTCTAAACTCTATGGAAAAAATTCTTGGTGCCTATGGAAACTCCCTCTTAGTAGAAGATGGCTATGGCTCTCAAGTGGGAACCTCCCCTTATCCAAAAACATTGCCTTTGGAGGCCTTGTAGTGGGGATGTCCTCTTAGTACAAGAGGTTTAGCCTTTGCACAGGAAGGTACTCTTGTGAATTCAAAAGGAGAAAAAAAATTGATTGTAAAGTTTTTGGTGTCCACATGCTATTTCAAAAGGACCAATGACCACCGGCTGTGAGCCCACCAAGATTTGGCACTTTATAGGTTTGAATTGTAATGAGCTTCAAGCCCACCTTGCCACCTGAAATAGATCCACAAGCCTTGAGCCCATGACCTCCAAGTCAACATCCTATTTTAGGTGTTCTAACCACAAAGTCCCCATCACTTGCATGTGGGAGTAACCCAAAAAAGAGAACCTTATGCCATACTTTATAGTAAAGCTTCCTATACATAAAATTCTCTTACACACCTAATTATAGAAAATTAATAAGGCTCCAATGAACCTTAGGTGTAAATGTGCTTAGGGGTTTTATTGAGAGTTAATGATAAGGATATTTCATACACATCAATGATGTACTGATTTGATCTTACCAAGAGAAGTGATTGTGGATGCAAGAAGGTGAGAAAAGACACAAATTAATTGCAAAAGGAGTGACCTAATGATGCAATTAAGAGGTCTATTTCTCCAAAAAATAAAAATAATCTCATGCCCAATCAATTGATTGAATATTGTTGATGAATCCAATCAATGCAATTAGTATGTGTGTGTGTGTGTGTGGGGGGGGGGGGGAGATTAGGATATGGGGGAATATTGAGTGTAAAATTTAGAGAAATAAAGAAACAAAAAGTCCCCCATTGTTATCACTATTACTACTTTTGAAAATTTTATCGATTTTGCTTATTTTTTATTCTCAAAAACCATTCAAAAGAAGCAATGTAAATAGAACTCTCCGCTACCTACTATTCTTAGAGTTTAAGTGAAAAGCAATTACTTCTATTTCTAGGTGTATGCATGAAGAGAGAGAGAGAGAGAGAGAGAGAGAGAGAGAGAGAGAGAGAGAGAGAGAGAGAGAGAGAGAGAGAATCCCAAAATCGCATCTTCGAGTGCACCGCACCTTTCAACAAGAAAAGTTTCTTAACTCTTCATGAGAAAGGTGAGAACTCCGAGAGCATCCTGACCAAGTGATCTGGTATTTTACCCCCCTTTCAAAGCCAAAGGAGCCATCAGAACCTCCATCATAGCAAAGCTATACAAGATACACTTTTGTCCTCTTTTATTCTAATTTTCTCTCGTAATCATGGCATATAATCTTTTGATTGTGTAGCTCTTGCTCTCTTATATTTCATATATTTATCTTATTGTAATTCATTCCTTTTGACATGAATAAAGATGGTGGAAGGTAAATACTTAATCATATTTATTGAGGGGGATGGTTGCTACCAGTATGGCATCTTGTGTTTTGATTCTTGTTTATGTTGCTCTCTTTGTGTGTTGTGATTATTCAATTAATTGTTTTGCTAATTTTATTTTCATTTGATGAATCAAATTTGTGTTGAAAGTGTTGGGAAGATTTCAGAAAGCCAATCGTGGTAGTAGAGCTTTGAAAATGCTCTAGATAGTCTGTAGAAGAGAAGAAGAGTGCTCCCTGTGGGCAAACCAAATAAATTCTAGCATGAATACTCTCAAGAAGATTGCTTTTGGAAGACTCTCCCTTTGATAAAGATGCAAGAACAACAAGCTTTCTCATCTCAATAGTTTCAATCACAACTCCAAGCAGCCTACTTTGAAGAAACGATGTAAGCAATTGAAGAAAATCAACAAAGACAGTTTATGCATCACTTAGACTCTCAAAGAACAAATGCAAATTAGACTCAAAGTCAGTCAAAGTGCCTACAATCATCAATAAGACAAGAAGATTCTCTCTCAACTGCTTCTATCCACCATTTTAGATTGTTCAAAGACTTTGTATATTCACTTGAGATCTTCTTGGAATCCTTTTGGCTCGTTCAACATACATAGATATCATCTTATTGGTTTTCTTATAATCTTTTTCCTTTTTGCAATTTAACTCTTGTATATATTTTGGAGTTACATCTATATTTTGATTTTTCTTTTGCTTGAGTTAAGCAACTATGAACACCAAAGATTCCCTTGTATGGATCAAAAGACTGATGTTCTTTTTGAGGATCTTGAAAAGGAACGTGTTGCACCTACTCTCCTTCAAAAAAATCATGGTAAGTTACAAAAATAGAGTTTCCACAAGCGCAATCATGATGATGGCAAACAAAGCAAAGTGAAGTATACTTTGGATACTCAAGCAAAAACAAAATAAAATAAGATCTCAAAAAAATCATTCACTTCCATAAAGTGCGATGGAAGAAAGGATGTAGGTATGCTTTTCTCTTAGTTATCATCCTTGGATGACTACTTTCAAGGATAAAATGTTCAACGAACAAGACAAAATCAACTGTGTAGAAAACCAAATGATGAAACATGCTTTTGGTGGAACGTGACTCCCAAATGACACAAATGACCATGAATTTAAAAGAAATTTCAAAGAATGGTAATGAAGTACTTTCTCCCTTCTCAATACAAAGAGAAATCTAAACATGCATGTGATACTCTTCATTCTAAGATACGGGAAACTGTTACACAATACATAGATGGATTTTGGAAAATTCTATTTGCTCTTCAAAATGTAGAATTTTTTTTCTCTCTCTACTTTCATATGAAAATATATTTCCAATTTGGAGTATACTTGCGTGCTGAGGTCACAAAATTTCATCCTCATACATTGGAAAGAGCTATTTCTTTAGCTCAAGAGACTGAAGCTATGAAAGATAAAAATCCAAGTCCAAAAGGGTAACCAATCAGAAAGGGTTATTATTCTCTTCCACCACCACAATGTACATATCCTACTACGCCGCAACCAAGGACCAAAGGTACCAATGGACAATGATGGATGCAAAATTACAATCAATATCAACCACAATCAAGCAATTCCAATCAAAATGGTTTTGAACAAAGGAAGGTAAATAATAATGGTTCAAGTAATATTTTTAAACATTCATCTTCTACTTTCATAAATTCATAGAACAAGGTTCCATATAATCACAACAATAACAATAATGGCAACAAGAATAATGAAAAAGTCGATGTGAAGACCGTTGTTTGCTACACTTATCACAAGATGGAATATACAGGAAACAAATGTCTTGAAAGCACGTCAGCACCTTCCTCACACTTTATTGAGGGGATTGAAGATGATAATGACCATCGACAAGTGCTCAACATGGAGATGGATGTCAACATTGCCAACACTTTTAAAGATAGCAATCAAAAACCTCAAGGTAACTCAAACTACCAAGATCACACAGGTACTTCTACTTCTCATCTACATAGTCTTTTACCTTGTATAATGTGCTTGTGGCTCTAATGTCTCAACTACTGCATCTTGTGAGTGCCACTATGGTTTTTTTACAGTAGATTGCATCAAATATTGCAATATGTAATTAATTAGAATGCAATTTATGTAGGAAAAGTATACCCTTGCATTGAAAAAGACCATCCTCGAGAAGGATAGAATGCTTCCTTTGGAGTTTTAAAGCAATTATAAAAAGGAATTCTTTGAAACAAATGCAGCGTCCAAAAAAATAACAAAACATGCCTTGTCCATTGTTGATCTAGTTTTAGGAGCTGATTGGTGGAGGTATATTGTTTTGACCTCTCATGTGTTGGAAAATATGGAATTGATCCCTGTTGGCTTCAATGAAGGACATTTCAAACAATTGAGTCGACCAGCCAACCAAAGTGGCTAACAGAGGAAAGACCGTACAGGTTGGCACATGTGGATCTTTTGCCTGTGAAGAAAACATTCATTCTTCGTGCAATGGCTTCTAATGACCAAGTAGACATTAAGAGTTTGGAATACCACAGACAAGTGACCACATTTGGCCATTGCCTTAACAGTCTACCTCTCTAGCTTGGCATGGAATCCAATTGTCGTGATAGATGTTTTCACAACCCAGGAGAGTGAGTTGTATTTAGGGAGTGGCTACAAGTTGAGGTTTTTTGGGCGTCGATTGCAAGAGAAGCAGGAAATATACACATCAGCATTCATAGTATACATTTGACATCCTTGCCTTGTTTGGACCTTGATTTGTTCATCGATGATGCCAAGCTTTCTCATAGAGGAAAGAGCTTCACTTACGAGTTGGCTATAATGAAAAAGGGAACTCAAAGAATTGGCGGACGCAGAAAAAAGATGCCTTTGTAGGTTAGATCACTACATATTACTGCTTGAAAAAAATGAAACATATTTTTGAGTGCCTGTGATTCTGTAACTGTATTAGATGGTTGTGAAAGTGTAAGTTCAACATCAGAGGTGTTGCAAGCTTGCAAAAAATGCTTGAGATCAGTAAACCAGGGCAAGTGTTCAACCCTTTGCAACTAGCTCACAACTTCAAGGGAAGAGTTTACCAAGATCTACCTTGGTTCTTGGAATATGATGAGGGATGTTTCCCTATAAGCGAGGAAAAAACACACAATGATGCACTGAGAGAAACAGAAGAAAGAGCACATGCAGGTACAGAAATGTCCATAGTAGTAGAGTCTAGTGTGCAATTGCCCGGTGGAGAGGGATTTGATACGACTTCACATGTACCATCATTCCATTGTTTAAAAAATCTTCACTTATGAGCACCGTCAACGTGGTGGCATTTCGTTTTCACTAAGCAATTTAGCTTTGTTATGTGGATCGAACAGTCCGGTCACTCTTCGGGCTCACAACAAGAGGCTAGGATGAATGAGAAACACGAGTTCTATTGATTTACATAAGAATCATAGTCTATTGTTTAGCTTGTTAATATGGTCTTGTTGTTTAGAAAAAAGAAGTGAGATGTCTGCAGAGGAGGTGGTAGACTTCGCCACAAGTCTGGAAACAGAAATATGCATGTCTCAAACTTGCCACTAGTTACACTACCATCCACTGATAATTTCTAATCTTGGGTGAATGGTTGTTTAAGTATGATTCAAGAGCATGCTTGCTTAGTATATGTTTTGGTTTTGCATCTGGCGGTGGCGATCGTGTCCAGATTTTGCATCTTGGTTGGGACAAGACAGAGGATGACTTGAAAAACGCACTATTGAGCAATGTCAGGCATGTGTTTGATTCATTGGTGAACGCATCTATTCTTTTCCTGGCATCAAACGTGCTTGTGTATGGGCTATCTGAAACAGAAGTTCCTATTTGGAACAAGATGGAAGCATGCCATTTTGGACAGCTCGCACAACTTGCATTGGCAATTGCCAATGACAGAGGTGTGTTCCTGGTTGTTTGTCCGTCAGATAGTTATGGAATGGTGTAGATATGGCATCAATTGTTGGTTGGCGAGAAGAACACATGAATGTGGTTGTGTATAAGACACATGTGTGCAAGAAAGAGTAGAACCGTGCGCACGTTGCTAGTGTCATCTATGAGAGACTTGGACTTCAGAGGCCATTGACATTCCATCAGATGATGCTTGGTACGATTTACTGCAAGAGGATGATTGGACACGAGAGGAGGATGGGACACCAATGCGAGGTATGGTTCGCCTTTCGTAGGCTCCAAGTATAGTTTTCCTTTGTCCTATTAGTAAATCCTTTGACAAATATTTGTTGTGTAAGGGGCATGGAACGTGGGCATTGGTTCCTTTGGTAGTTGGTTGCACAATACACTAATGAGAATGACGCTGTTGTTCAATATGGGGGTGATTGCAGCACATTGGCCTTAATGGGTAGCCAGATGGGTCCTATGATGACAGTATTTGAGAGCAATGAGGATGTCTCCAACAGACTAAACAATGTTTTAAAGATGCAAGCCCATCAACTACAAGAGATTCAGGAGCGAGACAAGAGACTAGCAGATGAGGTCGACTGTTCCCTAAAGGCAACATCTCTTGTGGAGCCGCATCCAGACATTGTGGAACCGGATCCACTAGCCCATCCCATAGAGTAGACTAGTAACAAGATATGTCACATTATACTTGTAAATATGACTTTTGTTGTTGTCATAAACCAGATCATTTACTTTTTGTACAAACTTGTTTGGTTTTTTGTTTCTTGAGGGCTACGTATATTTTTTATTGCTTTGTAAGCTTAGTTAGTCACTATGGTTGTCCTGAGTAGGTGCTGCATAGAGCAGAAAGAGAGTTTTTTTGTCTTTTTGACTCAATCCACTAAACAAGCATAGAGAAAGCTTTTTCAAAAAAATTATCAATTGTTCTGTTTTTTAAGAAAACATTTCTCAAAAGCTCCCTAATAAAGCTTCCTCCAATCCCCTACCCCTTAAATCACTATCTACTTTCCTTACTTATATACTTTTTGTCTTGTTGGATGCCTTCTCAGTATCAGTTGTACAAGGTTTTTATCCTCGCAAGAAGATTCTTAAGATTCTTATGGGGCAATTTCAAATATTCAAACATTGGGAGGCTTGGGCATTCTATAATCTAGTATCTCTCCAACAAGCTGACAAGCAAATGGATATTAAGAGCTTGGAATGGGCTCTCACTTGAAGATTTGTTGGTTTCTAATGCTAATTTCACACCCAAGGGTTCTAACCTTGTTTGTAGGATTTGGGGAAAGTGCGGAGTTATAAGAAAGCTAGATGGTCACCCCCAAATGATTGGACAACCTCTTCTCCTTTCTGGTTACAAGATCTATATGGTTTGGCTGGCATGCAAAGGCTAAGGGACATTAGGAAGAGAATGGGATCAATGAGGGCCTCTTTATTTGGCGGTTTAAGGGAAACAAACCTCTAGTATTAAGATATAAATCAAAGGACAATTTTTGAATTCAAATAGGCAAAACGGCTAGTTTATTTGAATTCAAATTTTCCCTCCAAAACAAAATTTAAAATCTAGCGGGCAAAACCATATCATGTAACATATCTATGGAAAGAGCTCGGTGTGTAGATCATAGATCTATAATCTACGCTCATCTAAAACAATGATGCCTAATGTGTCATGTGTGACCACAATGCCAACATTGTACATATTGGCAAGAACGAGACCGATGTCTCTCATTGTCACACATCTCTGTTGCCATAAGTGAATGCCAAAATGGCAACAAAGTGGGAGATCACTCGACCACTACATAATCATGAAAAACCATGGAGTTTGTATGTAAGAGTTGTGGAAGGCCAAAAATCATAAAGTTGCTCATCCCCTTTTTGGGGAGAAAAGTGCATCCTTTGATCACTCTTACACACCCACCATTCTTGCACACATGGCATGCACCTATTCGTCAAAATGTTAATCATGTCCATAATCTCATGGAAAATAAAGAGGCCCTCCTAGACTCCATTCTCTTCCTAATGATGGAGATTGCTTAGAAGGTCCCACAAGTGCTTCAAGGCAAGGTTGAGAACCTGGAAAGATGTCTACAAAGACAGAGTCTAGCTCTCTAAAGATGAAACGCTTCAACACTTCAAAACCTTGCGAGTGGGTGTTGGCCTAAGCCTAGTCAGAATTCAAAGTATGTAGATCTATTTTAAAGGACAACCCTTTTCTCTCTTCAAAATTTGCAAAAACATGTATGCAGCTAAAGGAGGTGTGGGCAAGACGGATCCACTTTTGATTGCTAAGCTTGATAATAAATGGAGAGTTTCTTGGAATACAAAACAATGGTCCTATAGGTTTTAATGCGTTTGGGCTTAATACCCTGTATCTATCAAACGCAGTTTCCTCATGTGGCTCATTTTGCACCAGGGTTTATGGACAGGGTCAACGGAAAAAATAATTGGTGTTTCTAATGGAATCTGTAGCAAATGCAAAGTTCATGAGGAGACCCTGCCTCACTTGTGTTTTAGTTGCAAACATAATATCTTTTCCAAAAGTGAACTTCATAAAGCTTGTTCTATTGACTCCCACAAAGATCACTTGAAGATCACTATTGCTAGGAGAATGTAGCTTTACAAATGTGCCATTTTGGACCTGCCTCAGAGGTGCCTTCTTGTGGTAGATCTGGTTGGAAGGAAACAAAGCATTGTTTGGTCGCCCCCACTCTCCATCAAATATTCATCATGCTTTTAGCTCCATGGCTATAATGAAAGAGATATATGGTCTTGTTTATGATGCTGATCAAGCTGACGTAAAAGTTTCACAAAAGATTTTGAGATGGCAAAGATGAAGACTTGTCATTTTTTCAATCTGCGAGCCCTTCTTAAGACTATATGTAATTCTTAGTTACTTTTCCTCTTTTTGTAGCTTTCACTGATGTCTCTCAAGCCTTCAAGTCATCCTTCTCAAGGTTGCATCTGTACAACATATGGATAGGATCCATACAGTACAACAGTACAGTATAGTCATACAATACAAATAGGGATACGAATGGATGTTCTTTTTAAAAAAATTAAATAAATCGTACAGTGTGTGGTTTGCTATACTTATCAGAGTCAGGATTTTGTACTTCAGTCTTAGATTATCGTTATGTATATTTTTTTAAGCTCTTAGTTTTATGAGACTATGCATTAGACATCTGACACTGTTGGGTTGTCGACATTGATCAGCTTTGTGTTTTCATTGTTCGGTTAGAGTCGTGGACTCTAGTTTTATTTGAAGTCTTGGTGAATGCATAAGTAAATGAATGAAGTAGTCTCAGTTTTAGGCTTTGTGAAAAAAAGGACGAATTTACGTATCTAAAAACTCAATCCATTCTGTACTACGTACCTAACATACCGAATTTGTACCGAACATTACGTACCTAACTACCTTGATCCTTCTTATGGCCAGGATAGCCCCTAGCACCATATTAGTGAATTTGGGAATTTTTCAATTCCCACTTTCAAAACGAGCTTAAGATTTGACCACATGACCAAATCTTAGCCAAAGTTTTGAGAGCATGGCTCGAAAGATTTTCTCAAGTACTACCTTGTGGAAGGCATTGGCCTTAAAAAATAGTTTGGATTTGTCCATATGGCCAAATCTTTGAGACATTGGTGATTGGTTTTAAAGTCTCAAACTCTCTAATATGGTGTTTGGGCCTATCCTACCTTAGGGGCAGTTGTATCTTTTTCTCCTATTTTTCTTAATGAATTTAGTTGTTTTCTAAAAACACAAAGACTATAGAAACTCTCATTCTCTCTCTATCTCTTCAAAGAATTTCACCATGTGTACATGCTACCAAGATGTTTATCAATGTTCGTTGTTGTACGTTGGACCAACCACCATTAGCTATATTAGTGCAACCACAGATGACAGTGTCAATTATGAGCCTTTCCAGAAATTGGTTTCACATGTGATGGTATGTTGGGGGCATGAAGCCTACACCATACACTTCCAAGTTGCCTTCCATGCAGGTCGGATGGCCATGGACAACGAGCCCCATGTGAAATACACGGCCTTGGCAAGTGTAAGCACTACTATAGGATACCTGCATATCGGGGATTGTACAGAGGGGCTAGCACAAGCTCAAAATCCCTGCGGTTTTGGCATGAGCCCTTGTAAAAGCCGTTTGAGTTTTCAATCATCAATGGGATGCAATAAAAGCAATTACAAATGTATATTGCCAACATTTAGAATTGGCATTGGAGAATGAGGCTGCTCCATTGAGAAACACTCACCTTAAGACTTCCTTTTCATTTGAACACTAGTAATGGCACCAATGTGAATTGAGACACATATTTCCCGAACACTGAACCACTATCAACAAGCCTTGCACTCCCTTGACTAGTCCTGTCCCTCCCCTGATATAACCTAGTTTTTCCCCACTACCAATAATGGAACATTGCAGGAGTTTAGTCATGCTTCCCTTGTAACTCTAGTTCCCAAAAAAATTGATACTAAGCCCCTCTTGGTTCTCTAGGTAGTTGGAGTGGAAGGCTGAAGCAAAGGGGCCATTTGATTGTGAGCCTTACAAAATTTAGTGTTTATTTTGTCACTTACAACCTACATTATGAAAATAAGTATTTCCATGGCTTTTGCAATAGACCGTAATAAAATTGCCATGGCTTTTCTAGGATTTTGCAATACACCATACTAAAATT
The DNA here is from genome assembly GCF_014529385.1 of Adiantum capillus-veneris. Lineage (NCBI taxonomy): Eukaryota > Viridiplantae > Streptophyta > Polypodiopsida > Polypodiales > Pteridaceae > Adiantum > Adiantum capillus-veneris. The sequence goes on from NC_140943.1 coordinate 23,508,205, forward strand.
TTAGGTTTTCATCTTGAAAAAAATAAAATGGTCAATCTGTTAGATGCAGTGTACATCACCCTTGTGTCTCTAATGCTCTAAATTCCAAATGCTTAATTTGCTTGGTAGCTAGGTATATATTTTCTCTTAATGCCACTTTTAATTTCCATCTTTTGAGCATTTTTCCATTGCAAACAATCCATACCCTACTGATAAAAAATTATTGCATATTTTCTTACAATATTACATGAGAAATATTTTGCATTAGTTTTTGTAATGGGATTCTTTTAGAACCTCTTTCTGAGGCACTCCTACATCTTTGGATACTCCGATCCATGCCCATACTTATTTGGCATAGGGCGTCTTTCATTGGGGGTGTCAGCTACAAATTTTGAAATTTACCTCTAAATTTTAAATTTGAAAGTAGGGAAAACCTACAAAATCTAGTTTAAAAAAGTAGGTATTTGGTGTGAAGTAACTGTACCTCTAAAATTTCTCAAATGTAAGTCTTCCAAGTTTTTGGAAGAAAGTTGTTTTCGAGCATGGGGACTCAAGACCTCCACCTAGATCAACCTTCATTAGAATTACCAGATGAAGCGTAGGAGTGACTTGTGTTCCTTGTGTTCTTTAAATATTAGGGAAATCTCCTTCAATTCCATGTGTATGCATCCTCAATGGCAGACTCATAATGACTTATAGTTGACATGTTTTGCTCAAGGTTGCTGACTTGGAGGCTACTAGAAAATGTGGACTTACCTATTGGCAACCATGGTCAATGAATATTATGTGTTCCAAGTCCAAAAATCTTTTGAAAATTTCAACAACGAGAATTTTCAAAACAGACACACTTAAAATATAATACCATCAAATGACAAAGTGAGTAAAGGTAGGTGGACATGTTGCATGGATAGGCTCATAGTTTGTCAACCATATGCCACAGATGCGCACATGCATGGAAAGAAGGAATAAGTACGGTTCAAACCCCTTTAAGGATTCCATAGGTCAAGTTCCATACAGCACACTAAAAACAACCTACATATGACACTTAAAAGCCTACAAATGACACTTAAAATGTTTAAATCTATGCAAAGGATCACAAAACCATAGAATTAGAGATTAGAATCTAGCTCAATCCAAGTTCATTCATCAATAATCATAGCAAAGTTGACCACCATGACTAGACAAATGACAAAGAAGAAAAAGTGGAGAAATAAAGCCTCAAAGTAATAATGTAGGCTCTAGCCATGATGGACCATAGCACCGTAGAAGAAAACCAAAAACACGTAGGAGTGTAAGCTACAAATCCCAAAACCACAAGTAGAGGAAGGAGGCAAAAACATAAGTAGAGGTCAACACCAAAAGTAGAAGTAGAGGTCCAAGGGTGGAGAGTAGAGGATGGAGGAGGTTGAAAGGAAGAGAAATGAGCTCTAACTCTCACCATAGCTCACCTCCTCATCATCATCATCGTTTCCATCATCATCATCATCAACACCAAATGAGCATGATGTCCCAATATGGCCAAGAAAACTACTCAGAATAGGCTCTATAACATCATATCTACTCTACAATAGCCTTCCTAAACCTCTAGCAAGGCAAGCACGCAGTCTTCATCTTTTCTTTATTAAGCATGTCCAATGTAACCTCCATTCTCTCATACCCATGCTCTTTGATTAGCCTCAACTTTGTGTGTGTGTGTGTGTGTGTGTGTGTGTGTGTAAGCTTCTCCGTATGAGACGAGAGTAGCCTATTTCTTCTCTTGGTGTGAATGAGAGAGAGGGTACTCCAATGTGGTTTCAATTTGCTTAACCATCCAATCCGCAAGCTCGTATATAAGCCCCATGGTGGCTCCTTCCCTACGAGCCAAACGGAGAAATATCAATATGGGAGCACCAATCTTCAAAATCGGCAAGGCCTCTTGCCAAAAGGATGCATTATACACAAATGTCAATGACCTCAACAACCTTTGTAGTCTTACACTTGTGCACACCTTGCATGCGTCTCTAATCAACAAGACTGGCCAACATATTAAAGTAGTACACAAACTGTGTAGCAGCCGTCTTCACCAAATCCTTCTTGCTAAAAGATGCCAAGACAGTGGAGTCTTTTGTCACAAATTTGACAACCTCTATTGCATTCTCAAGCACATGTGAAACCCAACCAATCTTGCCTTTGTCCTCAAGCAAAAGTTCCAAGGAATGGAAAACACATCTCATTGAAAAAATACGTTTCCACTCCCTTTCAAACATCTCCCTAGCACTAACACAATGTGTTGCATTGTCCATGCATACATATACAACATTTGTTGGACCAACCTCAAGGATAACCACTTTGAGATACCTAAAGTAAACTCTGACGTCTTGATTTCCAAGATGTGCCTACAGCTTTCAAAAACAAAAAACAACAAATAGAGCATGGAAGAAAGTTAATGATAGGTCTGCATCTAGTGTCAGATCATCCATCACACACAACATAGCATCCATGCCTCTTCCATTTCTCACGCAGCCCATGATTTTAGTCCTTACACATTTGATCTCCACAAAGCATGCCAAGAAAGAGGAACATACGAAGCACTTGCTTGTCCAATTGCTTTCACCATCCCAAAATGTAAGGGCTCCTTATTGTCCATTCAAGAACGTTCTCAACATAAAAACACTTGCACAAGTCTTGCTCGGCTTCCTTGCAAGCCAAATGCACTTGCCAAACCCCCTTGTGCAATCTTCCTCTTCTTGCTTGAGGACCCCACATTAGACTTCGAAGAGCCACTTACATGTGTGCTTCCCTCAGCATGTGTGCTCATTGAAGCATCTCCTTGAGCTTGAGAGGCATCTCCTCCCAAATCATTCACCAATGCATCTACAAAAGCACCTCTATCATATCCATCACAACTTCATCTACATGCAACACTCTCTACAATGGACAGTGCCGCTTCATTGCATGGGCCTCCCCGGCCAATGACGCCCAACATACCCAACATATGTGCACGGATCTGCAAGGGATCACTGTCCCAAGATTAGTCACAAAAAATAAATTTGCAAGTCGAGGGGCTTCACTATATGCAGATATTGCCATTCCAAGAGCTCATTTGCAAGGGAACATGCCACACATGTGTTGACTCACTTATTTTGTCATTGCCTTCTCCATCTCTACACACACACCCACACACCATAAAGACTCGGACTCCGCAGGCTCAGCTTACAAGTTGGAAGAGAACCGAGACTCGACAGTCAAGACTGCGATGGAGAAAGGTCTCATGACTCATGAGCAGTGCGGGGAAAGGTGGGCAAGAGGGAGGGAGGGCTTACAAAGCCTGAAGGCTCACCCACATGCACACTGTGCACCTTTGGACAGTTGCAGATGCTGGAAAAGTGAGTGGGCGGCCAAAACTCAGATTGGGCAGAGATTTTTTAACCCATGGGCTGGGAGTACAGAAAGAGCAATCAGCTGTCTGCCAGTTGCAGACGCATACAGCAGGGTAACCAGACGTGTCCAAAAAAAACAATGGGCACAAATCGAGTAAAGAAGAAGCGAAAAAGTGTCGGAGCTAACTTAGCTTGGAGCTGAGGCAAAACCTGGTCAAAATCTGTACATATAATAAATGTCTATGGCAAACTTTTTTTGTATGAACCAATAAGGATAGTACAAAACAGTATGGTACAAAAATGTCTGGAATGGTACAACCACAGCATGATGCCTTGCCCTGGTCTCAGGAAGAGCTCAAGAACATACACTGTATGCTTGGAAAGGTTAAAGCAAATTAAATGGGTCTAGGTGTTAAGCATGTTAGGCATACCTAGATGAAGATGAGCAAGTTTCAATGGTCATCCAGATAATACAGCCATCAGCATCATCATGCATAGTATTGACTCGATACTATGACATCCCCTCGAATGAAAGCATCCTTGTAACTGAAAGATGATCACTCTAGGTTGGCCCCTCATTCTTGGCATCTCACCCTGTCACTAAAACCTGCTTTAAGCAATTTTTTTATTCACAACCAAAATGATCAGTTTTGATTATCGTCTCACAAATCGAATCCTCTCTCTCTCTCTCTCTCTCTCTCTCTCTCTCTCTCTCCATCATGTTTTCCATTTTCCTCCTCTCAATATGCTTTGCATCTTCTTGCATGCCAGCGATTGCATAAATATTGCCCATAAGGACATAAGCTGCAGAATTACTCCTATCTACTTGCACTGCCCCTTCAAATGCCCATCTCCCAATATTGACATCTCCCCACTTTTGACAAGCACTTAGGAGGGCAAACCAAACTGCCAAAGAATCACAACACGGGATTCCTTCAATCATTTCCACTGCCTTATGAAGATGCCCTGTGCGCCCAAAAAGATCAACTATGCTGGTGTAGTGCTCTATATCTGGCTTTATGCCAAATTCTGTGCTCATACTAACAAAATAACTATAGCCATCCTCTACTAGACCTAAATGGCTACATGCATTAAGCACACAAGAAAACGTTACCGCATCTGGAGAGAGACCCTCATCTAGCAATTCCTCCAAACAAATCAATACCTCATTACCTTGGCCCTGTTGGGCATACCCAGCAATTAATGCATTCCAAGAGACAATATCACGACAAGGGAGATGCTCAAGCACTTCCTCTGCTTGTGCTAGAGCACCACATTTGGCATACATATCAATGAGAGCATTGCCAAGAACAAGATCTGCTCCCAGCAGCCCTTGTCGAATTATCTCGACATGAATTTGTTTCCCCTTGAATAGTGCTTCAAGGATGCTACAAGCCCTCAGAATGCAAGCAAAAGTCACTTGATCCGGAATGACACCCGTACGTTGCATACATTCAAAACAATCTAACGCTTGCTCACCTTGGCCCTGTTGAACATAACCTGCAATCAGCGAACTCCATGAGACAACATCACAAGATGGGAGAACTTGGAGCACCTGTTGAGCTTTCCCAAGAGCACCACACTTAGCATACATATCCACAAGAGCATTGCCAAGCGTGGTGTTATTCTCAAGCAACCCATGCTTGACAATCTCATCATGGATCTGTTCCCCCTTATCGACTGCTCCTAAAATACCACATGCCATTAAGATGCGCGTGTAGGTTGCCACATTAGGAGAGAGCCCCTCATGTTGCATCTCTTGGAAACAAATTAGTGCTTGGTCACCATGGCCTTGCTCCGTATATCCTGCAATTAATGCATTCCAAGAGGCAATGCTTGTGGAAGTAAGCTCTTTAAGTACTTGTCTTGCCTTCACAAGCTCACCACACTTAGCATACATGTCTACTGCAGCCTCGCCAAGCTCTATGCTGTCTCTCATAATGCCCCGCCTTGAAATCTCACGATGAATCTGGTCTCCCTTGTCAAATGCTCCTAACCTCCCACAAGCTTTCAATAGGCAGATGAAAGTAACTACACTTGGAGAAAAGCCCTCTTGTTGCATTTGTTTTAAACAACTGAAAGCTTTTTCCCCTTCGCCGTGCTGGACATAGCCAGAAATCAGTGCATTCCAAGAGACAGTATCCCTGAAAGGAAGCTCTTGAAACACTTGGCTTGCTTTGGATAGAGCACCACACTTTGCATACATATCCACTAGAGCGTTCCCAAGCACAACATCCTTCCCTATCAAACCTTTCCTAGCTATCTCTTCGTGAATTTGCTCCCCCTGGTTCACATCATTAATGCTGCCACATGCTTTCAAGATACTTGCAAACGTCTTCGCATTTGGAGAGATGCCCTCAACCTGCATCCGCTCATAGCAATCCAATGCTTGCCTACCTTGTCCTTCCTCAGCATACCCTGCAATTAGGGTAGTCCAAGTCACAACATTTCGTGAAGGGAGTGCATCAAGGACACGTTCTGCTTTTGCAAGCGCACCGCATTTGACATACATGTCCACAAGAGCATTGCCAAGTATAACATCTTTCATGAGTAGTCCTCTTCCAAAAAGCTCATGGTGAACTTCTTCTCCCTTCTCTATGGCTTTTAAGATGCCACATGCTTTCAAAATGCAAGCAAAGGTCACTTCATCTGGAGAGAGCCCCTCAAGTTGCATCTTTTCAAAACAAGCCATCGCAAGCTTACCTTGGCCCTGTTGAACATATCCTACAATCAATGAATTCCAAGAGACGACATCTCGATGTTGAAGATCCTCAAGCACAAGCTGCGCTTTTGCAAGAGCACCGCACTTTGCGTACATGTTAATAAGTGCATTGCCAAGAAAAACGTGATTTTTCAACAACCCTCTTTGAGCAATCACATCATGAATTTGCTTCCCCTTGTTAACTGCCTTCAGCCTCCCATAAATTCCTAGGATGTAAGCATAGGCCACTGGATCCGGAGAAAGCCCAACTTGAAGCATGCGCTCGAAACATTGCAAAGCGTCCTTGTCATGACCCTGCTTGGCATATCCAGTGATCAAAGCAGTCCAACAGAGCAGATTTCTAGAATTGTGCATGTAAAGCAACTCTTGTGCTTTTGAAAGGACTCCACATGTGGCATACATACAGACAAGGGCATCCGAGCAACTCTCAAGCAAACCCTTTTTAACAATGTCATTATGCAGTTGAGCACCAAGATACAAATTTTTGTTCTTGGCACAATTGTGCAAGAGGGTAACAAAGGCAGTGCCACCATGGTCAAGTAAGCGGACACTATCATCATGGGTGGTCACCATAGTCTCAAGTTTACACAACTTGCCATCATGGGCTTGGGTCAGCTCTTCACTAGAATTGAACCTGCTATCGTTCAATGAGGGTTTCCAGAGCGTTGAGCTTTGATGTGCAGAGCTTAACTTGCTGTTGTGATTTTCCTACAATGTGAATGACTGCCAAGTCGACGCTATCATCACGCTGGTACATATGCATTCTAGCGACACTTCTCACGCTGCAATAGCCCGTTGTAAGGACTATTTGACACCCCTCTTGTCAGGTGGGATCAACGGTCCACGATCTTCGAACGAACGATCGATCGTCCGTTTATTCTTAAGAATAAAAAGATTCTGATCGATTGAGCCCCTGCGACTTGAACCCACCGCATACCATTTTCGAACGAACGATCGATCGTCCGTTTATTCTTAAGAATAAAAAGATTCTGATCGATTGAGCCCCTGCGACTTGAACCCACCGCATACCATTGCGGAGACCGAGGCTCTTCCATTAAGCTATCGCGCGCTACTTGAAATGGAGGTGAGAACGTTCAGTCATATAACAAAAATGACGGGACGAGGATCACATGGTGTTCACTCAGAGGTCACTTTGAGATGCTCGAGGTCACACCATGATCACTTTAAAATTTGTGGGTTCACAAAGTGATCACATATATATTGGGACTCACACGGGGATCACTTGGCAATCACTTGATCTTCACATCAAGTTTACGTGGAGTTCACTGTAATTGTGATGCTCACTTGGGGATTGATTCGCCATCGGACAAGAAAAACCGATAAACCCCCCCCCCCCCCCCCCCCCTCCTCTCCCACTTCACATTAGGAATCCCTATTTTGAGCCCTAGAGGTGGGATGGGTTCGTGCCTATTGTCATGATCGTTAGCAGGAGGGGCTCAAGGCTACAATCCATTGACACAAAGTCTTCAACAATCTATAGCAAGTCATCAAACACCTGTACAAAGCAAAAGACGAGAGTTTTCCATGGGCAAGATGACCCAAAAAATCCCTACATCTTTGAAAGTTGACCAAGTTCGCATGCATAATCATGCATGCATAGATCAATTTCTACAACATATTTGATGGTGGAGGATAAAGTTTGGCATCAAAATTAGCTTGTACAAGGGTTCAATCTTGGGCAAAGTGCACCTTCTTGGAGAAATTTACGTGCTCAAATCAACATCGTACAAGAAAAATATCTGCAACATTGGGGATTTCTTGAGATGGGAAGCAAGTATCAAAGTAGAGTTTAAAATTCTGCATTTGATTCAATTGTCTAGGTTGAACGGGCACGGATGCACCCAAAGTTGACTACAAGGTTAAGGCTCATTCTTAGCTATATCACGTAAAGGCACAGATGACAACTAGCAAAGCTTCATGATCTTTCTCCTCAGCATTTGGTAAGTCATCCAATTACAGTAAGGCAAGTTAAGGCAAGATCTGATGCTTGTAAGGTCGATATCTTTCTAGCATACCTTTGCTTGACAAAGGAGGCAAAGGTGCTCGGTATGGCTGACCATTTGAATTTTGGAGTTTCTCTCTCTATTTTGGAGTTTTGGATTTGATTTTTTGCTAGGGTATGGCTCCTAGGCAAGTTTTTTGAGCTCAATGTAGTAGAAAACGACCATGATCAATACCCACCCATGAGCAAGATTTTAATATTATTAGGTCGATCAGGACATGATTGTAGATGGTGAAGCATGGCTTCTACACATATGAGGCATCTTGTATAAGCAACCCACACCAAGGGGTGATACAACTTCTAGTGCCAAGGGTGGTGATTCAAGAAAGTTGATAAGCAAGCTAAATTTATAGTTCATAATTTTGAACTTGTTAAATCTTGCATAATTTTTTACACAGCTAGCTTCGTAAGCAAAAGTTTCTTCGATCAAGAAGGGTTTTGCAGTCAGAGGAATTATGATAGCTAAGTTTCTTGAGATATCTCCTTCCAACATTGGGCAATCTACGGTTCTTTTATGATTCTCAACGTGAAATACAATTCGACACAACGACTAATTGTAAATGCTCAAAAAGGTTGATTTAATTTTTCCATGATATTTGTATATAAGCAGGAGCACCCATTGGCTACAAGCACAAAGGCTCCATCATATTTCATATTTTCGATGGACTTATGTGAAGCAAGGCTTCAATTTTAGGTAAATTGCATAGAGGCTTCCAAAGTTTGGGAACATGCTAGCATCATACGAACTTGGGGGGGCTTTGCAGCATGTTTGAATGGTATTTCACTGGGTGTTGGTATGAACCCAGCCAGGAGGGCATACATGGTACATACAAAAATTCTCAACCAACTAGCATACATGGCTATGAGCCAGATTCAAGCAAAAAAAACCCATGGTTTTTTGTTAAAAAAATTATACTTTGTGTTTAGCAAGTCCAAGATGTAACATTTAATGGCCTAATAACTTATGTGTAGCGGAAATTAGCATGAACATAATGGGCATTAGAATGGATTCCTAATGAGAATTACAAGAGTGCTTGGGTGGAGAGAGCAACAAAAAGCATAACACCTAGTTAGATAGCATCAACAATACTTTCAAAAGAGAGAGAAATTAAGCAATTGACAATAGTTGAGGACCGGATTTTCATGGAGCTAGTCCCCCCTCCAAAAGGCTTTGTATTATGGTTTCTCCCTTCAAGAGAGACATTGTACAATACAATTCTTTGTGTTCCTTCAAGACTAGCTAGTGCAATGAAGATGAAAGCTTCATGCACCAAGCAAAACACTTAGCAAACACAACTTTAATTATCCTCGGTCTCAGACCCAAGACCTCACACACCTTCGAAGATGGTGAGAGCTAGCAGGGTATGAGAGTAGATTGAGAGGAAGAAGGAGTATCTTATGAGAAAGATGTACATCTCCTCACATAATCACTCATATTAGCATAGCTTAGCTTAGTAATTAGCTTGGTAGAGAAGATGAGCATGCATTGAAGCTTGGCTCTTGGTTGGATTTGCATCCACATGCCAAGAGTGTGTCGATGTAGGCTTCTATCTCACAAGCTTGGAGTAGGTGATGAGCTCTCCATTAAAGCTTGGGAAGAGATAGTCTTCTTTTCTTCTCAAATAGGCTGTGTGAGAGTGTGTGTGTGTGATAATGCCTTGCAAAAATCAGCCCCCTCTCTCTCTTGGGCGAGCCCTCTTGCTATTTGCTCTTGCCAGCTCCCCATTGGACCTCCCCAGGGCTAGTCTATCACAATTAAGCAGCATAAGTGATAGTGTTAACCCTCACGGCTCACGGACACCCCATCACCTACGACGGACGTGTATTATGTATTTGGTAGAGTCAGGTACCGGGCTTGTCGGACCAATAGGAAAAGGGTAAGAGTGATCGCCGATGAGAGGCGCACTCTAACTGGGACATTCAAGGGATTAGTTGGCTAAGCATGGGCGCCCAAGTGTGAATGGGGTGAGCTCATATAAAAGCCAACTAAACCTAATTTTTACTCATTCTCTCATTTGTGCAATAGAAGAGTGCTCTTGCTCCATCTCCATCTCCATCTTCTTCTTCTTCACCTCCTTGTGTGTGTGTGTGTGAGAGAGAGAGAGAGAGAGGGAGAGTGTGTGTGCGATCGAGCATTACGAAGGCACGACGGCAGCGAGGCGGTTGAGCGTGGCACGACTGCAGCTTCTTCTTCATCGTGGCGAGGAATCCACCACGAAGGCGAGCGTAGAGCGGTGAGTGACACACCCTTTGCTCTCTTGAGCTTGCTAGTTTAGGCTTGTTGTGTGCTTGGAGCCGTCTGCGGCTTGCACACGGTGTATTGGCAAGTCCCTTGCTTCGACAGTGCGGCAAGGAGCGCACATTTTTGGCGCCGCTGCCGAGGATATGCCCTACACTAAGCTCGGTCAGCACTTTACGCTTTCTTGTGGTGCAATTTCTATCATAGGAAAGGCAGGGAATGAGTGTGTGTAGTTGTGTGGAGATTTTTGTTTTTTGCGTTTTCTGCGTTTTCTACGTTTTCTGGTTTGCACTGCACAGTTAGCATTTCTTGCGTTTTTGCATTTTCTGCATTTTCTATCAAGTTTCAATTTCTGCATTTTTCTGCATTTTCTGTGTTTTTTCAAATTTCTGCATTTCTTGCGTTTTTTCAATTTTTGCAATTTCTGCATTAAAAAAAAAATTAAATTTAATTTTTTAAAAAACTAAAAAAAAAATCCGAAAAAATAAAAACAGACGGGTTGGTTTGTATAAAAGATAGATCGGGATCGGTTCCCCAAGCCCAAGCCCAAGCCCAGGCCCAGGCCTCAGCCCTCAGTCCTATGATGTATACTAGACTCACTCTTATATATATACCCTACCTCTTCAAGAGGGAATGAGAGCATGTGGGACAAGTCCTCCACTCTCCTCCCTTCTCTTCCCACTTGCACCCTTAGACTTGCTATTTGGAGCCTAGTTCCCCAGCTAGGAAAAGACTGTTTCGGGCTTTTCTGGAGCAATTTAGAACCAAACGGTGGGCTGTAAAGCACAGCGCGTCCCTCCTAGCGATACGCTCGTTTCGAGCTATCACACGGTCCATTCCACGACACGCTCTAAAAAATCTAGCAAAAAAACAAACAAAAACACGCTAAAAACTAGTCACAAGGCCTCCTAGAGCAGCTTTTTGACACCTTAGGGTATAAAAAGCACATGCACTTACGCTCTGGGCAGGTTCTAGAACACGAGCATATTGAGGGTGCCTCTGTTCATACGGACACCCATTACCCATCCACGATAGGCTCTAGACCCTCAGCGGGGACACAAGGTAGCACCACCCAAGACCCTAAAATAGCCGCTAGTGATTCCTCCTCCGACTCAGAGATCATGGAAGCATACCCTACCCAAAACAATGAGAGAGAAGTCCATGCACCTCCCGAAGCTCCACAGCCTAGTACTAGTATGTTTAGCCGTTTCATGGAAACATTAGGTAGAGCTACTCGCTCGGAACCTGATGCAAATGAAGCACACGAAGGGGGTGGGGAAGTGGACTCTCCTTTCACATCGCACGTGGACCCCACACCCCCAAAGAGTGTCCATGTGGATATCCTGCCAACTTCTTACCAAGAAGGCCCTGTTGAGCTGCCTCCTTCAGAAGTTCCCTCTAGAGTACCGTTGGTGACAAGTAAAACCACGGGGAGCAACATTGCTTCTACCTCACAAGAAACCGTTAACACGGCGACTCTAGAAGGATTGTTCATGAACGATCATTGGACATACGACCTCCACACTGAGGTGTTGACGGATCTACACTCGGGCCACGCCTACCATGTAGGATGGATAGAGATTGTACGATCCACCTCTAGTGCCACGAGCATCGAAGATCAACAAAAAATGATTTGTAATGTTATCCATGGCATTATTCAATCAGAAAGGCAAAACCGAGGGGTAAATATACTCTCAATTGGCCCCATGAGATTTCTGGATACGAGCAAGGCTCAACAGCCTACTCTATCACAAATGGAGACTCCTCTAATGAGCCCCATGGACCCATCTTACGTCATTTCACCTGGGGTCTCTATGCAATCTGAGCCTCCGAGCGACAACTTTAGCTTCCCTAACTTGGCTCAACCCTCTATTAAGGAAAACACAGTGCTCACTCCAGGGATAAGCCTGACAGAGAATGTACCGATGACATCTACGGTTAGCGCAGTGCCACTACCTAGTGATCCAAGCAAAGAAAAAGAAGACGCGAAGGAAGAGGTCGCAGAATACGGGAAATTCAAAGCCAAGTTCCAAAACAAACATAGGAACAGGAGATGACCCCGTGTATATGAATGACCTCGAGGATGATTCAGATTCAATCGAGACAATGGAGACTAGAACCAATACCACAAAGGGAAAGACCGACAAAGAAAACCGTAACATGGAACCAAATGAAAACCGAATAAGAGAAAACCATAAAGAGCCTCTGAAAACACCACAAGTGTTTCCAAATCCAATCCAAGACCGCTGGGGCAAAAAGGGAAGAATCGAAAGAAGAAGATTGGGACGTACCCAAACCCAGTAGACGAGATTGAGCAGGTGAAACATCTAAGAGGTTTAGTGGAGGAGACTCAAAGGAAACTAGAACCAGAACCCATGCATGTCAAAATTCATGACACAGTGTTTCTCACGCAAGTTCATCCACCCCACATGAACCATAGACCGTTAGCCATATCTAGTATCATCCAAGAAGGGAGTGAGGACGGGACATCAGAAAGTGAGCATACACCCTTCTTGTTGGAAAGGATGTTTAACGAAGGAATACCTGATCCCATTGAGGAATATTGGATTCCATCCTCACCAGTTCCTAGTCAAGGACCTACACCCTTGAAAATGCCAATGAATGTTGCCAAACTAGTGGACTTCATGTCTTCTGAGGTCCGAACCACGATCATAGCAAAGCTGTATGGAGATCCTGAGTTATTCCTTGCACTTCGAGCATTCCTTAACGGAGAGCTACGAACGGGATTACCGCAGTTTGCGCAACCAAATAGGCCTGACTCGATTATGATTGATGAGGAAAATCATGTGCAATCACTTGACTTAGATGGACACGAGTCCATGATCGAGGTACCCATTAAGGAATTAGGGTAGTATTTTGAAGGCGACGAGTCTAATGCGACCCTACCCATCACTACCAAGGGATTAACTATAAAGGGAATTCTTGATGGTGGTGCAGGAGTTAGCATCGTTACAAAAGATTGTTGGGAATCCATGGGAAAACCCCGCCTCAGTGTTACTAACATTGTGGTAAAGATGGCAAATGGTACCATAGCCAAACCTATGGGGATGCTCAAGGATCTTAAGATCAAAGTTCTAGGACACAAGGTACGACATACGTTCATTGTAATGGATTTCTCTAAACACCTTATGTCATATGAAATGATTTTAGGATGACCATTCATGAGGGAAGCACAAATGGTTCATGATTGGTCTAAAAATCATGTCTATTTGCAATTCCAAGACTCTGTCCTTAGAGTGGATTTGGTGACTGGTAAGGTACACCCCTTAGGGAGTAAAACCATTATTGATCATCGCTCTGACACCACAATTCACTCGGCCCCACTACAATATTGTTACACTTGTAAGAAGGATACAGACATTGGCCAAGATTCTCCTTATATGGATATCCTACCTAGGATGACTGAGTCGGACAATGTGGATTGGGTCCACCTAGCATCAACCATAGACACTTGGGGAAATAGGGGGACGACCTGGGTAACACCTGAGGGGGATGAAATGCCTATACCCTTAAATATGCTACAAGCAATGCATATCGCTTCTGACAAGACTCATCCTAATGTAACGAAGAAAACATACAAGTGGGTCCCTAAAGCTTCTTTAGTGACCATAGCTAGTGCTAAAAAATAGAAGCCTTGTAAGAAATGTACCACTCGCTCCAAGAAAAGTAAGAAAATGTTGCGATGGATCCCTAAACGACTATTGGAAGCCCAAGGCTACTATCAAGGAAATGATCAAATCTGGGTGCCAAAACGTAGATTGTGCTCTTACCTATCACCTGACCCAAGTGAGCCCAATCCCGTAGCTCCAAAACGAATCAATGATCGTGGAAAGAAAAAAATCACAGAATGCTACACACCCGCTCCCGAGCTAGTTTGGGTACCAAAGAAAGAACGATTTGTTCCACCTAGCTCAGGAAGGGGGGAGTCCCATGAAGCTTCTAGCTCCTCATGTAATACATCCATAGAGGTAAAAGCTTCTACACAGCCTCCATCTATAGTAGTGGACCTCCATGAAGCTACAAAAGAATCCACACCTCCCAGTGTTCAAGAATCACCTGATGAACCACTTCAAGTTCGATCCTGGGAGAGTACCTTACCACCCTTGCAACTTGACGAGGCACCTAGGGTAATAGAAAACTACTGGCAAAAATCCTCACCTATTACCAACTGGAACAATTGGTTTCAAAGGGTGACAAGCTCATTTCAAACGGTATGATCTACCCAAGGAAGGGGGGAGTGTTTGTGGACATCCATCATTCACTTGCTTCCCTCTCAACCTTCCTCCCTGACCTCTCAATCACCAATCTTAGGGAATGTACATATAAAGCTTTATACTCACAAAAAACAAAAAATAAAGAGCAAGAGCAATTAGCAAACGAGTATGCACATTAAAAGTCAAAACATTGACTCAGACCTACACATGTCACATCTGGTACAGTGAAACAGAAACCTATGCCATAAAACACCTTTGATCCTCATCACTTGAGTGATGGAGGGTAGGTAAGATTAGTACGATAGGAGTGTTTCTGTTTTAGAGTTGAGTGATTAGCAAAGTTCTCTTTTCCCACTAATGTGCCTCCTGGAGGTATTCCTTTTGTTTACTAGTGTGTACAGGAGCGTGTTGCTATTGATAGGATTTGGACCTTCATGGAACCTTTCTCTCGTTCACACTTCAAATCAAGCGCGACCATCGACACAAACAGGTGTTTTATGTCCATTAGCATTGCCCTTATCTTTTTGCATCCATGTTTGTCTGCTTTGATTGTGATTGGTAGCCTAATATTCAATGCATTTGCTTAGTATCAAACATTTAATTCAATGTAATGTTTTGTCATAATCACTTGTCTAGGTTTAAAAATCAAGCAGTCCGACTAAGCTAGTTTGACCAAGCTAGATATTAGAAATCTTCTCTTAATACCATGGGGAATGCCTTCCTAATAAGCAATGGTTACTTAGGTTCTTAATCCAATTTAGGCAGCATTGTATGAAATGTACTAGGGCTTTCTAGTGGGCTTAACCCTATTGACCTTTAGCTTAAGTATTATAAAGGGAGTTTACTAATGTGATGAGCCTGGGGAGGGTAACAGTGTTATATGACCCCCCAAAGTTACAAAATTTAAATGATGAAAATGAACAAGCAAAAAATCAAAGTGCCACAATGTAAAATTTTAAGCTGGAAGAGAAATCCCTGCTTAAATTGGTACTTCACTCACATGTATCGCCTATGGTACTAGAGCCCTAGAGGTTCCCAGTGTGGGCGCTTTTCCTTGAAAAGCAAAAAACCCAAGGCATACAAAATAAGCACACACATCATAATTGAATCAATGTGAAAAGACTTTGGGGGGTCAAAGAAAAAGTAATCAGTCAGGCGATGATTTCATGAGAAATTCCTTTTATGGTAGCTTAACTACAAGGTCTTCTAGGTATAGCCTCTAGTCAGCCCTCGAACATGAATACTTGGCTCTCGCGATTAAACAACTTAATTGACCACTAAAAATTAAGAAGCTTACCCATGGTATTAATATTCGATCTCTAGTGCCTTTTGACCGTCAAATTAGCGACCCCAGACTTGTCTAATTTTTTACCTTTACATCTGTTTATGCATTTGATTACATTGCAATTTAATGTTCATTGCTGACAAATTGTTTGAAATTCTTTTACCAATCAATTTGTCTACCTAAACCTGCATATGCTTTTTAAGAGAATGCCATTACTGTGCCAATGTTGTTTGATTTTGCAGTGACTGAAGAAGGCTAAGGACATTCATCTCAAATGCTCTTCCACCTTGACGAACCAGCTTCAACTCAATAGCTTCCGAGGAAGGAATCTACATCAGGAAGGGGGGCATGTTAACCCTCATGGCTCACGGACACCCCATCACCTACGACGGACGTGTATTATGTATTTGGTAGAGTCAGGTACCGGGCTTGTCGGACCAATAGGAAAAGGGTAAGAGTGATCGCCGATGAGAGGCGCACTCTAACTGGGACATTCAAGGGATTAGTTGGCTAAGCATGGGCGCCCATGTGTGAATGGGGTGAGCTCATATAAAAGCCAACTAAACCTAATTTTTACTCATTCTCTCATTTGTGCAATAGAAGAGTGCTCTTGCTCCATCTCCATCTCCATCTTCTTCTTCTTCACCTCCTTGTGTGTGTGTGTGTGTGTGTGAGAGAGAGAGAGAGAGAGGGAGAGTGTGTGTGCGATCGAGCATTACGAAGGCACGACGGCGGCGAGGCGGTTGAGCACGGCACGATTGCAGCTTCTTCTTCATCGCGGCGAGGAATCCACCACGAAGGCGAGCGTAGAGCGGTGAGTGACACACCCTTTGCTCTCTTGAGCTTGCTAGTTTAGGCTTGTTGTGTGCTTGGAGCCGTCTGCGGCTCGCACACGGTGTATTGGCAAGTCCCTTGCTTCGACAGTGCGGCAAGGAGCGCACAGATAGCCTTCTGACATGTGTCCCCCTTTCCCCTTTTGTGAGAGCTTAATCAATTAAACTTAATTGATTTAAATGAATTAAATCCCCATTGGACCTTTCCCCATTCTGACCAATAGGAATTAAGTAGCCCATTGGGCTGCTCAATTCCTATTGGACCCCTTCACGGGCTGTCCAATAATCATCCAGGAGACTTAATTTTCATTGGTTCTTTTTATTAAGTGTTTTAAAATTAATTAGGCTAAATTTACTCTAGCCTATTCTCATTGGTCCACTTCAAGGGTCATCCAATAGGAATTGGGTACACCTTGTGGACATCTGGCCTAGGGAGCTGACATGTGTCCCTCATTCCCGTTGTGTAAAGGGAGCTTGTGTGTGTGTGTGTGTGTGTGTGTGTGTGTGTGTGGATTTCTCTCTCATCCCGTAGAAGAAAGGCTCGCCCCTCCCATGTAGGGATATGCAAGACTTTTTGGTCACACACAAAGCATCCAATTTCCCCTAGGGTTGACCTTTGGACACAACCTTTGAATTTTGGAACCTTAGCATTTTGGAAGTCTTAATGGGCTGAACCTTAGGGTCTTTTTAGCCCATTGTTTCACATGGATCTTTTGTAGATGGCCCCCCCTTTGGATCCCTATTTTCCCTCTTTTGGATCCCTACTGCGGCCGGTCTGCTAGCTTAACCAATATTCTAGATTTTTCTCCCCTGGCACTTCCCCATATTAAATAATCAGTTTAACATGAGAAAATCATTTAGGAGAATTAGATATTGATTATTATGACATTACCTCTCTCTTGAAATCATAGTCGTCCTCGACTATGGTGTAGAGAAGATAAAGCATATTCATGAGTCCTTTTCTTAGCGGGTAGAGGATCCCTATGTTACCCTACGACATCATTCCACAATGGATGACTAGTCCATTTGGCGCTTGAGAGCCTGAGGCTGCCGCAAGCATGTCTGCACATTAGTCCTATCAGTCTTCCATACTAGAGTGACAAGCTCTACTTGGTGTTTGGGAGATGTCGTCTCCACAAACTTGATCTAAGCATGCATACTACTTAATTTTTGTGCACAATAAAGAAAAAGAGAGTCTTATAAGACAAAAACTTTGTTCATTTTGAACGTTTTGTACATTTGCTTACTCTTGGGAAGCATTGTAAGCATTGACAAGGTTTAGGTTATCCTTTAATTGTATGCCTTGCATCCATCTAGCATCTTCAAAAGGATAATTCTTAAACTTAATAAGATATCGTCGGATAGTCTTACCACCTCTTAGTACCTTGTCTTCATGTCGGAGAATGGACTCGGGTTGTAGCACCTCCTCTTGGTCCTCGATCTCCGGTGGGTCTTCAATAGTTGGTTCTTGAGGTGGCTCTCCTTTGTAAGGCTTTAATAGGCTCACATGGAAAGCATTGTGTATGAGCCAATGATTGGGCAACTTGAGTTGATAGGTCATCTCATTGATTGGCCTAAGAATCTGGAAGGGACCATAGTACCTTTTTTTAGTTTAGCATAGTACTTTTGGTGGCCCGGAGGATTCTTGCCCGTCGTGTGCCTTAATCGAGCCTTGGGAAACTTTAATAAGACCAAATCATTTTCTTTAAAGGTTTGGGCTCTTCTGTGCTTGTCAGCAGCAGCCTTTTGCCTTTGCTGTGAGATAGAGATAGTATCCTTAATCTTTTGAAAAGATTCTTGTAGGTCTCGGCTATACTCATCTGCAGCGAAGATCTTCCCATGTACCTTAAGTAGCAAGGGACTTTTTGATCTCCCCTCAATTACCTCGAAAGGAGCTTTTCCCGTGGAAGTATGTACAGTGTTATTGTAAGCATACTCCACTAAGGGTAAGTACTTCTCCCATTGGGATCTTTGATTTACTTCTGTTAGGCTTTTAGTAGATCGAGAATTGTTAGGTTAGCTATTTCACTTTGGCCATCCGTTTGTGGATGATAGGCCGAAGAGAAGTTTAGACTTGTTCCTAAATTCTCAAAGAGACCCTTCCAGAAATTACTGGTCATTCTAGGATCTCTATCCGACACTATGGACATTGGCAAGCCATGGTACTTGAAAATTTTTGAAATGAAGAGGGTTGCCATTTGATGGGCTTTGATAGTCTTTTTGACAGGTATAAAATGAGCTTGTTTACTGAACCTGTCTACTATCGTCCATATTCCCGTATTCCCATGGATAGACTTAGGCAATCCAAAGATAAAATCCATGGATATGCTCTCCCATGGTGAATTAGGGATTGGCAAGGGTTGAAGCAATCCAAGTTGCTTCCCTCTATCAAATTTTGTCTTTTGGCATACCACACATTTAGAAACATACTCTTGTATGTTCACTTTCATGGTAGGCCAATAGAAATATGTTTCAATTCCCTTTAAGGTAGACTGAATCCCTCTATGCCCTGCATTCGGTGGAGCATGAGATTCATACATTACTTTCTCACGTAGTGAGTTAGTAACGCATAGTCTATTGCCATAGAGAAGATAACCATCTTGTAAAGTAAATGATTCTTCTTTCTTCCCTAATGCAAGGGCTGAAATCACTCCTCTAAAATCGGGATCAATAGTATACTCATCCATCATTGAAGATAGATCATTGTGAGTTGCTATGGGAACCGCATTCACTCTCGGCCGTCTTGAGAGTGCATCAGCTACTTGATTATGCTTGCCATCAATGTGAGCAATATGAAAATGAAATTGCGAAAGGAAATTTTCCCACCTCATTTGTTTGTCGGAGAGCTTGGTCTGCGTCATGAAGTACTTAAGACTTTGGTGATCCGTTCGCAGAATGAAAGGAGTCCCCAATAAATAGTGCTTCCATGAGTTTAAGGCATGCAGAACTGCAAGGAGTTATTTTTCGTATATGCCTAGAGCTCGCTCAACAGGGTCGAGCCTTTGACTCTCATAGACTATGGCGTGCCCTTCTTAGAGAAAAACAGCTCCAAGGCAATCACCACAAGCATCACATTGGACCTCAAATGGTTTTGAGAGATCCGGTAGTGTAAGTACAGGTTGAGAGATAATCTTTTCTTTAAGTTTTTTGAAAGCATTGTTCTCCTTAGCAGACCATGTATACCTAACGTTTTTGTTTGTTAGGTCATGTAATGGTCCCGCAATTTGTGAGAACTTTTCTATGAAGCGTCTATAGTATGCACACATACCTATAAAGCTTCTTAGTTCATGAAGATTCCTTGGCTTAGGCCATCCTTTTATTACCTCTAACTTTGATGGATCCATTTGGATGCCATCTTGAGAGATAATATGACCTAAATACTGAAAAATTTCACTTTTCTTTCGATTAACATAAAGTTTATTCTCTCTTAAAACTTGAAATATTACCTGGAGGTGTTGCTTGTGTTCGTCTAATTAATTAGAGTAGATGATAATATCATCAAAGAACACTCCAGTGAAGGTTCGATGAGGCCTGAATAGCTTCTCCATCAAGCGGTTGAATGTGGCTGGTGCATTGGTCAAGCCAAAAGGCATGACAATGTATTCGTAAAGAGCAAATGTGGTGCGAAATGCGGTCTTTACAATGTCTTGATCAACTATCCTTATTTGATGATAGCCACTTTTTAGGTCAATCCTACTGAAGTAGGTCGATCCTTGTAGCTTATCAAATAGGTCTTCTACCCATGGAACGGGAAACCTATTCTTGATAGTGATCCTATTTAGTGCTCTATAGTCGACACACATACGATATGTGCCTCCGTCTTTATTTTGCACTAATAGCACAGGTGAGCAAAATGGAGATGAGCTAGGCCTAACCATGCCCTTCTCAACTAACTCATGCACTTGCCGCATAATCTCCTCTTGTTGAGCTTGAGAAACTCTATAAGGAGGTTTGTTAGGCGGTGAACTTCCTGGAAGAAGCTCAATTGCATGGTCATCATTACCTCGTTTAGGAGGTAGCTCACAAGGGATGTCATCAATAAAAACATCTTGAAACCCCTTGAGAAAATTGGATAACTCTATTTCCTTTTGGTTGCTTTTATTCTTTTGCTAAAGCATTAGGTTCATTTTGAGAATCTTTAACAAAAATCATGTACACGGAAATATAGCTCTTTATTGACTTGTTGAAAGCTGGTGTATGTACAATGGGGATAGTGTTACCCATTTCCTTAGCATCTATATACATGTCTTTTTCCCTGAACTTAAAGGAGATTCTCCTTTCAGGGAATTTAACATCGGCAGCCAGGTGGTCAAACCATGGTGCCCCTAGGATTACATCCTCATACTTGAGAGGAGAGATAAAGAAGTCCTCTTTGTCCACATAGCCTTGGACATGAAGCCTCAATTTCCCGATTAAGGGAGTGACTGAAGCTTCTTGCCCCTTGAAGGCACTGTCTGCGGGTAGGACATCTCCCATCTCGTAGGATTGTATGCCTAGCTTGGTGGCCAACTCTATAGATATAAAATTGTGAGTAGAACCAGGGTCAAAGAGAATAAAAGCATCATGTTCTCTTACCTTTCCCCAAGCATGGCATAGAGGAGATCCTTTGTGGTGAGTTTGGTGAGTCTCCTCCTCTTGGATTTCAACCAAGGAAGCTCTAGGAGGATCTTGGTGGTTGTTCTTTTGGGGACAAGCGCGGTACACATGCCCTTGTTCGCTGCACTTGAAACACCGGTTATCCTTGCGATAACGCTCAAGCTCTTTAGGAGAGAGTTTTTTTTTACCTTTGTAGACTCCCTTCTCTTTAGCTTTGTTGGAGTTGCCCTTAGGAGACTTTTGGGCATTGTCCTTCCCCTTAGGCTCGTTGGAACCCTTGTTTTCCGTGAACTTATTATTTCTTTTATCCCCCGTTTGGAAATTGATTCGAGAGGCCACCATAGTATGGTGTATTACCGCCGATATGGTACGTGGCCTTTGGGAGTTGACATACTCCGCCATTTCTTCGGTTAAGCACGCACAAAATTGTTGCTTTTGCTCTCCAAAATCCAACTTTTTGAAGACAGTGGCTTTGAGTTGTAGGTCCCAAAACTTGTCTACATATTTGTGGATGGATTCATAGGGAGAGAGCTTTAGGATTTTCCATTCGGTGAGTACTTTGTCTTTGGCATCGGTGGCCAAAAACTGCTTCATAATGGAAGCTCTTAAAGCTTTCCATGTTCATGGAGCTTCACCGTTGGCTCGTAGGCTAGACCACCATTGCTTGACGGACTTTTGAAAGTGCATAGCTACATGGCGTAGCTTAGAGGACTTCGTGAAGCCCTCATCTCCAAACGCCGCATTGAATTGCTGGATAAAGGCCAAGACTTTGTATGTAGCACCAAAGGTATCATCATAGGTAAGGAGAGAGATGCTCTTCCCTCCCTCTTTGAATTTCTTCAACTTGGACGACCTCTTCCATGCGGCATAGGATTTCCTATGGCCTCTTCTTTTTGATGGTTCAAAGGTTGCACCATCACTTTCTTCAGAAGGTGGAGAAGAGGGTGACCTCTTTCTCGCCTTTTTCTTGTCTTGATCTTCGTTGTCTTCACCATCACTTTCATAAGAGGAAGAGGATGAAGAAGATGGAGAAGAGGGTGTCCTCTTTCTCGCCTTTTTCTTCTCTTGCTTTTTATCATCCCTCTTTGAATTATGGCGTGGAGAAGAGTGTGATGGTCTTCTCCGCTTTGGTGGTGATGGAGAGCGTTTAGCCTGCCGTCTTCGTGGAGCCATCTCCACCGAGGTGGCGGGAGACTCACTTATTTCTCGTTCCTTCGTTGGAGGCTCTTGAGTTCTCCTTTGGAAATGAGATGCATCATCAAGAAGTAAATTCTTGAGCCCTTCATATGGATTCTTTTCTTCTTCCCGAATCGGAGAGAGACCTCTTTTGGGAGTCTCACAAGGAGGCTTCCTAGGTGTTCTCTCGTCATGGTGATGAGCTTGGAGAATCCCGTGAGCACGGAGCTGCCGTTGCACTTCACTTTGGAGAGATGGATTGCCCATGGCTTGTTGAAGCCTAGAAACAAGATAGTTAACAAGCATTGAAGCATCATTAGTAGCTTGCTCATGAGCAAAATCAAAGTTATCAACATTAATTTCACTCTCTTTACTATTTTCAACCATTCTAACAACTTTTAGGTGTAAACTTTTTAGGTGTACTTTGGCACTTCAAGCCCTAGTTGCTACTCCTCTTTACCCCTTTAGAAAAAGCACTCAAGCTATTGTACCCGCGGCTCGAATACTATTAATTGCAAGGAATAGAAGAGAGGGTCTTTCGACACCAAAAGAGCACCGGCTCCTGTCAAGCTTCTAATAGCTCAATAGTGGTTAAGCCGTAGGCAACAAGCCCCGTAGGACTCCACTATTAAGACCATAGCTCTCGACAGTGATGCCCCGTTAACTGCACGAAGGCAGGCGCACTGCAAGGCTGAAAAATCCCTATTCTACTTACTCATAGGCAATTAATAATACCAACCATTTATAGCTAGCTTGAGGACCTCCCTTATTGAGCAAGAAAAGAGAAACCTTGTGCTCTGATACCAATGTAACATTTAATGGCCTAATAACTTATGTGTAGCGGAAATTAGCATGAACATAATGGGCATTTCATTAGAATGGATTCCTAATGAGAATTACAAGAGTGCTTGGTGGAGAGAGCAACAAAAAGCATAACACCTAGTTAGATAGCATCAACAATACTTTCAAAAGAGAGAGAAATTAAGCAATCGACAACAGTTGAGGACCGGATTTTCATGGAGCCGGTCCCCCCTCCAAAAGGCTTTGTATTATGGTTTCTCCCTTCAAGAGAGACATTGTACAATACAATTCTTTGTGTTCCTTCAAGACTAGCTAGTGCAATGAAGATGAAAGCTTCATGCACCAAGCAAAACACTTAGCAAATAAAACTTTAATTATCCTCGGTCTCAGACCCAAGACCTCACACACCTTTGAAGATGGTGAGAGCTAGTAGGGTATGAGAGTAGATTGAGAGGAAGAAGGAGTATCTTACGAGAAAGATGTACATCTCCTCACATAATCACTCATATTAGCATAGCTTAGCTTAGTAATTAGCTTGGTAGAGAAGATGAGCATGCATTGAAGCTTGGATCTTGGTTGGATTTGCATCCACATGCCAAGAGTGTGTCGATGTAGGCTTCTATCTCACAAGCTTGGAGTAGGTGATGAGCTCTCCATTAAAGCTTGGGAAGAGATAGTCTTCTTTTCTTCTCACATAGGCTGTGTGAGAGTGCGTGTGTGTGATAATGCCTTGCAAAAATCAGCCCCCTCTCTTTCTTGGGCGAGCCCTCTTGCTATTTGCTCTTGCCGGCTCCCCATTGGACCTCCCCAGGGCTAGTCTATCACAATTAAGCAGCATAAGTGATAGCCTTCTGACATGTGTCCCCCTTTCCCCTTTTGTGAGAGCTTAATCAATTAAACTTAATTGATTTAAATGAATTAAATCCCCATTGGACCTTTCCCCATTCTGACCAATAGGAATTAAGTAGCCCATTGGGCTGCTCAATTCCTATTGAACCCCTTCACGGGCTGTCCAATAATCATCCAGGAGACTTAATTTTCATTGGTTCTTTTTATTAAGTGTTTTAAAATTAATTAGGCTAAATTTACTCTAGCCTAATTCTCATTGGTCCACTTCAAGGGTCATCCAATAGGAATTGGGTACACCTTGTGGGCATCTTGCCTAGGGAGCTGACATGTGTCCCTCATTCCCTTTGTGTAAAGGGAGCTTGTGTGTGTGTGTGTGTGTGGCTTTCTCTCTCATCCCCTAGAAGAAAGGCTCGCCCCCTCCCATGTATGGATATGCAAGGCTTTTTGGTCACACACAAAGCATCCAATTTCCCCTAGGGTTGACCTTTGGACACAACCTTTGAATTTTGGAACCTTAGCATTTTGGAAGTCTTAATGGGCTGAACCTTAGGGTCTTTTTAGCCCATTGTTTCACATGGATATTTTGCAGATGCCCCCCCCCTTGGATCCCTATTTTCCCTCCTTTGGATCCCTATTATGGCCGGTCTGCTAGCTTAACCAATATTCTAGCGTTTTCTCCCCTGGCACTTCCCCATATTAAATGATCAGTTTAACACGAGAAAATCATTTAGGAGAATTAGATATTGATTATTATGACACAAGAATACTAAGCCTTTCTGAGGCTAGACAACTTTGTTTGAGATTTTTGAGCGGGATTTATATACTACAACGCTTTCATCCACTTAACTCTTCAAACACATGACAAGGTCATGTATGAGCAAATAATTTGGGGCAAGTAGTGTACTAGGTACCATATTGCAACATGTTACTTTCTCTCTTAACTGCTCATTATGATACAATAAAAAAGGTTCACTCCTTATTGATACAATTATAAATCTTAGGGTAGGATGTTTTTGGAACATGTTGTTGGTCACAAGGTGTGCATCATGATCCAAGAACTCATGGCACTCAGTTTATCCAGTATGAAGGCTTATGAGGGTCCCTCTCACTCATTTCATTGAGTGTTTATAGTTGCTTCCACAAACAATTACATCTCGTACTTGATGGATGTCTATTTGATGAGACATATTCCACGTGGAGAATATTTATCTCAGGGACTGACACTAGCACCTATTTTTTCTAATTATGTGGTCATGACAGAGTCCCTAGGTGCTGGTCAAATTTGTTTACTAGACCATTTTGAGCACGTTGTATCAGGAACAATTTCAATTGCCAGATACTGTCGGATATCAAGTAAGACTTGTTACAATTACAAGTACTATTAAATAATATTAGCAGATGGTTGTTTACACATATAGAAGGGCTATGTTCTGTTAATGAAAAAGTTTCATTGTTGGTACATATATATGATTCATTTTCACATTCTATTATGGTGTAACTGTTTTAGCAAGGCTTTCAAGTGACTAATGGGAAGCGTTTAGTTTCTTTTCATAGAAATATTTACCCTCCTCTTCCATGTGTGATATGAGCATTGGCAACTATAGTCATGAAATGCAGGTTCGGATCAGTGTTTGCTAAATGCCTGCACACTAGGTGTTATGGGCCCTAGTGTTTACCAAAGGAAAATTTGGAGCGGCATGCAAATTCATGAAATTGATAGCTTATGAAGGATTTTACATCAAAGGTGAAGTATCTTTATGGAAACTATTGTGGGTCTACCAATCACCATATATGGTCATGGCTCAGTATGGGTGCTTGTAGATAAGTTGACTAAACTTTGTAAAGTTTATTCGAATTCCTATTCAATCTCTAAAGTTAACCAAGTTGGTTTTTCATAATATATATCGACTATATAGCCTACTCAACAATATTGAGAGCACTTGTGACCCACATTTACACGTCATTTCTAGAGGACTATATGTAAACACTTGGGAAGAAACAACTAAATACCAATACTGCCACTCATCTAGAGACGGATGGGTAGATTGCAAGTATTAATCTAGTGCTAGAGGATATGTTGCGGGATATGTTAGCGAGCAGCAATCCTATTGGAAAGATTATCTCTCCAGTTTGGAGTTTTCTTACAATGATGCAAAAAAAATTGCGACTAGGTTTAGTCTCCTCATGTTTAGGTCAGGTTGTCAACCTCAATCACCATTCATGGTGGGGTTGCCTACTGATGAGAAATGTCTGCAAGTCAAGGACTTAATGTGTGTTGATGAGTTATGCCAGCATGTCACTTTCATGAAAAATTGAGACTTTGTATTCTTACATGTTTCAACACCTTCAGAGATTTTGAAACTTGGTTATCCATTTAGACACCTCTTAGTTGTGGGGTAACTCATTAAAAATACTTAAGTTAGTTATAAACAAGAGTCTACATACTAAGATATAATCCAGAAACACAAACAGTTGCAAAGGGAGAATAATGTGTAAAATCAAGATGTTTTTCTTGGTTTCATTGAACCTCCTATTGGACCTTGTATTGGTCAAATGGATAGTTGGACTCGTGAGGGATGCCACTCTGCAAAATATCAGTGTTCTTACAAATCTATCACCACTTTTGTTTTGAAGGACAAAAACGCTTCTCCAAGGGGGAACTAATGTCAATCCAAAGGCTAGGCCAAGGGCGAAGACTCACATGCGATTAAGGGGTCTATATATAGTAGGTCAAGGGCCTATATATAGGACGGCTGGATGGAGAAGTACACGTGGATGTCCCTTGACTCACAGTTATTCAAAAAACAAATGATGTGGGAACTTTTCATTTGCGATGTCATTTTCATATTGCTCACATTCTTAGCAAGGACAATGAGGTGTCTAATCCACTTTCTTGAAGACCTACGGTTGTTATTGTATCTATAGCATATCACAATGATCTTACCAATATGATAAATGAATATTCTATAGATCCAAATTATATTGATGTTATGTCATTGGTGAGAAATGAAAAGACACAAGATCCATTAACATAGAAATATGGATTTCTTCTCTATGGCAATAGAACATGTGTCACTAAATCTCCACATGAGGAAGTATTGCATGATTCATATGCTCCTGCTTATGCAAGGCATAGTGAAATTTCAGCAACCACTCATGCTATAGGACCATATGTTTATTTTCCATCAATGAAATAAAACATTCAATATGCTACATAATGCATGATGTACCAAAAAATGAAATATGACAGAGGCAACCAACCAAATTTATGGTTACCACTACCAATACTTGAGGCTCATGAGAGATTATAGCCACTGATTTTATCTTTGGCCTGGCCAAGTCTCTCCATGGCAACAATGGTATTCTCACAATAGTAGAAAAGTTTAGCAAACAAACACATTTTATACATGTCAAGGAGACTATCAAGCCTCAAAATAAGATTGATCTTTTTGTCTCTTAGATCTTGGAGTAACATGGCTTAGCGAAAGTAATTGTCTATGATAGAGATCCTTGTATGACAAGTCTCTTTGGAAAAGGATTATTTGAAAATTTATGTAAAATGTTTTTTTATCAATACTTCTTTTGCTTATCATCCACAAATGAATGAGCAGAGTGAAATTGTTAATTCCATTGTTTTGGATCTAGTTAAGAAATATGTCAATGAAGTAGACCAAAGGTATCAGTGGGAGACATATCTACCACTTGTATTATGCACAGAATAACACGATGCATGCTTCTACTAGGAAGTCTCCACTTGGGATTGTTGAGGAAGGATCTAAGGTTCCTCCTATCTTGGGAACACATAACAAGATCTTTGTTGCTACTGATGAGTAACTGCATGATTTGCAAAGGACGTTCAAAATTTTAAAGATGACACACAAAAGCTATTTGTAGATAAGCACCCATTGTGCTTTCACATTCAATCATTGATAATTGTGTTTTGTTCAAGTTTCCAAAAGCTCAATTGCAACACAATAGATAGAATTGGCAAGGAGAGAAAGTTGTACATAAAAATTATATACAAATCTATCTCTTATTATGGACCCTTCCAAATCCCAAAAAAAAAAGAATAATGGTATGGAAAATAAGCTTAAGCTTCCATCCCATTGGAAGAAACATGAAACCTTTCATAGTAGTTTATTATAGCCATACAAAGGGTCTCCTACTATAAATCCAATTCAGGAAGAGCCTCCTAAATTTGATAAAGTAGTGAAATACTTCAACCAAAAGTCACTTTGGGACACAATGATAACCTGCTTCAAATTGGTCAACTTTTGTGTAAGTAATTAGTTGATTTTAGGAAATACTCTTTTGATGATTCAAAATTGATGACGGAACCTCAAACTTAGTGGTTCTCTCTCTTTAGTTGAAAACTATAGAAGTACATATGGGTTGGGTATTGCACAAGACAACAATGTATAGAAATGCTTCATAAAGTCAAATTTTTGTGTCTTTATTTGTTTAATGTCTTCATTGTATACAATGATATCGGTATGCATACAATGTTTTTATACAATATTGGTATGAAAAAAGTGTTTTCATATGCACAACAAGCCTCTATTTCTCAAGCACCACATAGTGCAACATGCTATTGTGGAATGTTGTTAACTATTTGTTAGAATAACATGCTTGCAATAGGAATTAGGGTTAGGGGACATAATTAAAGTAGCATTCATTCATGAGAGAATAGCGATAGAAATTTCACAATGCACAAAATGTAAAACCAATAGAAATAACTTGATTATGAAATGAACTAGCAACACTAGTTGAATGTGTACAAAATGTGGCTATTTATATAGAAGTAATGGTAGTCAAATTGCTAGGTACATCTCTCAAGGGCCAAGTCGCATCTCCCCAAAGGTAAAAGGTCAACCTCCCAATGTAGCCTCCAAAGGGCACTTCTTTGGCTCTTTGTGCAACGACTCACCTAAGCCCACATGTTGTCACATGGTCATCTACTAATTGAATGTTGAATAGACTGCTAATTAAACTAGATATGGTACATACCAATGTGTTGTGGCATAGGGCCAAATAATGCAATATGAAACCTTTCTCCCTTCATATATTCATAGTCAATGACTACTATGAATGTATGAAGTTTTACCTAATCCTGAAAAAACTTTTTCAGCAAACAAAATACCAAGCAATTCATACATCTAATCAAGGAAAATACTAAGTAAAAACCATGACTCGTCCACATATTTACAAAAGAAAGATGGTGTATAGAACACATATTAATTTATGTTCATATTGCCGTTGAGGAGATGTTGCGGGTTCATGACATGAAACCCAATTATCTAGATTACTTTGAGGAGATTAAAGACTACTTGTACTAACTAACATTGAAGAGATTGCCTTGCATAATGACTTGGAAGCCATCTCTCTAGAGAGAGTAAAGACTCCGATAAATACATCCCAATTTGCAATAAAGTATGTCTAAAAATGTATTACTTCAACTTTTAGTAAAATATAAACTAATAATAGAAATTATGAAATTGATCTCATTGTTATATTCCATGGACACTTTTTTTTTTCCACTCAAGAAAGAGATGTGGATGTGAGCTAAAACCTTGCAAGGTATTCAATGTGAAATCATAGAGTCTTCATTAGCATAATACTATGTGTGAGAGAGAAATATTGATCCTTCATTGCATTCAAAATGCCCATCAATCTTAGAAACGGCAATTGCATTGAGATGTCGCAAAAACCTTAAAAGTAATGTTGAGCTATGGTGGATACACACAAGAGTCATTCATGGGTGAAATTGACATAGTAGATCTTGATTATTAGAGATGAAAATGAGTACAAGAGGGCCTCTTATGTAGGCATAGGCTAGAGCATTTGATTACGTCATAGATGAGGAGAGATCTCAAGGGTCAACCCAAAAGAGGATAAACAAGTGGAGAACCCGTATGCACCTTTTCAGGGGTTGTTTTGACTTCGTTTTTGGCCTCATATGCACTTGGAAATTTGCTAGAAAGGTTCATGTATCCATATATGGGTCTCATTTGGGATGTTTACATGGTCATGGAGAGCTAGGGAAAGGCTCCATAAGCTAGGTTTACACCAACAAGTAAATATCCATATGTTTTTTTATGACATGAAAAGATTTTAAAAGGCTTTGCACTGATTTATATTTATATATTTGTTTGAAATTTGAAAAATTTAACCTCACTTTTGCATCTAAAGCATCTAAAAACCCTAGATTCAAGTTAATACTGACAACCATAGACAGGGATGTGTTAGACCAAAAAAGATTTTGAAACCTCTCTAAAGTGTCCCATGCCAATGACAAACCAGCTGGGGGATTTTAAGATGAAAATTTGATAATTTTTCCACATGGTTGTGCCCAAAATGACCTACACAACTATACATATGCAAAGGATGGCCAAAATTATCAAAATTCCATTTTATAAACCTTCAAATGGTCTCTGATCAATGATGGACCCTTTTAAGAGGTTTCAGAATCTTATCCAAAATCCTGTCTTTGAGTGTTAGTATAAGACATATGGGCAATCGCTTTGAGTTTTTGGGCGTTTCGAATGCAACGGTGCGGTCAAAATTGTCAAAATCTAACAAATACAAAAATTCAGATTAATACAAAGATTTTTTAAGGTTTCACTTTATTTTGAGTCCAAAAGTCTGTCGCTCGCTAAGCTCATAATGAGACGTATGGATATGTACTTTTAAGATTTTTGGAAGTCTTCAATACAACGATGTAGTCAAAATGATTCATTTTTATCTCTTTGTCATATTTTCATGCACGGAAATATTCAATGAATTACTTTGTGTAGATGTAGATATTTTAGGAGGGAATTAGATCATTTTTAAGTCAAAAATCTCTTCCTTGGGTGATATATGAGGCACATGGATGCTTCATTCTAAGTAAAAATTATCAAATGTGTCATTGGTTTCTAACTCAGACTTGTGTTTTCTATGCATGTCCTCTTAATAAAACCATGTAGAACTATCAAGACGGTGTTGTAATGTCCGCTTGTTTGTAAAAATCAAGAATATATAGCTGCTAAAAGTAATTCATCCTCCAAATTTCTGTGGACGCATTGTAACATTGTGGTTAATAGCATTTTTGTTATGGAACTTCTTGTAAACAATTTTGCTTGTAGAGAAAGATAGACTTTAAACATTCTTTGTTTTCAACAGTCATGTGCTTCCTTGAGTAGTTAACATTTTATAGCAACAACACGGTCTCTCATCTCTTTGGATATTTCAACCATGCTTTGTGTGATTGTCTATCTCTTTTATGATGGTTCTATATCATGGTTTTGATCATCTTCACTCGAAATTCTACTTTGCTGGCTTTTTTTTGCTTGGGTAATGGAAATCCTTGAACGTATGAAGGGATGTTAGGGTAGGTTAAATTCAATTATTGTTGAGTCCAAAATATTTTGAAAGTAATAAAAAGTCATTATGATAAGCTAAAGATGTTTGAGAGTGATCAAAATAAAAATCTAAGATTGGACGAGTAATTTTCTCTCTCTAGCTCCCTCTAACCTAGACAAAGAAAGTGTTTGTATTTGATTGAGTAAGCAAAAAGAAAAAGACTAAGTCTAAATTATTGAAAAATAGAATATTCCAAGCTACTAACATGTGGTTTAAAAGTTTCCATAGATTTTTTCAACAGCAAATGACCTTGAAATGGCATTTCTACTATTTGAGAAGCCTCTATGAACTAGGGGAATGGCCATTAAGGCATCTAAATATTGAAAAATATATATTATGATGTGGGAAATCATTCAAGAAACTCAACACATTTTTTTGGGATTAAAGAGGGCTCCAAATGACAGCCCCCTCCCTCTCCAACCTTGATTCCAACGTTTTGAGAGAAAACGAGAACTGTGTAGGAAGGCAAACACTTGAACAAGACCTTATGATAAGTGTACACATTACACATGATCTTTAAATCACACTTCCATAGTTGAGATAGGGTATGCCAATCCATAAATCTTGAGAAAGGGCCAAAAAATAGGGACTCTAGCTTAGCATGCAAGGTGTCTCCTAAAATTAGTAGACACCATAGCTTTTCGGGGCACCATATTTCTGGTACGGGGCATGTCCGTGTGCAAGAAAAAAGTACGATCGAGATCTTAGAACATGCTTAAGATCGTTTGAAAGATCTCTTCAAGATGCATCTGTGTGTGTGTGTGTGTGTGTGTGTGTGTGTGTGTGTGTGTGTGTGTCTTTTCTGCTCTTACACTTACTTAGCATATAATTTATTGTGATAGATTATCTTACTTAAAAGATAATATATCATGCGCTTGCAAAGAAGAGAGATTTTATTCATTCCAAAAGATTTTTGTTTGAGTGTGCCCTCTCTCCCACTCCACAAGGCTACTTGATTTTGTAATTGGATTCCTTTTGAGAGGGAGGCTAGTATTAGTGTTTCTTTTTTTATGTACTTATTATTGCTCATCTACATGATCTCAATGTTGAATTTTTTTTACCTTGAATGTTTTTGTAATCCAGAACCATTAGAAAATTTATAGTTTTCAAGTTAATATTTAGTTACAAAGCCCAATCAATGGAAAAAGGCTAAAAAATGTAGCATGAGGGGGAAAGAAACAAGAGGCAACCACGTGAAAAGCGCTAGGTAGTTGAGGATAGACAAAGATAATTGTTGCCAGAAGCACGTCTCATACAATGTCTACAAAGAACCTATGCTATGATACCATGTGAGAGTGCACGAGTGCAAGAGAGAAATAGTAAATACATACAGTATGGTCCTCTTGGAGAGAGAGAGAGAGAGAGAGAGAGAGAGAGAGAGAGAGAGAGAGAGAGAATGAGATTAATAAGCCCTCATAATAACCATCATGACCATCAACCCCTAATTAAAGAGATCACAATATAACAAATCCAACATCATATAGAGGGAGTGCCCCTACCCTTGCCTATAAACTAGGCCATGGGCATGGCCCATGGTAGAGAGTCTTCAAAATGTGTACCATATGAAATGAGTTAACGACAGAGGATTATATACAACTCTAAAACTGTATACTTTATGTGGACATTAGAGAGGGGCTGAGGGTTTTTAAAAGACACCCATAATGTAAGTAAAGTATGTCAAAGCTCTAGGACACCCACCAAAGCACAAATTTAAGCTATGAAATGAAGGATGGAGCAGAAAAGGACCCAAAAGGACACTTTGGTCCAAGTGGAGGCACCCAGCTTTGACCCAAAAGGACATTTTGGTCCAAGTGGAGTCACCCAACTTTGACCTTAGTTTGCCTAAAATCCAATATTTTGCCCAAAGTAGGTATAATTATGAGAAGCCCTATTTCTCCCATGAGAAGCCGTTATAATAATGAGAAGCCCTATTTCTCCCATGATCGTGTAAAAAAATCTTAGTTTGTGTGCAAGTGAACCATTGCTAAAAATTAAAAAACCTTGGATGATTTTATTGTAGTTTGGCTTTGCTCAAAAAGCCTAAAATTAGGAGACTAGACTACTTTTAACTAGATTTGTGGGTTCAAATATGCACTCTAGTTTTATAGCCTCACTATGCTTTCTAGCACAAGTTGGCATTTTGCAGGTTCCAAAGTTCTTGAGAGCTAGTGTATGCTATTGAGCCAAGACTTTGTGAGAACCACGGAGCTAACATAACTTCCACCACCTCTTCCAATATATACCTTTGTATTCTCTATCTCCAAGATGCTCCCTTATGCATGGTGGTTGATCATAATGAAATAATGAATGTTTTTCTCTCATTATGATGCTTTGCATGTCTAGTTTAAGTTCTTAAACGAGAAGTTCATATAGGCACTTTCCCCTTTCTATCTCAATCAGTCTCACCTCTCTAGCTTGTTGACCTTGAGGGAGATAGAGAGAAAGTGAGAGAAAGAGAGAGAGATAGAGAGAGAGAGAAGCATTGGTGGTAAAGGCAATCAGGTTATACTTACAAGTAGGCAATCATTTTATACTTAAAAATATCAATTAAGATCCCTTTATGCATCTATAATTCCCTATCCCGCCCTCCCTCTTTCAACCTCCTATCTAACTTTCATCGCTCTTTCTCTCTCACTTTCCCTCTATGTGGTCCCTTCATCTCACCACATAGAGGGAAAGTGAGAGAGAAAGAGCGATGAAAGTTAGATAGGAGGTTGAAAGAGGGAAGACGGGACAGTTTCAAGGGGATGATTACCTTACAAGTATCTGCTCGGATGTAACCTCTTTCTTGGAACTCCTAATCATCAATGAGGTACCCTTATTTATAGGCATTTCCCTCCCCATGGTAACCTTCTCCATTGATATCTTCTCAAGAATTATCTCTCACCCTCTAGCTCATCATGGTGCCCAAGCGCTAGCACTCAGGCATTATGATAGGAGGGAGAAAATATCAATCAGGTTGTTTAGTGTTTGGCCTACATATAGAATCTTCACTTCACCTAATTGGCTTGCCAACAAGCTCTTATTGCCATGAAGTACCATATCTACAAGGCAAAATTGCATCGAAGGTCAAAATGGATGGTGTGCAACTTCACTTCCCTTAATTAGATTACCTATGTTATGTACCATGCTTGCTCTTCAGGATGCCTGAGTGCTAGCGCTTGGGCAACATGATGAGCAAGAGGATGAGAGAGAGAAACGCGAGAGAGAGTGAGAGAGATAGAGGCCTACCTGGTCTACTTTGAAAAAATGTTCTCTGGCTTCCCTGGTTTGCGTGCGCCCTTTGTGGCAAGCCTTGCGGTCGTCGAGTCTACGGCTTTACGTGCAAGACTCCTCTGCAGAATCGCTTCACTCCTGCTAATCAATGTGAGCTTATACAACTATATTTAATTCTTGTAGATAGTTAGGGAGAAATTCGCACTGTGATTGACTGAAAAATCTAATATGATTTCCCCTTTATTATGTGGAAATTCCCAAAATACCCCTCAAATCTCTTTCGCTCCATCTCTCTCCCTCAATGCCATCTTGAAGAGTGAGCGCCTAGCGCTCACCCCTCAAGATGGCATTGAAGGAGAGAGATAGAGAGAAAGAGGGAGAATGGCAATGAAGATAGTAGATAGAGGGTAGGATAAATAATCAAATTAACACTCAAATTGCAAAATTTACCGGATTTCCCCTCTGATATGTGGAAATTTCCAAAATACCCCTCAAATTTCACAATTTTCTAAATTATCATATAGCCCTAGGCTACTGAGATGCATTTTTGAGTGCTTGGAAAATAATTTGTCATAAATTACCTAGCAAAAAAAGGCACTTATGCACTCATTAGCTCTCTCTTGATTGCATCTCCCCCTCTTTTGCTCTAGCTCTCTCCCTCAATGAGCGCTCACCCATCAAGATGGCATTGAGGGAGAGAGCTAGAGCAAAAGAGGGGGCTAGCACTCAC
The DNA here is from genome assembly GCF_014529385.1 of Adiantum capillus-veneris. Taxonomy (NCBI): domain Eukaryota; kingdom Viridiplantae; phylum Streptophyta; class Polypodiopsida; order Polypodiales; family Pteridaceae; genus Adiantum; species Adiantum capillus-veneris. Next base: position 23,543,649 of record NC_140943.1, read on the forward strand.
CCATCAAGATGGCATTGAGGGAGAGAGATAGAGCAAAAGCCCCTAGCGCTCACCCATCAAGATGGCATTGAGGGAGAGCTAGAGCAAAAGAGGGGGCTAGCACTCACCCATCAAGATGGCATTGAAGGAGAGAGATAGATCAAAAGAGGGGGAGATGCAATGAAGGAAGAGCTGAGAGGGTAGAATAAAATTATCAAAATAACACTCTAATTTCAAAATTTCCCAAAATACCTTTTGGGTTCTGTTTTTTGGATAGTATCTTTTAGTTGGACTGCTACTTTTAGCACCTTGTATTGATAGACAGTTAGACCTCTTTTGAAAAGCTACAACTTGTTATATTTTTAGAAATATATAATCTCACAACTAGGGGTATTTTGGGAATTTTGAAAAAATTGTAGGGCATTTTGGGAATTTATGACAAAATAGTGGGGGTGATTTTTAAATTTGAGGGGTATTTTGGATAGTAGAGGTTTTCTAATCTTTCATTCTATTTGACAATTGAGATCCATTTATCTAGCAAAAGAAGGCTATTATGCTTCGTAACAATGAAGCATTGCATCTCCAAAACTTATATATAACCAACACAAATTTCTACTATTAGCATCTTGTATTGATAGACAGTCAGCCCTCTTTTGAAAATCTACAACTTGTTTTATTTTTAAAAATATATAATCTCACAACTAGGGGTATTTTGGGAATTTCAAAAAAATTGTAGGGCATTTTGGGAATTTATGGCAAAATAGTGGGGACATTTTGAGCAATTTTTAAATTTGAGGGGTATTATGAGAATTTCCACAAATTTGAGCTCGGGTAATCAATATTTTCCCTATCTGGAATAGACAAAACTCGCCACCTTTCACCATCGCTTTTTGGAGTGTATTGTGTAGAGATAGAGAAAAATTTAATAAAAGTGCCAGATGATAGAACACACTATGAATTGAAATGGATAGAGACCAACAAGCTGGAGTTCTAGATACATAGAGTTAGGGTGGAAAATAGTGAGAGACGTTAGAAGAAATTGATAGACAGAGTGAGGGAGATAGATGGAGACACAATAAAGTATGGTTGAAGTAAAAGGAGGACAATTAATGAGTATCAGATATGGATAAAATTTAGGAGATTGAAGATAAAAGAGTATGAAAGAGGGAGATAGTGATTAATGTATAGATCAGGGTAGACTAACTTGAATGTATAGAGGATGAATTGATTCTAATATGGACTTTGATTTGCACATCTAATTTACGATATGATAGATTGAGCTTCCAAATCTTTGTTGAGTAACTCAAATGCCTATAAATTTACGGTGAAAGCTTGGACATTCACAAAAATCAATTTGCATCTTCTTGATTTTTTGAGCTATGGCTTCATCCTCGTCTAGCAAGGTGAGTTTATTTTTGAATAGTGTCGGCGATGTCCCATTGTTGCTTGATTGCCCAACGAGATATTCAATGGTGGATCCTGGGGACTACGGGGGTTGTGGTGAGAGTAAGATGTTTGCCATCGTTTCAACTCCGGATGGTGACATTCAGATAGAAGTGAAAGATGGTGTGCAGGTACGTCAACAATTTCAATTTGTGTTAAATTCAATGTTATCCTCAAATTTTCTATTAGTCATGAATGTAAATATAAATATGAACTCATCACCGAAGATGGCAATAGTATAGTTGTTTGAAAGCTCCATTGAAGTGAAGGCAAAAGATCTTCTAGAATTTCATGCGGCAAGGCTAAAGATTTCTTTTATGCATGTAGTGAGGGAACAACAAACAAATTAAGAGGGGAAAATACCGAAAACAATGAAAAAAGTGCAAATTCTGAGCGTGTGGAAAAAACACAGAGTTCATTAGAGTTTATTGCATTAAATAGCCACAAGTACCCCAAGTTAAGCCGAATGATCTCTAGATGTTCAATTAAGAAGCGTGTTGATGAAGTTCCTCAAATATACAATGGGGATTGCATTTATGAGCTCAACGCTGTGCTGGATGGCGTTCCCAAAATGTTGGGGATGGATCATAAATATGATGGCCACTACTGGGTTAAGCCTGTCCATTCTAGAATGAGGTATCCAACTTTGATCAAGAGAAGTAAATGTGGTGGACACCTAATCTGTTAAACTACCTCATGCTTGATAAATGCAATGAAGGGTTGCCAAATGAGACTTCTTGGACGGGAAAATTGCTAACATCAATTGCTTCGATCGGTATGTTCAGCTCAGGAAATGGAACACTACGCTGCTTTCATTGTGGTAATTGTCCAACTTTTCTTCAGGAGTGTCCATGCACTTTCTATTACTTACTAGCTAGTTACAACTAGACCTGGTTATTTATCCACCTTGGAAGGCATAATCATCTCGTGGAAAAGGGAGTTTTACGACGATCAACGATCAGACAGACTAGAGAGCTTGTGTCACGTGTGTTGTCTGAAAGTCCAGTGAATTGGCCCTAGGCATTTGCAATTAAATCTTGCAAAGCAGATGGTTATGGGGACAGTGGTGTGTGAAAATGGGGAGCAACTGAATAGCAATGAGTTCTTCTATGTACTTGAGGAGATGCAGCCATTGATTCATACATAGAGGTATTGAATTGCGGTCTATTATATGTATCAACTTTTCTCCCTTTGCGAGTTCTTTTCAACATCTTTGTTGTTTGTAACTCAGATTCAAACATTGGGTGCAAGAATCTACAACTGCATGGATTGGTGTTGGTGCAGAGTCCCAACTGATTTGGTTGAAAACCAGTTGCGACTACAACTATTTCCATGGTTTGCTTTTTCTAGGGCAATCCATAGATCATAGCAAAAGATGTCATGTGTTCAAAATGTCAGTCAATGGCCTAGGATCTAATGCCGAGCTGGTGAATAGAATGCGGCAAGACGGTGATGGAGACATCCAAAAAAGATATGTTTTCTTTGACCACGTGCGTAGAGTGGCAGGGTCGACAATAGTGGCAGCCCATGTTTACGACCTTGCGTAAGACTTGTTGACTTCTTCTTTTGCTTTTGTTCGTAAACAATGGTAAATCAATGCACTTTGCAGGATCTAAGAAATGCAAACAATAGACATTGTTCTTAAATAATGGACAATGGTTAATCAATGCACTTTGCAGGATCTAAGAAATGCAAACAATAGCCATTGGTCGTAAACAATGGACAATGGTTAATCAATGCACTTTGCAGGATCTAAGAAATGCAAACAATAGCCATCTGCAAAATGAAAGAAGAAGACACGTAGGTGCAAACCATGTTTCGAGAAATGATGAATTCTGTACTTTTGGAAAGCGGGCATCGACCAACTGATTTTAGAGGATTTATGTCAAATGAATCCTAGGGCAAATTGGAGGTGGCGGTTATAGAGAGAGCTCAACGGAGTGAGCTTTGGAGTGAGATTTTTTTTTTCATCCCACCACCACTACCTCCCATTGCCACCCCTTAGCACCCATCACCACCACCACCCTAGCCCACCACTGGTGGTTAGTGGTGCTAGCTTACTACCACCATGTGTTGCTCCTACTCCTACCACCACCGCCCATTGCCATCCCTCCTTCCAGTGGAGTAGCCAAGGACCTCCTCTCTCTCTCAAACACTATCTGTCTATCTTCTTAACTCTCCCTCTCTATATATCTTTCACTACCTCTCTCTCTCTCTCTCTCTCTCTCTCTCTCTCTCTCTCTCTCTCTCTCTCTCTCTCTCTCTCTCTCTCTCTCTCTCTGTTTATATAATTTCCTACGAGGTTAAAATTGTCTTCTTCTTGTCTCTCTCTCTCTCTCTAAAATATCCAAGGCATTAGTGATTTTGCTAGTACCTCTGGGTTTTTTTAAAATCAAACCCCCTCGCCCCTCCCCCTCTCATGATCCCTCCAGTCCGTTTCCTCTGTGTGTGTGTGTGTGTGTGTGTGTGTGTGTGTGTGTGTGTGTGTGTGTGTGTGTGTGTGTGTGTGTGTGCGCGCGCGCGCCTAACCCTCCCATCCCCCTTCTCTCATTCCACCCCCCATCTCCATCTCTCTCTCTCTCTCTCTCTCTCTCTCTCTCTCTCTCTCTCTCTCTCTCTCTCTCTCTCTCTCTCTCTCTCTCTCCACCCGCCTCTCCCTCTTTCCTCTCTTTGGCCCCCACCTCTTTCTCTCCGCCTGCACCTCCCTCTCCCCTTCTCTCTCTCTCTCTCTCTCTCTCTCTCTCTCTCTCTCTCTCAAAAAAAAGAAAAGAACAAAAAGAGGCTTTAGCGATATCTTGTTTTTATTTTAAAAATTGTCTCCCTCTCTCTCTCTCTCTCTCTCTCTTTGTGTGCCCCCCCTTGTCCTTCTCTCTCTCCGATCCCTTTCCTTCCCATTCTTCCCCTTTCTCTTTTTTGTCTGCCTATCCGTCCGCATCTCTCTCTCTATCTCTCTCTCTCCCCGACCACCCCTCTTCCCTTTATATTTCTTTCCCTCTCGATTGGGCCCTCTCCCCCTCTCTCCCCGCTCTCCCTCTCTCGCTCCCTCTTTCACAAAAAACAAGTGGCACAAGCGATACTTCATGGTGGCCAGGGCGGACACACACACACACACACACACACATAGAGAGAGAGAGAGAGAGAGAGAGAGAGAGAGAGAGAGAGAGAGAGAGAGAGAGAGAGAGAGAGAGAGAGAGAGAGAGAGAGAGAGATAGATAGTTCTATTATCGTCCTGGGAGGTCAAATATGACCTATGGGACCAAATGAACATGTCACGTGGTGTGAGTGGAGTTCATAAGTGACTCTCGATGCTCAAAAATGGCTGAAATGAGCGTCGCAATAGAGAGTCCACATCGTGGTTGGGAGAGGAAGGTATGTAGGGAGAGCTCATGGCTGAATATATGGGGAAAAGAGGACCTAATGTGGTCAAAAGCTGAGCACTCAAGTAGTGTGTGGTACTCACTCTCTCGCACTTGACGAGGGCATAAGGTGCAAAGTCAAGGCCAAGGTACTTAAAGCTCTCAACAACTTCAAGTGTCTCGTTGTTGTACACAATGCATGGCTTCTCCTTATGGTTGGTTTTCACAAGCATAACCTTTGTTTTGGATTCATTTACAATCAGCCCACTATGCAAGCAAAAGTTCTCAAGGACAACCATAAGCTTTTGTGCATCTTCTAAAGTGTGTGCTAGAAGCACTACATCATCCGCATACAACAAAAGCATGATTAACGCATTGCAAATAGTGACCTCTTCAATGCCTTCTTCTTGCATAAAGTCAAGTACCATTTGTTCCAATTGATCGATGCATAGACCAAAGAGAGTTGGTGACAATGGACATCCTTGTTTAACCCCAATAGTGCTTACAAAAATTTCTGAAATTTCTCTTCCCATGCGCAATTGACAAATCACCTTCTCATAGATTCGAGAAACCGCAAGCATAAACTCACTTGGCACTTGGAGTTCTTCCATCCTTCTCCACAAATTGTTACGTGGAATCATATCAAAGGCTGTCTTAAAATCCACAAAACAACAATACAATCGCTTGCCTTTCAACCGACTTTCCTCCATGAGAACACGAAGAGTGACAAGATGATCAATGGTGCTATGGCATCGACAAAAACCTGCTTGTCCCTTTGCACGCTTGTCATTCTCTTCAGCCCAATCACTCAATTTCATCTCCATTATGCACCCAAACAACTTTGCCATAAGAGACCCAATTATTATAGTCCGGTAGTTGCTTACATTCTTTACATCCCCTCCTTTATGCAAAGGATTAACCCAATTAGTACTCCAATCATAAGGCATACCATGTTGAAGTGCAAGGTTGAACATATCACACATCCACTCATGGGTAAAATCTCCCGTCCATTTTATCATCTCTGGCTTGATACCTTGAAGATCTCCCGCTTTGCGAGTGGCCAACTTTTCAAGCCCACCGCATACATCCTCAATAGTAAAAAAAGACGGCATACATGGGAGTGAACCATAAAATGGCATTTTTTCAGTATTTGCTTGCTCATATAATTGCCTACAATGTGCGTACGTATCCACTAGACTCAAGTTACCAAAATTCTCAACCCGCTTGCCTCTCAAGTTTCTCCAAAATCTTCCACATGCATGTGCCTTTTCTTGGACTTGAAATTCTTGTTGCTTTACTTCCCATCTTCTTCTCTTCTTTTGAATCAATGCCTTGTATGTATGCAAATGACTTTGATAGTTGTCTTTGTCCATAGTTGCATCAAGATTTATCAAGGACTTTCGAGCATCTTGACATTCTTTATCAAACCACCTTTTGCGTGATCTATCTTTGTTGATACCATGGAGATGCTTTATGGCAAAGCATTCTTCCACACAAGAACAAATAGCTTTCTTGAAAGCTTCCCATTTAGTTTCCAATGGTGCATCACATTGAAGCTTTGTCATCCATAATTTTTGCTCAACCATTTCAATGTACATTGGTGCCCGTTTGAAATCCATACATAGTGATAACTTCTCTTTCCTTTGGCTGAGATTATCATGCTTAGTTGCTTCTCCACATGAAAGGTCAATACATAAGGTGCGATGGTCGGATTCCGGGGTCCATTGACCAAACATAAAACTCTTTATGCGATACATGATGGCTTCAGAGAGTAGCATATAGTCAATCACACTATCCCCATTATGTCTCCTACATGTAAATCCATTGGTTCCACTCCACAAAGATACACCATTGGCAATGAGCATACCCGTGCTATTACACATGTGTAAAAGTAACTTTCCATAGTGATCCGACTCTTTCTCATCCATTGAAGTACGATCATCCAAGTGAACTTCCTCCAACTCCCTTGAAATGTATGGCATATCAAATTGTTGAGTATCATGTTGCAATGTTTTTGTGCGAGCATTCATATCCCCAAATACAATAAAATCACCTTCACCTTTGAAATAAGCAATGTCCTCTTCCAAATCAGAAAATGGTTGATCTCTATCCATGCAAGCATAAAAGGGAGAATCATGATGAGGAATGTAGCAACCGGCTACAAAAATGGGTGCTCTTTTTGGTGTCATAATTTTCAGCCATACATAACGTTTGTACTTGTCATCTTTCACAATTGATACAAAATCTTCCAATCCTTTCTTAACCATACATGCTAACCCTCGTGGTCCTCTTCATTGCTTGAGATTCTTTGACCACATCAATGAATGTACATTGTAATCCTCCAAGCCGTTAATCCTTTGTGTATCATGCTCCCAAGTTTCAACAAGAAGTACAACATCGGCTTTGCTTGTTAGTTCATCAATGCCAACCCCCGCATTCCATGGGTATCCATTACAATTCCAAAAGCATATTTTCAATTGTAACTCGGTCTCATAGGTCACGCATCCCTATTTGCTTGAGAGACTTGCCTCCTCCTTGGGCACATTTTCTTCATGAGAGATCTCCTTGTTTTTATTATTCTTTTCCTCATATGCCTTGCGACGCATATTTTGTTGCTTAATAGTGCGATCTTCACATACAAAACATTTTGTATCCCTCAAATAGATCCAACTATTATCAAGGATAATCTTTCGCTTGGTTTCATCCGGCATGGTGCATACAATTGGTCGTTCTCCCGAGCGAGGAGCTCCTTGCTTCCCCACTCTGTGTGCTCCATAGACCATAACTCCGGACATGCCAAAGTGGGTTTTGAAGAAATCTTCAATAACAATGGCAAGAGAAGGAGGTGTCTCTAACTTCTCTTCGGGAATTCCACGAATAACAATGTTCTTGGAACGTCGCTCCCGTTCCTTCAACTCCTCCACATCCACATTCTCAACATTCTTTGTTTGAACCATAGCTTGCATGAGTGAGGAATTAGAAACCACATTGCTACCACATACATCAGCCCAAGACTTGTTTGTGCATACATTTTTCATGTTGCATGCATCCTGGCTCATAGTGTCAAATTTCTCCTCTTTCAATACATGGTCATGCTCTACTTTGCTCATCCGGTCCTTCAAAGCATTCAAGTCCACAAGAGAGCGTTTACATTCCTTGACTTCCTCTTCAAGTTGCATCAAACGTGTTGTTTGCATCTCAAGTGTCCTCTTGAGATTCTCATTCTCAACCACAAGTACCCTTAGTGTGCCATTCTCCATTGCAAGTGCTCGTAAGTCTTCGCCTTGTTTGTTTACGGTCTCTTGCAATGATACCAAGTACGCCATGATCATGGTTTCCGATGTCGTTGGTTGGGTGGTTGTGTTGCTATCTCCACACTTAGGAGATTTTGGATCATTTTCCACAATGGTTGTGGACCTTGTTGAAGAAGAAGAACCCTTGCGAGTTCCGGAAGACATTGTATGTAAAATAGGAGATGAGAATCAATTTTGTTGAACTTGTTCACTTCGGAAATGCTGCTACAGAAACGCCTTCCATAATTCTGAAAATTTTTGTCTTTACATCAATGCGTAGAGGAGAGAGAGAAGGGGGGAAGAGAGAGATAGAAGAGATAAATAGATAGATAGAGAGAGAGAGAGAGAGGATAGGTGTTATAGAGTGACAGGGAAAGAAAGAGGAAGAAGGGAGTGGGAGAAGAGGAGGACCTTGAGTAGGAGAGGGTGGTTGCTAGAGGAGAAGATGGAGGAAGGAAGGGCGATTAGAGCAGTAGATGGAGAGAAGCAATGGAGGAGAGGGACGATGTTGGAGGAGGAGGCTGAGGAGGAGGAGCAAAAGAAGAGGGGTAGCAAGAAGAGGCCCTAAAAAAAAAAGGCTCGCTCCATTGAGCTGGATCAAAAACCTAACTCCAAATTGGAGAGCTATTCGAACTGTATTCAATGGAGGGATTGAAAATATTATGGAGGGAAGAGAATGTTCATACTTGTTCCAATGGGAGCAAAGCTTGCACATTCTCACCATGCATTACATACATAAAAGTTTCCAAGATGAGCACAAGCGTTTGTGTGAACTTTGGCAATGTGCAAGGAGAGAGGAGGAGACAACAAGCTTGTACATGACTATTCGGCCTTGGTGGGCAATTGGTAAAATATTCGACAGTTGGTTGTCACAGATGGATTGTTGGCTCACTTGGTGGCTCGTGCGTTACCCTCGCTAGAGCAAGCACTTTGTTGGGGTAAAACTATGTTGGATGCTATCTTAGAGGCATGTATAACTATTTGCATAAGAGGTCTAGAAAGATCACAGACTCTTCTAACCAAGTGGCACTCCTTTTAGAAATGGGTTAGAGGCATAAATGCAAACCAGTGTATAATTGAAAGGTTCTTTAAGAGTTACAACAACATGTGGGACTTGATTCAGATATATGGGTGCATTGCACTTGGACTATCATGAGGCATGTGAATTTTGTAGCAATAAAAACCATTCCGAGTGTTTCTCTTTCAGTTGTGGCATACCCTTGTTCAGCTACACTAAACCTGCGAGTGGAAAAGTAGACTAGGTAGTCTACCTTCCCATCAGACTAGGATAGTATAGACCCCCATTTCCATTCCAGATGCATCAACATGGACATGGAAAATGAGGTGATAAGAACTACCAAAACGATGCTAACAATTGATAGTGCTACAAAAATGGTGTTTATTGAACACCATCTATTGATATCTCATGGTTTATAGCTAGAGCCTAGACCCACTACTTGGCCATTCTAACTAAATCTTGCTAGATGGCGCATCCGAGATCCACCACTTAACCATTCTAACAAAATCTTGGCCGGTGGATGCAATGGTTGGCGTCTCAAAGATCCATGACCATGCAATTTTAAACAAAATGTTTGGGATAGGTGGTGGATCCAAGATCCACTACTTGGCCTTTCTAACCAGGTTTTGGAATGTGGATGCAATGGTTTGTGTCACTTAGATCCACCAACTTCTAATTTTCAACAAATTGTGTAGGATAGATAGACCTAAATTCACCACTTTGCCATTATAACCAAGACTTGGAAGGTGGATGCATCCAAGACTCACCACTTTTCCAATCTAGAAAGCTTTTGGATTGTCGGTACCACGGTTTGTGTCTCTTAGGTTGGTGCAATTTTAAGCAAAACATGTGGGATAAGTTGGCTCTAGATCAATTTCTTGAAAGGTGGATGCATTGGTTGGCATCTCTTAGATCCAACACCTTGCAATTCTAAACAAATTTTGTGAGATAGGTAGACCCTAGATCCACCACATGGACATTTTAACAAATCCTTGGAAGGTGGATGCAATGCTTAACCAAGTCTTGCTAGGTGGGTGCATCCAAGATTCACCACTTGGCCATTCTAACCAAGTCTTAGACGGAGGGTGCAATGGTTTACATTTCAAAGATCCACCACCTTGCAATTTTTGAAACATATTTGGGATAGGTAGACCCTAAATCCACAAGGTGACCATTCTAGCACATTCTTGAAAGGTGGTTTCATCCAAGATTTACCACTTGACCATTCTAATCAAGTGTTGGAAGGTGGATTCAATCGTTTGTGTCTCCTAGATGCACCACCTCACAATTTGAAACAAGTGCATGGGATAGTTACACCTAAGATCCACCCCTTCAACATTCTAACCAGACCTTGGAAGGTGGGTCCATCCAAGATAGACCACTTGAACATTCTAACCAAGTCTTGGATTGTGTATGCAATGGTTGGTGTATTCTAGATCAACCACTGTGCAAGTTTAAGAAAAGCATGTGAGATAGGTAGAGCTTGGACAATCTACTTGGCCATTTCAAAAAAGTGTTGGAAGGTGGATGCATCCAAGATTCACCACTTTTCCATTATACCCAAGCTTTGGAAGGTTGATGCAATGGTTGGTGTCTCCTAAATTCACCACCTTACAATTTTGAACAAAGTCTATGGGATAGATATATCCTACATCCACCACCAATTGGCCATTCTAACTATGGCTTGGAAGGTGGGTGTATCCAAAATCCACAACTTGGCCTTTCTAACCAGGTTTTTGAAGGTGGATGCAATGGTTGGTGTCTCCTAGATCCACCACATTGAAACAAAGCGTTTGGATAGGGAGATCCTAGATCCACCACATTCCCATTTTAACAAATTACTATAAGGTGGGTGCATCCAAGATCCACCGCTTGTCCATTCTAACCAAACCTCGGCCATTGTAACCAAGTCATGCAAGGTATGTGCATCCAAGGTCCACCACTTGGCCATTCTAACAAGGTTTTGAAAGGTGATGCAATGGTTGGTATCTCATAGATCCACCACCTTGCAATTTTGAACAATGTGTGTGAAATAGTTTGACTCTAGATTCACTTCTTGGCGATTCTAACCAAGTCTTGGAGTGTGGCTACATCTAAGATCCACTACTTGGGCTTTTTAACAAAGTCTAAGAGTGTGGATGCATTGGTTAGTGTCTGTTAGATCTACCACCTTTTAATTTTAAACAAATTGTGTAGGATAGGTATACCCTAGATTCACCACTTTGCCATTCTAATCAAGTCTTAGAAGGTGGATGCATCCAATATCCACCAAATTTTCCATTCTAACCAAGTCTTGAAGGTGGATGCAATGTTTGGTGTCTCCTAGATCGTTCACCTTGTAATTTTAAACAATGCCTATAGGATAGATAGAGCTTAGATCCACAATTTGACAATTCTAACCAGTTTATGCAAGTGGGTGCATCAAGGATCCACCACTTGGCCATTATATCCATGTTTTGAAAGGTGGATGCAATGGTTGGTGTCTCCTAGATCCACCACCTTTCAATTTAAAACAAGGTTTTTGGGAGACTCTAAATCCACCACTTGACCAATCTAGCCATGTCTTGAAAGGTGTGTGCATCCAAGATCCAAGGTGGATGCAATGGTTGGTGTCTCCTAGATCAACCAACTTATAGCTTTAAACAAAGGTTTTGGGATAGGTATACCCTAGATCCACCACTTGGCCATTCTAACCAAGTCTTGGAAACTACGTGCATCCAAGATCCACCAATTGGCTATTCTAACCTTAAGTTTTGAAAGGTGGATGCAATGGTTTGTATCTCATAGATTCATCACATTGAAATTTCAATCAATGTGCATGAATAGTTAGACCCTAGATCCACCTCTTTACCATTCTAATCAAGTCTTGAAATGTGGATGCATCCAAGATCCCCTACTTGGCCTTTCTGACCAAGTCCTGGAAGGTGGCTACAATGGTTGATGTCTCCTAGATCCAACTCCTTGTAATTTTAAACAAAGTGTATGGGATAGGTAGACCCAAGATTTACCACTTTTAAATTTGAACCATGTCCTAGAACGTGGATGCAATGTTTGGTGTCTCTTGAATCCACCACCTTGCAACTTTAAGCAAAATGTGTGGGGTAGGAAGACCCTAGATCCAACACTTAGCCATTCTAACCAAATCTTGTAAGGTGGGTGAATCCAAGATCCAATACTTGGCCATTCTAACCATGCATTAGAAGGTGGATGCAATGGTTGGCATCTCTTATATCCACCACCTTGGAACTTCAAAAAATGTGTGGAGGATAGGTAGAACCTAGATCCACCATTTGGTCATTCTAATCAAGTCTTGCAAGGTGGGTGGATCCAAGATTCAAAACTTTTCCACTCTAACCATGTCTTGGACGGTGGATGCAATGGTTGTTGTCTCCTAGATCCACACCCTTGTAACTTTCAACAATGTTTTTGGGATAGGTAGATGCTAGATACACCACGTGGCCATTCTAATCAGGTCTTGAAAGGTGTGTGCAATGGTTGGCGTATTCCATATCCACCACCTTGAATTTTTAAAAACTTTTGGTTGATAGGTATACCCTAGACCCATCACTTAACCATTCTAAAAATTTCATGGAGGGTTGGTGCATTCAAGATCCACCACTTGGCCATTCTAACCAAACCTTGGAAGGTGGATGTAATGGATGGTGTCTACTAGATCCACCACCCTGCAATTCTAAACAAAGTGTGTGACATAGGTAGACCCTAGATTGACCACTTAGCTATGCTATTCATGTTTTTGAAGGTGGATGTATCCATTGAATTCACCACTTGGTCATCGAACCATGTCTTGGAAGGTAAATGCAATAGTTGGTTTCTCATGGATCCACCACCTTGCAATTTGAAACAAAGGTTTTGAGATAGGTACACCCTCTATCCACCACTTGGTCATTTTAACTAAGTCTTGAAAAGTGGGTGCAGCCAAGATCCATTATTTGACCATTCAAACCATGTCTTGGAAAGTGGATGCAATAGTTCATGTCTCCTAGATCCACAACTTTGTCATTTAAAAAATAGTGTGGGGCATATGTAGACCCTAGATCCACCTTTTGGCTATTCTAACCAAAGTTTTAAATGTGGGTGCATCCAAGTCACTATGTATAAAATTCGTATATCACATGCGTTCAAGGACTATTTTAAACTCCTTATATGAATATTTGACGAATAAAATATATCATTTTCCTATTCAATCTATGATTTTTTTCTCCAATTCCATTTTAGAATATCCTTCTATATGTGAAAATGTGAGAAAATATGAAATTTAATAACCCCTTCTGATGCATTCACGTGATAGTCACATAAATACTAAATGAACCCCCCCCCCCCCCCCTTCCCTTTTCCCCTTCTAAGTCCAAGATCCACCACTTGGCCATTCTAACCAAATCTTGGAAGGTGGACGTAATGGTTGGTGTCTCCTAGATCCACCAGCTTGTAGTTTTAAACAAAGTTTTTGGGATATGTAGACCCAAGATCCACCACTTTTCCATTCTAATGAAGTAATAGAAGGTGGATGCAATGGTTGGTGTCTCCTAGACCCACCACCTTGAAATTTAAAACATTGGTTTTGGGATAGGTAGACCCTACATCCACCACTTAGCTATTCCAAGCAAGTCTTGGAAGGTGCATGCATCCAAGATCCATCACTTGGCCATTCTAAATAAGTTTCTAAATAAGTTTTGAAAGGTGAATGCAATTGTTGATATCTCATAGATTAACCACCTTGCAATTTTAAATAACGTGTGTGGGATAGGTAGACACTAATTACACCTCTTCGCTATTCTAACCAAGTCCTTGAATAGGATTGCATCCAAAAAAGGAGCATGTACTTAATTGACACATCATTATTTTCCTAATAGAGGTGGTTGTTGACCTAATACCGGTTAAGGTCTGCCCATAGCCATATGTCATTTCTGGATCGGCCCCATGTTGGGGGTATACCTATACACTAGTTGTCCTTGTGTATCATCGGAACATACTGGACATTTTCATCATATTTAAGCTTGTCATAGAACTCATTTGTTTCATGTTCTATCCATTAATGGCACAACATTTTGATGGTATGAGTTATCCCATAGGTTGCGCTTGTGGGGGAGAACCCTACCCCAGACCTCGCATCAGTATCCTTTGCATGTTTCTCATCATATGATTCATGCATTTAAGCATGTATTTGATAGCATTTGCAAGAGCTACCAAAATTGGCCCGACTTGTGTTGCTACAATTAATGTGGTCCGCTCACTCTGAGTGTTCTTAATAGTGCTCACTTCATTGAAGATTTCACAATTATCCCCCAATTCTATCGCATCCAGTCTCCATGTTTTCCAAGTTGTATGTTTCTTGCTATATAGAATGGCATGCAAACCTTTTAAGAGTAAAAGACCAGACTCTCCTTCGTTGTAATCTCCAACTTTGGATATCTGTCAGAGTATTGCCTCAGTTGACTCATGCAGTCTCTCGCAATTTCTCCTTGTTTCTACTTAAAGTTATAGATTTGTGCTACCATGCTATGTTTGATTCTCATCGTCGACGAACAAGCAGCAACAAACCTCACAGCCAACGTAGATCATTGATTGATCCAAGAGGTATGGTTTAGAACCAGGGTAAGGCTTTACCTTTCAAATTCATTCCAAACCCCTCAAAATGAGTATAGAAGTCCGTTATGCGCTCAGCTCTCAAGATTTTCCTGAAGCTTACTAAATGGTCTTATGGATCCCCTGATCGGCTATATTTTTTGACCCAATTTTGAAAGTCAATTGTTGTGACTCTATGGTTGTGCTCTACACCTACTCTCCTAGATGATGTTTCTCCCACTAAGCCTTCAAACCAGTTGCTAGGTAGGTGTGACTCATGTGGACCTTTTCTTATACTTGTGTCACCCATTATTTTTTTATTATTGGTGGTTTCCACATCTCTTCCCCAATTCCGACCATTGCGGTGGCTTCTTTGAGCCATTCTCCCTTGCTGATTGGCCATATTGCCAAAGGCTCTTTCATTTTGCCCCAAATTATGTTTTATTTTAGATCTCATACCCATGATGATTTTTTTGGATCGATTATCGTTGGTACTCTGTTTGTTCAACCTCCTTCAGAGTCATCATAACAATGTGAATGTTATAACAATCCTAAAAGAGGTGGATGGGAAGGTCTACTATGCCTTTCTCCCTTATCTTGAAAATAAACATGATTTTCAAGGGTGTTAGCAACCCTGGTTTAGCATGAGCTGTCCATATTAAATCCGTAATATTATTTCCTCCCAACAGTAAACTCAATGTGTGGTCATCAATAGGTATGCATTTTAGAGGTTTAGAATCTATTTGGTCTTACCCTTCTAATTCTAACACTATTGGCCCCTCCTTAGTGCTCATGTCACGAATCAAAGTATCACCTTCCAATGCCCATATGTCCATAGTCTTAGGGTTCTACATTTTGAGGTATTGCACTCTGTGTTGGTCCATATAGAAGGTATCTTGATTGTTGGCTCTAACCTCCTCTTCAAACTTAGATGTGTGATTATTGATCTTCACCACAAACCCTTCATTAGGATCCTAATAAATCTAGGTCATGTGCTTGTTAGTCTTGAAGAAGATCAAAATGTGCTTGAACCTAAGAGAAGTTCCAGTACTCAATTGAGTCGAGAAGGAACACATCTCAAAACTTGAGCCGGATTCGGTGTCGACAATTCTTCCACTATAGTCTATGAAGGATTCCCTTGGTTTACACTCTCCTCTATAGATACTATACTCTTAGTTTCTCTTTGATATCCCTAATTTGTGACACTACAACTTGACCTTAGGTACATAAAGACTTGAACTACTCAATGGAAATAAATACATGTCCTGCAGTACCAATACCAACCCGTTTTTGTAGTCATAAATCCAATTTAATTGTTTTCCAAAATAGATTCCCATCACTCCTATGCGATCAAGGCTAAATAATTTAGTCTACTGATCAGTAAGATTATACAAGGACTCTTGGTGCAAATTGTGCTTCAATCCTACCAAAACAATCACAAGGTCAATCTGCAACCATCAAATTTGGAAAACTCAATTTCAAGTAGCAAACAATATCCAAATGACTTCAAACTTGCTATGCTAATTTCATATGGTGTCTATCAATCCTCTAAACTGAAAGAATACAAAATGGGACTCTCTAGCTAGCAGGAGATAATAAGCGTGCTTATTATCCAGTGAGTCAAAAAATGACAATTTCTCACTTTTACTGGTCCACACTGGTCGAGCATGTGTCCAATAAGCCCTAAATGTGGTTATTTCAATTTTTGGTCAATTTAGTCTAATTCCACAAATATCTATATATGTGTTCCAACTTCCTCAAAAAGATGCTCCTTAAATAGCAATGGACTCCAAAGACTATAGATTTTAGTTTGCTAGTCTAAGCTAACAAATCCACTCAATTTTTAATTTGAGCTAACTAGCTTTTTAATAGACTTGCTCTTACATGTCCTTAAACTTCACATACTTTCCCTTACATTTCCTTAATCTACTCGTGCTTCTTCTACAAGTGCCAAATATCTTCTTACATTTCACAAGGCTTTGACTTACATATCCTTACACTACTAGTGCTTCTTCTTACAAGTGTCAAACTTCTTCTTACAATTCACATGTCCCTTCTTACATGTTCTTACACTCCTTGCAAGTCCTTACTATGTAACAAGTAAGTTAAAGGGGTACTTTTATAGGAGAGAATTATTGTCTTGTAAGAAAGATTTTTTTTTTGGTGAAAAGTCAAATAGGTCTCCCCAATCTCGAAAAATTAAAAATCCTTTCAAAACATCTGGAGTGCATAAGTGAAGGATGATTCTAGGAAATGAAAGATCATGGAGGTGGAAATTCAAAAGACCTTCTGTGTGCGTATAAATAGAGATGGTCGAATGCACCTTATACATTTGTGCCTTTCTTCTTAACTTTCTTTCCTCTAGCATTTTCAAGCCATTAGAGCTAGGAAAACCTTTTAATTTTTTTAGAGCCATTAGAAAAGTCTTTTTTTTTGGTGAAAAGTCAATTAAGTGAGAGAATTTTTCCACTTTTGAGAAAAAAAAAAGTGGACTCCTCTTTATAGAATCCAATTTTAAAGTTATGCTAAGTCCATAACAAGCTTGTTCTACACTTCTTCTCGGAATTAAAATGGTGCAAAGCTACTATATTATTTTGGTGCTTTGAAAATAAAATACATCAAGAGATGGTGCTTGATTTGGTAGTGTACTAGAGTCCAAGAAAGACCTTACAAACTCCCCAACAAAAAGAAATAATTGTCCTCAATTCATAATAGTAAAAAAACATTACTTAGGCTTTTCTTACAAGCTACCTCTCTTTTAAATATATGTATAAATATCTTGGTGTAGACTTGGATCCATAAAAAATCCATAATTTCCTATATAAGGTACATGCATTGGTTCCCTTTGTAGGTGGTCTCGAACTTCTTTGCAACTTCATCTTCTTGTAGCTCCATCATTTTCTTTTTTCCCTTAATCTTTTTTGATGGAATCTTGGCGACATGACCTTGGTCTTATCCTTAAGCATTATTCACTTGCAAAACAGAAACATAGATGTCAAAAGGAAATTCTTAAAGACTTACAAACATCTACTCTTCTTAGAGAAAGGTCCTTCTACCGATCAGACTGTATGGAATACTTGGCAGAATATCACAAGGGTGACTCTCTGGAGTCATGACTACTGCAACAATGTCTTGCTTTTTTGGTAGAATTTATCCCCTCTTCTAAGATATACTTGTATCCATTTTTTGGCTTACCTCTTAGGGGTGCCTTTCTCTTCTCTCCTCATACTAGAGAGATTAGTGAGGCCATTTTGTGTCAAGTCATCCTGATGGAAGAAAGACTTAACAAAGCTTGTGATTGTAGCTTCTCTAATGATATATTGGAGGATCTGGTCGAGTTATAAATATATCTTCTCTTCTTTTGTATCCCATTTTGGTAAGATAAATGTAAGGGCAACATCTTTTTCTCTTCTTACTATCTTTTTAAAAAAATTTAACTCAAGCAATATTTCAAGTATAAATACTTCTTGACTTTAGTAATAATGATTGAAGGAAATTTCTAATAAGATTATATACTTGACTACTGACTACAATAAGATGTTAATTTATATATGTATAAATATCTTGGTGTAGACTTGGATCCATAAAAAATCCATAATTTCCTATATAAGGTACATGCATTGGTTCCCTTTGTAGGTGGTCTCGAACTTCTTTGCAACTTCATCTTCTTGTAGCTCCATCATTTTCTTTTTTCCCTTAATCTTTTTTGATGGAATCTTGGCGACATGACCTTGGTCTTATCCTTAAGCATTATTCACTTGCAAAACAGAAACATAGATGTCAAAAGGAAATTCTTAAAGACTTACAAACATCTACTCTTCTTAGAGAAAGGTCCTTCTACCGATCAGACTGTATGGAATACTTGGCAGAATATCACAAGGGTGACTCTCTGGAGTCATGACTACTGCAACAATGTCTTGCTTTTTTGGTAGAATTTATCCCCTCTTCTAAGATATACTTGTATCCATTTTTTGGCTTACCTCTTAAGGGTGCCTTTCTCTTCTCTCCTCATACTAGAGAGATTAGTGAGGCCATTTTGTGTCAAGTCATCCTGATGGAAGAAAGACTTAACAAAGCTTGTGATTGTAGCTTCTCTAATGATATATTGGAGGATCTGGTCGAGTTATAAATATATCTTCTCTTCTTTTGTATCCCATTTTGGTAAGATAAATGTAAGGGCAACATCTTTTTCTCTTCTTAATATCTTTTTAAAAAAATTTAACTCAAGCAATATTTCAAGTATAAATACTTCTTGACTTTAGTAATAATGATTGAAGGAAATTTCTAATAAGATTATATACTTGACTACTGACTACAATAAGATGTTAATTTAGTGCCTAAGGATTGGAACTTGGCCTTCCAAAATTTGGATAGTAATCTAGTGTTGCGGTCATTTATTACCTTGGTAGGGGTTCTTTGTAGTCTGACAATTTCTCTTGTTTGTAAAACTTGAATAGTATCAATTGTAGATACAATGTTCTTGACTGAAAAAAAATGAAACACTTTGTTAAGCTTATCCACTTCAACCAAAATTGAATCAAATTTCCAATGGTCTTGATTAACTTTGTCACAAAATCCATACTTATGATGATGTAGCTTCCCAGGGATCTTGAATTTCTATCTTATGTATACTCTTTCATCTTAGGCTAGAAGAAATATTGGTTTAAGTGAAACAAACATTTTGTGATAGCTTGGGTGAGTTTCAAGTGGAGTTTTATGAGCTTCCTTTAGAATTTACATCCTTAAACTTGTAAGTTTGCATAATGTAATCTTGAAAAATAAAAGTCAATCTTGAATAGATTAACCTTCCAAATAGTTTTCTTTCTTCCTTTTCATTTTTTGAACTTGAGCTTGGTGCTTGTGTATTAATGGACCAAATTGCTTGTCAGTTTGGAGGGCACTTTGAAGCTCTTCTAGTAGGGTTGAATGGAAAAGTGTGATGGCAAGGGGTACTAATATTTGGCTTAGGGTGTTGGTAGAATGGATTTTTCCACCTAGTCTAAATTTGATCTCAAAAAGTGAACTTATGTACAAAATTCAAACCATTGCCTTTGTCCCATATTGAGATTTGTCTGTGCGAAAATCCATCTGAGACTTTTGTGGTCGATAATAATGAGCTCAAACACTTGACATAAAAGACAATGTCACCACTTCTTGAGGGCATGAACCACAACTAGTAGTTCGACACCATGAGTGGGGTAATTCTTTGCATGGAAAAGGAGTGTGAAATTGAGGGAGATACTCTTGGGTGAAATCAAGTAATCAAGTTAGCTAATTCTTAAGTTCTAGCACTTATGGCATTGCCTTCTTGTAGGGCTTCAATGATGGATTGGCTACCTGGGATCAACCTGTGTACTAAACCTTAGAAGGCGATATTTTTTTAATTATTTTCATGGAAAAGGAGTGTGAAATTGAGGGAGATACTCTTGGGTGAAATCAAGTAATTGAGTTAGCTAATTCTTAAGTTCTAGCACTTATGGCATTGCTTTCTTGTAGGGATTTAATGATGGATTGACTACCTGGGATCAACCTATGTACCAAACCTTAGAAGGTGAGAGTTTTTCAGTTCTTCTAGAAATATATCTTGATATCTTTCTTCTTGAAATATTTATTTTGAAATTATATCTAGATATCTTTTGGGTCCTAAGCCATTTGATTTCTTATTGGGTATATTTAACTTGATGACATAAATGGATAGACTATTCTTACATCTCTTGACCAATTGATTAACCTTAACTACTCTTAGAGGTCTTTGTTCGTTCTGCCTTGTACTTGTATCTTGTTCTCTTTAGCTATATCAAATGTTACATTCCCTTGATTACAATAACTTGATTTTGCTCGACCAATGCATCCCTAAAATATCTCTACATATATAATTCTCCATCTTGAGTACACAAAATTAATGAGAACTAGAATTACCTTTGAGTTGCAATGAAAGGTCTATGCCTTCCTTGTCTACAAAAATAGTGGACTTATTGGCCAATGATGCTCTTAACTCTTTACCTGTGGTTGAGGCTTGATTTTTTATATCTCAATGATAAAATTAGATTTGAATTAACTTGAACCATCCTGGTTGTTTCTTTGTTTCTTCCAAATCCAAATTTCCAACACGATATTGTTTACTCTGATTCAGGTAAAAGAATTTTTTACAAAAGCTCATTGGTTGACTACTTTCAAGGGAGCATTTCTTGTTTTACCTTGCACTAAAACTTGTTCACCATTGAGTCTTGAAAAGAAGCAGTCCCTTTTGCAAGAAAGATGAGGTAGCATGTCCAAATTTTCTTTTCTAGAGTTGCTACTTCCATTTAATTGCAATAAATTTTTCTTCTTGAAAGTTCCATGCCATTTTCTATTTTCATTTACTCTTGCATAGTTTTGAGAACTTCTTCTCGAGAGTTCCAATGTCAACTTTTATCTCACTCCCTTCCTACAAAGCTCTACCAAAATCTCTATATGGACGATGATAGGAAATGTGCTTTGATACCACTTGTAAGGGCCTGTACGAGGGACCGTCGATTGCACCATCTTTAGATGGATACACCATGATTCTTGACATCCATCTTGCTTGATACTGACCCGAAGATAGGATTGCTCCTCCTCTTTGATGCCAACTCAAGTGGGTGATAAGATTTCATTTCTCCTACACGGATCCCTTAAACTCAAGAAATACTTCCTTATCAAATTGACCTTTCATTTTTAAGTCATCATACTAAAGTGAAGTCAAACTTTCTAGGACCAACTTGTGGGAGTTCTTCAATTCAACCTTGGTTCATGGTCATTGACACGTTTTTCTTGGGCATGGCTGAGCACGGCTGCACCGATGCGATCCACTAACATGAGGGCTACCACCAACTACTCATATCCCACATTCCCAAGTTTAGTGTATGTTGTTCCTCTTGAGGAGGAAATTATTGAAAAGAAGATGAAGGTATAGAAATTTATAGATGGAGGAGCCCAGGTTTGTGTCATGATGAAAGTGACCATGAATGAGGTAGGTGTTAAAGTGGTGACTAAGTCAAATGTATGCATGAGGATGGCCAACCATGCCAAGGCAAGGTGTTTAGGTGTGGCTCAGTACGTAAGGGTGAAAGTAATGGGAATTGAGTGTTTGATCGATTTTTTTGTGATGAAGGAAGGTGACAATGCCTACCCTATTATCTTGGGGACGTGATGTCTATCGGAAATAGGAGCCAAACAAGATTGGGAAAGCAGGGTGTTTACCTTGCCAAATAAGGAGAAAGGAAGGCAGTGGTGCTAGACATGAAGGCTAAAGAGAGTCAATGTCATCCTATGATAGTAAGAGGTGAAATAGATTCAACAACAAGCTATGAATACAAGATTGAAACAGCTTATGATGAAGCCTTCACGAGCACAATGAGTGAAGAGGACAGTGATGATGATATATTGAAAATTGACGCAGATTTTTTCGGGGTCATTTTGGAGGTCCCCCTATTGAGAAAGGTTTGCATTTTGAGGTACATGATAAAGGTGCAGAGCAGGTTGTGGATATGTTGAGTGAAGACCTAATCAAATAGGAAAACAAAAGCTATGTTCAGCTTTGTGTTTCTTATCCAAACTTGTTTGCAATGGAATACAAGGATTTGTGGGGAGTAAAGGGAGTAGAGCACAAGATCGTACTTAAAGAGGAGTACAAGCCAAAAACACAAAAGTGAAGGCGGTTGGGTGAAATTCAAAAGGAGGCGTTATGGAAGGATATAAACAAGCTTTTGGATGTAGGTATCATCTACCTCGTTAAAGAGTCGGAGTGGGTCTCCCCAATAGTTATCACTCCTAAAAATAATGGGAAATGGAGGTTGGTGTCAATTACATGCCGTTAAATGCGGCTACTAGGAGTAACCACTACCCTTTTCTATTCTAGGATAAGTTTTTGAACCAAGTGCCAGGTCACAAGAGGTATTTGATTATGGATGGATTTTAGGGTACTTCCAAATAGTAATTGCACTTGAAAACGAACTGTAGACGAGTTTATTTCTCCTTAGGGATGTTTTGCCTATCATAGGATGTTGTGTGGCATAATGAATGCCTATGCCACTTTCTGGTGTGGAGAATGTGCCCTAGAATGTAGTGCTCAAGATGCTCTAGAAACCCGTCCAGACGGCTCATCAAATGGAGCCACGGTGTGAAATTTATGCAAGTCCAAATTTATAAGGTTTTGCAAATTCCTGATGGGAAAGAGAGGTATGGATAGGTAGCCAGAACTGGACCAGACATATGTGCAAAGATCAAGTTGTGGAGCATGCTAGTCTTCTAGAAATGTCAACCGGAGCTCTAGGGGGAAATTTATGGCCATTTGAAGATTTGTCAAGGGTCCGTCTGGGGCAAGTTGACTGCTTTGGAAATTGTGCCATCTGGAATTGTTTTGGTTTGACTAGGCTCTAGAGGGTGATGTACATGAAGTGAGAATAGAAAGAACTGAACGGGCTTGAATCAAACTTTTAAAGGGGAAGATATTCTAGTTTGAAGTTCAGGTACAGTTGCTCGGAGGAGTATGTCATATGTTTTTTCCATTTTTCACGGCCTCAATTGGCGGACTTCAGAGTCTCGGGCAGTGGCAAAGATTGGACAAATCAAAGCTGGCAATGGGGAGTTGCAGCCGTGCTTTATGGTTTGGTAGTTGAACGCTCAAGCACCAAATTGTAGGGCAACCAAGTAGGGGGGAAAAATGGAGTTCATAAACTGTGCGTGGTGAACATTTTTGCGGGAGGCCATGGGCTTGGGGAGCCAACACGCACCACATGGCAGCAACGTAAATCCACATGCGGGCCTCATAGTTTAAGATGTGGGGTATAAGTCTAGCATGGTGCACCTCCCATGGGCATCACCAGGGAGTGAGGCTCCCCTTGGAGCTCCATGAGCTCCTGGCTATCGTGGACGCGTGTGGCGGTGCTTGTGGCGTTTCCGTGGTCCTAGCAGCATTGGGCACGTGCAAGCGAAAGGGCTTTTGTTTTTTGTGTTTTTTTAAAAGTGTGTTGACTTTTAAGTGGATCTTCATTTTATTTCATTCTAGTTGAATTTATTAAAAATTTCATTTTGCCAATTAGCAAAAAAATCCCCCAAAAACAAAAGAAAATCTAGAAATTTATTTTGTTTGAAAGAAAAATCCAAAAATCCAAAATTTCAAAAAAGGGCTAAAAATTTAGAAAAAGAGAAAAGAAACAAAATAAAAAACCAAAAAAGAGAAAAAACAAATAAAAATACAAAACTTAGTTTAAAAATCCAAATAAAAACCAAAAATAAAAAATTTCCCAAAACTCCTTGCAAAACTTATTCTCATATAAAAAAATTCACCCAAAAAAACCATACAAAGTCAAAAAATTCACAAAAGAAGAAGGAAAACAAAATAAACTCAAAAAATTGATCCAAAAACTTTAAAAAAATCAAATAAAATCACAAAAATATCAAAAAATTGACATTTTTTTGAAAAAAACTTTTAAAAATTTGTAAAAAACATACACAAAAAGAAAAAACTTATAAAAAACAAAAAAAATGCATTTGCTTTTCTCATTTCTTCTTTTGAGTTTTTATTTTTACTTTTTCTCTTTATTTTTTTATTTTTATTTCTTATTTGTTTATTTGGTTTGTTGTCCATATGTTTTCTTATTAAAAAACCAAAATCTTATAAAAGCAAAAAAAAGTTTGCATTTCTCCATCGTGTTCCTTCTCTTTCCCTCCCATACGCATCCCACACCCCGTACAAGCCATGTTCACTCACATTTACGCACGATTAGACACATTTAGACTAGATACGTTTGGAGAGTCCGATTTTGCAAGATTACCTTGTTCTTACATGGATTTTGATTTAGGTCTACATTCGGCCAGTTGACGAGCTTCCGAGCCAGTTCACGTGCATTATTTCATTTTGGGTTGATTTGATAGCAAATTTTCACTCTTGACCACATTTGACCCCGACTTGCAATAGAGATTTGTTTGTGGCCTTTATATTGACCAGATTATGGTAGTAAGAGCCCAATCGCATCGAGATCTTGACTTGGCTAGATTTCAGCCATTGATGACACGCTTCACCACGATTAGAGACTGATTTGGTATGCTGCCTAATTTTTTACGAGGACTTGGGCCAAGAGATGATTTTTAGAGCTTGTTCACATGCAATGACCTCAAAATTAGTGCTTGGCTAGCCTTCAATTGTCAAATTATGCACCGTAGCTCAATTGCTTATTGAGCTCCTTAACAGTGGATTTGACCTAGATTGATAGTTTTGGCGATCATGGATCCTGAGGCCCTGCTTGATAGGTTATTGTGGATTTATGGTGAGTTAGAAGAATTCCCTATATACATACATATAGACATCTAGCAAAGGTATATCCAGCTTCAACCCATTGACCGTCAGACAACTAGTTTCTAGATGCTTAGAGCCTTGGCACGCCCGACCTTGTCTGATCACCTTCTTGATGGTTCTGGTACTTCATATAGACGGATGATGGAGGAGATTCCAGAGTGTTTCATGTTAGCCCTTGTGAGGATCGCCCAAACATCTTTGAGAAACCACAAACTCTATCTTTGGGTCTGTATGAGACTAGACCCTTTTATGCTAATGAGGATTGAAAGATGTACATGAGATAGAGAGCTAGATTTGGAGAGTATCCTACCTATGATAGAGCTAGTGCTATCCCACCAGGTTTTGTATGACGTACCTATTGGAGTGTTTATGATGAGACTACCTATATGTTGTTGTGTGGACAACCCTATTTCCCTTCTTGAAGTAGCACAATTGAACCTACAGTAGGCCCGATGATTGTACCCATAACACAGTGGGCACGACTTAAATTACCTCATGGATTTACATAATTCAAAACATAAAGAAGATAGACCTCTATTGAGATCATGATAGAGGCAAGTTCGGATATGGAGCATAGGAGCCAGAGCCTTACTATTGCACCACCATAGTTACCATGCACAGATACATCCACATCCATTCCTTGACTACTACTAGTACACATGCTAGGGAGGTTGTAGAGACCACCCAATAGACCACACCTCATACTACAAGTGTACAAGACATTGAGCCTGCTAGATCACATGCATCAGATATGATGGCATGTCATCAAAGACACCATGCAAGTAGCACATGAGGATAGAGTTGCCACAATGAGCAAAGAGCACAATAGAAATATTGTGCTACATTTCTTATGCTATGTAGGAGTCATGCCTTGGTTGTTGACCTAAATGGACATTACTACACCAGAGGCACCTTCTCAAATGACATCGACCCTTCAATACGGTAGGTAGTCATAGTTCAGAGACATCACCTTGGTTCAATTGAGTTCTTTACTTATGAGCTCAATGGCACATACATGTCTCTCTCGATTAGCCCATATGATGTTGTGGATAGAGCACATCTCGATGATCTTTTGGACACCTAGGTATATCCTAGGCTTTGTAGATAGATAGACCCATGCTACAATTTTGATTAGCAAAATGAGTCTATATGTCTACTCTGTAGACAGATAGACTGGTGCTAGTTTTGTATGGTGAGAGGATGGAATTGTGCATATTTCTTGATTTGAGCCGATAAAGTTTCTTTGAAAAAGTCAAGCACTTTGTTCAAGATCCTTCCACACATCAGCTAGTGCAAATTATGACTAGACCAGGCATGCCAGGATCCTTTAGAGATGAGTATGATGCAATGTACTTGCCGATGTTTGTGATTGACATACGAACAATAGAGCCTTCATCTTATGACGAGTCCCTAGATACACATATTCATCAAACGATGGTAGAGTTATATAGACTTGAGAAGACGTAAACATATGTTAACGATCGTAGACATTGATACACACAGGAGTCTAGCATACCTAGTGAGTTACCTTTGAGTGTAAGTTTCATGCTTATATCCTCAAGAGTGAATATGCAAAATCACTAATCATGCCATCTATGTGTTGACTATTGGATTGAGATACACACCCAAACCACTGATCAATCAAGCAGGTTATCGAGCTAGACTACCTACAACAACAGCTCCAAAATAGTCAGGTCATAGATCACCTCCTAGACCCATGAGTGATTGTGATCCTCCACGAGAGATTTCTAGGACAATGTCACCCCCCAAATGTAGCTCTAGAGATTATCCTACCACAGAGTGAGCTTCATAGCTTAGATATGTATGAGACGGATGACATAAATCCAACATGTGTTGCTCCCCATCTTGATGCACAACAAAGTGACACATTATTGAGTGATGCAGCCACATCATACAAATGTTGCCATAAATCCATCTATTCTTGCAGAGACACGACCACGTTCCCCAATCATAGAGCACATAGGTACAACTTGTGAGACATTTTTACATTAGATACTTATAGACCACATTGATTAGACCACAATAGAGGCCACATCACAGATATCAAAGCCATTGGACCCCGTTGTAGTGCTACTTTAGCAATGTACACGAGGGATTCTAGGTTTATCTTGACTCATAGAGCTTACCATAGAACTAGATAGGTTTATGTTCCTCGTAGAGATTTTCATGATAGATGTTTGTCTACTAAAAACACACTTATGTGAATAGAAATCCATAGAGAACATGATGGTGCATCATAGGGATGGCTAGCCTGTAGTAGACGATCACTAGAGACACACTAATTTTATGAGGGGCATAGATAAATTGGGGTTTCGAGAGGCTGCATAGTATCACACTCCGCAATGAGTGCTCATAGTTCTTTTATGCTTCCTAGAGCATATATATTATAGTAGAGTTGTCTAGTAGAGGGAACACAATAGTATACAAGACGTTCACGACAACTACATCCGCCATCTATCATGAGATAGTCTAGACCTAGAGTTTGATGAGATAGAGCTTCAAGACAACCATATGTGAGGAAATTCATAGATTTGTTGAGATACCTTGGACATTGAAGATTTGGTTAAACAAAGAGATGATCGCCTATCACACCATGGGATGACACGAGCCATAGCTCACCTAAGATTTTTGCTAACCATGTTCTTGACTTGGAGCTAGGTAGGAGTCAATCATTGAGGGATTTTTAGCCACAAAGTACATTGACCACACAGCCACATGCTGATGTCATCACTAGATCCATTAGTTGTGCTACAGTTTCTACTATCTATCCATATGGAGCTAGGTGCTAGCCAGCTGATGACCATTAGAAAGAGAGCTAGGAGATTGCAGGTTTTATTGTTTGAAAAGAATTCTCTTATCCCATCTAGTTGAACTAGACCCTTGACTTGTGTACATTGACGATGGTGCACTAGATACATGCACATATACTAGAGGTACCTTTTTCCCTTTGGTTTTTTTCCCTTTAGGCATCCAGGTATGAGACCTTAGCATATTATTTATTTTTATTTGTATATAGGTTATAAAAATTTCAGTTCTATGCTTACTCACCTTCTAGGTGGTAGTGTTTTGTTTATGATTTTGCAAGATAGATGGACTTCAGTTTTCATGAAGCATGGATATATCAAGCTTCAACATTGCATGTTTGCTTCCACATCTATTGAGGAGATGCATCACTAGTATCTCCAAGTGTACTACTTTCTATGCTTCATGTTTGGGGATATTTATATTTGTTGATTGTGGCTTCTTTATGGTTTGATTGAGTGCATTCAAGTATGTTTTTTTCATCTTCCATTATAAATGTATAAACTTGTCTTTGATAACTGAGAGATGCCCATCCCTGGGGGTCTATGAACAAAATATATAATTTACACCTTTATACAATTTTCAATATACATCAGAGTTGTGAAAGCTTTTGCATAGGGGAGGATCTCTCAGTGCCCGACCAAGCATGCTTTTCAGCCATGAGCCGGACTGCATCCAGAGGCACCTAGCGGCTAGTGCTACCTCTGAATGGGTGTTATGAATGAAAGCATACTCAAGAAAATATAGCATTGTGGAGGGTGAATGTATGTGTACACTGCATTGTAGGAAGAGAGAGAGAGAGAGAGAGAGAGAGAGAGAGAGAGAGAGAGAGAGAGTATAGTGGAGGGTGAAATAGAGTGCACAAAGACATGAGAGAATGAAAACAAAGAATTTTTTAATGCCCCATCTAAATGAAATAGGCAACCAAGTATTAACGCAATGACAAAATATGGGTATACCATAACATCAAAAAGTTTATGAAAGAATAACTAGCAGAGCACCGGACCCTGTGTAGGGATCAATCAAAAACACCCATCCACTTCCGCTCTACTATGGACAAAGAGAATTTCACTTTGTCGGGAGCAAGCCAGAACACCTCCAACCTACCTGAGCCAGACATAAGCTGAGGCCGCTTTGCCTCCCTCCATCAACCCAAGCTCTAAAAGGATCTCAAGTACCAGTACGTGATAGGATATCAACACCAACCATACCAGTTTAGGCGCCACGCCTCTTTGATGCCCAACACCGGGTGTTTAGGCAAAGCCAAGGCACAATCCCCAACACATTAGCCATGTAGGTCATTCAATCCCCAACGCACTAACCGTGTAGATGAGCCTAACAAAAAGAAGAAGACCTAGGCAACACCCCCGATCTAGCAAAGCCCCAGGTCAACAACTTTTTAGTCTAAGACTAAGCAATATAGGTGATCCTAGTCTTGTAGTGATGCTTCCATGAGAAACATATCACATGAGTCCAATCACAATAGCACTTTCCATATGCACAAACATTCTTCTCCAAACAGTTAAACTATACAGGGTCTCTACCCTTACACGTCTACGATAAACCATCTAGATCACTTCATGGTCTAATCCCAAAACCATAATCCAATCACATCATATGGGTGAGAAATCCACTCAACTCGGGTGAGGCACAACCAATCATGCATAACCACTTTAGAACATAATATGTCTTCAACAGTTTTGACCTAGAAAGGTGGAAAGCAATCATAACCATGCACATGAGGCATCCACATCAATCCAAAAGTTTCCATACATCATATGATACCATTCCATCACCATAAACATGATGCAAAATTGCTCCGACCTTTACGTCAATTGTAAACCATAACTTCACACATTTGAAAAAACAACTTTTTGCTATTTTTAAGAGCATGCATAACATGAAAATGCAAGTATTTGACCTCAAAAAATGCATCAAGCTCAGATCCATAATATAGACTAGCACTCTATCACATCACTTTCTCCACATGATACTCACACAACAAACGGTAACCCAAAAAGAAAGTCATTTTAATCATATCCGCCTATGCGGTTCGGGTTGACTAACCATATATCCTCACATCATTTTATGGGCATCTAATTAACTCACCAAAACAACCCATAAATCATACATAAGCGGCTCAATTAACTCAGGATGTCATATGGTACTCCCCTGGTAGCACCCCTACACGCGTAGGTAAAACCGGTTATGGAATGATTAATAACTCGCATACCCAAGGTGATAACGGAGATCTTAATACATTTATCATCAAGTTTCATCCAGATTTTTAATTGGTTAAGTGGGTTTGGCTATCCAGTGAATCTATATAGTGGTTCTCCAAGGAGCCTGGGGTCAAAACATTTGACTAAGTGCCGTGGATAGTAGGCTGGTTTTCGACCATATCTCTTAGATCGTGCGTTATTTTCATATGACACCTAAGAGAAAAAAAATTCTAAATGATGTGTTTTATCTCTGGTATAATGGGTTTGGGCTGGTTTATAACGGTTTGTGAGTTATAGACAAAACAATTTTCCTACCACTTCTAAGACATGAAACGAAAAATGCATCATGTGCATAAATCAGCATGCTAAACATGATGAAATAATCATGGGGCAACTTCATACATACTGGATTAACTCATACATGCACTCATATACGAAAAAACAATCACCGAAAGTGTGACTACTTAGAAAATCGACATAGAGAGAGAGATGATGATGGCTATGGAGTTTAGAGCTTCTCATTGTGCTTTAGAATCAATTAGGGGTTGTCCAAGGCTTCTTGCTTTGCCGCAAGAGGGCGGTGATGAGAGCTACGTAGAGGTTTTCACCACGAGAGCTTCCAGAGAGCGCATACACCATGAAACGAGAGAGGAGATAGTAAGCAAGTAGAGAGAGAATATCCTTCTTCTTCTTCTTCTTCTTCCCATATACGAAAGAGAAAATCTTCTGGATATGGTGATGAAGAGCTTGCACCACTCCGTATAATAGATACATATAGCCTTACGGTAGTAGAGGCAATAGACAGCACTGAAAACTGAGGTGTCTATGCCAATTTATAGCTTCTCCAACTGCCCAGAGTGTGCCCCAATCTATGGGTAGCGCTAGTTTTTGGCCCAAGAATAGCTACACATCTTTTGAAACTTTCCTAAAAACATGCCTTTTCTTTTGGTGGTTATATCCAATTTTTACAGTAAAATTAGCCAATTGAACATTATCTATCCAACTAATAATGGAACCTTAGCTAGACTATGCCGCACCATGATGTCCCGACATAATTATGACTTTCTTGTACTGCCCTGACATATTTACGATACCGCTTTTTATAAAAATAATTCCCGTAAAAATCTCGTTTGGTCCCCTTTTTGCCTCCGGGTGATCATTTTTAAATCCGATGGAGACTAAAATTAATATTTTTATATTTAGGTCATCCTAAAAATTACATTGCTTTCAAAAACGCCAAAAAGCACAAAAAGTTAAAAATAGCGTAAAAAGCAACAACAAAAAAAATCTCTAAAATTGAACCACGGGTTCCCTCGTCCACTAGAATAAGAAAGCGGACTTGCTTTTCAATAAAAAGCACTAAAAATCATGAAAAGATAAAAATAGTGTGAATAGCACTCGAAAAGCAAATTTTTACAAATCGAACCATAGTTTCCCCGAAACACATAGATTAAGGATCCGACTTTGCTTTTTGCAAAAAAACACTTAAAATCATAAAAAGCATGAAAAACCTAAAAATAACGCATTTTTCCAAAACTGAACCAAACGTTCGTCTAACATACTAGAACATGGAAATGGCCTTGATTTTTCCTTAAGAACCTTACAATGTTGTCAATCAAGCATCTTAAATCTAAATTTGACAAAATAGATATTGAAAACTATTTTTCTTATTTTGAAAAGAGACCCAAAAACTGGAGATTTGTCATCCACCCACACTTGAAAAACTCGAGGTGTCGTCACCTCGAATGAAATCTGGATAACTTAATCTCATTACATTATCACGTTTCCAAGTGGCATCTTCCTGAGGATACGTTAACAAGGTGGCTTAGTTCTACTTTGAAGTATCATTTCGTGATAAACTTCAAAAGTTCCATCGGTAGAGGTAGATAATATAGAATCATCAAGAATGTGTTGAGGATCAGGTACATACTTCTTGAGTAACCTGGCGTGCAAAAACATCACGTGCTTTTATGTGTGGTGGTAACAAGAGTCTGTAAGCTTGATCATTAATCCTCTTTGTGATTACAAAAGGTCCACAATATCTGGCACTGAGCTTCTTACACTTACCCATTGATAAAGAACTACGTTTGGGTTTTACTCTCAAAAATATCATATCGCCCTCTTCAAAGAGTCTGGTAGATCGTTTAGGGTCAGCATAACTCTTCTGTCTATCTTGAGCAGTCTTAATATCTTGTTGTATAAGATCGGTTTGTAGTTGCATTTCATCCAACATTTCTTTGGATGCTTGAAATTGTATGAGAAGGTCTGTCCATCTGAGTGGAGTAAGACACTATTGTCCATACAATGCTTGAAAAGGAAGACATCCCAATTGAGCGTTGGAATGTGTAATATAAGCAAATTTAACCAAATACAAATATCTAGTCCATTTACTCTGCTCATGCATACAATAAACTCTTAACATGTCCTCAAGGATTTGATTTGTTCTTTCTATTTGTCCATCAATTTGAGGGTGATAAGTAGTAGTAAAGGCCAACAGGGTTCCTATAGTAGCTGAGAATAAGGCTTTCCAAAAAATTGAGGTGAACTTAGTATCACAATCAAAAATTATACGTCGAGGTAAACACCCGGGGCAGTCACTTATCAAAAGACTCCTATATCACGTGCATTCAAGAGGTAATTAATAATACCCCAATATATATACTATACTTACACTGTGAGCCTATTTAAAAAAAACCCCACCCCCCTCTGTATGTATACATTTTTATACATCTTGGTCTTTTAATAATCCTCTCCGGTTAACTCACGTGATATCATACACATTCTAAAAAGTGACCGCCCCGAGGGTAAACATGATCCATGAAAACACCTTTCAGGAAGACTTGAGCTATATCCTTAGCTGTAAATGTTGTCTTGACTGAAAATACATGGGTCATTTTTGTAAGCATATCCAAGAATACAGTCATATCTCAGAGATATAAGAATTCGTGTAATAAATTCCATGGATATGCATTCCCATTTCATTTGTGGAGCATCAATAGGTTGAAGCTTACCGGGGTATCAAACTCGTTCAAATTTAATACGTTGACATGTTAAACATCGTGTAACATAGTTCAACACATCATGCTTTTGTCCTACCCAAAAGAAACTCTTACTTACAGTAGAGTAAGTCTTGATGTATCCTAGGTTTACAGCTATAGGTATATCATGAGCTTCTTATAATATCTCTAGTTTGATTCCACCTTGATTTGGAATACAAAGACGGTTACTGAAGTAAAGGTCATCTCCTTCAACGTGCAAGCCTTTGATTTGCCTCTCTTGCTTCTCTGTGCGATTATTTAAGTTCATCAAGTACTAGATCTTTATGTAATACAGATCTTGAGTCATACCTTCTCGAATAATGTCAATTAAAGAAGTATTAGAGGTTGTGACAACTGATGTAGTACTTTTCCTGCTTAAAGCATCGGCCACAAGATTTTCCTTCCCAGGTTTATACTCGATTCCAAAATCATAATCACATAACAACTCCATCCATTTTTGTTGCCGCATATTAAAGTCAAGTTGGGTGTAGATCCACTTCAGGCTTTTATGGTTGGTATGTAGTTCAAATCTCCTTCCAAGAAGATAATGTCGACATACTTTAAGAGCATGCACAATGGTCAATAATTCCAAGTCATGTGTAGGATAATTTAACTCATGTATACGTAACTTACAAGATTCATAAGCTATTGGTTTTCCTTCTTGAGACAGAATGCCACCGATTGCTTCTCTACATGCATCAGTGAGATAGTGAATGTCTTTCAGAAGTCTAGAAGTTGTAGTATTCGAGCATTCACCAAAGCTTCTTTGAGTTTCTCAAAACTAGCTTGAGCACGTTCATTCCAAGTAAACACTTTAGCTTTCTTAACACTAGGTTGGTAATGGGACACTTTTATGTCCTGGGACACTTTTATGTCCTGTTAAGAGACCATTTTCCTTGAATTATGTCAAGAGTTTCAAAATGGATTTTGAGGTGCTATCTACCTAGAAAGTTGTCTCATGAGCTGAAAAAAACTCGACATTTTTTTGGAATATCAATTCCGTCTTTAACATTGTCCTTGCACAACATTTCACAACCTGAACTGTGTGAAAAAACGGGTCCTGTTTTTGGCTTTTTTCAACCTTTTGCAACTATACCACTCTAGAATTCATGTTTGTGAGGTCTATAATGCTAGAGAACTATCTTCAGTAGTCCTCAATATGTCCTGATGCTTCTAGGGAGAAATAAATATTAAAGTTGTAAGTTATGACCAAATTACAAAAATTGTCAAATCCTGTTTTTTAGCCATTTTTAGCTCTTCTATGATTTTTTTGGTGGATTTCATGATATCCAAATGCATTTTTTATTTTCTATGTCACATATTTTAACATAAAGCTAACATTCCTTGAGTTTTGGGGCACCTAATACCCTATTTTGCATAGTACACAACGATGGTTGATTTTTTCAATTATAGAAGAAAATGAAACATTCTAGTATATCAAGTATATCTTTTTCAATATTGTTAGTTTCTTGTGACAACTACATGCATTTTGTAGGTAGTAACCATATCTAGTCATAAGGATCAAATTTGGCTAGAAATTGAATAGCTTCTATGGGATTCTACAACTCATACTGTTGAACCTAGTTTTTTCATGTTTGCTGTATTTAACACTTCATCTTTGTCCCCAAGATTCCCCTTGGTAAGAGATGTATTATTCTTTTGACATGCTCCATGGCTCCTTATGAACATAAAGGACAATAGGGGACTAAGAAAACATGCATATATTATTTTTATTGAGCGTGGCTATAGAAACTTTGATGATATGTTTGGAGAATGGTAAAAATTCAATTTTTTTGTACCTATTTATTTTGGCAAAACAAAAAATAGTGAGTGAGAAGAAATCATATGTTCTGATCACCAACCCATTGAAGTTAGCTAGGGAATTTATCTCAAGTCCTACAAAAATCCCTAATCTTATTTTTATGCAACAAAACACAAAAAATGACTGTTTTGATGAAAATGCACTGGTCCATCAACTTTGGAGGCTTGGTGTGACCAAAAGATGAGAAATTTTACAAGTTTCTTATTTTTTCCATGTGTAGTAGGCCTTGAACTATAACCTCATGAAAGGATTTTACAAAATGAGTGGATGTACTATGGTTTTGGAGGTTTTTTTCAAAACCCTGAAAGGACACTTTTATGTCCTGTTAGGTTACGAACCTAGTGTTAAATGTATTAGTCAATGGAGATGCAATCTTAGCGTGGCCTTGAATAAATGTACGATACCATCCTGTTAAACCAAGAAAGCCATGTACTTCTCGTACTAATTTCGGTGTAGGACAAGCTATAATAGCTTTGATCTTACTTGGACTAGTAGAAACACCATCCTTGGATACAATAAATCCCAAATATTATACCTTGTCAGTGAAAAGATGCATTTTCTACGTTTGGCATAAAGTTTATTTTGATGGAGAAGTTCAACTACTCGCCACACATGTTGTTCGTAGTCTTCTTTGTTTCTTGAGTAAACTAGGATATCATCAAAGAAGACAAGAACAAAATGATCAAGATGCTCTCAAAACATATCAGTCATGTGACAATTAAAAGTTGCAGGAGCATTGGTAAGTCCAAAAGGCATAACTATAAATTCATAATGTCCAAAACGAGTATTAAATCCTGTCTTTGGTATGTCCTCCTCCTTGATTCGGATTTGGTAATACCCCGACTTAAAATCATTTTTTGTGAAGATAGAAGCTCCATGTAATTGGTCAAGTAGTTCATCAATCCTTGGTATTGCATACTTATTCTTGAGTATTACCTGGTTCAATTCACAATAATCAATACAAAGACGTAAAGTACCATCCTTCTTCTGATTAAAGAGAATAGGAGTACTCCATGGATAAACGATGGGTCAAATGAAGCCTTGTTCAAGAAGTTGAGTTAGTTTCTCCTTGAGCTCCCCGCCCGCAGATTTAGGTACCGACAATTTGTAGGGTCTACATGCAACTGGTTGAGCTCCTGGAGTAAGCTCTATTGCATGATCAACATCATGCTTGGGTGTTGTGAAATCTCTCTGAAAATTACATCATCAAATTTTGTTATCCATTTGAGTTCAGGTAAATCTGTCTTCTTCTCCTTAGGGGATTAAGCTTTACTACATAAATTCTTTCATTTTTTTTATGACTCTTTCTAAGTTTGGTAAAGTTCACTAGCCTAAGTTTTGGCTTTCCCCCTTTCTCGATAACTGTAGAGCTTTGGTCATTTTTGAAGGTCAATGAAGAATATTTACAATGGTAAGCATCATTGGCTTTAAGCCAATCCACTCCTAGGATTCCATTGTAGATTCCTATGGGCAAGACTCTGAAGTTTGTAGAAGTATTGTGTCCATCTTAAAAAAAATCAAGTTACCCACTGAAGTAGAAGATCTAACCTTCCTACCTGTAGCTAATTCCAGTGTAAGGTCTGTATCAAGGTGTTCAAGCAAAATAATATTTTTGATGCACTTAGGGGATATGAAAGAATGTGTACTCCCTAAATCAATCAATAAGGTAAAATGGTTACCTTGATACTCCGTTGGGGTTTGAATTACTAAAAAATTTTCATTCACTCCCTGATGTTCAATTGTAGCATGAACATACATGTTTGTCTGATTTCCTTCACCGAGCTCTGTTAACTTGAGATATTTGATTTCCTCCTCCTCCTTGATGAGGTTGACGGTTAAAATTTCCATTGTTATTATTGTTGGCAAGCGGTCCATCCCGACAAGAGGTGGATTTCTTGGTCTAAAGTTCCCTTGGTTTTGAGATTGTCTCTGACTTTGGTTAAAGTTTTTCTAATTGAAATTCCTTTGAATTGTAGATGGTCTATGTCTAAAATTTCCAAAAAAATCCGATTTGGATTGAAGTTTCTACGTTCATAATTGTCCACCAATCTTGTGAAGCTTGAATTGTTTTTAAACGAGCAATCCCTAGACTGATGACCAGGATCAAGACAAGTGTAGCACAAATGATCCTATATGGCCTACATACGCAAACGTTCTCTCTTCTTTGTTGTGGATTTCCAGACCTTTGTTCCTCCTCGAGGACTTTTGATTTCACAAACAACAACAGGTTCTAGTTTCCCTTTCCCAGGGATTTTAATTACGTGATGACGCATTTTGTTAAATGTTAATTATTGTTGTTATTATCACTATTTTTTCATGTTAATAACATATCTAATGTCATGACCTACGAAAACCGGTAGAAAACGTAGAACCGGCGGGACAACCAACATTCCCGGCAAGCCCGGCGGGTTTAATATAAAACCCGGCGGGTCCGACGGGACAAGCAAGAATCTCGTCAGGCCCGTCGTGTACCCCCTCCATATTTGGAGGCTCTATATAACCCTTTTATACACATCACATCACATCACCTCTTCCTCTAAATTTGGTCATCCTTTTAAATTTAGAAGAAAAACTAAAGGTAAAAAAATGAATAGTCTCTAAAAAAAAATAAAACTTAATGTAGCTCTGATCATGGATCATTAGTTCTTTTTTGGACTGAACTAATTCTTGAAAGGAGGTAGAAAGGTGAATCTTTGGGTCGGTATCTCTACATTTGGGATGGACTGATCTCATGTTTGGTTCACCGTTATATTTGCTAAATTGATTGCTATATTGATTAGAACTTCTATCATGGGTCATTAGTTCTTTTTTGGACTGAACTGATTCTTGAAAAGAGATAGAAAGGTGAATCTTTGGGTCGATATCTCTACTTTTGGGATGGACTGATCACATGTTTGATTCACCGCTGTATTTGCTTGCTATTCCGATTATAGCTCCAATCATGGGTCATTAGTTCTTTTTTGGACAGGACTGATTCATGAAAGGAGGTAGAAAGGTGAATCTTTGGGTCGATATCTCTACTTTTGGGATGGACTGATCACATGTTTGATTCACCTCGCTGTATTTGCTTGCTATTCCGATTAGAGCTCCAATCATGGGTCATTAGTTCTTTTTTGGACTGAACTGATTCATGAAAGGAGGTAGGAAGGTGAATCTTTGGGTCGCTATCTCTACTTTTGGGATGGACTGATCACATGTTTGATTCACCACTGTATTTGCTTGCTATTTCGATTAGAGCTCCAATCATGGGTCATTAGTTCTTTTTTGGATTGGACTGATTCATGAAAGGAGGTAGGAAGGTGAATCTTTGGGTCGATATCTCTACTTTTGGGATGGACTGATCACATATTTGATTCACCGTTGTATTTGCTTGCTCATGTTTGAGTAGATTGAGGTTTATTCCCTTCAGGCTTCACTACTACGCTTGTGTGTGATATTGATTATAACACTAATGTTTGGTTTGAATAATACTTGAAAGAAGAGATAGCATACTGAGCTATGTTTATTGGTATTGCAGGCATCCAATAAGTATGTCTTCCATCGGGAATGTGAGCGGTGATGTTGGTGTCTCAAGCCTGGCTTCCTTGAGGAGACCTCCTACCTCGATGCCAGGTCTTGCTTCGCAGAGCACCACTTCGCAGGGCAAGCGAAAGGCGGGGGAAAAATTCCAGGACCCGAGTGGAATTTTGCCACAAATTTAAATAAGTATCAAGATTGGAAATGTAAATTTTGTGGCGAAGAGAAATCTGGAGGAGCACCTAGAATAAGGGATCATTTGCTAGGTGGCAATACCAGAATCCAAGGAGGAAAGTGCAAGGGCTTAGGTGCAAAAGAAGTAGCTATGCGCTTAAAAGCTTTAATTGGTAAGCTAATTTCCACGAGCAAAAGATCAAAACTCTCTACTTTCGACCATCACACCCCGGTATCGATAAGATCAAACCAGGACGAGGGATCATTGGGTGTAATGCCCACCAATGGAAGCACTCAAAGCAGGGAACCAACTTCTCATATCGATGGAACTACACCTCCAAACCATGGA
Source organism: Adiantum capillus-veneris (assembly GCF_014529385.1). Classification (NCBI taxonomy): domain Eukaryota; kingdom Viridiplantae; phylum Streptophyta; class Polypodiopsida; order Polypodiales; family Pteridaceae; genus Adiantum; species Adiantum capillus-veneris. Next base: position 23,582,583 of record NC_140943.1, read on the forward strand.
TCTCCTGACTTTCAGGTAGGATTGTCAAAAAGTAGACAAGTTAGCTTACAGACGAGCTTCAAAACGCTTGCCTTAGAAGAAGCACAACTTGCACTAGCTAAAGCCGTCTATTTCACTGGGGGATCATTGGCCATTGTCACCCGTGATGCATGGAAGTCAGCTTGGAAACGCATTGGGGAGTATGGTGCTGGATTTACCCCTCCAACATATCACCATATGAGAAACCAATTGTTGGATAAATGTTACACAAGCACACAACAGGATATTCAAAGGGTAATATTAAATGCAACAGAACAATCTGGATACACCATAGTTAGTGATGGTTGGTCCAACCTTCAAAGGCGGCCATTGATCAACATCATGCTTGTATGTCCTCATGGTGAATTTTTTATCAAAGCTGTGGATAGCTCTGGTCAAATAAATTCTGGCAGTTTTATAGCTGACATCACTGGCGACGCAGTTGAGGAATTTGGAAAAGAAAATGTTGTCCAAGTAATCATGGACAATGCAAAAAATTGCAGGGCTGCAGGTAGGATACTTGAAAGTCGCTTCTCTCACCTATATAGTGTTGGTTGCAGTACACACAGCTTGAACTTGGTATTGCAAGATTGGTACAAGAGTAATGACACAGAGTGGTTCAAATGGATAGTAGACAATGCTCGCTTAATAGTCAAGTTTGTTTTGAAGCGTCAGAGGGTTCTTGACATGTACCGTCAGAGGATGTCTACTATGTTAAAACTGTCGTGCGAAACTAGATTTTGCACCAACTACTATATGGTAGAATCACTAATAAAAAATAAGAATGCTGTGATGGAGACATTTGTTTGTGCCACTTTTTCAGAATGGGAGGCCGGTCAAAGGGAGAAGATAAAAAGCAAAATAGGGGTGATCAGAGATCTACTAGCTGATCGCCACTTCTGGGATGATGTGGTGGATGTGCACAATGTCATGATGCCAATTATGCTCGCATTACACCAACTGGATTCTGCCTTGCCTAACATAGGTAAGGTGTGGATGGCTTGGTGGAGTGTTCAAGAAAGCCTTGCAAATCCAGAGGAGCCAATTGTGGAGCCTTGGAAGACACCAGTCACTCAAAAGAGGAGAGAAATTCTGAGAAAGTATGTGCATGGTCGATGGGTTGGAGCACATAGTCCACTACACAGCGTAGCTTTCTTATTGGATCCAGAGTATTGGGCAATGGAAATAGACAAACTTGATGAGGAGGTGTTGAAAGACTTTTATGATGTGATAGGCAGGTTATATGCTGATCCTGATGAGCATGCATCAGCTGTTACTGATCTTACACAGTTTAACCTCAAAGAGGGTAAGTTTGGTAAAGAATTTGTGCAGAAACTTGCCACGGAGCAACCAGTGTGGAAGTGGTGGATGATGAATGGTGGTAGTGCACCCACCCTTAAACGCCTAGCTGTTAGAATCCTAGCCCAATGTGCATCCAGTTCAAGTTCTGAGAGAAACTGGAGTACATATAAATATATACATTCCACTATCAGAAACCGCCTTCGAAATTCAAGAGCTGGAAAATTGGTGTATATGTACTATAACCATCGGCTATTGGCAAGAGTGCAAGATGAGAACTACAAAGAGGAGATGCCGCGTTGGACTTATGATGTAACCAATGATGAGGTGGAGGAAGACAGTGAGCTGCAAGGGGAATCTCATGAAGTAGAAACTACATGTACTTTAGAAGAGATTGAAGAGAATTTGGAAATTGAACCAACTTTGACCCGTCGCAGCAAGCGACGGTTGTTTAATTAATAGATTATCGAATCCATTGAGTGACTTCTGTTTAAGTTCAGAAACTGTTTATCTTATAAGCTTTTTTTATATTTAGTTTAAGGTTTAGACATTTCCTTAATAATAAACGAAGCCCTTAAAAACCTTTACAAGGCCACAAATCACTATTAAAACTTCATAATATACAAAGCCCTAAAAAATCTTTGCATTATCACATATCATAATTGAAGCTGAAGTGAAGACAATTCACAATTCACTAATAAATTCTCGCAAGACAACGAGTAAATGTTTTCAAATGTTACAAAAACTATCCAAGTGATAGTGAAATATTTGTGAGAATATCTTCATTCTCCTGTTCACGCTGACCTTTAAGCTTATTATAGTCTTTAGACATTTTGAAGATTGCATATAGCTTTTTGTATATCTCATACTCACATATAGCACAATGAAATCTATTCATCATGCTTTGCATCAAGCATGATATATGGTACATATGTCCTCATGGCAAGCTGAAGTGACCACACCACTCATGAAAGAATGATCTACATATGGGGCAAGGACCACCGTGCTCACCAAAAGCTGGAGGGGCCTCAATAGATGTTGGGTGCTCAATCAATGTGGCAGCATTTTGTTTTTTTATAGTCGCCTCTAACTATTTTACGTGGCGAGATAGCACCTTCACCTCCCTTTGCAAGTCTCTATTTAGGGTTGCTTCTGCATGAGAGCCTTGTGTAGCTTGTGATGCTTGCCTGAGTTGAGTTTGAAGCTCCTCCTTAACTTGGTGCACTTCCATTGATGCACCTTCTAGTGCCAATGACATCTCTTGCCGTGTGACGGTGATTGCACTGCTACGAATGTCCTCAACCGTCATATGAGGTATCCTTGAGCTGAAGTCCACTACTTCACCCAAGTCATAATGCATGTATAACATCTTGGAAAACCACAATGGACAATCCATATGATGCATAGGATGACCCATAACATCGAGATATATGTTCTCTCCATTGTCTCGTATATCTACATTAATGCATTGTGATAGCTTGAGTCAGTCTTTCTTGATGTTGTCATCTGCAACGCCTGGCCATATGGATTTGACCATTTCTCGGTCAATCCTAGAGTTCACCTCTTTCCATTGTGTACCCACTAGGTTGGCCCATTGGGAGCAACGAGCTACAATTCGAGCGGTGTCATTCACTCCACCGCCTTGACACATGGATCTGAGACGCTCAAAAGCGTGCTTAGCCCTTTGATTATCATTATCCATATCCTGATTAAACACTATACTTCAGTTACGGCATACAAACTTAATGATAATCAATTTCTATAAGAGTAACCACCATTTTACGACAATCAATTGATATAAGAGTAACCACCATTTTACGACAATCAATTGATATAAGAATAACCACCATCTTACGACAATCAATTGATATAAGAGTAACCACCATTTTTTAAATCAATGAATGACAATCAGTGATTCCACGTGGCTTATTGCTTGAAACTTAAGAGAAAAAACAAAACTCATAGAAAATTTGTTGTCTATTGAGATATAACAAAGTGTTTTTATTACTCATACATCATCCATGGCGCATAAAACCCAAATTTTAAAAGTGCTTTTATAAGTCAAAAGTCTCAGAAAACCCTGCTTCATAAAGTACATCATATATCCATCAAAAAAAGGCTACACTCATTTCAGAGGGAGGGCGTAAGCATCGTTCTAGTTGGGCTTAAAATCTTTCTAATTCTTCGTCCAAAAGTTCCAAGGTCTTTCTCTCTGTGGATTTCTTCCTCACTCAACCTTCCACAACAATTCTAGATATGGCTTGTACCTCCACTGAAACCTTATGTTTGAACCAATTTGTGTTGTAGTAGTCAGAGAACTCTCCACACAACTTACAAAATTGCCATATCACCCATCCTATGGCGTACACATCTGTGGCCTTGGTCCATGGGCATGGGTGATTGCCATCTAGTAACTCAGGAGCTCACCAAGGATGAAGCTTTTGCCAGTTTTCATTGGTATTGTTGGTCTTTTGTGTCTCTAAGCCAACACGCAGAGACAATCCCCAATCAATTATTCCAATAGGGGGAGTGAGATCCTTGGTAAAGTCCAACATGATGTTCCATGGATGGAGATCATTGTGGATCACTCCCTCGTCATGTGCGAATCGCAATGCCTTCACCAATGCATGGATCAACGAGGGAGCATGATTGCACAGGCTCTTGATACGTGTTTTCTAGTCTTCAGAGGGCTGCTCCCATTTAAAGTGTGCAGGGATCTTTCCTTTCCCCTCTTGATGCGCTACAAGCGTCGTGAAAGAGCCATGTGGATGGGGCACTGTCTCCATAAGATCACCTAAAGTTCCCCCATTGAAGTAGGGGAATATCAAAAACCATGGAAACGTTACAGAGTGGGAAATACTCCTCACAATCCCTCTATGGTTGAGATCTACCCCACTTTCTAATGCAAAACTTTTCCACTGATGCTTGGCCTGTCCTTTGAACTCCTTGGCACAATAAGTATTCGTTGCAGGAAGGAAACTGATCCCTTTGATTTGAACTTGCCACCCTGTGCCATAAGCCCTTGACCCAAGTTTCTTGATCTTCTTAATGGACTTATTTGGAATGCCCAGAGTCATACTACATTCAGAATTGTATATACTTCTCTCCAAGTGACTGACAGAAGCAACAGAACCCGATGTTCCCTCAATGGCAGCCTCCTCAATAAACGGTTCTCCAACTTGGCTGCTCCCCACAACTCCAGTGACAGCCATTCGCATTTTCTTGCTTAGTCCAAACTGTGTGTCTATGTGGGATGCTCGCCTTGACCTCTCCTTTTCAGCTCTCCATCTAGTGTTCCAATGCTCTAGCTTACCCTTGTCTACTTCTTGAGGGCATTCCTCTTTCAAATCAGAGGCCACCTTGGGAAAATTGCCCACCCAACTGCTCAGTAATGAGTTTATTGATTCAGTTGTTTTGTCTGGATATAACAACAACATTTTGCGGAAAATCTCACTGTATAATGATTGCAATCTAGACTCATCTACAACAATCTGCGCTATATCGTCGAGATCTAGTGCACTGACGATCGTAATCAACAATTGTCTAATTTTATTTTTGAACTCTATCATTGAAGTAGCAGAAGGATCCATTTTGCTTGCAATGGTATTATTGCAAACAACACATTGTGAAATATAACTATGTGCCACTGCATTTGGATCTTTTCTACGTGAAAGAAAAAGTGCAATATAGACCATAGATCTCGTACGCTTTTGCAGTGACACACCTAATCGCAATTTCAACCATGTGCCAATGCCTCACCATATGACAACTTACAAACAGATGCTCTTGTCATTCTAGCAGCAACACACCTAGTCGCAATTGCAACCATGTGCCGAAGCATGAATGACTGGGAGAAACATAAAACATAGTCACCCTACGCTTTTGCAATGGCACACCTAGCCGCAATTGTAACCATGTGCCAGTGCATCCACACGTGGTGACTTCTTTCAAACAGATGCTCCTGTCATTCTAGCAGCAACACACCTAGTCGCAATTGCAACCATGTGCCGAAGCATGAATGAATGGGAGCAACATAAAACATAGTCATCCTACGCTTTTGCAATGACACACCTAGCTGCAATTGCAACCATGTGCCAGTGCATCCACGCACGGTGACTCCTTTCAAACAGATGCTCCTGTCATTCTAGCAGCAACACACCTAGTCGCAATTGCAACCATGTGCCGAAGCATGAATGACTAGGAGCAACATAAAACATAGTCATCCTACGCTTTTGCAATGACACACCTAGTCGCAATTGCAACCATGTGCCAGTGCATCCACGCACGATGTCTTCTTTCAAGATTCAAGCATATGAAGCATTATGAAATTATTTGAGCACACATTCATGCATTAGATGCTACGTCAATCTAGCATCAACACACCTAGTCGCAATTGTAACCATGTGCAGAAGCATGAATGACGGGAAGCGACAAAAAACATAGTCATCTTGCGTTTTTGCAATGACACATCTAGCCACAATTGCAACCATGTGCCAGTGTATCCACACACGGTGACTTCTTTCAAACAGATGCTCCTGTCATTCTAGCATCAACACACCTAGTCTCAATTGCAACCATGTGCCGAAGCATGAATGATTGGGAGCAACATAAAACATAATCACCCTACGCTTTTGCAATGACACACCTAGCCGCAATTGCAACCATGTGCCAGTGCATTCACGCACGGTTACTTCTTTCAAACAAATGCTCCTGTCATTCTAGCAGCAACACACCTAGTCGCAATTGCAACCATGTGTCGAAGCATGAATGACTGGGACCAATATAAAACATAATCATTGTACGCTTTTGCAATGACACACCTAGCCGCAACTGCAACCATGTGCCGGTGCATCCACGTACGATGATTTGATAAAAGAAATTTTAAACATTTACGTTTTAATGCAAAAAACTCAAAAAAACATCAATAAAATAAGGAAGGGTTTAAAAAATTACTGCCACACTGCTTTGAGAATGTGGAAAGCTGCCAGAAAGTTTGGTGAAGACTTTTCAATGTACCTCTTTTGTGAAAAGACAAGCACCGGCGTCATAACTCTATTTCAATGGGTTTTCCTGCATCAAGGAGATAACTCTATTTCCTGCTCAAATAATTATTTTGAAATTATGAATAGCTTTACCCGGCGTGACCGTCGGGAAGATTCACTAGCCCGGCGGGCTACGAGCCGGTCTCCGGGTCTCCCTGGAGGTCAAAAAAGATGAATGTCAATTAACAAAATATTTGTTATTTTGCATTTTTGTTGTTATTAACCTGAAATTATAGTGTGATCACTCCATTTTGAAATCCCTGCTCTTTCCGGTAGGAGATAACTCTATTTCAATGGGTTTTCCTGCATCAAGGATATATGTAAATTGCTAAGACCAAGACTATAGAGTCTAGTATTCATAGGATTATGTAACCCTAACACGAATCGAGCTACCTTGACCTCTTGAGTCATCCCTGCTAGATCATACTTGACAAGGGTTAAGAAATGTTGATAGTATGATTCCAAATCTCTGGTTCCTTGAGTAAAGTCAAGAAACTCATTCATACGGTTTGAATGATAAACTTTATTCTGATAGTTCTTCTTGAGCTGGGTTTTAAGGTAATCCCAAGTTGCAGCATTAGGATCAACATTGTTTTCTCTGTGCAATGGTCTCTCCACCAATCTTTGGCTGTTTTCTCTAGTTTGAACTTAGTGATAATAGCTTTGTTTACTGCAGATGAATGAGACAAATCAAAGTAGTCATCTATGCACTCAATCCAATCTACAAGAACCTTGTCTATATATTTGTCTTCCTCTCTAAAGTTTCCAGGTTGAGACTTGCGAAGCATAGCATCGATGTCTCTATCAATGATGATGTGTTGAGGAACAATAGGCCCATTTATGCTAGGAGTAGTGGTATTTCCTCTAGGAGACATGGTAACTTACTACACCATATCATTAACCTTTAGTCTTCCACTCCTGTTTGAAGATGCTCTTCCACCATAAGGCGGGAGAGTATATCCCCATATCCATCGAGGTAAGATGTCAGTCATCTACACCCACACCCCATCACTCAAGTTAGTTAGAATAATAAAACCAAGATTCAAACTCAAATATATGTCCTCAAAACATTATGAGTCATATAAAAATCAAATTTTTATAACCGTAGAAAACCAAAAGATACATAGTGTCTTTAGGGAGATACATAAATACGAAAGGGTCCTATGAACCAATTCTTGTTTCCTACAATCGAGGCTCTACCCCTATATTTGTTCACATCTTGAGTTCCAAAGTTTAGAATTGAAACTTGTGCATTGAAAGTCACCTCTTCCTTTTTGTACCATTCCTCTCCTCGTGATACATCCGTGGGTGGTAATACATTAAAGCACTTTAGATAAGCATGTCATTCATTTACATCATCTCTGTAGAAATATCCTCGAGTTCATTGTCATTGGTTGTGCTTGGGCAAAGCCATTAATGCACGTGGGATTCTCGTAGTCATCAAAGGTAATGGTGACATTGTGAGGATTATATTTGAGAATAGGCCCAAAGACTCTATTGAACCAATCCCGGTACATAATAGAATTGATTGCCGCCATTTGACTTCTCCCATACTCTGATTATAATCTTTTCACAAAAGCCATATCTTTGGTTTAGTATGAGGACCTTCTTACGAAGTATGAGCTATCGACTCGGTATGTCCAAAAGAGAACATAGGTTAAGGTAAAGAACATATCCCTGTACTTTAACGTCACCTTCTTGGATATTTTCCTTGACCCAAAGTTGTGGATTGGTCATAAACCTATCAGGCACTTGTGTTTGATGTTTAGGTTGGGCTTCAACATATAACTCCCACACTACGTAAGTGTTCAAAACAAGGTAGTCTCTAGTCCCCTTTGAGGCTCTAACCACTTCAATTTCCCAATGGAAATTGAATCCAACCACATAATTGAAAAAGACCCTTTGTGCAAAATCACTTGGGAGTTCATCTAGACAATTAAGCAGATCCATCTAAAAACAAGACAAGGAGAGAGAAAACTTTTTTTCCAGGAAAAAGATCCTTCTATTAGCTAATGAAACTGCCCATAGGGCTACAACCACCTCTTCGAGAGAGGGCTACAACAACCATGATGGGGAGACTCTCCCAATGAAAAAACAGCATATGTACAATGAGGTTAAATCAAGAAATGGGAGGGGGGGAAGCCACACATATGGACGGTAGTGCCATCTAAGTACACCCTGGACCATGGTGAAAAAATGCCCAGGACGGCACAATGGAAGGAAGGCCTCTTTGCGCTCCCTCATGCGGTCGGAGCTACCCTAAAGTCTCTCGAGCTGTCCTCTGAGAGTGTGGATCAGCTCTAACCAAAGATCGCAAAGAGTCTTTGCTGGTGGTACAGGGTGAGCCTCAAAGATATAGAAGCAATGGGCCTGCCAGATAAACCAGAGTGTCAAGCCACTTATGAGCTCCCAACACTCCTCTCTCTCACTGCACCACTCTTATGGAGCAAGCTCTGTGGCAAGCTGGAGTGTAGGTCGCCCCCCTGCATCACTATCATCTTGTGCTGGTGAAAGATATCTCAAACTGAAGTGTCGGGCTTGAGAGTTTGGACCAAGCAGTTGCCCCCCAAGTGTATTTCCAAGCCGTGGAGATCAGCCAAAGAACACGGAGCCACACCTGCTGTGCTAATAGACACTCCCAAAGATAGTGATGCTGACTCTCCACAGGATGGTCACAAGCTGCGCATGCAGCCGAGAGACCACTATGCACAAGCCAGCTCCCAACTGCTATAGCTCTGTGTGCGATCAGCCACTAAAACGAAGTGACTCACCTCGGTTGTCTGGAGTCCCACAACCTCTCCCAAAAAGCTGCCAAGAATGCAGCTATGAGACCCTCCTCCTGCCAATGCGGTGTTGCAGTAGGGCGGGCCTCTCTCTGTGCTGCCAGTATGTGACATCCCAGTTGAACAGTGTACTGAAAGAAAGGGACACCTGGGTGGTCTGCATAAGAGAAAGAGTCCCTCCAAAGTCACTCTCTAGGATCCCACTGTACTCGTGCTGGTGGATAACACTCCCAAGACCACAATCTCCGATGTCAGTCTCAAGAGCATCTAGGTCAGGATCTATGACCACTCGTATCCTCTAAAATCAACACTCTGCCACCTGCGGGGCCTCTATTGCAACTCGTTGTAAGCGTCCCTCACCCTGTAACTCCAAAAACAGGGAGGGAACAGTCTCTGAGCAAGACCGAACTGAGATGAGAACCTCTAGTTGCATGAAGGCTCCCATCCATCTGGGTGCTACTGACTCGAGAGGTGTGAGCCACTTAGCTGGTACTACCTTTGAGATGTCTTGGCACATGCTCTGCGCCCCTCTCATGCCCTGTAATTGAAATCCCTGTAGCTCCTCTGACAAGCCTGAAAACTAAAACCAGTCACCTAAAGAGCGTGCTGGACCCGCTGCCATGGGACCCCGCGAAACATGAGGCCAACTACCAACCAAGTGGCCTCTCTGAGTGCTAACCATGGGGTTCCAAACAAGGGGCTATCGCAGGCACTCCTCCGTGCAAGTAGGCTGATGCTGCTCCAGGCCTCGCAGCAAGTGCTCCCAAGATCGAAGCAAACCCACAGCAAAGCGGTCCTCTAGTCTCCTTCTCAAACCAACTCTGCGCATCTCTGTGAAGATCCATATGGTCGAAGGTTTCCAGGGGCCTCCTCCCTGAGGCACCCTAGCACAAAGCCACAGTAGCAAGAACTCCTTCCAAGGCTTCTCACCTAGAACAAGTCCTCGGATGATGAACTTCCCAAGAAGGGCTCTGCTCTGCTGTGTTGGGTCTATGATCCCAAGCCCTCCCTGTGAACAAGGAAGAGTGATGACCTTCCAAGCCACTTAAGCCCGGGTTGTCTGAGTGTCACGCCCTGACCAAAGGAAGTTCCTGATCAACCTCTCTACCTGGCTGATATAAGAACTAAAGAAGATCAAGCAAGAAGTGATGTACCACATAGTAGCCAACAACACTTGGTTGGCCACTACAACTCTGCCAGCCAAAGAAAGTCGTGTGGAACTCCAATGTAACAACTTCCTCCTGATAGACAGGAGGGGAGAAATCTGCTACTCTGGAGACAAGTCCAAACCAACCTGACAGCCCAAGTACCAAACTACAATCCTAGAGAGAGAAAACTTAGTACACATGTGAACAAAACTAAATCTATGCTTCTTTTACTCATTAAACTTCTTAGCAACTTCGGCAATCCTTAGCATTTGGGAGCGCGTCGTCAAGTAGCAGAACATGTCTTCTAGGCCTAACCATATTCTGAGCCTGAGGTTGGAAAACCAATCTCTTGGACTGTTGTCAATGTTAATAAAGAATTGACGAATGGGTTCTTAGTGATGGGTAAGGTAACTATGGTCAACTCTCTTTCAAAAATTTGTGCTACCTGGCATGCCAAAGACTTTGGTCCTGATTTCTAAGTAAAGAGTTTCCTTTCATCCCTTGATAACAGTGTCACCATATTGTGGAACACTATGGCCAAAACCTCATTCCCTAGGCTAAAGCATTCATACATCACTCTGGGAGCCATTTGTTACTACAAAACAAACATGCAAAGAAATTATAATGCCGTTGTTAAGCACTCCAACCACTTTTCCAGAACTCAAATCAAACACTTCCATTCAATAAGACAAGTCAAACAAGTACCACCAACAACCAATGTCAATACAATATCCTTTCCCAAACACCATGCATGAATGTGTGCATGATGCATAGTTAGCCCGTCCCCATAACCTTAAGTATAGGATTTGACACAAGGTGAGAGATACCCCTCCCCGGGGATCTATGCACAAAATATACAATTTACACCTTTATACAATCTTCAATATACATCAGAGTTGCAGAACCGTTTGCATAGAGGAGGAGCTCTCAGTGCCCGACCAAGCATGGAGTTTGGGCCATGAGCCAGACTGCATCTAGAGGCACCTAGCGGCTAGTGCTACCTCTGAATAGGTGTTATGAATGAAAGCATACTCAAGAAAATATAACATTGTGGAGGGTGAATATATGTGTACACCGCATTATGGGAAGAGAGAAAGAGAGACTATAGTGGAGGGTGAAACAGAGTGCACAGAGACATGAGAGAATGACAACAGAGAATCTTTTAATGCGCATTTATATGAAATAGGCAAACATGTATTAATGCAATGACAAATTTTGGGTATACCATAACATCAAAAAGTTTATGACATAATAATTAGCAGATCACCGGACCCTGTGTAGCGATCAATCGGTCCACCCATCCACTTTCTCTCTACTACGGACAGAGAGAATTGAGCCAGAACACCTCCAACCTACCTGAGCCATACATAAGTTGAAGCCGCGTTGGCTCCCTCCATGAACCCAAGCTATGAAAGGATCCCAAGTACCAAAAGGTGATAGGGTATCAACACCAACCATACCAGTTTAGGTGCCATGCCTCTTCGTTGCCCAGTAGTGGGTGTTTATGCAAAGCCAAGGCAAAATCCCCGACGTGTTAGCCGTGTAGGTCATTCAACCCCCAACGCACTAACCGTGTAGATGAGCCTAACAAAAATAAGAAGACCTAGGCAACACCCTCGATCCAACAAAGCCCAAGGTCAATGACCCTTTAGTCTAAGGCTAAGCGATATAGGTGATCCTAGTCTTGTAGCGATGCTGCCATGAGAAACATAACACATGATTCCAATCGCAATAGAACTTTCCATATGCACAAACAATCTTTTCCAAGCAGTTAGACTGTACATGGTCGCTACCCTTACACGTCTATCATAAACCATCCAGATCACTTCATGATCTAATCCCAAAACCATAAACCATAATCCAATCACATCACATGGGTGAGCACTCAGCCCAACTCAAGTGAGGCACAACCAGTCCTACATAACTACTTTAGAACATAATATGGCTTCAAAACTTTTGGCAGCATAACCATATCCAGAAAAAAAAAACCAAGAGCCGTATCAGCTTCCACCATAAAATCACAACCTTAATCCATGAGGGAATCTCATCTCTTAACCATAAATCATATCCATATCGAACGAACTCCCACACTTGGAGTTTGACATATCCACTGTAGTCAATCGTAGTCCACACACATGACTCTTAAGACATGATTTTTCCACGCATAAAATAATTCCAAACAACAACTAAACATGATGTAAAAATCCAATTTTGACAATATCCAACCATGCAAAGTTGATGCATCACATCTGCACTTCACCTTGCTAGGACATAGGGCTAGTTTTGACCTAGAAAGGTGGAAAGCAATCATTACCATGCACATGAGGCATCCACATCAATCCTCAAGTTTCCATACATCATATAATAACATTCCATCACCATAAACATGATGCAAAACAGCTCCGACCTTTAGGTCAACCCTAAACCATAACTTCACACGTATGCAAAAAACAACTTTTTGCCATTTTCAGGAGCATGCATGTAAATGAAAGTATTTGACCTCAAACATGCATCAAGCTCAGATCCATAATATAGAATAGCACTCTGTCACATCACTTTCTCCATATGATACTCACACAACAAACGGTAACCCAAAAGGAAAGTCACTTGAATCATATTTGCCTATGCCGTTCGGGTTGACTAACCATAAACCCTTACATAAGTTTATGGGCATCTAATAACTGAAATCAACTCACCAAAACAACCCATAAATCATACATAAGCATCTTGGTTAACTCACGACGTCATATGGTACTCCCCCTAGGTAGCACCCCTGCACGCATAGGTAAAACCGGTTATGGAATGAATAATAACTCGCATGCCGAGGTGATAATGGACATCTAAATACATTTATCATCAAGTTTCATCAAGATTTGCAATTGGTTAAGTGGATTTTCCCATCCGGTGAATCTATATAGTGGTTCTCCAAGGAGCCTGGGGTCAAAAAATTTGATTGTATAGTGGGTAGCAAGCTGTTTTTCGACCATATCTCTTAGCTCATGCATGATTTTCACATAACACCAAAGAGAAAAAATTTTCTAAATGATGTGTTTTATGTTTGGTACAAAGGATTTGGATTAATTCATAATGGTTTGTGAGTTATAGCCAAAATAGTGTTCCTACCGCTTCTATGACTTGAAACAAAAAGCGCTTTTTATGCACGCACGTGATCATAAACACATCATGTACATAAATCAGCGTGTTAAACATGATGAAATAATCATGGGGAAACTTCATCCATACATGCACTCGTATACAAAAAAACAATCACCGAGAGGGTGACTACTCAGAAAAACGACATAGAGAGAGAGATGATGATGGCTATGGAGTTTAGAGCTTCCCACTGTGATTTAGAATCAATTAGAGGTTGTCGAAAGGCTTCTTGCTTTGCCACAAGAGAGTGGTGATGAGAGCTACGTAGAGTTTTTCACCATGAGAGCTTCCAGGGACCGCGTACACCGTGAAACGAGAGAGGAGATAGTAAGCAAGTAGAGAGAGAATATCCTTCTTCTTCTTCTTCTTCTTCTTTTCGAATGTTTGGCGGAAGAAGCAACAGGCGGCCGTGGCTAGAAGGACCATAATTTCCTGAGAAACCATTGTAAAATTATTTTGTAAAGAAGCATCTCTAAGCCGGGAAATTGTCAAGGATGTATGATTATTCTTTTGGGAGCAATTGTATATTAGAGAGCCAGTTTTAAGAGCAGGAGCTTATGGCCGGACAAGCCATTTTTTGCAAAGACCTAATCTATAAAGGTCAATTTCTGTAAGTTTTGGACAATCTTTTGGGAGAAGAAACGGAGAAAACAGTGTACGAAGGAGAGCTCTTTCTTGTTCAAACTTGTAATCTTCGCCATTGTGGCTACGGTAATCCAAATTCAGTTTTGATTATTGCATTGTGTTCCTCTCCTCTTACTCTTTCTTTCAGGTATAATCATTCAAGATTCGGTGAAGGTTTTCGACTACGTGTTTGAGGCTTTAAATCGTTGTTTTGAGTGTTTATATGCGTATTATATGTCGTTTCGATCCTAGGAGGTGCTTTAGGGACCTTAAAACGACCCATTAGGATCAATTGTTTGCTGTTTTTGTTGACTTTGGAACGAACGATCGCGATCGTGGTACATCTCCAGAATACTGTGATAGTGATAGGATATGACCCTAATAGTCCCCTGAAGCTTCCCTTTAAATTTGATGCGATTTCGAATAGATTTGCATGGTAAACGGGCATGACGACTATAGAGCTGAATAGAAGGACGTATTCAGATTAGTTGACAGTGATGCTTTTGATTCACTTGTAGAATTAGTAGATGCATCTCATCGAGTTCACTTCATTAGGCGTGACAACCTAGTGAGTTTCCATGCCTCATCCGAGTCGCTTTCCTTGTATTGATAAATATGTTGATGCTTGAAAGCTATGCTATGGACGTCCGTCGCGGCAACCCGCAAACATTGGCACCGCTGCCAGGGAATGCACCTTAGGTGATGAGTGACCGAGTGCACAGTTAGACTCCTTAAAAAAGATCAATCCACAAATCCATTTTATACCTCAGTTAGGCTGCTAGACAAGAGTTTAGGGCCTAGGGGAATCTAGAGCCAGTGGACCGGCCAGATCCTCTCTTAGGAGATTTTAGGGAGCTGTGAGTGAACGTGTTTAAGCATTTTTGCTCTTCAATTTCTCTAATTCGATTGAGTACTGAAATCTCACCCGAAATCCGTTGTGTCTGTTTTGTTTGATGCGATTTCTTATGTTTTTCCAGTTCTGTACTTAGGAGTAGGATAAGCAAATCACATTCCAATCAGATTTGGGGCAAAAGTTAGAGTCGAAAAACCAGAAAACCATAAGACTCTGAAACTCTGAAAATCTGACCAAACAGGGCTATTATTGATTCAAATCACAGAGTGGTAGCACAAAACACTAGGAAACACTTCTCAGAGGGTGCAAACAAAATTTCATCAGATTTGGCTCTAGTACTACGATCGCAATTGGTGTACTTCAGTGCCAGAATTGGACAAGATTTGACATGTGCCTTCCTGATAAGATTCTAAACAAGTTTGTCTAAAGCAACCACACCCAAAAACATCAAAAATCAAGGGAATCAGGCCACTTGGGTAAAACTAGCCTGACAGACCCAGAAACTGCAAAATCTTGACTTTTGGTGATCCAAATGCAAAAAGACTTGGGGAATAGCCTTAAAACATCAGTGTCTACAAGCATGCCAAATTTGGGCTTAGAAGTACGATCGCGATCGGTGTACCGAAGTGCCAGATTATGACCAGGTTTCATCTGTGGAATCCCCAGGTGTCTACAAACATAAAAGTCTAAAGGACCTAGAACCAGAAACCTCAAGAGGTCTATCAAACCACCTGAATACAGATCCAAGTCAAAAATTGCTGAACGGGATTAGAAATTGACTTTCAGTTGACCCAAACACATCCAAACCGGGAAGGAACCATACAGAGGAATAACCTGTACACAGAGCAACCCCTGGTCTCCTTCAAATCTCAAATCAAACATCAAAATCCAGTCAAACTGATAAATATGGGAGAAACAGGTACTTCCAACCAAGAAATGATAAAAACTTGACTTTTTGAGTCCAAATACAAAAGTGTCTGGCAGGTAGTCTTAAAATAGCCTAGTGAACAAGCTGGTGAAGTCTCATCTGATTTGGACCCAGAAGTACGATCGCGATCGGTGTATCTATAGCCCAGATCTAGCTCATTTTTGACATGATCATAAACCTAGGTTACACAAGATACCAGGAGTTTTCAAAACTCAAATTGGACATATTGTCAATAATCTGCAAGTAAAATTGTGTTAAGAACATTTTGAAGTGTTGAATCTGCTAACAGTTGGAATGATACAGTGATCTCATAGCCATCCAGTGTATTCATTTGCAGAGACCGGTCGAGTAACAGCCCATGCAGTCACCAAAATTGAAAGATTTTTCCATCTCTAGGTAAGAGGTTTGGATTCGGTCAGTAAATCCCACTTTCTTCATGTTTTTGAGATCGGGAAAACAAATCAACACCAGACACCTAGATTTAGCAAATCAAACGAGTGTCGCGTCAACGGAGGAGAGTGTAAACCAAGGTATAGTACGCCAATTGGAACCGATCCTTGAAGAAGTCATTTCCGATACTTCTTCAAAGAGATCTTCAGAGAGCTTTGCAGAACACTTGGGGCAAATAAAACCAAATGGAAGAGAAAACATGGCCGCAGGACCATCAGACCCGTCGGCCACGCTAAGGCTATTGTTCATCAAGTATCAATATGACAACAAGAAAGGTGCCAAGATATACAAAGACGGTATGGACCGCTACTGCGTGAAAATAGAAGATAGACCAAGCGAGTTCATGGACTTGGTGCCTGTAAGCTATAGCGGAGACAGGTACCTAGATGACGAGGGTATCATGTATTTGGTAGTCCTAAATCCTAACATTGTAGACAAGTGGGGATTGATGGGCACGAAAGCCAAAATAGACGAGGAACATGAGGAAAGGGCTCCAACAATGAGCTTACCGAATGTGAAATTAAGGTGAGAAAACGAAACGATGCGAATCAACACAGATAACGTTTACCTGGGGCTATACAAGTATAATAATGGAGAGCAAGATCTCTATTATAGATGTGAGGAACCCTACGTTGGGGAGATGACTGAGCGGAAGAAACTTTATGTCTTCACCTACACTGAGGGAGCGGAAATGAAAATTGCCGCATATGACAAGTATGGAAGACGATATGCAGCAATCGACAAAAAAGAATTGGAGGGTTATATGTACTTTGGGGGACCACTTCACCATTATTATGTCACTCCAAGCCCTCTTAGAACAACACCTACAACTGTTGTGCCAGAACCGTTAACCACAGGTGGAGGGAGGACTCATGTAGCTGATTCTTTCAGTCGACCTCATTATTCGATGCCAAGCCCCATGGGAACGTTACATTCCAGAGAATCTATGGCTACGAATCGACGTAGTATGGTTCCTATCTCTACACATACGGCTGTAGGTCCGACATTCGCTTCCATCCCATCACATTTTCCAACTAGTAGTAGATTTGGGGCGGGTGAGCCAACGAGAGCAACCTAGGACCTCCCTGATGTACGAGAACGATTAAGTCGGGACATGTGAGTAATGAGAGTGACCGCAGACCATAGGCGGATCAGACCTTCCCAAGTACTGAAGTGCATGCCAAAGAAGTATAGCAGATCGGGGGATCCGTATGCCCATGTATCGCTTTTCAAGCAAGTCTTAAGAGCGGAATAGATCACTGATTTCTATATTCAATACGAGGGATTCAGGCTGACCTAGGAAGGGACGGCCTTAACATGGTTTCAACCTTTAAACCCTGAAATTTGTCCAAATATTGAACATGTATTGCGCGAGTTCGCAGAAGAATTCTCAAAACGGGGTATAAAGCATAATACTGTATCGCAGATATATGCTTTTAAACAAAGGGAGAATGAAAAAGTGAAGGAAGCGACCATGAGATTCAAGCAATACATTGAGAGATGTCCGAGAAGAGAATTACCGCAGGACGAGAGATTGTCTGTGCTCTTCATTGAAGGACTTAGGAATGAAACCTTGAAAAAGGACCTTCACTTGAAGGCCTGTAGCACATTTCAGCAGGTTACGAGGGAAGCATTGTATCTTGTCAACAACTGCAAAGCATATGGGGAAGTGTCCGAGGACACTGATTCAATAGCCAGTGGCTCTTCATCGATTAAGAGTGAACCCTCTACCAAAAAAGACGCTCAGGCGTCCTTGATGCCGACAGCTGATCAATTGATAGAGGAGGTAACAAAGAGAATGCAACAACATGTGAGATCAAATCCGGTGATGAGACAGTCTCAGACGAGGAAGTGTGACGCATGCGAGGGGGATCATCCGACGCCATGGTGCACACAACAGCCTAAAGTTCCAGTTGCGAGTGGTCGAGTACTAAAATGGTGTGCCATAGAGCAGAAATGGACGAATCATAGCACTGAAGAGTGTTTTTATAACAAAAATTTTGTGAGGAAAAGACCGTATGGACCTCCAGCAGGACCATCCCAACCACCTCCTCCAAGGTACCAAGTTGGACCAAATATGAATTTGGTAGCGGGAGCAGACTGACCTCAACCTGTGTTGGGTCAACAACCTCCGTTACCACAGGAAAATAGGGCCATGATTAGATACGCTCAACCTTGTGAAGCATCACCAGGAACGAATAGTACACTTCAAGTGTCTTATTACGAGGAACCAAATGAGCCTTACGCAACTGAACCCGAATCACGAATATACGCAGACGAAACATATCAACTGTGGGAAAATAGTGAGGGTATGGCACCACCAATGTATATAGCACAACCTTCGAGAGATCAATATTTGGTAGATGAGAGAACGTTAATGTTCATTGCGAACCAGAATTACAAACCAAGAGGATATCCCAATAGAGCAGGACAACCTATGGGACCACCTCCTCCAAATCAACCAACAATTGGACAGTGCTATAGCTGTGGAAGTACGGATCATTGGGAGCGTAACTGTCCTTTCAAGGACGAAAGAGTGAAAATTTTTGGGTTTTGCGACAGATGTGGCGTGAATCACATATTACCAGATTGTCCGAAGAATCCGGACAACAAGGGAAAAGCGACTATGAATATTGTGGGGGTGATACCAAGCACTAGTAGCGGATCAGAAACCGATCCCATGATCCGAATCAACGCGATAACCAGAGCCCAAACTAAGGACTTAGGAAAAAACGAAACTTTGGAGGAAAAGGTCGAGTTTCCCATACCAACAGAAAATGAGAGTTTATCCGTTAGAACTCAGCGAAAATCTTAGAAGGCAAAACGAGACAGGATAAAAGCAAGAAGGTTAAAAACACAAATTGCCATGCAAAACGAGTTGCATGAAACGAAGGAACAACTCAAACAAGAGAGAGAGAGAGAGAGAGTAAGACAACGGAGGTCATCAACAAGCCGAGGAAAGCGTCCTCGGGCGGATCAGTCTTGGTTGACAAAGTGCTAGAGCCGTTAGATGCTCTATTACAAGCATACGAAGCAAGGCTAAAAACAAACCAAACCTTAGAGCAAAGATGGTTGACTTATCCTCAACCAGAAGTGAAAACAAAGCGTTTGAAAATGTGTAAACACCTCATTGAGACTGCCCAGGCGTTGATGGAACCTGAAATAGCTAGAACCACAGAACCAAAAGTATTGATTCACAAAGAGCGAGAAAAACTAAAAATCGATGGACCAAAACGATTAAATGAACCCAAGACAGAAACAGTATTGCCACTGGATCATCGAGTTGTACCAAACACAACTGATGACGCTAAATCAATGACGATGATGCCAATTCCAGAGGTGGAAGAACAATGGCCACAACACTTATGGAAAACCATTAGAAACGGAAAGAATGGAAGCGCGACGTTACAATTTGCTCCAATTCCTGAAATTAACATGGATAACGGATTTTTTCCAGCCGATATACAATCGTTGTATGGGGATGCGGGAACAAAAATTTCGGTAGAAAGCAAAGCCCAATCCTTGAAAACCCTGCCTTCATTTATAGGTGAACATGAGGCACGATCGGAGATAAGGTTAGTTCCATCCCAGATAAGAACTATCCCACGTATGGTCGACTCCAAGAGTCTTCAAGAGATGTTGTCGACACCTATAGCATGCACCATCACGCTGTCTAAACTCTTGAGAGTCAAACCACATTTGTGGGAAGACATGGCAAAACACATGAAGCACAAGGGAGTAAAGATTCCTCTTCCGACAAACCCTCCGGGAGAAGAAAACGAACGAGGAAGCCAATCCAAAGCCCGACTAGTGCCCATAAACAAGGTCGGAGATTACTGCGAAGGAGAGGAGGGTAACACAACATTACCTGTTGAGTATCAGGATATAACAACAATAGCTATCCTAGACAGTGGAGCTGGAGTGGCTATTGCTACAAAGCAAATCTGGGAGAAGTGGGGCCGTCCAGCTCTCAGGAAAACTAGGATGAAACTGCAACTCGCAGATGGGTATGTAGAGAGGCCGTTGGGGATCCTAGACCAAATAATTGTAACTTCATGCGGAATTAACTATGAGCACACCTTTGCTGTGGTGGATTTCGAAAAAACGAACAACTTTGACATCATTTTGGGACGGCCATTCATGCGTCAACTCAAAATGATACAGGATTGGGGTTACGATCAAATCTACCTAAGGCACGAGGAACTAATAACGAAAATCAACATGAAGGATCACAACTATAGAGACGTTTTGAAAACACCAGCGCAAGAATTTAATTCTACCACTGTAAATAAAAAAGAAATACCTGTGTGGATGCAAACAAAAGCACATATCTGGATGTGTGGAGCATCTGATTGTGGTGAGCTAATCCAAGAGGAATGCGTTCTGGAAAGATCCATCGAAGACGAAGCTTATTTCCCAGAACCTTTCCCGGAACATCTATTTGAGCCATTCGGGTGGACTCAAATATTGTCAACTTTGGACGTATGTGTTAACGAATGCACACCTACAAAATTTTGTGACGAAGAAGGATACGACCTAGTAACGTTACAAATGGCTAGCGTTATCCTTGAGTCGGGATCAGAGAACAAGGAACAGGAAGAACCTCCACGTGAGACTGGGTGTAAACGAATAACTGATGAGGTATCTGCAGTGAACGATAGGATTAAAATAGAAGAGGAATTCACGGATTCACTATGCTGTGACCTTCCATCATTGGACGACGAAAAACAAATGATAGAGGCTGATGATGAAAGATCAAGCGCATCAGAGACGAACGGAAAATACAGATTGAAACAGGACAGGTTTTACGAGTTTCATAACCAAAAACCTAGTCGACAAGAGCGGTATAAATTCAAGAGAGACAGAAAATCAAGGGCGAATAAGCATAATCCTATGCCTCTTGTCAATAACAGAACGGGATATCTAAAACTTGTGAAAGCTGAGGATTGTGTCAAAAACGTGGTCACCGGCAGATTCACCAAAACTAAACCACGGAAAAACAACAAGAAGAACCGACACGAAAAGTGGATGACTAAGTCGCGAAAGGAGAGGAAAACAGGGTCCAAAATGACCAAAACGGAGAGGAAAGCAGAGTATGATAAGCTCAAGCAAACCCTAAGAGACATATGGACGACCGACTTTGAAACAAATGACGATACGGGTTCTGACAAGGTAGATGCACCATCCAATTATAATAAATATACCATACAAGATAGGAAAATCATAGTGCAACAACCTATGAGGGAATTGAAAGAACCGGGTATATCGTATGACGGTCCTGAAAAAGCCAAACGAATAGATCTAGCAGAGCCAAGAGAAGATCCAAAACCTGCATATATTGCCACGAATCTTACTGATGAAGAGGAAAAGCTTTTGGTAGCTACTCTTAAACAATATAGAGATGTGTTTGCGTGGTCGTACAAAGATCTTAAGGGGGGTGGATCCTAGTATCTGTCAACACACGATACCCCTTAAGAATGACGCGAAACCCAGTACACAACGTCCCTATACTTACAATGAAACATTTGCTAAAAAGATCAAGGAGGAGATAGATAAACTTAAGGAGGTAGAGTTTATTTACGAAATTGAGCACACCGATTGGGTTTCACCGATTGTGGTGGTCCCGAAGAAAAACGAAAAGTTGAGAGTGTGTGTCAATCTCAAGAAAGTAAATGCTGCTATAATTCGAGACAACTATCCCCTACCCATTACTGATCATGTAATAGAAAGAGTAGCAGGCAAAGAGGCTTATAGATTCTTAGATGGCTTTTCGGGTTACAACCAGCTCGCAATAAAGCCAGAGGATCAGCACAAAACAGCTTTCGCAACTGAATGGGGTATTTTTGCATTCCGAGTAATGGCTTTTGGCCTAACAAATGCACCAGCTACATTTCAGAGGCTAATGGGTCATGCTTTTAAAGAATACCTAAGACAATTCTTAGAGATTTACATGGATGACTTGTGCGTTCACTCTCTTGTAAGACTGGAGCACATAGAACACTTGACCAAGGTGTTCGAAAAATGCAGGCTGTATCAGATTTTTCTGAATCCAGAAAAAAGGCGTCTTCATGGTAAGACATGGCAAAATATTGGGCCATATAGTGTCCAAAAACGGGATTTCGATAGACATGGAAAAGATCAGAGTCATTGTTGATCTACCACGACCAGTGAGGGTAAAGGAGGTACAGGCGTTTATGGGTCATTGCGGATATTATCGAAGATTTATCTACTCATACGCTATAATTGCAAAACCACTTTACGCGCTAATAACTAAATTTGAGTGGACAGAAGTATGCGAAGAAGCTTTTCAAACGTTGAAGCAGAGATTAATTTCCGCTCCAATATTGAAAGCTCCAGATTGGGAAAAGATCTTTCACATTCATGTGGATGCATCAGCGTATGCAATAGGATGCATACTTGCACAACCTGGAGAGAACAACATGGATTTTCCAATAAGTTACTCCAGTAGACAATTGAACAATGCAGAGAGAAATTACACGACAACTGAGAGGGAGGGATTAGGTATGGTCTATGCGGTGAAAAATTTTAGACACTACTTACTTTCCAATAAATTTGTATTCTTCGTTGATCACCAAGCACTGTTGTACTTAGTAAATAAACCTTGCAGTACGGGAAGGATTGTTCGATGGTTCATCATACTGCTTGAGTTTGATTTCACAGTAGTGGTCAAGAAAGGTACTACACACCAAAGAGCTGACCATTTATCTAGAATGATGCATGGAGAAAACCCTGTAGGAGTTGACGATGATCTGCCAAATGCATATCTTTTCAACATAGAAATGGTTCCAAGATGGAGCGAGGACTTAATTCCTTTGCTAACTATCGGGTCTTTGAATATGACAAGCCAACCATCTACCATTGCAGCATCCAGATCATTGGTAATGTTAGCGGGCAGGTTATATAAACAAGAAACGGATCAAATCCTTAGGCTTTGTGTTGAACCCGACGAACGGGAATTGTACCTAAACCAGGCTCATGTACAAACAACGGGGATTCACAATGGGCATGCACAGATGTACCAGAGATTGATGAGAATGAGTGTGTATTGGCCAAAAATGAAACATAGTGTTCACATGCATGTCAAATCTTGTGTTAAATGCACACTTCAAAATCCAATAGAACACGCGACTCTATTCAGATTGTCTGTAGCACCCCGATGGAGTAACTACATTGTTGAATACCTCACCACCAGGATACTTCCTGAGGGGATAAGCAGATCGAGAATCAAAACAATCATGAAAGAGGCAGAAAACTATGTACTGATTGAGGACGCTCTTTACAAGAGGGGAAAGGACCATCAATTGAGAATGTGCGCGACTGAAGAGGAATACATTCCTATCTTAGAGCAAGCACACAGCGGACAAGCGGGTGGACATTTCTCAGCTGACAAAACGGCCAAAGAAATTCTTATTGCGGGCATATGGTGGCCTACACTATTCATGGATGCTGAAGAGTTCGTCAAACGATGTGATGAGTGCCAGAAAACGAAAATTCCAAGAGCGCGAGACGATATACCCTTAAGGCCGATGATGGGGGCAAGAGCGTTTGCGAAATGGGGAATAGATTTTGTAGGACCGATAGCGCCTCCGGGGTATAAAACGCACGCTCAATACATTATAGTGGCAACAGATTATCTAACAAAATGGGTGGAAGCTAAAGCAACATCCAGAAATGATGCAAAAATGATAGCACAGTTTTTATACGAGAACATTTTCACGAGATATGGCTTACCAATTGAGCTCGTGAGCGATAGAGGCACTCACTTCATCAACGAAGTGATCGAATTCCTATTGGACGAATTCATGGTAATTCATAGGAAATCCGCCCCCTATCACCCACAAGCGAACGACCAAGTAGAAAGTACGAATAAAATTTTAGTGACAATTCTCACCAAAATGGTCGGCAAATCAAGAGCTGATTGGGATCAAAAGCTGCATTCAGCTTTATGGGCCTATCGAGTAGCTTACAAAACATCCATCGGAACGACTCCATTCAACATGTTTTATGGAATGCAAGCAATTTTGCCACTTGAATTCCTTATTCCCACACTTCGAGTCGCTAAACAATTAGAATGGACAGGCCATGAATTATCCAATCAGGTAGATGTCCTAGAAAAACTGGATGAAACTAGATTGAGAGCCGTTGCTTCAATCTACGCGCAAAAACGAAATTCTTTGATCAACATGTAATCAGCAAGGAATTTGCTACTGGGGATTACGTTTTAATGTATACCCTAAAACAACATTCTCGAAAACTCAAAAAACGAGGGAATGGACCCTATGTGATTCATGATATATCATCTAGCGATGCCATCAAACTTGCGACATTAGAGGAAGAGGAAATGCCTAGCTGGATTAGTGGTTTCAGACTAAAGAAATACAACTTGCCACTAACCACAGAGATGCTTGCCAAAATACACGCTGCGAAGGAACGCAAGATCAAAGAAAAAAAAACAAAAGCTCAAGCGCAGGAGGAGGCCAAAGTCAAGATTTTAAAAAGAAAACAATCATTACAACAACAAGGACCTCTTACACCAGCGGACACAGCTCGAATTCCTTTATCTATCATTCAAATTGATGAACAATGGCAAACAGGAATTGATGTTCGAATCAATGTCAAACTCCCGCATGGCAGGTATCAACGAGGATTAATTGACACAGGTGCAAGAGTGAATGCGGTCAACTTCTCCACTTATAGGATGCTAACAAATGAACCCCTCGTGCAATCCACAATTGATCTACAAGCGGCAAACGATGCAAAAATGCCAACGATGGGGATAGTAAACTTGCCAATCAATCTTGATGGAAATAGTTTCCCTCATCAAGTTTTTGTAATGAAAGATGAAGAAATCAGAGAATCAATATGTTTACGAGTTCCATGGATGAGAACGTACAATGCAGTCACTGAATGGTCAGAACATGCGTTAAGGTACACACACGACTCTAACGTGTACATGACTCCATTCGCCAAAATAGATCACTCATGGCCAAGTATCCCCATTGACAATAAGCAATCGGCTATTCAACCAAAAACAACCCCCAAGGTTATTCAGAAGGTCTGGATCAGGAAATCATTGTTGACCAACAAACCGAGCGAGATATGGCTACCTAAAGGCAAACTCCTGACGAAAGTAGCATCATCTACAAAACCTTCCAAAGCTACTTCAAAATGGAAATGGCAACCAAAAAAGGATAACGCTAAAAAGCCAGAGCTTGAAAGGAACACCAAAACTCAAAACACGAAGCCTGAATCTTCCAAATGGCATTTGAAACCGATGAAAACTAAAGCAGAATCGGTGCAGATGCCACAAACTACATATAAATGGGTTCCAAAACTAGTTGCCGGCACAAAACCCACAATCAAGGAAAGATCAATTCAACTGCAGGCTCTCATGTTCAATAAACAGCTACCCTCGCCATCAAAAGCCACTGAACACTACATTCAGTTCCCACATCATGCACAGCATATTGTTACCAAACGCATTGTCTCAAACATCAGAATAGGGCCACATGACACGGCCATGCATAGACACAGAGTTCAAAAACCATGCACATGCACTACCCTTCGTCCGGGGCGACTCGGACAAGGAAGGGGGGAGTAACAGTCAAGGCCATTAAGACCATTAAGAGGTCCAAGGGGTATATATTTACATAATGTGTGTGTTTTTTTTTCATTATTTAGAGTTTAGTTTTGAACAAATTCGATCAAAACCTGGCTTGTATCATCCGACTAGCATAATAATGAGCTGTAATGACAAATTCGGAGCATTGGGATGCTTCAAGAGAAAATATATGCTTAGGGGTGAGTATAATAATTTTGGCTAAATTTTCGCCAGTTAATAAGTATTTTCATTTTATTGTGTTTGATTTTCGTTAATAAAACTTCAAAAATTCAAAAATTCAAAAAGTCAAAAAAAAATCTTGCTCACAAGTGTCGGAATCAAGTTCTGAAGCAAACGCCGAAGTATCACGATAAAATTATCAAGCATGGAAGATATGAAGCTAATCTGAAGATGTCAAATTTCAGCCTCAATGATCATGACTACATTTTGCCAAAATCGCATCAAACGGTCATGCGACGCCGGAATGATGAACGGATCGACCCACACGTGGTATGCAGATTAAATCAGGATCAATGGTGAGAAAAATCAACCCTGTGTTATGAAAATCTCGGGAAGATATAGGTCAGGTAGCTAGCTCATTGTTCATTTTCACCTTTTGAGAGAGAAGGAGAGAGCTTTTTTGACCTAGAGCGAGCTGCCACGTTTCTGCCCCGTACGGAATGTTGGAGCCACCATTTCACACCAGATTTCACAGGTATGTTCCCTATTAAGTCAAGATCAAGTCTATTATGCATGCAAGCGCGAATCTTTGCACAAACGGGCGAAAGGATCAAATCAAAGTCGGATTGGGTCAAAGAGGTTGAGGGGCCTTAGAGGCATCCATGCAATACTTCTTTCAACCACAGAACACATCAGTGTGCTCCCCACAAGGCCAGGAACAAAGCTATGAGGTCAAAACCATATTTGGTGGTGGTACACCGATCGCGATCAGTGTACCTACCTGACAACAACTGGGACAGAGTTTGCCAAACACCTCCCCTCAACCTCGTGTACAACCTACTGGTGTCAAAACCAAATTTGGCCTCTAGGGTACGATCGCGATCGGTGCCCCCAAATGTAGGTTTTGCAACTTTTGAGTTGGCCCATTCTTGGAACTCAGATAAAAGTACACTCTCATGAATTTTCAAAGAAAAT
This sequence comes from Adiantum capillus-veneris, assembly GCF_014529385.1. Lineage (NCBI taxonomy): Eukaryota > Viridiplantae > Streptophyta > Polypodiopsida > Polypodiales > Pteridaceae > Adiantum > Adiantum capillus-veneris. Next base: position 23,609,658 of record NC_140943.1, read on the forward strand.
GCACAAATTTTTCTCATGGATTGGGCCCAATTTGTCAAACACAACCAAAAAGGGAAAATTTGACCTAATACTGCCCAAATCTGGTTAGAAATGATGATGGATGGTTTGGAAGGAACACTTGTCCGACTAAGCGTCAGGACAGTTGCAGGAAACCTCAGATGGATCTCAGAAATCTCCTACAAGTACAGATATGGTAATTCCAATTTTGAATGATCACACAAAGCTAGACATGGAGCCGAGGCATGCCAAAACCAAAAAAATCACTTAAGGATACTCAAACATCACATGGATATCCAAGAAATGCGTGGAAAATGCACAGATCTGGAAGACCTCCTAAGACAGGGTCTAAAGTGCCTGATAAGGTCAAAATCAGACAATGGAGTAGGTTGATAGTAGCAGAACATCATAGGAGCAGTGGCAGCTCCAAAACTAACTTCAACTAACTCCAGGATCCAACCAAAATTCATCAGGGAAACCAAATATAGTTAGACTTAGTAAAACATGGTCAAATAGTGAAAGATTGCTCTAAATTGTTCATTTTAAGTCCAAACTTGAAAATAAATCATCAGTGGGCTAGGTAAGCATAGGAGTTCATGACCATCCAGCTTCCCCCAAATTTGACCTCTGTACTACGATCGCGATCAGTGTACCTCAAACCCAAAATTTGACCAAAATCTATCAGATCCATTGTACACATCTTGTTCAAGTCACCATCCAAGTTTCAAGCCAATTGGACATCAAAAACTCATAAAAAAACAGAGTCTAGTCCAAAACTCCCTTGTAACACAAAAATGGGACCTGTAAACTCAAAAGTGGTCCAAAAGACACACAGAGTGGACCAAAATGACCCTCGAACTATCAAGAACCCAATCCTATGATCAAATCCAAATTTGGCCTCTGTACTACGATCGCGATCGGTGTACCTCATGTCCAGAACTGGCTCAAATTTTTATCAGTCATAGCTCTAGCCTTCCTAGTCCCACTGGTGAAATATGGACAAGAATGGATGAAATTTGTTCAAATTATGATCAGTTTTGTCTTTTGAATTGTTTTTTACTAAAAGTCTAAATGCAATTGATTTGTGAAAGGAAAATCCTGACGACTTGCGATTCTCCTGACACAGAATGCCTCGCCCAAAGAAAGACAGGCAGTGGACAACGGCACCATATGAAGTGGAAGAGCTTGCCACAAATGAGAAGGCTCACATCTCAGATGAAATACTGGCTCAAATCCCTGCCCACATCTTCATCTCAAAGTTTAAGGATGCTGATGGAGACTTGGTGAAGACGACTATCATGCCACGGGAGATATGGACTCTCCACCAAAGGCCGGAAGTAATAGAGGCTGTGCGGGCGATACGCTTGGAACAATTCTTTAGATTACAGCCGTGGGGAACAGATTACATGAGGGCCCACGAACTCATGAGCTCAATACAATATGATGGGCAGGCAATGCTCACAGACAAAGATGTGTCAAAAGTTAAAGTAAAGATCATGAAGGAGATCATCAATGAGGCCTTGCATTTCCTCCCAAGGCAACACGATTTGTTAGCAAAGACAAAGTCACTAGACAATGAGAAGGCATTCGTCAAAGCGAAGGGGAACAAATACAAATACATCGACATGATCTACGGAGAGCTGGAATTGCCAATGAGATTGATATCTCAACATTTCAGAGTTCAAAAGCCTCCTCGCTACACAGAGCCAATCCTGCACATTGCCGTAGTCATGGCTCTAGTGACAGCAGAAAGTAGATCCATTCGCTGTGACTACGGATCTTATATTCTGGATAATTTGATTGAAGCAAATTAGAAAATATCGGCAAAAAACAAAACCTACATGAGTGCAGGGCCGATGCTAACCAGAATAGCATACCAGGCTTTGGGAATGATCGAGGATTGCCAGCTGCCAGCTCACAAACGGCCTTGATCCAAAAAGCTAAGCTGGCTGCACACTCTGTAAGGACAACACCTGGCGCTACATCATCGCGCTCAGCGAAGGCCACCAATAAAAGATCTAGTGATGAAGACAAAACAGAGACAGACGACGAAGGAAAGTCTCAAGAGTCGAGAGATAAAGTGCCTTCAGAATTTGAGGAAAGTGAGGAAGAAGATTCATCAAAGCCGCTTGAGAAAAAACGCGGAGAGAGGAGTGCAATACCGCAATCAGATTTGCAAAAAGCGTATGCTGAAGCCCAGAAAAGAGTCGAAGAAAGACACACCAAATTGAGGGTTGACAGACAGGCTCGAGCAACGGAAACGCAACAGGCACAAAAACACAGATTAGAAAGGGAAAGACAACAAAGGATAGAAAATGCAACTCGCCTACGGGCTGAGAAGCAAAGACTAGAAGCAGAACAAAAGGCTACTGAAGTGGACTTATCCTCACAGTCCACAGAACAAAAAAAGGAAAAGGATGCGGATGAAGAGCAGAATCAGACTGAACAGCTTAAGCAGATCCAGAGAGATAGGAATCGGATGTGCGACGCGTGGCGGATCTCACCCGCCAAAGAATAATCAGGATCCTAAAGAAAAGGAAAGCGGAAGCATCTGCTTCGCAACAAGGCGAGAAAACTTCCAAAAGGAGACATGTGTGGGAAAAATCAAGTCCGCCTCCTCCATCACCCAAATCACCTCCTCCCTCGCCTAGAAACTCACCTCCGCCATCACCCAAATCTCCACCTCCTCCCCCTTCTCCATTGGACAAAAAACAGCCAACGCCTCCCCCTTCAATCTTGCAAAAGGAGGCTTTACCATCTACAGAATCCATTAAATACCAAGAAGCATGTCAAGCAGTGGCTGGATTTTATTACAAGCAAACACTGCGAGAGTTAGAACGGCAGTTCCAGTGTCAATATGTGGTGCTGACCGAAAAAGAAAGGCAGGTACAGGAATCCCGACAAAAGAAAGAATCAGGGCAGGAAGAGTTAGAAAACCTAAGAACGGGACTAGAATGCACAACGGAGGAAAGAGACCTTGAGCGGCAACAGGCTCAGTCTCTGATCAAAGATTTGGTGGATGTCAGGACAGACCTGACTGCCAAAGAGAAAGAGTGCCAAGAACTGACGACCAAAGTCCAGAAAGCGACGGAGCAGCTCGCCTACGAAAGTGCAAGATTTCAAAGGCTTAGCAACTCCTACAGCACTGTCAAGGGCACTTTGACGGCTTTGATGGCTAATCAGGAACCTGCTGGAGCATTGGTCTCCACATCTGACAATGCCACAGCAGCGCTGAAAACAGAGCTCGAGCAAGAGAGGCTCCAAAGACAGCTGCTTGTATCAGGAATGGTGGCCCAGACAGCGGCCAACGAGTTAAGATTAAAAGTAGTGGAGCAATAACTCGCTCAAGCAAGCGTTGAACTCCAGATTCAGAGACAGATAGCTGACACATTTCTAAAGGAAAAGTAAGAGTTGCTTGTCCAATAGCAGATCAAAGCAAGCAAGGAACAGACTCAACCGCAATTACTGCCTGGACAACATGCGACAGATTTGCCTGGAACCTCACAACAAGGGCAACAGGAGTAGGAATTTGAAGCACCTGATCTGGACATACGAGATGAACTTAGTGAAAGCATACAGGACATGCCAGAAGGGCCAGCCAAGGAATATATGCTCTATGAAAAGAAGATACTGGAGTCAGCAGCCCTGGCGTATTTACAACCAGAAGAGCAAGTGGAAGGGTTTGGCCACGAATACCTTCCGTTTCCTCTGTTGTGCCATGAAGCAAATCTATGGAAAGAAAAGATGCGGCCAGCCTTGCCACGAAACAAAGAAGGGGGTTACGAGAGCATTGCACTCACGGTGGAAGAAGCTCAGGTGCTCGTCGATGACCACCCCAAGTGGAGGCAGAAGTGGTTGGACAAGAGACCACAAGATCTAACAAATTACCAGAACGTGCCTCAACATATACAGATAGATCCTACATTATGCCCTGTCCCTCGAAGACGCACTTGGAAGGATTTCACAACATGGAAGGGGTCAAGTTAGCACAAGCTAAATTACCCGATTCTGACAGCACAGCATCCCCCTACAGTGGCGTACATGGTCAGCACATTGAACTCTACAGTGACTTTGCTACGGGATGTCCCCGATTTGGCCTGCCAGATGTTAGTAAAGATAGCCTGGATGATCGTCACCTGCATTGAGGTGTTTAAAGACACTGAAGGCGATGATCATCCGTGGAATCTGTTCTTGGAAGGACACAGAGGCATCTGCTGGAATCTACAGGATTCACCGCCACGGCATGTCTTGATGGCCATGTACTCCCGGCTAATGTACCTGCCATCACACTACTTGCAAACATTTGAAGAGTCCTTCGTCACAGGATTCTTCGAAATGGATTCAAGGATTTTCCATCCCATGGCAAAGGACCTCAAGGCAAGGTACGTGGCATACCAACACACATTATCAGAAAACCCATTCAAACAACACCAAGAAGCCCTCGAAGTTGTATTGCGCACAAGAAGCTTTTCAACGACACTCGCTTCATTAGAGCCACATCAACGGCCAAAACACTGAACATGCACGAGAACGTGCAAGGATAAGGAAGGGGGGAGTGTTTGGCGGAAGAAGCAATAGGCGGCCGTGACCAGAAGGACCATAATTTCCTGAGAAACCGTTGTAAAATTATTTTGTAAAGAAGCATCTCTAAGCCGGGAAATTGTCAAGGATGTATGATTATTCTTTTGGGAGCAATTGTATATTAGAGAGCCAGTTTTAAGAGCAGGAGCTTATGGCCAGACAAGCCATTTTTTGCAAAGACCTAATCTATAAAGGTCAATTTCTATAAGTTTTGGACAATCTTTTGGGAGAAGAAACGGAGAAAACAGCGTACGAAGGAGAGCTCTTTCTTGTTCAAACTTGTAATCTTTGCCATTGCGGCTACGATAATCCAAATTCAGTTTTGATTATTGCATTGTGTTCCTCTCCTCTTACTCTTTCTTTCAAGTATAATCATTCAAGATTCGGTGAAGGTTTTCGACTATGTGTTTGAGGCTTTAAATTGCTGTTTTGAGTGTTTATATGCGTATTATATGTTGTTTCGACCCTAGGATGGGGCCTTAGGGACCTTAAAACGACCCATTAGGATCAACTGTTTGCTATTTTTGTTGACTTTGGAACTAACGATCGCGATCGTGGTACATCTCCAGAATACTGTGACAGTGATAGGATATGACCCTAATAGTCCCCTGAAGCTTCCCTTCAAATTTGATGCGATTCCGAATAGATTTTCATGGTAAACGGGCATGACGACTATAGAGCTGAGTAGAAGGACGTAGTCAGATTACTTGGCAATGACACTTTTGATTCACTTGTAGAATTAGTAGATGCATCTCATCGAGTTCACTTCATTAGGCGTGACAACCTAGTGAGTTTCCATGCCTCATCCGAGTCGCTTTCCTTGTATTGATAAATATGTTGATGCTTGAAAGCTATGCTATGGACGTCCATCGCGGCGACCCGCAAACACCGTATACGAGAGAGAAGAGCTTACGGAGATGGTGATGAAGAGCTTGCACCACTCCATATAATAGATACGTATAGCCTTGCGGTAATAAACATAACAGACGACTCTGAAAACTGAGGAGTCTATGCCAATTTATAGCTTCTTCAACTGCCTGGAGTGTGGCCTAAGCTATAGGTAGCGCTAGTTTTTGGCCGAGGAATAGCTGCACAACTTTTGGAACTTTGCTAAAAACATGCCTTTGCTTTTGGTTGTCAACTCTCCCACTTAACTATTAATTTTTACATTAAAATTACCAAATTGAACAATATCGCCAACTAATGGAACCTTAGGTATACTATGCGGTACCGTGATGTCCCGACATAATTATGACTTTTCCGTACTGCCCCGACATATTTACGATATCGCTTTATAAAAATAATTCTCGTAAAAATCCTATTTGGTCCCATTTTTGCTCCGGGTGATCATTTTTAATTCTGACGGAGACTAAAATTAATATTTTTATGTTTAGGTCATCCTAAAAAGCACATTGCTTTTCAAAAACACCAAAAAGGACAAAAAGCTAAAATAAAATAATAAGTAAAAAAAGCAAAATTTTCTAAAATTGAAGCACGGGTTCCCCTCGTCCATTGGAATAAGAAAGCGGACTCGCTTTTCACTAAAAAGTACTAAAAATCATGAAAAGCTAAAAATAGCGTGAAAAGCACTCAAAAAGCAGATGTTCATAAATTGAATCATAGCTCCCCCAAAACACATAGGTTAAGGATCCCACCTTTGCTTTTTGCAAAAAAGCACATAAAAGCATAAAAAGCATGAAAAAGTTAAAAATGGCAGATTTTTCCAAAATCGAACCAAACGTTTGTCTAACCTTCTGGAACATGAAAACGGCCTTGCTTTTTACTTTAGAACCTTACAATGTTGTCAATCAAGCATCTTAAATCAAAATTTGACAAAATAGATATTGAAAGCTATTTTATTATTTTAAAAGAGACCTAAAAATTGGGGATCTTACAATGATTTAGCTACTTGATCTATAGTTAAGTCTTATCAATGAGCCTCGAGATTAGTAGGTCGTGCCTTTAGGTTCACTCATTTATTTGATTGCTAGTCCTAGTGGTAAAATTATTTGAGTGTTTGAGACCTTAAGAGTGTTTTAGGCATAGACAGACTTGCTCACTTAAACAACAAGGAACACTAGTGAGAATACAAAGGAAATGGAAGCAAAAGAAAAAAAATGCCACAAGTGTAAAATCTTAAGCTGGAAGAGAAATCTTGGCTTGTTTTTGGTACTTCACTCACATGTATTGCCTATGGTACTAGAGTCCTAGAGATTCTTAGTGTGGGCATTTGATAAGCAAAAAGCCTCGGGCATACAAAATAAGCACACAAGTCAAATGATTTTGAATAAATGTAAACGAAAAATGAAAAATGAATAATGAGAAAAATAAAAATTAAGAAAAATGAAATGAAAGACTTCCATTGGGCTTCAAGTAAAAAAAACAAGCTTTTGTTTGAAGTTGTGAGAGTTTATTAGCGAATCGAAGCTAAAAAAACACAATTAGGGAATCTTGCATTTAGATCATCTTTATAACTTAGCTAGTACTAGAGTACTTGTTTTAACCCTAAGTCATAGCTAGCTAATTGAGAGACTCATCCATAAGTATAAAAGTGAAAGATAGGTCATTTTTCACTTATCCTCTTAAGAGAAGAGCTTTCATGGAAAGCTTGTAGAGAAGTTGGAGATGAAGATGCTTGGAGTTGGAGCTTCCTCTTCTGTTTCCACACTTTCTATGGCATGCAATGGAAAGCTACTTGCTCTTGTTCTTCTCTCTCTTTTTCATTTTTGTTAATAGTGTGTAGTTAAGCATTGATTAGTCTCTTAGTACTTCCCTCTCTTGTTTCTCTTCTCCATCACTTGATTTGTGAGCTCATTAAGCTTTTGATCAATGTGTGTATGTGATTGATGAGAGTGTGCACCCATTGTCCTCTTGATTGGTGATATTAGAGTACATCAGAGAGTAGACATTGAGTAGCATTTTCCATTAGCATTGCATCCCCTTCTTCTTCACTCTCTTGATTAAATTCCTCTTCTTGCACATTCTCTTGACTCCATGCCTCCATGAACTAGCTCGGTTTAGATCTATTGGATTGACATTATGTCAGTGTATTGAAACATGCTATAACCTCCCAACAGTAGTAAAACCAATATACCTAGATGCTGATAGAGGAGATATAGGATAACCCGTGTGGGAAGGGTGTTGTTAAAGTTGATAGTGTGAGGTTATACTATGTTTTTGCGACGAGGAAAATGAGGTTACTTTTCTAGAGAGATCGGACACACAAATAAAATTCAACTTTAAAAGCAATTAAACGGACAATAGTAGATGGATTAATGGAAATTGAACAAACGGTAGACAGAATTTATTGTGAGAAAAATAAATAACTACGCACTTGCTGATGTCGACAGTAGCAAAAAGACATTAAAGGTGCAAATGGAGTGAAAGTGTGCATGAGAAAATAGCGTGCACCTTATTATACTAAGCTGCACATCCATTGTTTTGATTAAGTGATGATGTACACTATTACCTGTTGGAATTAGGGTTGCAGAGAAACGCACACATCTTGGAGAAGCTGAAGGAAGCTCAAGGCACACAATAGAGAGTGTGTTACTTAGTGTGCAATGGAAAGATAGGTAGCCCTAGAGTGATGGGCGTATATTCAATGCACGGGGGGGAAAACCTCCTAAAGAGGGAAAAAATGCCTCGGCGGTCCTAGTGTGTTCACACACATCACTACCACATGTATATGGTAACAAATCCCCCCTGGAGTGATGCAGTGAACGAGAGCTGGCACATGAGTAAAGGGAAGTGCCATGCCCTAAGGACAGGATCAGTCCACAAAGAGGAGTAAGCCCAAAGCTTTGTGGAAAGCTTCAAGCTTCTCACGAGACAATGCCTTTGTGAAAATATATTCAAGTTGTCCTATGTTGGCACATAAGCCGAGCTGATCTCTCCTGCTGAGAGCCTCTCCCTGACATAGTGGTAATGCACCTCAATGTGCTTTGTGTGAGCATGAAAAACTAGGTTTCTCACAACTACCAATGCGCTCTGACTGTCAGTGTAGATAGTGTTGGCAGTGTCCTGTCCAACACCCAAATCAGCCATAAGGCGTTGTCAGGAGTTTTTTTGAGCAAGAGATTGCGCATATGTACATATACATGCATGGTGCATCAAATAAAGAATTGCCCATTTTTCAGAGCCAGGTGGTTACGTGGGGCCCACATGTGTACAGGTAGGACAACATGTACATAGTGCAACGATTTTCACTATTATCAATACTAGTGTGTTTTTTCTACAATAAGGAGGAGTTGGTAGTGCGTAAAACTTCTCGAGGAAGCTATCCGCGGGCCGACGACGTGAGGTCAGCAGGTGCGTCAGATGGCATCTAGTGGCGTCAGGAGGGCGAACGAGGTCAATATTTGCACGCGGATGAGGACGGACACAACGTGGGTGTTTTCTGGTGAGAGTTATGCAGAAAGGTCATCATTAGGACCACTTTTTGGGGCCACTTCACGTGGTGGCGAGATGCATTATTGGAAAAAAGCTGAGTGCCAGGTGTGCGAATGATGCAAAAAGGTGACAACTATGCACTGTGAGGTCAGTTTTTGGCATGTTCGGGGTCCGTTTGAGGTCATCTAAAAGGCCAAGGGTGCCCAACTAAAAAAGCTAAGTGTGGGAACAAAAAAAACGTGGAGAAGAGAGGAGGAACAGCCGCAATTGTGTTTTTGCTCATTTTGGAGCCTGTTTTGGCCGTAAACTGCTCATCCGAGGTCGGATTTGAGCACTTTGACATTGTAGACTGGGGTTTTGGGCCATTCCGGACGCGATGGCGCTGTCCATTTTTCCAAATTCCTCACTCTTTTCCTGCTGTTTTTCTGTGTAAGTTTCTCCTATGAGCGAAGTTTCTGCTCTAGTTTGTGATTGTATCTGGCTTATTTTACCCATATTGTGTGAGCTATTTGCCCCATTGGTGTTGGCCCAAGCTCAATTGTATCTAAACATCAGAAATTATCCTCTTTTGAGCTGAGTTTTTTGGGTGTGTGTGTGTGAGTGTGTCTGTGTGGAGTGGGCAAGTGGATAGTCTCTCTCCTCTCACTCCAGAGGTGTGTTCCCTGTCTCGGCCAGGTGTGTTGTCTAAGCCGAGTGGTGCCCCATAGTCTGTGTGTGTATCTTCCCAAGAGTGTGTGTCGGGTCGTTATAGAGGCGCTGTGTGTGTTTTCATCCCGCTCACATTCTTTTGGTGCCCCCACTGAGGATCTTCTTCGAGTACCTTCTGCTTCGAGCTTCAAGCTTCGAGATTCAGGATTACAGGTTGCAGGTTGCAGGTTACAGGTTACAGATTACAGGTACAGGTGATTCACACAGGTACAGGTAGCTGGAGTACAGTGATATACTAGCATTGATGTCACTTGCAGTTATTGTGGGTATGCATCACTTGGCGCCTATTTGAGCGCATTGTCTGCTGGATTGTACGTTACTTGTGGAAACTGCCATTGTACACATTTGTGGAGCCATACTTGGTTATATTTGGCAGTCCCAGCCATTTCTGAGACTTGGTCTGGAAGATAGTCATTTCTGAGACTTGACTACACGCGATTTGCATTAGCCTTCGTGTGAGGGTCGATAGCGTGAGGTTTTTATTGGGGATTCTCAAATGTGGAGATCCTTTCGGTGATACAGGTAGATGGAGCACCCTTTTTGTGACCTCGCCATAGGCTATGTACTAGTGAGTCCTACTTGATGCTCGGGTTCTATTGTTGACAGTTTATGCATACATAGACAGTCTATATTTTGGGTTCCTACTGCTCTACTTCTGGGGAAACTCTGTCGAAATTTTCCCAAGTTATGATGGCTGGTTTTTTGGTATTTTGAGCCATTTATGCTGTTATGCTGCTGAAATTTTGGCAAAATCAGAGGTTGAGTCAGGTGTGCCTTCTTGGGAGCTTCATGGTTGGCTTTAATGGATGATCAAAATGGCCCTCAGTTCACTCCTTTTCATTTAACTCAAAGAATTCAGATTAATGTTCATGTGTCCAGGAAGATCTTTTTCCAGCAGCGCATAGTCTTTATGTTTGGGCCAAGAAGATTGAGAGAGATCCTGGAATGTCCTTTGCCTGTTGTCATTCCGATGATTAACTATGAAAACTCATTTGATGTGCATGTGTTTGTCCTTATCTAAAGCTGAGCTCCATTGAAGTTTCTGGGGATTGGGTAGTGAAAAGTTTTGGGTTCTTGCACGTGTGTTCGAAGGGGTTCTCAAAGCATCATAATTTGGGTAGCCATGGCTTTCTCTTATCCGGAGTTTCATGGAAGAAGTGATGAAGATGTGGAAGAATTTTTGGAAAAGATGGAGGTTGCCTGCATTAGCAACCAGATTCATGACCCTACGCAAATGTTACGCCTTCTCCAAATTTGTTTGAAGAGTGATGCACGAGTTTGGTCTAAAGCATTTGAAGAGGAGTTGCGTGTGGCTGATCCACCTGTAAGGTTGAGTTGGGACAATCTACGACATGGGTTGGAAGTGGAGTTTGTGAAGATAGAAGATCCTGACAAAGTGTGGCAAGAAGTACAGGCTTTGGTGCAAAAGGAAGGTGAGCCAGTAGATGCGTACATACGTAAGTTTTCATTGGCATGGGAGCGAATGTGCAAGGCCTTAGCACCACAGGTACCCCCGCCAGACATGATGAAGAAGGACAGGTTCTTGGCTGGTCTTTGGGAGAATATACGTTGGAGAGTGGAGCTAAAGAAGCCTAGGACATATGAGGATGCACTAGAGGTAGCAAGGAACAAAGAGTGGAAGCTGAGGAAAATGAGCCAGTTAGAGGTGGAGTCTTTGCCAATGAGGTCTGAATTTCAGCCTATAGAGTCTTTACAAGGGCGCATGTCAGGGGTTCATCATGAACTAGTAGTTCCTGTTACTACTCAGGTTATGCCAGCAGTGGTCACTACAGCAGTGCAAGATGATGGGCTAAGGCAAGACATGAGGCAAATGGTGGATTTGATGAAGAATCTCAGCCTAAACATGCTAGGTCAAGTGGGAAATAATCGAGGTCGAGGGAGGTTTGCAAATCAGCAAGGAGTTGAAGAAAGGCCTAGGAATGGTGTTGGACAAAGCAATGGTAGGCTTTGGAGGCAGACACCCACCTGTTACAATTGTGGAGAGTTGGGTCACATCAGCCCGCAATGTGATAAGCCACCAAGGATGGGGGGAGACATGTATCCATTGCCAAGACAGGTGTTAACTAGGTCAAATGATTATGGCATCGAAATTAAGGGAGACGAAGGAACCAGTGGACTGACCCAGGAGGAAAAAGGAAAGACAAAAGTGCTAAGTGTAGTCACCTTGGAGAAGCCATCAAAGCTAGAGGATACATTAGTGATGCCTATTGGGAAGAGGACCACAAAGGAAAAGGAAGGAAGAAGTGCCTCAGGTCCTAGTAAGAAGAAAGGAAAGAGCCATGAAGGCGAGGATGTCAAGGCCAAGAGGAAAAGGAGAGCTCGTCGAAAGTTTCATGTTTCAGATTTTCCACTAGGGGATGGGCAATTAAGCTATGACTTGAAGGAGGATCTGACGAGCAGAAAGGCAGATGTTACTTTTGGGCAGCTTATAGAGATGGTGCCTAAGCTAAAGCGACAGTGGAAGAGGATGGTTAGCCCAATGGAGAAAGAGCCAGAGAGAGGTTCAGTGAAGGTGTTGGCAATGGACGAGCTACCAGACATTTGTCCAATAGTAGATGTGTGGCATAAAAGGAAAAATTTGGGACAAGGTTATGTGGATGGCGGAGCCCAAATATGCGTCATAACACACTCATGCGTTGAGAAGATGGGTCTCACAGTGGCTGGGGTGTCAAGTTTTCGGATCAGATTGGCAAACCATCAAAAAGTAAAATGCTTAGGTGTTGTAAAGAGCTTAGAAGTGGAGGCATATGATGCAAAGGCAGTGGTTGATTTTCATGTGATGCCAGCAGGGTTGGGAGCATATCCTATTATACTGGGCAGATCATGGTTACGTGCAGTGGGAGTTGTTCAAGATTGGCGACATGGTACGATTAGCCTCTATGGAAAGACAGGTACCAAGAAGCTTTATAATATGGACACAAGGAAACAATTAGAGGAGCTTTATGAAGATGAGGATGAGTCTAGTGATGAAGACTCTTCCACGGTGATAGATGAGGACAGTGATAGCACTACCAACAGTGATGAGGATGCTGATGTTGCATTTCTTTTGATGGATAAAGAAATCCAGGAGATTGGTTTAGTTGCATTTGCGAATGAGGTTGAAGATGAAAGTGAAGGGCCTTATGAAGTGATTGAAGGGCTGATGCAAACCAAGGTTGAGTTTTCAAAGAAGCAGGAATTAATGACGCAAATGATTAGTGGAGACCTCTCAGCTATGGAGAAGGATATATTTTTGCATATGCTGGCTAGTTTTCCTGATTTGTTCATTACTTCATATGAAGAGATCAGAGGGTTCAAGGGTGAAGAGATGCATATAGAGCTGAAAGAAGGTGCTAAGCCAGTGCGGCAAAGGCTAAGAAGGATGGGTCAAGAGCAAATGGAAGCCTTGCGAGAAGAGGTGGACAAGTTGTTGAAGGCAGGGTTCATAGTCCCTGTGGAGACCACAGAATGGGTGAGTCCAGTAGTAGTCAGTCCAAAGAAGGATGGGAAGTGGAGGATTTGTGTAGATTTTAAGCCCTTAAACGCAGCCACTAAGAAGAACCCATATCCTCTTCCATTCATCGATCAGATCTTGGATTCAGTGGCAGGTTATGAGAGGTACAGTGTGTGTGATGGTTTTTCAGGCTATTTTCAATTGAAGATTGCTCTTAAAGACCGCACAAAGACAACTTTTATTACGCCATGGGGCTGCTATTGCTACACAGTATTGCCATTTGGGTTGTCAAATGGACCTTCCTTCTATCAAGAGAGAGCAAATTGGGTGTTGGAACCATTCATTGGTAGTTGGGTTAAAGCTTTTATGGATGACTTCTGTGTCTATAGCAGTAGGGCTAATCACCATGAGAAGCTGCAGATGGTATTGGCTCGATATGATGAATGTGGAGGACAACTAAATCCAAAGAAATGTCATCTAGCATAGCCAAGGGTGAAGTTATTGGGCCATATGGTGTCAGAAAATGGCATTGAGGCTGATCCAGATAAGGTGAAGTCTATTATTCTTCTTCCATCACCTATGAGTACGAAGCAATTGGAAACCTTTATACACAAAGTGAAGTACATGGCACGGTTTATTCCATTGTCTTCGCAGCTTCTTTATCCATTACAGCAAGTGGCAAAGCATGATCCATTGCAATGGGATGACAAGTGTGAAGAAGTGTTTCAAGAGGTGAAAGAGGTGTTAGGGGGGTTGTCAGCCATGCAGGCTCCTGATTGGGAGAAAGTTTTTTATGTAAATCCCTCAGTAGGGGATGATGCCATTGGAGCCATGCTATTGCAAAAGGGGAAGGGCAGCCATTATATGAGGCCAGTGTATTGTGCAAGCCGAGTGAAGTTGGTAGCGGAGAGAAAGTTATCGGAAGTAGAGCTAGTGATGGCCAGTGTAATATTTGCTTGTCGGCAATTTCGTCATTACTTGCTACCACGGCCTTTTGTTTTCTTGACGAGTTATGCTTTTTTGCCACAGTTAATTAATGGTATTAACATGTCAAATGTGGTGAAGAAATGGGTAATTGAGCTGCAAGAGTTTGAGTTCTCTTTTCTAGTGGAAGATAGTACAAGGGCTACCCTAGCTGATTTGTTGACCTATAAGGAGAATCCCCTTATTGTTAAGGAAGAGGTGGTGAGAAAGGTAGTTGAAGAAGTGCCACAGATCAGCAATGCACATGTGTTGTTCTTTGATGGTTCATACAGAAAGAGCCATGATGTAGCTTCAGGGGGTATAGCACTTTATGATCCAGAGGGGAAGCTAGTATGCAAGAGAGGGTTCAAATTGGATGCGCATAGTAACAATGAGGCTGAATATGCTACATTGGAAGCCGGATTACACATTTGTTTGAAGCATGGGGTTCGAAGGTTGAGCATAAAAGGTGATGCCTTGTTAGTGGTGAAGCAAGTGCTGGGTGTGTGGAAGAGCAAGAACACCTCATTGAAGGAAATGTGCTTTAGAATTAAAGGCCTGTTAAAAAAGTTTGAAGCATAGAGCATCAGACACATTGAACGTGCTCTAAATGGAGAGGCACATGAAGCAGCTCAAGGCATGATTGGGGAGCTATTCGTGTTGAGGACCACTTTACCTCTTTATCATGGCCGGGAAAGTTTGGCTCAAGAAGAGGATTTTTTGCTAACAGGAATCATTCCAAAGGAGATTCAGAAGTCTAAGAAGTATGGCTTTGTGCGTAGAGCATACAGGTACAAATTGATTGGTGATGTCTTATACATGAAAGGGGCTGATCTCGTGTTGAGACGTGTACCTTGGCGGGAGGAGCTTTACAGAGTGTTGGAAGAGAATCATGAAGGCGCATGTGGTGGCCATTTTGCTCTAAAGATCACCTTGCATAAGATTTTGCAAGAGGGGTATGTATGGCCTAGTTTGCACAAGGATGTTCACCATTGGTGTAGGTCTTGCAATAGGTGTCAAGCGTTTGGGAAGAGAGTGTTGAAGCCAGAGCTACGAAAAACCATTATGGCATTTGATGTGTTTGAAAAGTGGGGGATTGATGCAATAGGCCCGTTACCTATCACAAGCAGGGGAAAAAGCTATATTTTGACGGCAGTGGACTATCTTTCTAGATGGGCAGAGGCTATAGCAGTAAAACAGATCACTGCAAAGGATGTGGCAAAATTTGTGTATGATGAAATATGTTGCAAGTTTGGGGTGCCATTAGAGCTACTTTCAGATAAGGGGCCAGGATTTAGAGCTAAACTGCTAGACTTCTTATGCACAAAGATGAAGATTAGGCACCAGCATACCACTCCTTATTACCCACAGTGTAATGGCTTAAATGAAAGATTCAATGGTGAGTTGGTACAAATTCTTTCGAAAGTGACAGAGCACCAAGGAAAGAATTGGGATTTGGAATTGCCTAGTGCATTATGGGCTTACCGTACTTCGGTGAAGACAAGTACAGGGTTTACTCCATTTCATTTGGTGTATGGAAAGGAAGCACTATTGCCTGTGGAGGTAGAGTTGCCTGCGGTCAAGATGTTAGAGAAGTTGCTTGGGCCGCCTAGTGATGCATTGAAAGAGAGGCTCTTGCAGTTACAAGAGGTCCAGTTGGATAGGATGAGCGCATTGGAGCATTATGGGCAGATGCAGGATAAGGCTTTGGCAAAGATAAATGAAAAGGTCAAAAGTAAGGGTATCAAGAAACATGACTTGGTTTTGCGCTACAACAGTAAGCTGGACAACAGCTTCCAAAAGAAGTTTCAAATTAAGTGGGAAGGCCCTTTCAAGGTAGTGGAGTGCTTTCCAAATGGCACATATCAGTTGGCTAACCTAGATGGTGTTCTACATAAGTCAAGGGTAAATGGATTGCGTCTTAAATTGTATCAGACTAGATTGATGATGGTTGAGCAAGATGAGCTGTCTGTGGAGCAAGCAATGTTGGTGAAGGATGAGGAGAAATGTGATGCGGCGAGTCTCATATCTCTCTTTGCTGCTGCTGATCATGAATGATCTAGTAGGCTAGGGGATGGGCAAATTATGTCAGGAGTTTTTTTGAGCAAGGGATTGCGCATATGTACATATACATGCATGGTGCATCAAATAAAGAATTGCCCATTTTTCAGAGCCAGGTGGTTACGTGGGGCCCACATGTGTACAGGTAGGACAACATGTACATAGTGCAGCGATTTTCACTATTATCAATACTAGTGTGTTTTTTCTACAATAAGGAGGAGTTGGTAGCACGTAAAACTTCTCGAGGAAGCTATCCGCGGGCCGACGATGTGAGGTCAGCAGGTGCGTCAGATGGCATCTAGTGGCGTCAGGAGGGCGAACGAGGTCAATATTTGCACGCGGATGAGGACGGACACAACGTGGGTGTTTTCTGGTGAGAGTTATGCAGAAAGGTCATCATTAGGACCACTTTTTGGGGCCACTTCACGTGGTGGCGAGATGCATTATTGGAAAAAAGCTGAGTGCCAGGTGTGCGAATGATGCAAAAAGGTGACAACTATGCACTGCGAGGTCAGTTTTTGGCCTGTTCGGGGTCCGTTTGAGGTCATCTAAAAGGCCAAGGGTGCCCAACTAAAAAAGCTAAGTGTGGGAACTGAAAAAACAGAGAGAAGACCAGAAAAAATGTGGAGAAGAGAGGAGGAACAGCCGCAGCTGTGTTTTTGCTCATTTTGGAGCCTGTTTTGGCCGTAAACTGCTCAGGATTTGAGCACTTTGACATTGTAGACTGGGGTTTTGGGCCGTTCCGGACGCGATGGCGCTGTCCATTTTTCCAAATTCCTCACTCTTTTCCTGCTATTTTTCTGTGTAAGTTTCTCCTATGAGCGAAGTTTCTGCTCTAGTTTGTGATTGTATCTGGCTTATTTTACCCATATTGTGTGAGCTATTTGCCCCATTGGCGTTGGCCCAAGCTCAATTGTATCTAAACATCAGAAATTATCCTCTTTTGAGCTGAGTTTTTTGGGTGTGCGTGTGTGTGTGTGTCTGTGTGGAGTGGGCAAGTGGATAGTCTCTCTCCTCTCACTCCAGAGGTGTGTTCCCTGTCTCGTCCAGGTGTGTTGTCTAGGCCGAGTGGTGCCCCATAGTGTGTGTGTGTGTGTGTGTGTGTGTGTGTGTGTATCTTCCCAAGAGTGTGTGTCGGGTCGTTATAGAGGCGTTGTGTGTGTTTTCATCCCGCTCACAGCGTCTAAGCCATACACACTCAACCGGAGCTGTGAAGACTGCCCTGTACTCAGCCTCACAACTCGAAGTGGCCACAGTAGGTTGCTTCTTGCTCAACCATGATATACATGAACTGCCAAGCATGAAACAAAAACCACTTGTGGACACTCACGTGTCAAAACAACCAGCCCAATCCGAGTCCGAAAAAGCATGTAAGTCTGGCGGCGATGATCCCCCCTTGGGATAAAACAAGCCAAGATGTAAAGTGCCACTAAGGTAGCGGAAAATCCTCTTGACAGCCTGCCAATGCTTAGACCCTGGGCTATGCATAAATCTGCTGACCTGTGAGACTACAAACTAAATATCCGGCCTCGTGTTGCATACATAAATGAGGCAGCCAACAACAGTTTGGTAAAGAGTGACATCAGCAGGATCGCCAGCATCATGTAGACTCAACTTCAAACCTATTTCCATGGGAGTGGCAATAGGTTTGCAATCCTCAAGTCCAAACTTACATAAGCAATGTCTCTATGTAACTTTTCTGACACAAGGCAATACCACCATCACACTGCTTAAACTGTATACCCAAGTAATGATGCAACAGCCCCAAATCTTTCATCTTGAAAGTAGCATTCAAATCAGCCTTAAATTCAGCAATATGTCTCTCATTTGGTCCAGTGACCAGCAAATCATCAACATAAAGAACCACAATGAGAAGTACATCACCCTCACGCTTTACATACAATGTGCTTCTGTTGGACTGTTACGAAAGCCTTGTTTGACTAAATGAGTTTCATCTTTCTCATACCAAGCACGAGGAGATTGCTTCAACCCATACAAAGCCTTGTTACATTTGCACACTTTGTCCTCTTTTCCTTTTATGACACCATTCAAGAAAGCAGTAACAATGTCTGATTGATGTACATCCCAACCAAAATGAGCTGCCAATGCACATAGAAAACGTACAGTAGTCATACGACAAGTGGGAGCAAAAGTCTCTTCATAATCTATGCCTTTTTGCTATGCATAACCCTTTGCAACAAGTCGAGCCTTATGGCGATCGATCTCACCATCCGGCTTGCGTTTCAACTTGTAAACCCACTTCGTACCAATGGCCTTTTTGCCAGGAGGCAAATCACATAAAGTCCATGTGTCATTTTCTATAAGTGCATCATATTTTGATTGCATGGCAGCCATCCAATTTTTTGAATTTTGTGCTTCATCAAAAGTCAGAGGCTCCTCAACATCATGTAAGCTAGACACAGCCAAAGCATAACAATCCGATGCATAATATGCATGGCGAGAGCCTGAACGAGTACGACTAGACAAAGGTGCATCCAATTTACTGTCACGCAAAGTGTGCACCAGCCATTTTGGCATACCTCTAGCCTGCTCATTTTCATCCCTTTCCTCATCAAGTACATCATGTACATCTGCATCAGTAATAGGCTGATCTAAAACATTTTCAGAAACCCCCATAGGCTGTACAATTGCCTCATTGGAACTTACATTCGTATTTCCACCACTGAAAAGAGGCAACAAAGTGTCATAAATGTCGTATGAGCTTACATTATTGTCTCTAGTAGATGACAACAAGGGCTGAACAGAATCTTCCACAAACACTACATCCCGTGAAACCAAAATACGTTTTGTTTGCGGATGATACAACCTATAACCTTTGCTTTCAGCACTATAACCAACAAAAATACATTTGACAGCCTTATCATCCAATTTTCTGCGCTGCACTTGTGGCACCAAAGCATATGCCAAACAGCCAAAAACACGCATGTGCTCAATAGAAGGTTTTCTATCATGCCATGCTTCATATGGAGTAATAGACTGCAAAGCTTTCGTAGGACACCTGTTAAGTACATAAGTGGCACACATAATGGCCTCAAGACAAAAAGAATGCGGCAAAGCTTAACTTTTGACCATACATCATGCCATTTCCGTCAGTGACCTGTTTTTCCTCTCAGCAACACCATTTTGCTGAGGTGTATAAGGCACTGTACATTGGTGTTTTATCCCACGACTAGCCAGAAATGCATTAAATTCATGAGACATATACTCCCCCCCTCGATCAGAACGGAGGGTGTCCTTAGTACATTTCGAGACATTTTCAGCCATAGCCAGAAATTGTTTGAAGCACATAAAAACTTCGGACTTCGCTTTAAGCGGAAATAGCCATGCATCCCTGGAGTAATCATCAATGAAAGTCACGAAGTACAGGTAATTGCCCAAGGACGGAGTTTGCATGGGCCCACAAACATCACTATGCACAAGCTGCAACCTGCATGTGGCCCGAACTGAACCATCCTTTGGAAACTTAGAACGCTGCATCTTACCCAAAATACAGCCTTCACAAACATGTTTGACAGGTGCTTCAAGAGGTGGCAAAGAAGCAACCATATCAGATTTCTGCAAACACAGCAAACTGGCAAAATTCAGATGACCAAAACGTGCATGCCAAAGTTTTGCATCTGAAATATCCCTTGAATCTGCAACAGCATTTGCAAAATTTTGTCCACACTTGTCATACAAAGTGAGCTTATACATCCCACGGCACAAAATCCCAGATGCAACAATTTCACCAAAATTGAGATCATGAACTATACATCTGTCATCCACAAATTTGACTGCAAGTCCAAGTCTAGCAAGTGCGGATACAGACAAGAGATTCTTCTTGATCCCAGGTCCCATGAGGGACAGACTCGAGAGAGGTAAACAATTCACGATGTGAGGTAATGTGCTTTGTAGCACCACTGTCAAAATAGCACACATGTGAATCTACAGCAATTGACAAGCATGCATCATGGACAGCAGGATTGTAAGTGCACTTTGCGCTAAAAGCCCATTCTGCATCAACATCAGCATTACAATCTCCTTTCACAGAAGACTCAACAATGGCTTCATTTGTAGTGGAACCAGCATTTGCAATGGAACCACCCTCTTTCTTCTTAGCCTCTTTGGCCTAGAGCTTGCTCAACAGGGTCGAGCCTTCGACTCTCATAGCCTATGGCGTGCCCTTCTTGGAGCAAAACAGCTCCAAGGCAATCACCACAAGCATCACATTGGACCTCAAATGGTTTTGAGAGATCCGGTAGTGTAAGCATAGGTTGAGAGATAAGCTTTTCGAAAGCATTGTTCTCCTTAGCAGACCATGTATACCTAACGCTTTTCTTTGTTAGGTCATGTAATGGTCCCACAATTTGTGAGAACTTTTCTATGAAGCGTCTATAGTATGCACACATACCTATAAAGCTTCTTAGTTCATGAAGATTCCTTGGTTTAGACCATCCTTTTATTACCTCTAAATTTGATGGATACATTTGGATGCCATCGTGAGAGATAATGTGACCTAAATATTGAACCTCTTGCAAGAAAAATTCACTTTTCTTTCGATTAACATAAAGTTTATTCTCTCTCAAAACTTGAAATATTACCTGGAGGTGTTGCTTGTGTTCGTCTAATGAATTAGAGTAGATGATAATATCATCAAAGAACACTCCAGTGAAGGTTCGATGAGGCCTGAACAGCTTCTCCATCAAGCGTTTGAATGTGGCTAGTGCATTGGTCAAGCCAAAAGGCATGACAATGTATTCGTAAAGACCAAAGGTGGTGCGAAATGCGGTCTTTACAATGTCTTGATCAACTATCCTTATTTGATGATAGCCACTTTTTAGGTCAATCCTACTGAAGTAGGTCGATCCTTGTAGCTTATCGAATAGGTATTCTACCCGTGGAACGGGAAACCTATTCTTGATAGTGATCCTATTTAGTGTTCTATAGTCAACACACATACTATATGTGCCGTCTTTCTTTTGCACTAATAGCACAGGTGAGCAAAATGGAGATGAGCTGGGCCTTATCATGCCCTTCTCAACTAACTCATGCACTTGCCGCATAATCTCCTCTTGTTGAGCTTGAGAAACTCTATAAGGAGGTTTGTTAGGCGGTGAACTTCCTGGAAGAATTTCAATTGCATGGTCATCATTACCTCAGTTAGGAGGTAGCTCACAAGGGATGTCGTCAATAAAAACATCTTGAAACCCCTTGAGAAAATTGGATAACTCTAATTCCTTTTGGTTGCTTTTATTTTCTTTTGCTAAAGCATTAGGTTCATGTTGGGAATCTTTAACAAAAATCATGTCAACAGAAATGGAGCTCTTTATTGACTTGTTGAAAGATGGTGTATGTACAATGGGAATAGTGTTACCCATTTCCTTAGCATCTATATACATGTCTTTTTCCCTGAACTTAAAGGAGATTCTCCTTTCAAAAAATTTAACATTGGCAGCCAGGTGGTCAAACCATGGTGCCCCTAGGATTACATCCTCATGCTTGAGAGGAGAGTCCTCTTTGTCCACATAGCCTTGGACATGAAGCCTCAATTTCCCGATTAAGGGAGTGATTGAAGCTTCTTGCCCCTTGAAGGCACTGTCTGCGGGTAGGACATCTCCCATCTCGTAGGATTGTATGCCTAGCTTGGTGGCCAACTCTATAGATATAAAATTGTGAGTAGAACCAGGGTCAAAGAGAATAAAAGCATCATGTTCTCTTACCTTTCCCCAAGCATGGCATAGAGGAGATCCTTTGTGGTGAGTTTGGTGAGTCTCCTCCTCTTGGATTTCAACCAAGGAAGCTCTAGGAGGATCTTGGCGGTTGTTCTTTTGGGAACAAGCGCGGTACGCATGCCCTTGTTCTCCGCACTTGAAACACCGGTTATCCTTGCGATAAGGCTCAAGCTCTTCAGGAGAGAGTTTTTTTTTACCTTTGTAAACTCCCTTCTCTTTAGCTTTGTTGGAGTTGCCCTTAGGAGACTTTTGGACATTGTCCTTCCCCTTAGGCTCATTGGAACCCTTGTTTTCCGTGGGCTTATTATTTCTTTTAGCTCCCGTGTGGAAATTGATTCGAGAGGCCACCATAGTATGGTGTATTACCGCCGATATGGTACGTGGCCTTTGGGAGTTGACATACTCCGCCATTTCTTCGGTTAAGCCTGCACAAAATTGTTGCTTTTGCTCTCCAAAATCCAAATTTTTGAAGACAGTGGCTTTGAGTTGTAGGTCCCAAAACTTGTCTACATATTTGTGGATGGATTCATAGGGAGAGATCTTTAAGCTTCGCCATTCGGTGAGTACTTTGTCTTTGGCATCGGTGGCCAAAAATTGCTTCATAATGGAAGCTCTTAAAGCTTTCCATGTTCGTGGAGCTTCACCGTTGGCTCGTAGGCTAGACCACCATTGCCTGGCGGACTTTTGAAAGTGCATAGCTACATGGCGTAGCTTAGAGGACTCCGTAAAGCCCTCATCTCCAAACGCCGCATCGAATTGTTGGATAAAGGCCAAGACTTTGTCCGTGGCACCAAAGGTACCATCATAGGTAAGGAAAGAGATGCTCTTCCCTCCCTCTTTGAATTTCTTCAACTTGGACGACCTCTTCCATGCGGCATAGGATTTCCTATGGCCTCTTCTTTTTGATGGTTCAAAGGTTGCACCATCACTTTCTTCAGAAGGTGAAGAATTTGAAGAAGGTGGAGAAGAGGGTGACCTCTTTCTTGCCTTTTTCTTGTCTTGATCTTCGTCGTCTTCACCATCACTTTCATAAGAGGAAGAGGATGAAGAAGATGGAGAAGAGGGTGTCCTCTTTCTCGCCTTTTTCTTCTCTTGCTTTTTATCATCCCTCTTTGAATTATGATGTGGAGAAGAGTGCGATGGTCTTCTCCGCTTTGGTGGTGATGGAGAGCGTTTAGCCCGCCGTCTTCGTGGAGCCATCTCCGCCGAGGTGTCCGGAGACTCACTTCTTTCTCGTTCCTTCGGTGGACGCTCTTGAGTTCTTCGGTGGATGCATCACCAAGAAGTAAATTCTTGAGCCCTTCGTATGGATTCTCTTCTTCTTCCCGAATCGGAGAGAGACCTCTTTTGGGAGTCTCACAAAGAGGCTTCCTAGGTGTTCTCTCGTCATGGTGATGAGCTTGGAGAATCCCGTGAGCACGGAGTTGCCGTTGCACTTCGCTTTTGAGAGATGGATTGCCCATGGTTTGTTGAAGCCTAGAAACAAGATAGTTAACAAGCATTGAAGCATCATTAGTAGCTTGCTCATGAGAAAAATCAAAGTTATCAACATTAATTTCACTCTCTTTACTATTGTCAGCCATTCTAACAACTTTTAGGTGTAAACTTTTTAGGTGTACTTTGGCACTTCAAGCCCTAGTTGCTACTCCTCTTTACCCCTTTAGAAAAAGCACTCAAGCTATTGTACCCGCGGCTCGAATACCATTAATTGCAAGGAATAGAAGAGAGGGTCTTTCGACACCTAAACAGCACCGACTCCTGTCAAGCTTCTAATAGCTCAATAGTGGTTAAGTCGTAGGCAAGCCCCGTAGGACTCCACTATTAAGACCATAGCTCTCGACGGTGATGCCCCGTTAACTACACAAAGGCAGGCGCACTGCAAGGCTGAAAAATCCCTATTCTACTTACTCACAAGCTATTAAGAATACCAACCATTTATAGCTAGCTTGAGGACCTCCCTTCTTGAGCAAGAAAAGAGAAACCTTGTGCTCTGATACCAATGTAACATTTAATGGTCTAAAAACTTGTGTGTAGCCGAAATTAGCATGAACATAGTGGACATTTCATTAGAATAGATTCCTAATGAGAATTACAAGAGTGCTTGGGTGGAGAGAGCAACAAAAAGCATAACACCTAGTTAGATAGCATCAACAATACTTTCAAAAGAGAGAGAAATTAAGCTATTGACAACAGTTGAGAACCATATTTGCATGGAACCGGTCCCCCCTCCAAAAGGCTTTGTATTATGGTTTCTCCCATCAAGAGAGACATTGTACAATACAATTCTTTGTGTTCCTTCAAGACTAGCTAGTGCAATGAAGATGAAAGCTTCATGCACTAAGCAAAACACTTAGCAAACACAAATTTATTTATCCCCGTTCTCAGACCCAAGACCTCACACACCTTCGAAGATGGTGAGAGCTAGCAGAGTATGAGAGTAGATTGAGAGGAAGAAGGAGTATCTTACGAGAAAGATGTACATCTCCTCACATAATCACTCATATTATCATAGATTTAGCTTAGTAATTAGCTTGGTAGAGGAGATGAGCATGCATTGAATCTTGTCTCTTGGTTGGATTTGCATCCACATGCCAAGAGTGTGTTGATGTAGGCTTCTATCTCACAAGCTTGGAGTAGGTGATGAGCTCTCCATTAAAGCTTGGGAAGAGATAGTCTTCTCTTTCTTCACACATGAGATTGTGTGAGTGTGATGTGTGATAATCCCTTGCAAAAATCAGCCCCCTCTCTCTCTTGGGCGAGCCCTCTTGCTATTTGCTCTTGCAGGCTCCCCATTGGACCTCCCTAAGTCAAGCCAATGGCTATTAAGCAGCATAAGTGATAGCCTTCTGACATGTGTCCCCCTTTCCCCTTTTATGAGAGCTTTAGGTAATTTAATAATTAAACTAAACTCTCATTGGACCCCTTTGCCTCCTGGCCAATAGGAATCAAGCAAGCCATTGGGCTCCTGAATGCTCATTGGACCCCTTGGGAGATTGTCCAATAGTCTTCTAGGAGACTTAATTCTCATTGGTTCTTTTATTAGTGTTTTTAAATTAATTAAACTAGATTTGCTCTAGCCTAATTCTCATTGGTCCACCTCCAAGGCCATCCAATAGGAATTGGGCACACCTTGTGGGCATCTAGGCTAGGGAGCTGACATGTGTCCCTAATTCCCTTTGTGTAAAGGGAGCCTGTGTGTGTGTGTGACTTTCTCTCTCATCCCCTAGAAGAAAGGCTCGCCCCCTCCCATGTAGGGATATGCAAAGACTTTTTAGCTACACACAAAGCATCCAATTTCCCCTAGGGTTGACCTTTGGACACAACCTTTGAATTTTGGAACCTTAGCATTTTGGAAGTCTTAATGGGCTGAACCTTAGGGTCTTTTTAGCCCATTGTTGCACATGGATCTTTTGCAGATGCCCCCCCCTTTGGATCCCTATTTTCCCTCCTTTGGATCCCTACTGTGGCCGGTCTGCTAGCTTAACCAATATTCTAGCTTTTTCTCCCCTGGCACTTCCCCACATTAAATGATCAGTTTAATATGAGAAAATCATTTAGGAGAATTAGATATTGATTAATTATGACAATGTAGTCTAATAGTTGATACATTATAGTACAGATAGATATGTTTATATAGTTAATAGTACCTTTGCTACTGAATTCCATGTTGGTATACTTGCAATGCCCACTTGTCTCAATTTTGCTACCACAAAATATGTTGCACAATTTGTAAGGCCCCCATATGAGGAGAAGCCATTAGTGCACATATATTTGGTGGGTTCCAGCTTTGTACGCCAATGAGATCTTTATTTGTGATCATGGATGGTATGGAGAAAATTCAAAGAATATTCCTTTGCGTCGAAATATATTGGCCGAACGATGGCCGGTGGTCCATGCTCTTTGGCCGGTGTGGCCAGTAGCCCGTGGTCCTTGGTCGGTGGCCAAATTTCAACGGCTAGTGGCCGAGTTCTAGGTGGACTCGTCTACCCAAAAGTGGATACACATGGGTGCATGGGAGAGTCCTACTTGGACTTTGCTATCTAAGGGCAGCTACACATGGGCATTAAGAGGTTCCCTTACATCTATATAAGGATGCCTTCTGCATGAGTATTTTGAGAACTACACATTAGAGATGTTCCCATTAGATGCACACATGCACATCCTTGTTGAAGGATTGCTAGCCCCTTGTATTTCCTACTTGCTCTAGTTGTCTAAATCTCCATGATCTACTAAGCTCTTCCTTGAGAGCACATGGGTGGATGATGTCATCACTTTGTAATAGTGTGCTAATCTAAAGTTTTGATTTTTCACTAATCTACTTTGCATTGTATCCCTCTCTACTCTCCTTGCTACTGGATCCTTACTGTATTCCGCATTTCTTACACTCCAAAGTGGCTTTCGGTAAGCATTTTTATTGTTATCAATGGCAATACTTTTTTCAAATGACTAGGGAATGTGCAAAGTGATCAATACTAAGTTTTGTAGACATGAAGTAGTTTGAACTCCAATTATTTTGTGTGATATGCATTTTACTACCTTAAAAAAATTAAAATGGTATTCCTGATGGCTCCAAAAAATTTAAAAGGCTAAAACTCAAAGATTCTAGCATTAGCAAACTGTGCTTCTCTAGGTTTTATTGAAAATTGTGAAGCACAAGAACCCTCTCTCTTGGCTTCAATGATGAATGCAAATTAGGGCCAATCTAGAACAATATTCACATTCTGCTTATTTGCTATACATTGTAATTTTATAAATTTCAAAATCTC
Organism: Adiantum capillus-veneris; assembly: GCF_014529385.1. Classification (NCBI taxonomy): domain Eukaryota; kingdom Viridiplantae; phylum Streptophyta; class Polypodiopsida; order Polypodiales; family Pteridaceae; genus Adiantum; species Adiantum capillus-veneris. The sequence continues at coordinate 23,636,312 of NC_140943.1, forward strand.
TAATGAAGTGGTGTGTGTATATAGTGCTGTGGGTTTTTTCCTTGAGCCCTCAATGGTTTTTAAATCCAAAATGAGGGACCCTAGTAATTTGAGTGGGGGTGTTGAAGATTTATATAACGTCTCCTATATGGGTGTATGCAAGATAAGGTGGACTAAATACCTATGTCCGAGACATTGGTAATGAAGTGGTAGTCACCAACCAAGTTCCCCTATCAAATGAATCAAATTATCTCATGTAATATGTCACTTAAAAGCATCTTATATCCTTCATGCATACTTTTTGATATATTTCATAATTTTTAATGGGGATATGAGAAAAATATTGGTTGTGGCTACCACTACAAAAATGTGGTAGATAGTGTACCACCTTATCATGCATTTACCCATATATAGCTCCCTAACCCTAGGTTCTTACTATATATACATGAATATTGTGTGGAGTTGACATAATTTAGGGGTTCTACATGGAGCATCTCACACCTCTCTCCTTTCTCCTTCTCTCTCGTCTATAGTCATCTCTCTCATTTGTGTTAAGCTTTAGCCTTACTATAATTACATTATGTTGAAACCCAAAGAAGACAATGAAGATAATGAAGAACCGAGTCAAGATGCAACATATGAAGGACATTATGACCTTGAGATTATGACATCCTAAGTCAACCTCTATATATTGATGATAATTTTGTTGTACCTGCAGAGAGTGACAATAGAGATCCTACAATGCACTAGAGAGATAGAGAAAATTCATAGAGATGTAATAGATAATGAGACAACATAATTAAGGACATAGTAGCATGTGGGTGCCACCTTCATAATCTCTACTCAGATTGACTTTGGCATTGAAATCAGTGTCTTACATGCAAAAAGGTACCATGATAGTAGGACACGTAGGATTCATTCTACAGTCTACAGCCAGCAGCGAACATGCAAAAAGGCACCTCATCATCAAAAGTTGTACTTAACTTAGACTCTAAAGGTTGAACTTTGATCCAATGCAAAATTGCAGTTAATGATGTTGGGTGAGGGAAACTCTACAGGTTTTGGTAGAGCGGAGGAGAGACACTCCTTGTTCAAGGATGCCAAGATGGTGGCACCCATCCAAAACCCTATGAGCAATGAAAAGCACGGTGTCGTGCTGTGATACGTACATAGTGGGAACGCATGCTACAAGATCTATCTTGTATTTTTTTAGATACATAATTATATTTCCTATAGTGTGCATATGCATATTTAAGTATAATAATAAACCTTCTATCTCATCCTATTATTTTTCTCAAGGGTAACAGATCCTTACTTTACCATCAGAAAATACTATGGGAAAAGCATCAATAGCTCCGCCTCTTTAACTTGGGGCAAAAAGCATTGATTCTTTATTTCTACTATTTCATTATCATCTCACACCCTAGCTAGATCCTATATCTAGGGTAAACTCCAATATATATATATTCTATGTATTTTTTATACTTTTCTTATATTTCTTTTTAAATAGCTACTAGGAGAGAATCAAATCCTAGTGGGACACTAGGTGGCATGATTTCAAAGATACACTTATTTTAATGCATTATTGCAAGCATGATTACAAAACTTTGTCAAGGAGCAATGTCATGCTTTCATATGGCATGAGGTGTCCTTTGGAATTAAATGAAAGTCTAGGCTAAGGAGACCACATGAAGACTTTTGCTACCATAAATGGACCCTATTTTGATGAATTTTTTTACACAAGGTTCCAATCCGAATTGGAAAACGATTTTAAAATAAAAATCGTAGCTAATGAGCTGAAGTTTTTGCCCATATTTTTACTTTTTTATTTGAAGCCACGGTTGAGGAGATATGATCAAAATACTGGACCCCAGTCTGCCCACATCATGCAGGGACAGCTCATTTCCAACTTTTCCAATTCCTGTTTACACTGGCTCCTCTCTTCTTGTGTAAACCCTTGTGGGTTCCCTTCACCTATAAAAGGGGACCTCTTCTTCCTTGGAAAGAACTCAAGTATTCAAGCCATTGATGAGAGGAATTCTCGAGGGAGTGAGTAGTAATGCCTAATTGTACTTAGCCATTAACATAAGCCCAAGCCTACACTTTCTCCTAGAGGGAGACTAGCCATTCTTGCAACAAGCTAACCTTGGAAGATCAACTTTAATCAAAGAAGGTCTTGCACTTGGTGTATCAATCAAAGTGGAATTATCCACTCTTCTTCTCTCTCCCATCAATAATGGTGTCGAAGGGTTTCAAGTAAGATGTGTTCTACATTGATGTTTTCTTGATTTCTTGTTGTTTTCATTTTCATCTCTAATCCAACATATATATATATATATATACGTATCTAATCTCATCTCCTTAACCAAACCTATTTCTCTCATTCTTAGTAATTCATCCTCTCTAGGTTCTCTTGCTACAGGTACATCTCTCCCCGCAGTATCCTTATTGCCTACGGGCAAGAATAGGGCTTGGGAGGGAAACTTCTCATCTCTTCACTTCTCTCATATCTACATTTCTCACATACTATCCTAGATGAATAACCCACATGATGATCATTTCTATCGCTTTCACTCTGTACGATCTATTAGAATTAACGTATGGATTAGTCGTAAAATACACTTTCAACAACGTATAGTGTTTCTCTTCGGCCCTGAAAGGCTCAATGAAATACTTCTATCACCGGATCCCATCATACTACCTCTCATAGACTATAATTTTTCTTTTGATGTAAGCGTAGTTATCTTGCTATGAACCAAGAGGATTTGTACACACAATTAATCCCAATCACTAGACAAAATATATATATTATGGTAAGCACAAAACTACAATTCCAAAGAACAATTCGTAGCCTATTTGGTCAGCCAAGATTGAATGCCATTTACTCATCCATTAACCCTTTCATATTACCCATGATACGATATGACCATAGCCTTGATGTTTTCATCTTCGTATTGTTTTGACATTCTCTTTTGCGTTCTTTCTTTGTGTGTGTGAGTGCGAGAGAGAAAGAGTGAGTCTTCTTTGATTGCACTTCTTTCCAAACCCTAGTCTTCATGGCATCTATGGTTTAACTCCTTCATATAGTTTTTGTTGAGTTCTCTCACAAACTCTCACAGCCATAAGCCCGGTGCTTTCCTGGAAAGACCGCAAATTTCTTGACATATTTTTGATGAACCCGACGCGAATTTGCTAGGGTGAGAGTTTGTGGGTAACCATGGGTGATCATGTTGAGCAACAGGGTATGCATTTTGACCCAGCAACAATGCAAATGTTTCAAGCATTTGCAATGTTCATGCAACAACAACATGCTACTGAAAGAAGGGAGATTTCAGCAACGAAGGCCATACAAGCGGTCGTCAACAGAATGGATCAGTTTAATGGCAAAGATGTAACCAAGTACTTACACGAGTATGTGAAGGAGATGGAGCTGCATCGTGTGTCAGAAGGTGAGATGATTCAAAGCTTTGAGCTAGTTGTTGCTCCAGAAATTAGGGAGCATGTTAGGGAAATTAAAGATGGGCATGGGAGAAATTGGGAAGAACTCAAAGTAGCTTTAAAGGAGGAATATTTCATGGAGGACTCGGAGAGAGTGACCAAAAGGACATTCTTAGAATGGGTAGTCAAGCCAAAGCAAGGACTATCAATAACAGAGCTACTTAGGGAATTTGAGCGGCGCTATGTACAACTCACTAGGACAGAAAGGGCCACACTAGATGCAGAGAAGATAGATCTTTTCTTACAAGCTGCAGGTAAAGAGTTTCAAGAAAATTTGGAGCTTCTTCTTGAAGATAAAGATGCTGAGCAAGGACTAAAGACCGACTGGAATGAGGTTGAAGGTGCTGTCTCACTGCTTGCCAAACGACAAAGAAGAAGGGACAAGATGGTAGTAAACACTACAAGTCCTTCCACCTCAACTTCTGACAAAATGGTAAAGCCTACTTTTATCGCTCCTAAGTTTGATGAGTCCATGCTAGATGAGCTTGTGAAGGGAATGCGTGACTTGAAGGTGAAGTTTGCAAAGCTTGAAGAAAAAGGCCAACCATCAGGGCCACTTCCTAGGCAAAGACAACAGCCGAAAGAAGGGTTTGTTAATAGATGTATTTGCTGTGATAGTACAGACCATGTAAGAAGGGATTGTGATGATTTTAGTGATGCTTTGTGAAAAGATGTTGTCTTTTTAAGGATGGTAAAATCCACTTAAGAGAGACAGGTCTACCCTTGAGAACTAACTTTGGGAAGGGGGGAATGCAAACCTTAGTCGAAGATATGGCAACCAAGCATGCCACCTCTTCAGTTGAGGCAGCTACTTATGGAGTAAAAATTGAACATTTTTGTGATGAAGAGGTGAGTGACCATCATGGTCAAATTTGGCCAAATGTCATGCAATTAGCTAAAAATGGAAAGCTTACAAAAGAGATTCTACATGAAGCAGGTGATTGCATACGTCTAGAAACAGGATGAAATGATCCAGTGGACTCATTGTCAGTGCATGCCTACATTACAAAATGCCAACAAAATGAGGCAATTGTAGAAGAGAAGCGCAGACGTGAGAATGCTGATGAAGGACCATCAAAAAGATCTTCTAGAAGTGGGGGAATAAGCGATTCGATGCCTTCTCAAACACCCTCAACACAAGGAGCATCTCCACCTGAAGTACTCATGGAGGAGTCTACAACAGGAAAGAAGAAAGAGCCAACGAAAGGTAAGACAAAAGGCCCAACTTATAAACTACAATCTGATATTGAGGTTGCTACAGATTTAAAGAAAGTCTTGGAGGAAAGGATCTTGAATAGCAAGATTGAGTTCACTCTGGGAGAAGTTCTTGGCATTGCAAAGCGTGAATTCCACGAGGAGATCATTGACATCATCAAGAGGAAGAGGCAAACCCTTGTTGAAGTTTCTTGTCCACAGGTTGAAGGGGAAACCTCGAAGACACAAGGGATGCAACTGCAAAATAAGGAGAATGATGGAGCTATGGTAGGATGCTACCAATCTAGTGGGAGAGTGAAGCAAGTGCATTTCTCAAATGATGATGAAGAAGTTGAAGATATTCCTAGGAGTTACTATTCACGAAGTCATTGGGCAAGGGCTACTACAGAAACTTTGGTCAAGGTAGGTGATCTTGAAGAGCCATTTGTTGCCTTGATTGACCATGGTTCAGAAATAAACATAATGTCAAAGAGTCTCTACAACAAGTGCAAATGGCCAATGGACACAGATCATGGTTGGATGGTAAAAGTGGCAAACAATTCATCCGGTGAATTGTATGCAGCATGTCCAGGTGTGAAGGTGACAATAGGTGATGTAAAGATTGACCAAAACTTCTTTGTACAGGATACATCTTCATATCATCTCATCCTTGGACAACCCTACATTGTGGGAGTTCGAATGGAAACAAAGGTAATGGACGATGGTTCAGCATATGCTAGAATACGTAGCAAAGATGGTAAACGAGCTGTCCAATTTCTCACAGTCTGTGTAAACCATGAAAGAAATCGTGACAACCTCAAAGAACATCCTCTACCAAAGGTAAGCAAAGAGTTTCATGATCATAGAGAAATGATGGGTTTTGGCCAAGTACCATTGTAAAGCGGGATTGCAGTGGTACAGAAAGAAAAAGGGTCTCGCTTGATCCAAAAATAGGTGAAACTTTCTCGATGAGCTCCTTGGTAACAAGGAATGGATCAGTATGTTTTACAAAACTTGAAGATTTGAAGAGATATGAGAGGCAATATGTGCATAATGTACAAATAGGCATGAAAAAGAGTGGGTTGCTAAAGCCTACTGAAAATGTTTTGGGTTTGTGTGAACAAGTTTCTTTTGTAGATACTATGGGTGAGCTTGATGCTATAATGAGGTCTAGTTTGCATCTTGAAAATGAAGTTGTGGAAGTTTGCTCTATGGAAATGTATCAAGTAATTGAAGCCTTTAAAGAAAGCCAAACAGTTGGCCCAGAAGTCCATGTTGAAACTAAATACAAAAGTGTAGCAAAGAAGGTGAAACCAGTAGCTTCACCCTTACCACCCAACAACAAGGAAAAGATTGAACAGGCTTCTTTACAACCAAGTTTGCGGAATCCTAAAAAGATCGGGCATACCTTCACAAAGGAGTCCTTTCAAGAGTTGCAGATTGGTTGCGAGGAGTTTCTAACACAGGAGGAGACAAAGTGCTTCAAAGAAATGCTTTCAAAGCATGGTAAGGCTTTTGCATTTGAGCCACATGTGATAGGATGTGTTGATCCTTATATTGTAGCTCCTATGGTAATTTTCACAATACCTCATGTGCCTTGGAATCTGCGGCCTATTCCGGTTCCAAAGGCTCATTTGCCAAAGTTAGTAGAGCTACTGAATGAGAAAATCAAAATGGAAATCTTGGAGCCTTCTTGTGCTCCATACTCAAACAGGAGGTTCACAGTTCCAAAGAAGAATGGTTCTCTACGCTTCATCCAAGATATGCAACCAGTGAACAAGGTGACAATTAGAAATGTAGGAACAGGTCCAATTGTGGATGAATTTGCAGAGACGTTTGCAGGGAGGGCAATCTACTCAATGGGGGATCTCTACTCAGGGTATGATCAATTTCAGCTTGCAATCAAAAGCAGAGACTTGACAACCATGAGGACACCTTTGGGTTTGGTAAGGATGTGTACCTTGCCACAGGGAGCAACCAACTCGGTTGCACATATGATGAATGGGATGAATAAGGTCTTACGTGACTTTATTCCTCAAATCACAATGCCTTTCATTGATGATTTTCCTATCAAAGGATGTGAAGAAAGTGACAAAGATGAAGCTTTGGATCTCAAGGGATGTCGCAGGTTTGTGGTAAATCACATAAATGATTGTGATAAAATTTTGTTTAGGTTGGAAGAAGTGAATCTTACATTGTCAGGGAAAAAGTCTATGTTTGGTGTCAAAGAAGTGCTCATTGTGGGGCACATGTGCGGGCCATATGGTAGGAAACCTTGTCCATCAAAGGTAGATGCCATCCAAAGAATGAAAGAAACGTGCACTAGCATCACTGAGGTTAGAAGGTTTCTGGGAGCATGTGTCTTCTATGTTATTTGGATTCCACATTATGCACATGTGGCTGATCCTCTTTATCAGCTGCTTAGAAAGAATCAAAAGTTTAAATGGATAGAAGCACATGTAAAATCCATGAAAGAGCTAAAGGAGTTACTCCAGTCAGCAACGACTTTGAGAAAGGTAGACTATGAGTGTCAAAGGCCAATGATTGTGACAGTAGATACCAGTCCTACAGGGATTGGATGGGCAATAGGGCAAGATGACAAAGAAGGACACAGGTATGTGGTAAGATTTGGAGCAAAGGTACTAAGTGCTCGCCAAAGAAACTATCCACAGATAAAGAGAGAGTTATGGGGTATGGTTACAGCCTTGAAAAGTGGGAAAGAGTACCTAATTGGTGCATGTGTGGTTGTAGAAACAGATTGTCTATCACTTCTTAGGATGATTATAAGCTGCTCAACACCAAACATTTCTATGTTGCGGTGGATTGCCTACATTAAGTCCTTAAATCTCGAGTTTAAGCACATTGCAGGTAAAGACAATATAGTGGTAGATATGCTATCAAGGGCAAGGTACGAAGATGAGTCACAAATGATTGATGAGGGAGATGATGTAGGCACAAAATTCTATTCTATCTCTCATGTCAAAGGTAACAATGTCTGCATGACTAATTCACTTGAATTGTTCTTGAAAGATCTTTATGAAGGTGATTGGCTTTCTATTGGAAGGTACTTGAGTACTCTAACAAAACAGGATGATTGGTCTGAACAAGAATTCAAGAGGATACGCAGGAAAGTATATGGGTACTTTTTAAGGGATGGTTACTTGTGGAAGCATCCTAAACAAAAGGGTGCTACACCACAACGGGTTATATGTAAAAAAGAGACTCAAGTAAAGCTCATGCAAGAGTTTCATGAGAGTCTATGGGTTGGACACAGGGGTGTGTGGGCAACCTTCTCCAAGTTGAAAGAAAAATACTGGTGGAAGGGTATGTATAAAGATGTATCTCAGTTTGTAGAGTCATGTGTAACTTGTCAAATGTATTCAAATGTTCGACATCGTGATGGATTGCACCCTACATATCCACTAGCCATGCACTATAAATGGGTTGTGGATCTAGTCACGATGCCTTTAGGACTCTAGCAGATGAGATACTTGGTTCTTGCACGAGAGGAACTAACTAACCAGGTTGAAGGAAGAGCATTAAGAGCTAAGACCACAGAAGCTGTGTGAAAATTCCTTCTTGATGAGGTGATTTGCCGTTATGGTTGTGTGGGAAAAATCACTGCAGATCGAGGTGAACTGGATGCCGAAGAAGCAAGGGAGTTCTTTTCTAGATTAGCGATCAAGCTTTCTCTTACTACAACTTACAACCCTGAAGGCAATGGAAAGAGTGAAAGAGGGCATCCTCCTATCATCAAAGCTTTGGCCAAGGCTTGCGAAGGAAGAGTTGGTGAGTGGCCAAAATTGTTACCATATGCTTTATGGGCTGATCGTACAACACATAGCTCAGTAACTGGCTACATGCCTCCGGAGCTAATGCATGGTCAAAAGCCAGTGATGCCGATTGAGGATACAATTCCCACATGGAATGTACTACCTTGGCAAGAGGGGCTTAGTAGGGAAGATCTCCTTGCACTGCGTATAAGGCAGCTAGAGAGAAGACCTGGAGACATTGAAGCTACAAAAGAACGACTCAAAAATGCAAGGTTGAAAAACAAGGACTATTTTGATAAGCGACATCGACTCAGGAGCAAAGCAATTGACAAAGGTGACTGGGTTTTAGTGTATGATAGTAGCCTTGATAACCAGCACACAGTCATGCGTAAGTTCTCAAAAAGATGGTTTGGACTGTATAAAATGCTACTTACAGCTTGTCTGAACTAGATGGTACAGAAGTAAAGATTCCCATTGCAGGAAAAAGTATTAAAATGTTTAAGAGAAGAGGAGACAATGATCTAGAAGATATTGATGAGGAAGAAGAGAAAAACACAGGTGAAGATCAAAATGAACATGAAGCTCTGGAATCATCCACTGAAGAAGAAGACAAGGAAGATGTACAAGAGGTCTAATCTTACAAAGAGACAATGTGGCACATACCGGAGGATGTGCAGGTTTAGAGGGGGTGGATGTCGTGCTGTGACACGTACATAGTGGGAACGCATGCTACAAGATCTATCTTGTATTTTTTTAGATACATAATTATATTTCCTATAGTGTACATATGCATATTTAAGTATAATAATAAACCTTCTATCTCATCCTATTATTTTTCTCAAGGATAACATATCCTTACTTTACCATCAGAAAATACTATGGGAAAAGCATCAATAGCTCCGCCTCTTTAACTTGGGGCAAAAAGCATTGATTCTTTATTTCTACTATTTCATTATCATCTCACACCCTAGCTAGATCCTATATCTAGGGTAAACTCCAATATATATATATTCTATGTATTTTTTATACTTTTCTTATATTTCTTTTTAAATAGCTACTAGGAGAGAATCAAATTCTAGTGGGACACTAGGTGGCATGATTTCAAAGATACACTTATTTTAATACATTATTGCAAGCATGATTACAAAAATTTTTCAAGGAGCAATGTCATGCTTTCATATGGCATGAGGTGTCCTTTGGAATTAAATGAAAGTCTAGGCTAAGGAGACCACATGAAGACTTTTGCTGTCATAAATGGACCCTATTTTGATGAATTTTTTACACAAGGTTCCAATCCGAATTGGAAAACAATTTTAAAATGAAAATCATAGCTAATGAGCTGAAGTTTTTGCCCATATTTTTACTTTTTTATTTGAAGCCACGGTTGAGGAGATATGATCAAAATACTGGACCCAAGTCTGCCCACATCATGCAGGGACAGCTCATTTCCAACTTTTCCAATTCCTGTTCACACTGGATCCTCTCTTCTTGTGTAAACCCTTGTGGGTTCCCTTCACCTATAAAAGGAGACCTCTTCTTCCTTGGAAAGAACTCAAGCATTCAAGCCATTGATGAGAGGAATTCTCGAGGGAGTGAGTAGTAATGCCTAATTGTACTTAGCCATTAACATAAGCCCAAGTCTACACTTTCTCCTAGAGGGAGACTAGCCATTCTTGCAACAAGCTAACCTTGGAAGATCAACTCTAATCAAAAAAGGTCTTGCACTTGGTGTATCAATCAAAGTGGAATTATCCACTCTTCTTCTCTCTCCCATCAATAATGGTGCCGAAGGGTTTCAAGTAAGATGTGTTCTACATTGATGTTTTCTTGATTTCTTGTTGTTTTCATTTTCATCTCTAATCCAACATATATATATATATATGTATGTATCTAATATCATCTCCTTAACCAAACCTATCTCTCTCATTCTTAGTAATTCATCCTCTCTAGGTTCTCTTGCTACAGGTACATCTCTCCCCGCAGTATCCTTATTGCCTACGGGCAAGAATAGGGCTTGGGAGGGAAACTTCTCATCTCTTCACTTCTCTCATATCTACATTTCTCACATACTATCCTAGATGAATAACCCACATGATGATCATTTCTATCACTTTCACTCTGTACGATCTATTAGAATTAACGTATGGATTAGCCGTAAAATACACTTTCAACAACGTATAGTGTTTCTCTTCGGCCCTGAAAGGCTCAATGAAATACTTCTATCACCGGATCCCATCATACTACCTCTCATAGACTATAATTTTTCTTTTGATGTAAGCGTAGTTATCTTGCTATGAACCAAGAGGATTTGTACACACAATTAATCCCAATCACTAGACAAAATATATATATTATGGTAAGCACAAAACTACAATTCCAAAGAACAATTCGTAGCCTATTTGGTCAGCCAAGATTGAATTCCATTAACTCATCCATTAACCCTTTCATATTACCCATGATACGATATGACCATAGCCTTGATGTTTTCATCTTCGTATTGTTTTGACATTCTCTTTTGCGTTCTTTCTTTGTGTGTGTGAGTGCGAGAGAAAAAGAGTGAGTCTTCTTTGATTTCACTTCTTTCCAAACCCTATTCTTCATGGCATCTATGGTTTAACTCCTTCATATAGTTTTTGTTGAGTTCTCTCACAAACTCTCACAGCCATAAGCCCGGTGCTTTCCTGGCAAGACCGCAAATTTCTCGACAACGGGTGAGCCCTTATCTATGCAAAACCGCTCTAAGCAAGGCTTCTATGTTGTCAAAGGAGACTCTACTATTGTGTGATTAATCAATTGATAGATATATGGGGTTTTTGAACAAGAGATAGAGGTGCTCATACTTATCTTAATTTTTATTTTATCGTGAAAGTATGTTTTTTTTATTAAGAGAAGCAAAAAAACAAGGAATAGATACACAAGGTGTTACAGCCAATCATGGGCTAGGGAGGCAAAATACAAGAGCCAAGAAACTATTTCTTGGACTTATGCTTTTGAGACTTCTTGGCTTTGGAGATGCCACTATTACCTTGCGCTAGCTCGAGATCTTGATTATTGTTTGTTGAGCTTCAATTGGGCTAGGCCACTCTTACTCTTTTTCCTTAGTTGATTGCCTAAAGTCCAACTTGTTCACTTGAGGGCATGGAAAAACTCCCAATGGGTGCCCAAAGGAGTAGAAGTGAGTAGCACTGAGGCGCTACACAACAACTTCTACATTTTCCTACCGAAGAATGCAAGCATGACTACTTGTGTTTTCCTACATGCAATGTGATTGTTCAAGTTGAAGGATAACTATAAATATCTACCTTTGCAATATCAATGAAAGTCAAGCTCACAAAAATGTTAATTATTGACTGTTAAGAAGAATGAAGGTAAGGGTCCCATCAGCTATATACATGTTTGAATAAGCATTGCCCTTCTCTGTCAACTTTTGATGTTTACTTTATCAACTTTTTTGCGTGTGGGGTTATTGTTTGATCATCATGTGGTGATCTTTATGTGCTCAACTTCTCATCTATTGCTTTACTATCTGATCATGTCCTTTGAAGGTGGCATTACACTTAACTACATATGATTGTTTGATTACTTTATACTTAGTTATGTAGCATAGACATATATGTATAAGTGATTGTAATGCACATATACATGCTTTGTATTACAAACTTACGTGAAGATGCATATGTGATGAAGTAGTAATTTTAAATGTGGAAAATTACCTTCCTACATTGAAGGAAAAAGTCTTGAACTCATGTTGTAGTAGTGTGTATGTAAATAATTGTTCTATAAAAAGTTTAAAATTTGAGTATGTTTCTAGTCAAGTATAGGTTCACCTTATGGTAGAAATTAAGCTTGTGTACCATTTGATCATAATTTTCTCACTATAAAGACTCTAAACAGAATTTGAAAGCAATGAACCATCAATGTGTGATAATTTTGTTTTGGCGGAATAACCAGAGGCATTTAGCGACTTTGTTTAAATGTCCAAGCAGACAATTGGAAAACCTCCTTGGATGAAAAGTACATAATTGTCATTCGTACTTAGGCATAATAACTTTTTCAACAAAAAACTTCCATCGTCATATTGGACATATGTGAGTTTCCATAGGCTTTCCCTCTCCACCCTAAAATCCCTCCTCCTTGTCTTTCTCTAAAACAAGCTTTTCATGATGCTATGCATGCAATTATGCCATGAAACATTTCCTTTCTCCACTTCATCTCTCGCTATTATCAAGATTTGGATGGTTGCTCCAACCTAATTTTCCATGGTATTTGACCCCTTCTTGCCTTCCATGGCATTTCCTCTCCGTCTTGCCAAGGTGCTTGCCCTCTCTACTAGGACACATTACCCACATCGCCGTTCCTCAAAACCAAAAGTTGGAAAGTGGAGAAAGCATAGTTTTGGCACAACATTTAAGTCTAGTTCAACTAAAACTTGTTATTCACACATTTTCACAAGAATGAGAGAGAGAGAGAGAGAGAGACAGAGAGAGGGAGAGAGAGAGAGAGAGATGCACACATATTGAAAGATGATCATTTCACAAAAGGATGAAACATGTAGTATGCAGGATTATTCATGAGGTGCATATAAATGCGCGTGCAGTGCAGTGTAAGTAGTGTTAGCCGTTTTTCGGCTCTCTGTAATTTCCATAGTGAGTTACCTCACCCTATCAAATCACTCAAACACTGTGGTTACCATCACCCTTTCATTGTATATAGGTGTGTGTGACTTAGGTGACTTTTCCCATATCTTCTTAAAAACCCTCAATTAGCTAGTCACTGGGCTAGTTGAGCCAAATATGTATATATATATATATATATATATATATATATATATATATATATATATATATATATATATATATATATATATATATATATATATATATATATATATATATATATATATATATATATATATATATATATATTATGGCCCATTTGTGTGTAAATATTTCATTATATATAGGGCCTAAATAAAAGGATTTTTCATTATTATTTTGGTATTTATTTAAATATTTCTACCTATGGTGTGTTATTTATGCTATATACATTGACTCACCATTACCATATTTTTTCTTACCATTTTGCATACTCTTTATTCCATATAAAAATAATTTCATTCAAGCTTCTCTTATTTTTGGTGTAACTCCATCCCAACAAAAATCCAAAAAAATTAGTTCTATTTATGTGTATATTTTTTCACTATTGTGATTTTTTCCTTCCTACATCTATTCTCTATTACTCTCATAGATTAGACCACCAAAAATATTCATATTTTTATGGTAGACTTATAATGAGAGAGATTTATTTTGACCCCTTTATATTTTTTCCACCTATATTATTTATATTTGACATGTACATATTTTTTTTAGACCCCTCAATATTTGATTTTCTTAGTTGTACTATTCACTTATATCATGATCTCAAAAGTATCTTCAATTATAGACCTACCAAATAAGGTCAAGCGTATGTGGCATGCATGCATGCACTATGGGGGGCTCACTCTTGGAGGTATTCAAAAGAATCATCCAAAGAAGGATCCCACAAGGACTTTGTGCAGTGGAAAAAAACAGTCGGTTTTGCTGAATTTTTGAATATCACTTGCTCTCCGAATTTGAAAAGGTGATACAAACCAAAGTTGTAGCTCGTGGGCTGAACTTTTACCTCATATTTTTTTGAGCTACGAGCTGTGAGCTATGATTTTATTGGTGGACCCCAGTTTGCCCATGCTATGCAGCCACACTCCCTCTTCCACTTTATCATTTTTCTCTTTCACACACACTTCTCCACTCATCATCCCCACCTCTTTCACCACTCCTCTCTGCACCCTACTCACCTTCTTCTCAACCTTGAAGAATAAGAGAAACCATGGTGAACTCATGTCTCCTACACACACTTCCATTCCAAAATTGACCACCTAGTCTTATTTTTCCTCTTCCATATTACCCATATCTATCAAACAAACCACAAAATTCAGCCTCTTCTCTTGAAAGACAGCACCATGTTGATTGATCACTCATATTCAATTACCTTGGCTCTCAAGGAAGGTCAAGAGTGGAGAAAAAACGTACCATCAAAGCTAGTGGACCGTCAACAAGCGTCAAAATTGACCCTACTCAAGACACTTGGAGCATCAACATTGTAAGAAATCCATGTTTTCTTACCTATTAAGAGTGTTTTCTTCCTTATTTGTATCCTACATGGATACTCCCATTGTAAATATCCAATTCCATTTGAAAATCAATAAAAATACTAACTCTACTAATTTGCTAACACTAACCTAGTATGAAAAGTCCTATCACCTCCACTTCTCTCCTCTCTCTTTTCTTCATCTATCACCACCAACTTCTTGATAATTCCAAGCAAAATGAATTAGATAAGTGCTGAAAATCTAACCCAACCATGGTTAGAAGAGTAACCCTAGCCCTCAAAATTGCAATAAAAGGAGGGTGTAGCTAGCACAAAAGGGGGAGCCATAAGCAAGAGCACTATGGTATAGCTTGAGAATCCAAGCTCAACCTCTCTAGAAAGAGCTCTTGAGTGGAAGCTCATTGTCTTATGCATATGCATGTGTTGTATTAGGGGTGATTAGCAAGGGAACTCTATGCCATTGTAAGAGAGAGTGATCATTCAATTGAGAGTAGGAAATCTATCATTTCTCCTACTAGTGTAAGCCCAACATTTGCTGAATCAAGGAGGGTGGATTTGGACTAAGCTTGGATACTTTGTCTCTCTTCCAACGTGAAGTAATGGACAACATTGATGTGTAAGTGTCTTGGTGTTTTTTTTTAAGTTCTTGATATCTTGTCTCTGGGTGTTGTCATCAATTTAGCCATAAATCCCACATACTGTAAGAGGGCGACAGCGTGGAGAGGACTCCCCTGGCCTTAAGACAGTGATTGGGGTGGCTTTTCTTGTGATGTGTTGTGGTGTAATTTACTCAATCTATGTTGAAAAAATACTAATCTCGCTTTGATTGGTCACAGATTTGTAAGAAGGTATTAATGCAACAAGCACCCCCTCCTCCTTCTCTCTCTTTCTTACATATATAATTGTGTTTGCTTGATCAGTGCCGATACATTTCAAAGCAGCCTGAGCTCTCTCTCTCTCTCTCTCTCTCTCTCTCTCTCTCTCTCTCTCTCTCTCTCTCTCTCTCTCTCTCTCTCTCTCTACACATCCTAGTTCGCATCCAAAACTAGGTGGTGCCCCAAATTTGTGTAGGGTTAGGTTGCGGGTTTGTGTATGTGTTTGTTGTTTTTTTCCAACCCAAATCAATTGAGTAGCACAGGAGCATCACGAGAATTTGTATGATCCTTTTATTCCCATTGCAAGGCAAAAGGTGCACATAATTGTTAGTCCTAAGTTACAATTTCAACGAGTAAATCGTAGAATTTTGGACCTTCGTAGGTTGGCCGAGATAAACGCTTCAGTAAATCCTTTTATTTTTCCTCTTATTAGGTACGACCTTAGTTTGGACGTCTATATTTTTGTTTGTTTTAAGAATTAGGTCATGCACAAACCATGGATAATGGCCCAGGAATAGAGGTTTTCCCTTTTCATTTCACTCCACACATTAGAGTAAACATTGCAATTAGTAGAAAATTCCATTTTCAACAACTTATGGTATTCATGTTTGGTGCCCAAAGAGTAGGAGAAATTCTCGTGTAACCAAACCCTGTCATCCTACCTCTTATTGATTATCATAGGTCATTTGATGTGAATATTTTTATTTTGTTGTAGAACAGATTCCAATTTAGAAAATATTATTGAAAAAACAAAAACGTGAGTCACTTTGAAATCAATTCAATGGAGAGCCAACGCCAAATGTCTGGATATCCTCTTTTCTTTGGAGAGCCTAGAGAGGATGCATAATTATTTTTAGCGAATTTCAAGATGTCTTGCCGTATTAAGAGGATAATAACTGATCAAGAACGTGTAGAAATGTTTGAGGTGGTCCTTAGGAAAGATGCTAGTACTTGGTTTGACTCTCTGCCTGAGGAAGTTAAGGGGAATTACACGGAAGTTTTGAATCATTTCAAGAAATACTTCTTCGATCCCCAAAACACTCAAAAATTATGGCAAGACATTGTTTCTCATAAGCAAAAAGACTTAGATGACTACTACTTGTACAAGCAAGAGTTTCTACGTCTTTGGGCTCTATGGATACGAAATGTTTCTAACCCTAGTGATGGTGCAGAATTTCTAAAGAAGGAGAGGTTCATAGCCGGACTCTATCCTGACCTTAAGGTAAAAGTTGAGCGGGTGCACCTGCTACTTTTGATGTAGCAGAAACTAGGGCTGCTGAGAAGTATAGGATTCTCAAGTGCTTAATGGGAGAGGTTCCAATAGAAGGTCTTAGACCCAAAGGTAAGTCACAAGCATCAACATATAGGGAGCTTCCTGAGGTAACAACTGAAGTAATCGAGAAGTTAAATGAATCTTTAAGTAGCCTGTCAATTCACCTTGCACAAGCCATAGGTCCAAAGGCACAAGCAAAGAAGTTAGAAGAGAGAGAGCCACGACCTAGGAGAGTCTTGCAATGTTGGAATTGCGGAGAGTCTCGACATGGGATGTATAATTGTCCTTGGCCCCATGGGGAGCCAAGGAGACCTAACTTGAATTACCCAGTAATGAATGCAGGTGAAGGAATGGGTCAACAAACAAGGCTTCTACAAAGGCCAAATGGAACAAGACCACCTCCACAAGGGGTAGAAGGAGTTCCACCTTTGCGAGATCCAAATGTGCATGTGGTAGAGGTGACAAATTCAAATGAGGTTGACATGGAAGCAAATGGAATTAAGCGTGGTCAAGGAAATGGTAAAGAGAAAGAAGGAGTCACATCACAGAGTGACCATGGACAAGGCAAGAAGGCAAAGGAGACCAAGCAAGCTAAGAGGATTCGACGTCGTATCAATCTGGCTCCATACAACTTGTTGGAAGACATGAGAGGTAAGGGTCCTGATATCTAATGGCCTCAGTTTCTTGCATTATGTCCACAAGTTAGAAGGGATTTAACAAAGGCAATTAGCACTAGGAGAAAGGTAAAAGAGAGTGTGCCTGTTGTAAAAATTGCACATACTGAAATGAATGAGTATATTACACCTGTGCTAGATTGTTACATCAAAGGAAGATTGGTTAGGAAAGGTCTAGTGGATGGGGGTGCACAAATTTGCATCATGACAGAGGGACTCATGCAAAAACTAGGCATGCACATCCATGAGACACCTGAAATCAAAGTAAAAATGGAAAACAATAGCAAGGCTAGGTGCGTAGGCATTTGTAAAAATGTCTTTGTGGAGGCCTTTGGCATTAAGAAGGCGGTGGATTTTTATGTTATGTCGACCAAGGGAAATGGTTATCCATTTATCCTAGGAAGACCATGGCTAATGAAAATGCGAGCTTTGCAGGATTGGGAAAGTGGAAAGTTGATCTGCAGGAATGACAATCATAAGAAGGTTGTCTTTGACATGAAGAAGCAACGGCAAGAGGATCTCCATGAAGAATCATCTCAAAGTGAGACGGAGGAAGGCTGGACCGATAGCACTTCAGAAGGAGAAAGTAGCGGCAACATTACTGAAGAGGAGTCTTCCATTGAATTCATGGAGGTAAGGTTTAAGCAAAACAACCAAGAGACCTCTTGCCCGGGTTTGGAAGAGGTAGGTTCCCAAGAGAACCAAAAAGTGGAAGATGAAAGAATGCTAGAAGGTATGTTATCTACAACACTTACAAAGGATGAAAGAGAGGAGCTCAAAGGTGTGTTAAGAAAATTTCCTAGGCTTTTTGCTAAAGACTACACCGATGTGCATGGAGTAGAGTTCAACACAAAATTGAGTTGAAGCCAGAGGCCACACCTAAGGCTCAGAAGCTACGAAGGCTAGGAGTCATCAAGGAGCAGGCTTTACTCAAGGAGGTAAGAAAGCTTCTAACAGCAGGTTTCATTTATCCAGTGGAGAATTCAGAGTGGGTCTCTCCCGTTGTTGTCACTCCTAAGAAAAACGGCAAGTGGAGGGTGTGTGTGGATTACCATCCACTCAATGAGGCAACAAAAAGAGATCACTTTCCCCTCCCATTTCAAGATGAGATACTAAATCAGGTAGCTGGTCATGAGAAGTACATTGTGTGTGATGGCTACTCGGGTTACTTTCAAATAGGTATCGCATTGGAAGATCATTTGAAAACAACCTTCATCACTCCTTGGGGTTGTTATGCTTTTAGAGTCATGCCATTTGGCCTGACAAATGCTCCTGCAACTTTCCAACGCTTCATGAACATGGTGTTTCAAGCATTCTTTGGAAAGTCCATTAGGGTTTTTATTGATGATTTTTGCATTTATAGCTCAAAATCATTGCATCTACAAAGGGTAGAAGAAGGTTTAAAGAAGCTCTACAACATGGGAGGTCAACTCAACCCCGACAAGTGTCACATAGGTGAGGATGAAGTGATCTTGCTTGGTCACAAGGTTTCCTATAAAGGCATTGAGGTGGATCCTTCAAAGGCAAAGGCTCTTATTGAGCTCCCATCACCCAAGAATCTCAAAGAGGTCATCTCATTCATTCAAAAGGTGAAGTATGTGTCACGCTTTATTCACTTAGCTTCGGAGTTGCTTCATCATTTGCAAAAGTTGACACAACAAGTAGAATTTGCATGGTCTAATGAGCTTGAAGAGTAGGGTCATGAATTCTTTGGAGAGAGGCTACACGCAGGCATAACTCATGATGCTTTCTCGCATGTTTGCGGTGAGAAAGTTTAGATCCTACTTGCTACCAAAACCTTTTGTAATTCTTACTGTGCAGAAAATTTTTTTCCTTGGGTGTCATCTCAAATGAATCTTTGCACTAGGATCTCAAAGTGGATTATGGAATTGCAAGAGCTCCAATACTCTTTCAAGGTAGAAGATAGTGTGCCTGCACAATTGGTAGGGATCCTTACTTATAGGGTACATGAGAAGGGGATTAAGGTGCCTGAAGTAAAGACCCTACCATTGCCACCACCTAAAAGTATTCCTAATGCTTTTACCTTATTCTTTGATGGAGCTTTTTGACGAGCCACAAGAAAAGAAGGGGGAGGGCTAGTGTTGCTCAACCCAAGTGGGGAGGTGGTCATGAAAGAGAAGGTCAATCTACCAGGTTCAACTAGCAACAATGAAGCAGAATACGACACACTACTTCATGGTTTAAAGATATACATTGGCCAAGGTATACAACGTCTCATGGTAAAAGGGGATGCACTTCTCATTGTGAAGCAAATTTTAGGCATTTGGGCATGCAAGAATGAAAGCCTAAGGACAAAAGTTCATGCCATTCGTAGATTGTTTAATCAAGTTGAAGAAGTGCAACTATATCATATTCCTAGGAAACAGAATGAAGATGCCGATTTACTTGCACAGCAAGTAGTTACATGTGTTGAGAAAGAAGTACAGGTCATCATGGTGGCAGCAACTGTCAAGCAACTGAGATACCAGGGATTGGAGCCATTGACTCCCATTATTAGCTACATTTTGGAGGGTGAGTTTTCACAAGACTTCACGAAGGCTCAGAAGAGGAGACTCATGAAGAAGGCAAGCGCGTATCTCTTCCTAGAAGGATCCCTCTATCAAAGAGGGAAGGATCAAGTGTGCAGAAGAGTACCAACTATCAAGGAAATTCCAGCCATTCTAAAAGGTTTGCATGAAGAGGCATGTGGTGGTCATTTTGCCCAAGAGTTAACTGTGAAGAAGATTTTGCTTGCGGGGTATGTTTGGCCAAGTCTGCATGTGGATGTCCAACATTGGTGTAAAAGTTGTCACAATTGTCATGTAAATGGGAATAGAAGATTGGTTTATGGTCCAAGGCAAATCGTGCTTGCAAATGGACCCTTTGAAAAGTGGGGCATTGATGCTATGGGTCCTCTGCCTAGGACAAAAAATGGTAAACTCTACATTCTAGTGGCTGTAAACTATATGACTAGGTGGGTGGAAGCACAAAGTGTGGCAAAGGTAAATGAGAGGACAGTGAGCAAATTTGTCTACACTCACATTTGTTGTAGATTTCTCACACCTTTGGAGATTGTCTCTGATAATGGTCCAGGGTTTAAAAAGGGCTTGCTCACAGTAGTTTGTGAAGAACTTCACATTCTACATCGTCATAGTACACCCTACTATCCCCAATCAAATGGTTTGGTAGAAAAAGCTGATGGTGTCATTGCAGGCATCATTAGAAAGATGGTGAAAAACAAGACAAAGTTGTGGGATGACTTCTTGGATGGTTCCTTGTGGGCGTATCGAACCACATATAGCGAAGCCACGGAGTTCACACCATTTCACTTGGTCTATGATCAAGAGGCTTTACAACCAATTGAGCTCAACATTCCAACAATGCGACCTCATGGCAAAGCAACACAAGATGATCAAGAAGCATGGATGGATCGACTTCTTACCTTAGCTGAGCTTGAGTGGAAAAGAGAAGCAGCATACGAGTGCTACAAGAGGAAAGCCACACAGACGAAGGAAAAGCTTGACAAGAAACTGAAGGACAAAGGCATCAAAGAAGGAGATCTTGTGCTAAGGTATGACAATCGACTCGATAACCGTTTTGATGCCAAGTTTGAAACTAGATGGCAGGGGCCATACATAGTCAAGAAGGCTTTCAATTCAAGTTACTATCAACTTATGGACTTGAATGGGAAAGAGCACTCCAGGAAGGTAAACGGGTATCGCTTGAAGCCTTATTTGATTCGCCTTCTACCAAAGGATCTACCAAAGATCTGTCAAAAGGCAACTATCTCATGTAAGTATTGTTCCATGAAGCATGAGTGTAACTCAAACCAAAATTCCAAGGGGCCAAACAATGAAGAGCTTGTCAAGGACTCTGAAACACTCTCTTTGGAAAAGATGCTTTATGATGGTACATGAATATACCATCATCCTAGGGGAGGGCTAATGATAGCCGTTTTTCGGCTCTCTGTAATTTCCATAGTGAGTTACCTAACCCTATGAAATCACTCAAACACTGTGGTTACACTCACCCTTTCACTGTATATAGGTGTATGTGAGTTCGGGGACTTTTCCCATATCTTCTTAAAAACCCTCAATTACCTAGTCACTGGGCTAGTTGAGCCAAATATATATATATATATATATAAGTATATTATGGCCCATTTATGTGTAAATATTTCATTGTATATAGGCCTAAATAAAAGGATTTTTCATAATTATTTTGGTATTTATTTAAATATTTCTACCTATGGTGTGTTATTTATGTTATGTACATTGACTCACGATTACCATATTTTTTCTTACCATTTTGCATACTCTTTATTCCATATAAAAATAATTTCATGCAAGCTTCTCTTATTTTTGGTGTAACTCCATCCCAACAAAAATCCAAAAAAATTAGTTCTATTTATGTGTATATTTTTTCACTATTGTGATTTTTTCCTTCCTACATATATTCTCTATTACTCTCATAAATTAGACCACCAAAAATATTCATATTTTTATGGTAGACTTATAATGAGAGAGATTTATTTTGACCCCTTTATATTTTTTCCACCTATATTATTTATATTTGACATGTACATATTTTTTTAGACCCCTCGGTATTTGATTTTCTTAGTTGTACTATTCACTTATATCATGATCTTAACAATATTTTCAATTATAGACCTACCAAATAAGGTCAAGGGTATGTGCCATGCATGCATGCACTATGGGGGGCTCACTCTTGGAGGTATTCAAAAGAATCATCCAAATAAGGACCCCACAAGGACTTTGTGCAGTGGAAAAAAACAGTCGGTTTTGCTGAATTTTTAAAGATCACTTGTTCTCCGAATTTGAAAAGGTGATACAAACCAAAGTTGTAGCTCGTGGGCTGAACTTTTACCTCATATTTTTTTGAGCTACGAGCTGTGAGCTATGATTTTATTGGTGGACCCCAGTTTGCCCATGCTATGCAACCACACTCCCTCTTCCACTTTATCATTTTCCTCTTTCACACACACTTCTCCACTCATCATCCCCACCTCTCTCACCACTCCTCTCTGCACCCTACTCACCTTCTTCTCAACCTTGAAGAGTAAGAGAAACCATGGTGAACTCATGTCTCCTACACACACTTCCATTCCAAAATTGACCACCTAGTCTCATTTTTCCTTTTCCATATTACCCATATCTATCAAAAAAACCACAAAATTCAGCCTTTTCTCTTGAAAGACAGCACCATGTTGATTGATTACTCATATTCAATTACCTTGGCTCTCAAGGAAGGTCAAGAGTGGAGAAAAAACGTACCGTCAAAGCTAGTGGACCGTCAACAAGCGTCAAAATTGACCCTACTCAAGACACTTGGAGCATCAACATTGTAAGAAATCCATGTTTTCTTACCTATTAAGAGTGTTTTCTTCCTTATTTGTATCCTACATGGATACTCCCATTGTAAATATCCAATTCCATTTGAAAATCAATAAAAATACTAACTCTACTAGTTTGCTAACACTAACCTAGTATGAAAAGTCCTATCACCTCCACTTCTCTCCTCTCTCTTTTCTTCATCCATCACCACCAACTTCTTGATAATTCCAAGCAAAATAAATTAGATAAGTGCTGAAAATCTAACCCAACCATGGTTAGAAGAGTAACCCTAGCCCTCAAAATTGCAATAAAAGGAGGGTGTAGCTAGCACAAAAGGGGGAGCCATAAGCAAGAGCACTATGCTATAGCTTCAGAAGCCAAGCTCAACCTCTCTAGAAGGAGCTCTTGAGTGGAAGCTCATTGTCTTATGCATATGCATGTGTTGTATTAGGGGTGATTAGCAAGGGAACTCTATGCCATTGTAAGAGAGAGTGATCATTCAATTGAGAGTAGGAAATCTATCATTTCTCCTACTAGTGTAAGCCCAACATTTGCTGAATCAAGGAGGGTGGATTTGGACTAAGCTTGGATACTTTGTCTCTCTTCCAACGTGAAGTAATGGACAACATTGATGTGTAAGTGTCTTGATGGTTTTTTTAAGTTCTTGATATCTTGTCTCTGGGTGTTGTCATCAATTTAGCCATAAATCCCACATACTGTAAGAGGGCGACAGGGTGGAGAGGACTCCCCTGGCCTTAAGACAGTGATTGGGGTGGCTTTTCTTGTGATGTGTTGTGGTGTAATTTACTCAAGCTATGTTGAACAAATAATAATCTCGCTTTGATTGGTCATGACAGATTTGTAAGAAGGTATTAATGCAACAAGCACCCCCTCCCCCTTCTCTCTCTTTCTTACATATATAATTGTGTTTGCTTGATTACTGCCAATACATTTCAAAGCAGCGTGAGCACTCTCTCTCTCTCTCTCTCTCTCTCTCTCTCTCTCTCTCTCTCTCTCTCTCTCTCTCTCTCTCTCTCTCTCTCTCTCTCTCTCTCTCTCTCTCTACGCGTCCTAGTTCACATCCAAAACTAGGCGGTGCCCCAAATTTGTGTAGGGTTAGGTTGAGGGTTTGTGTGTGTGTTTGTTGTTTTTTCCAACCCCAACCCAATTGAGCAGCACGGGAGCCTAGAAGAGTGCTTAGAGGCCACTCTTCTTGTTGCCCGCCCTGGACCGCCCCAGTAGTTAGGTCATGTGGGTGCGGAGTTGGAGAGATAAAATCCGAGGCTATCGATATGGGTACCAGAGCTACCATGGAAGTCGACGATCTTAGGGTAGATGAGCTCACCATTTTTGTCAGCAGGGAAGATGACCAGCGGCACCGTGGAGACGACCACACCAAGAGCCACGTTGCCCATGTACTTGGGACCAAGGAAGACGGTGTTGTATTGACCGACCATGACAGAAATATCAGCGACAGTGGCATCAGAGGAGCTGAAATCGATGTGAGATCAAATATGTATACATTATTGGAAGCACTCTTAATGATCGTATAAATAGATGAAATCCATGAATATTACCTCTTTCTTGATACCCAGAGTGCCACCATGGTGCATGGTAGTGCCGTTGCCATAGGCAACATGGATGTCGGACAGGAGACTGGGCTGGTAGTAGATGGTAAGCTTTGACACTCCACCGTTGTCCCAACCATCATCGAAGGCATCCCCACCATCACCTCCCCATGGCCCAGCCTTCACTGCAGATGACGTAGCCATGCTCTCTTGATCACACACTAGGAGGAGTGATACTGCTTGCAAAACTTGCTCATGCCACGCTCATTTTATACTACAACTAGCTCAAATTTGATCACGTGTATGTTAGTACTATGCACTATAAAAACTATCAAGAGAGCTTTTCACGCTTTTCTTTGAAATAATTGGGAGTACTGTTTTCTTTTCAGCACTACAGTAGTACTTCACAAGGTGAAAACTCAAATTTGATCTTAGTACTTCGTTATATAAAAACTATAAGAGAGCTTGTCATGCGTTTCTTTAATATAATTGGGAGTACTTTCTGCATTGCACCAATATTTCACAAGGTGATAACTGATAAGGTGATAACTCAAGTAGGTGTCTCAAAAGGTCTTTTTCTGAGGTGCTTTATTAGGAGCTAGGAATCACTAATAGATTACCCTTGAAGATGCTTGCTCATCTCAAAATTGAAGGAAAGTCGACTGGATCAGCTTGTGACTCTAGCTTCTGTGAACACATAATGGAGGCTCTAGTCGAGCTTTAAATATATATTCTCTTCTTTTGTATCCCTTGTTTATAAGATAAATGTAAGCATAGAATCATTTTAAGTTTTTACTATCTTTTTAAAAAATTTAAATCAATCCAATTTCTTATGCTTAAATGATTGTGAGAATTAAAAAAATGATATTCTCTTTAGTGACTTCTTGTGAGTGCTTGGTAACATTCTTTTACTGATTTCTTTAATTGACAAGTGGGATAACTGTGTTAGGAAATAAGACGTAGCTAAATAGATAATTGAGTAGATTACTTAATGGAGAGAGACAGATTTATATACACGAGATTATAGAGTAGAGAGAGAGAGAGAGAGTACACACGATATACGTGGTTCACCCAATGTGGGCTACGTCCACGGGAAAGCAGCCACTCAATGGCTTTAGTACTTCAAAACAAGAAGTAGTTTACAAAGGGATTATACCCTTAATGGAGCTCCCGCCTTGCTTCACTCTCACCACCTCACACTCACCTTGTTGCATCAACTTCACACTATGAAATGTGTGTAGAAATGGCCTCCTTTTATAGGCCAAAAGGGCTGCCCTCTCTAATGAGAGACAGCCATCTGTAGCCGCCCTTGTGCGAATAAGTCCAAATCGGACCCTCCAATCCGCCCATGTGTGGCCGCCCTTGAGAAGACAAGTCCGCTTTTGAATTCGGCCACCGGCCATTGACTTCCGACCACAGGCCACCGGCCATTGACTTCCGACCACCGGCCATCGGCCATTGACTACCGGCCACCGGCCAACTAACCGGTTGTTTTCCGACCACTTTCCGGCCTTTAAAGTTGCCCCTGATTCTTGTCCGTGAAAATTTTGGTTTCCGGTGAGTGATTTTCCTTCACGCACGATGTCTTCTCCTCATAATGGGGGCCTTACAAATGTGCGCTTTTACCACAAAAAATTACAAGGGTAAATCAGGCTCCATACTTAACAATCTCCCACTTGGAGACTGATCTCCAAACCAAACCTGTGATTGCTTTCCATTCTGGCTTCTTATCCTTGAATGCCGATTGAAGATGAGCAAAAGCTCAACTTCTCCTTGTTGACCACCTTTGTAAACATGTCTGCAGGATTTTCACTTGTATGCACCTTTCCTAGCTTTAGTTGTCCCTCTTCCAAAAGAGTGCGTATGAAGTGATATCTCACCTCAATGTGCTTTGTCCTTGAATGACAGGCTGAGTTCTTCGCAAGATGGATAGCGCTTTGGCTGTCACTGTACAAGACACAATTGTCTTGTTTGAATACAAGCTCTTCTAAGAATCTGTGAAGCCATAGAATTTCTTTGCTTGCCTCCGTCATTGCTACATACTCTACTTCCGTGGTAGAAAGTGAAACCACTTTCTGCATCTTTGAAGCCCAGCTTACTGTTGTGCCTCCAACTATGAACACATAGCCAGTAGTGCTCCTTCGAGTATCTTTGTCACCTGCCATATCTGCATCAGCATACCCTTCTAGAAAAATATCAGTTCCTCCAAAATACAAAGCATTTGTTGTTGTCCCTTTTAGATACCTAAGTATCCACTTCACAGCTTGCCAATGCTCTTTACCTGGGTTGTCCATGAACCTACTCACAACTCCCACTGCATGTGCAATGTCTGGCCTTGTCCAGACCATAGCATACATTAGAGAACCTACCGCTGCAGCATATGGAACTTTAGACATATAGGCTATCTCCTCTTGTGTCTTTGGACACATATCCTTCGTTAGTTTAAAATGACTAGCCAAAGGTGTAGAAACTGGTTTTGCATTTTGCATTGCAAACCTTTCTAGTACCTTCTTGATGTAATCTTCTTGAGATAGCTTTATTGTCTTCTTCGTCCTGTCCCTTGATATTTTCATACCAAGTATCCTCTTTGCAGCACCTAAATCTTTCATTGAAAAAGATTTGGACAGCTCCTCTTTTAGGTCTTTGATGTCCAGCATGTTAGCACTTGCAATCAACATGTCATTAACATACAACATTAGGATGATGAATTTCCCATCTCCCAAATTCTCCGTGTAGACGCAGTGATCCGAGTTGCATCTTGTGAATCCATGATCCAACATCCATCAATCAAACTTCAAGTACCATTGTCTTGATGCTTGCTTTAAACCATACAAGCTCTTCTTTAATCTGCAAACCATTTTCTCCTTACCTTTTACTTCATACCCCTTTGGTTGAAGCATGTAGATTTCCTCCTCTAAGTCACCGTGAGGGAATGCCGTATTTACATCCATTTGCTCGAGATTTAGATCATGAGCAGCCACAAGGCTTAAGACAAGCCTAATTGAGTTCATTTTTACAACAGGAGAAAATATTTCATTGAAGTCAATACCTTTCTTTTGAGAAAAACCTTTTACCACAAGCCTAGACTTGTACCTTTTCTTCCCACCTTCTTTTTCCTTTATCTTGTACACCCATTTGTTTTGAAGTGCCCGCTTACCTTTAGGCAACTCAACCAACTCCCATGTTTGGTTGTGATGTAGTGAGTCCATCTCCACTTGCATGCTCTTCGTCCATTCTTCTTTGGATTCATGTTGCATAGCTTCTTCATATGATTCCGGCTCTCTAGAATCTGAGATCAAGAGATGGTTGAAGGAAGGAACAAACCTTTCTGGAGGTCTACTTGCTCTTGTAGATCTTTGGGGAATAGGTTGAGGCTCCTCATTTGGTTGACGTTGTTGCACATTGTCACCGTTTGCAGTCCTTGAGTCTTCACCGTCCTCAAGCTCCATGTACTCATCACCTGTTTCTTTTGTTTGTTTTCTTTCCAAGTAATCTTTGTACATATTTTGTTCGTTAAAAATTACATCCCTACTCCTTAAGATTTTACCATCTTCAGGATTCCATAGGCGATACCCAAAGTCTCCTTCTCCATAGCCAATGAAGAAACACTTTTTGGACTTTGCATCTAACTTTGATCTTAGGCTTCTATCTATGTGCATGAAAGCCTCACACCCAAACACTTTGAGAAATGCATAATTCACCGGTTTACCTGTCCATGCCTCTTCTGGAACTCCCCCATCCAATGCCGTTGAGGGTGACCGATTGATTAAGTACACAGACGTACTTACAGCTTCTGCCCAAAGCTCAAGCGGTAGGCCTGCATGTAGCCGCATGCTTCGTGCTCGTTCCATGATTGTCATGTTCATCCTTTCCGAAATCCCATTTTGTTGAGGTGTCCTTGGGGTTGTCCTTTGCCTCCGAATGCCATTGCTAGCACAAAAGCTTTCAAAAGCTTGGCTGCAATATTCGCCTCCATTGTCAGATCTGAGGCATTTAACCTTGGTACCTGTTTCATTCTCCACAAAGGCTTTCCACCTTTGAAATATGGAAAATACATCGGATTTATTCTTCATGACATAAACCCATGTTTTTCTAGTCGCATCGTCTATGAATGTTACATAGTACAATGAGCCACCAAGTGATGGTGTACTTGCAGGACCCCAAACATCAGAATGAACCAACTCAAGTTTTTTATTTTTTCTTTCATTTCCTGATTTTTGAAATTTTACCCTCTTTTGTTTACCATAAACACAATCTTCACAGAACTCTAAGTCCACTTCTTTCAAACCTGGTAGAAGCTTCTTTGTTTGAAGGATTTGCATTCCTTTGGCACTCATATGCCCAGGTCGGTAGTGCCACACCGCACTGTCAACTTCTGTAGTTGCTGCACAAGCTGAAGGTTGCGTGCTAACAGTACACAAGTAAAGTGTACCGACTTTTTCACCCTTGGCAACCACCAAAGATCCCTTTGAGATCTTCCACCGTTTGTTTCCGAATGCAATGTTGTGACCTTCATCGTCCAATTGTCCTGTAGAGATCAAATTTTTGCGAAGAGAAGGAACATGCCTAACATCTTTAAGCTTCCATTCATTTCCGTTAGCAGTTTTGACAAAAACTGTACCTTTGCCGACAATCTCACAAGCTTCATCATCTCCCAAGTATACATACCCAAAATTACCTTTGGTGTAGTCTTGGAAATGTTGCTTGTGTGGTGTCGCATGGAATGAAGCCCCGGAATCTACTATCCAGGAATTAGACACATTGTCTAATGAGAGAATTAGAGCATCTTGCTCTACTTTACCTGCCACATTGGCCTCCGATGTTGGCTTGTTGTCTTGAGACTCTGTCTCCTCCTTCTTCTTGGACCAGCAATCCTTCTTGACGTGGCCCTTCTTGCCGCAGTTCCAACATTCAAGAACTGACTTTGTGCGTGACTTGCTCCGCCTTGAGCGATCACGACCCTTTTGGTTTTTGAACCTCTCCTTAAGCCTTCCTCTTGTTTCCACTGATAGTGCAGCACTTGATGATTCTCCTGTGCTTCTCCTTCACATTTCCTCGCTTAGGAGAACACCCACAACATCATCAAACTTAAGAGTATTTGTGCCAGAGATAGAATTACTTACAGCCATCACAAGGCTGTCCCAACTATCCGGTAGAGATGATAGTATAAGGAGAGCTCGCACTTCGTCATCGAAATTGATTTTCACTGATCGAAGTTGACTTATGTTTGTGTTAAAGTCATTCAGGTGTTCTGCAACTGAACCATTCTCTGCCATCTTTAGATTGAACAAGCGCTTCATAAGAAATACCTTATTGGATGTCGATGGTTTCTCGTAGAAGTCGTCAAGTGACTTCATCAAGTCCTCCGTGGTCTTCATCTCCGAAACATTGAAGGCCACCGTTGACGCCAAGCTTAGCCGGATTGTTCCCAGTGCCTTTCGATCAAGGACAATCCATGCTTCATCTGCCATTGTTGCGGGCTTCTTCGCAAGACCGCCTAGTGGCAAATAGAGGTCCTTCTGGTAGAGATAGTCTTCAATCTGCATCTTCCAATGTTGGTAGTTTTTGCCGTTGAACTTCTCAATCTTGAGCTTCCCTTCCTCCGCCATAACTCCCACTCAATTCAAGGAATCCTTTCCTTAAGATAATTTAGCTACGAACAAACCTTCCTCTGATACCAGTTGTTAGGAAATAAGACGTAGCTAAATAGATAATTGAGTAGATTACTTAATGGAGAGAGACAGATTTATATACACGAGATTATAGAGTAGAGAGAGAGAGAGAGAGAGAGTACACACGATATACGTGGTTCACCCAATGTGGGCTACGTCCACGGGAAAGCAGCCACTCAATGGCTTTAGTACTTCAAAACAAGAAGTAGTTTATAAAGGGATTATACCCTTAATGGAGCTCCCGCCTTGCTTCACTCTCACCACCTCACACTCACCTTGTTGCATCAACTTCACACTATGAAATGTGTGTAGAAATGGCCTCCTTTTATAGGCCAAAAGGGCTGCCCTCTCTAATGAGAGACAGCCATCTGTAGCCGCCCTTGTGCGAATAAGTCCAAATCGGACCCTCCAATCCGCCCATGTGTGGCCGCCCTTGAGAAGACAAGTCCGCTTTTGAATTCGGCCACCGGCCATTGACTTCCGACCACAGGCCACCGGCCATTGACTTCCGACCACCGGCCATCGGCCATTGACTACCGGCCACCGGCCAACTAACCGGTTGTTTTTCGACCACTTTCCGGCTGCCGTCCGGCCATAATATTCCGGCGAAAAGGAATATTCCGGCCAAGCTTCAGAAGCCAAGCTCAACCTCTCTAGAAGGAGCTCTTGAGTGGAAGCTCATTGTCTTATGCATATGCATGTGTTGTATTAGGGGTGATTAGCAAGGGAACTCTATGCCATTGTAAGAGAGAGTGATCATTCAATTGAGAGTAGGAAATCTATCATTTCTCCTACTAGTGTAAGCCCAACATTTGCTGAATCAAGGAGGGTGGATTTGGACTAAGCTTGGATACTTTGTCTCTCTTCCAACGTGAAGTAATGGACAACATTGATGTGTAAGTGTCTTGATGGTTTTTTTAAGTTCTTGATATCTTGTCTCTGGGTGTTGTCATCAATTTAGCCATAAATCCCACATACTGTAAGAGGGCGACAGGGTGGAGAGGACTCCCCTGGCCTTAAGACAGTGATTGGGGTGGCTTTTCTTGTGATGTGTTGTGGTGTAATTTACTCAAGCTATGTTGAACAAATAATAATCTCGCTTTGATTGGTCATGACAGATTTGTAAGAAGGTATTAATGCAACAAGCACCCCCTCCCCCTTCTCTCTCTTTCTTACATATATAATTGTGTTTGCTTGATTACTGCCAATACATTTCAAAGCAGCGTGAGCACTCTCTCTCTCTCTCTCTCTCTCTCTCTCTCTCTCTCTCTCTCTCTCTCTCTCTCTCTCTCTCTCTCTCTCTCTCTCTCTCTCTCTCTCTCTCTCTCTCTCTCTCTCTCTCTCTACGCGTCCTAGTTCACATCCAAAACTAGGCGGTGCCCCAAATTTGTGTAGGGTTAGGTTGAGGGTTTGTGTGTGTGTTTGTTGTTTTTTCCAACCCCAACCCAATTGAGCAGCACGGGAGCCTAGAAGAGTGCTTAGAGGCCACTCTTCTTGTTGCCCGCCCTGGACCGCCCCAGTAGTTAGGTCATGTGGGTGCGGAGTTGGAGAGATAAAATCCGAGGCTATCGATATGGGTACCAGAGCTACCATGGAAGTCGACGATCTTAGGGTAGATGAGCTCACCATTTTTGTCAGCAGGGAAGATGACCAGCGGCACCGTGGAGACGACCACACCAAGAGCCACGTTGCCCATGTACTTGGGACCAAGGAAGACGGTGTTGTATTGACCGACCATGACAGAAATATCAGCGACAGTGGCATCAGAGGAGCTGAAATCGATGTGAGATCAAATACGTATACATTATTGGAAGCACTCTTAATGATCGTATAAATAGATGAAATCCATGAATATTACCTCTTTCTTGATACCCAGAGTGCCACCATGGTGCATGGTAGTGCCGTTGCCATAGGCAACATGGATGTCGAACAGGAAACTGGGCTGGTAGTAGATGGTAAGCTTTGACACTCCACCGTTGTCCCAACCATCATCGAAGGCATCCCCACCATCACCTCCCCATGGCCCAGCCTTCACTGCAGATGACATAGCCATGCTCTCTTGATCACACACTAGGAGGAGTGATACTGCTTGCAAAACTTGCTCATGCCACGCTCATTTTATACTACAACTAGCTCAAATTTGATCACGTGTATGTTAGTACTATGCACTATAAAAACTATCAAGAGAGCTTTTCACGCTTTTCTTTGAAATAATTGGGAGTACTGTTTTCTTTTCAGCACTACAGTAGTACTTCACAAGGTGAAAACTCAAATTTGATCTTAGTACTTCGTTATATAAAAACTATAAGAGAGCTTGTCATGCGTTTCTTTAATATAATTGGGAGTACTTTCTGCATTGCACCAATATTTCACAAGGTGATAACTGATAAGGTGATAACTCAAGTAGGTGTCTCAAAAGGTCTTTTTCTGAGGTGCTTTATTAGGAGCTAGGAATCACTAATAGATTACCCTTGAAGATGCTTGCTCATCTCAAAATTGAAGGAAAGTCGACTGGATCAGCTTGTGACTCTAGCTTCTGTGAACACATAATGGAGGCTCTAGTCGAGCTTTAAATATATATTCTCTTCTTTTGTATCCCTTGTTTATAAGATAAATGTAAGCATAGAATCATTTTTAGTTTTTACTATCTTTTTAAAAAATTTAAATCAATCCAATTTCTTATGCTTAAATGATTGTGAGAATTAAAAAAATGATATTCTCTTTAGTGACTTCTTGTGAGTGCTTGGTAACATTCTTTTACTGATTTCTTTAATTGACAAGTGGGATAACTGTGTTAGGAAATAAGACGTAGCTAAATAGATAATTGAGTAGATTACTTAATGGAGAGAGACAGATTTATATACACGAGATTATAGAGTAGAGAGAGAGAGAGAGTACACACGATATACGTGGTTCACCCAATGTGGGCTACGTCCACGGGAAAGCAGCCACTCAATGGCTTTAGTACTTCAAAACAAGAAGTAGTTTACAAAGGGATTATACCCTTAATGGAGCTCCCGCCTTGCTTCACTCTCACCACCTCACACTCACCTTGTTGCATCAACTTCACACTATGAAATGTGTGTAGAAATGGCCTCCTTTTATAGGCCAAAAGGGCTGCCCTCTCTAATGAGAGACAGCCATCTGTAGCCGCCCTTGTGCGAATAAGTCCAAATCGGACCCTCCAATCCGCCCATGTGTGGCCGCCCTTGAGAAGACAAGTCCGCTTTTGAATTCGGCCACCGGCCATTGACTTCCGACCACAGGCCACCGGCCATTGACTTCCGACCACCGGCCATCGGCCATTGACTACCGGCCACCGGCCAACTAACCGGTTGTTTTCCGACCACTTTCCGGCCTTTAAAGTTGCCCCTGATTCTTGTCCGTGAAAATTTTGGTTTCCGGTGAGTGATTTTCCTTCACGCACGATGGCTTCTCCTCATAATGGGGGCCTTACAAATGTGCGCTTTTACCACAAAAAATTACAAGGGTAAATCAGGCTCCATACTTAACAAACATGAGAAGGATTTCAAATATATAGACTTCTTGACTTCAACAATAAGAATTGTAGGAAATTTCTAATAAGAGTAAATACTTGACTACTAACTAGGGTAAGATCTTAATATATCTTTGCTGGTTTGCTTAAATATTTTAGTTTTCCCATCTATATTTGTGTGGTATGATGAACCTAGGTTCAATTTAGTGCCTAAGGATTGGAACTTGGCCTTGCAAAACTTAGAGGGTAACTTAGTGTTGTGGTCACTTATTATCTTGGTAGGGATTCCTTGTAATCTGACAATTTCTCTTGTAAAAACTTGAAATTCGTCAATTGTAGCTACAATGATCTTGACAAGATCAACTTGAGACAATTTGGTAAGCTTATCCACCACAACTAAAACTGAATCAAATTTTCAGCGGTCTTGATTAACTTTGTCACAAAATCCATACTTATGCTCTCCAACTTTGTTGCAAAGATGTAGCTTCCAAGGGATCTTGAATATTTTATCTTTAAGGCTTTGGCATATCAACACTCCTTAATATACTCGTGTATAATCTTTCATCTTAGGTCACTGGTTTAAGAGAAACAAACATTTTGTGATAGCCTGGGTGAGTTGCAATTGGAGTTTTACAAGGTTCCTTTAGCATTTGCATCCTTAAACTTGTAAATATGCATAATGGAATCTTGAAAAATAATAGTCAATCTTGAATAGATTAATCTTCTAAATATATTTCTTTCTTCCTTTTCTTTTTTTGAACTTGAGCTTGGAGCTTGTGTATTAATGGACCAAATTGCTCATCGGTTTGGAGGGCACTTTGAAGCTCTTCTGGTAGGGTTGAATAGACAAGTGTGATGAAAATGGGTACTATTCATTTTCTTAGGGTGTTGGAGCGTGGGTTTCCTTACCTAGTCCATATTTGATCTCAAAAAGTGAACTCTTGTACAAAATTCAAACCATTGCCTTTGTCCCATATTGAGATCTAACTATGTGAAATTCCATTTGAGACTTTTGTGGTTGGTAATAACGAGCTCAAACACTTGACCTAAAAGATAATGTCACCACTTCTTGAGGGCATGAACCACAACTAATAGTTCCAGATGATGACTGGTGTAATTCTTCGCATGGAAGAGGAGTGTAATATTTGAGGGCGATAATGTCTTCTCAATCAAAACCTTAAGAAAACAGTGAGTCTCTTGGGAGTTAAGGTTTTTGTCTCAACGTAAATTTGAACATTAATCCCTTCTTTTGATTGTATCCCTATTTTTCTTTCTTGCATCATTTGCCATCCATGGGGCATCTCCATGGGGCATCTCCATGGAAGCGGTGGGAGTTTTATGTTCAAGCAACACGATCATCACTTCCCTTATTCGCCCCTAAATCCCTTTAAAAAAGTAAACTTGAGAGAATAATACAAGAATGAATAAAGTAGTAATAGTGTGTTTGCATAGTGGGCATCTTGGGTTTGGAATATGTAAATTGTTTGTGAGAGGGTGATAATGGTTTCTCTCCTACTTACCGTTGAGTGTGATGAATGCCATGGATCTAGTGTGTAACTTTCCTAGCATATATGGTGGTTATGGTCTACCCTATTATAATTGACATGCATGAAAATATGAATGCAATAATACTTTCTACCATTATTAGAATTTGTGCAATGCAGTCTTTCCAAGAATGTGTGATAAGTCTCATGCAATTATATAAGTGCTTACAACCTTATCTACAATTCCTAAAGATGATGTGAATGTGTCATATGACTTTAAATTCCCTAAAGTTATAACATGGGAAAGTATTACGCCACACCTCTTGTGGTCGAGAATGTATGTGAATTTCTAATCAAGCTTGGAACTAATTCTAGATGGAGCGATCTCAATCAAAGCGGTTCTAGTGACAAGTCATCCAACTGACATTGTACATTCTTCATAGCTAGTCATTTGTGCAAAAAAATATTCTAGATGGATCAAATTTAATCGAAGTGATTCTAGTGACAAGTCGTCAAACTGACATTGTACATGCTTCATAGCTAGTCATTTTTGCAAAACAAATATTCTTGCGTGGCTTAAACGGCCTAAAGTATTGAAAACACTCCAAGTTTTGGTTGGAATTTTCTACTAGATACTCCCAAAAAACTATTGAGGGTAATCTGGTGCAATCAATTCTATCGGCTAGCTTGTTATCACCATAATCCCTTCAATATTTTTCATCTTTATTTTATTATAAACATGTTTATGGACCCCCACACCATGAGGATCTCAAATATGATCTCTGTTTTTGAAATAAATTATAAAAATTGGGACAAATCTAGCTTGGAGAAGGGAAAATCTTCAAGATGGCATGTGTTCAAGATCTATTTCTATAATTTCTTATTTGTATCTTATAAAACATCATTTTCCTATTCAATATCTACAAAACCTCTATTTTGGGTAACCTTTTGCATGTTAAATATGTGTAAGTAATGTGGTTAAGAAACCACCCCTATTGAAATCACCCGCTGTAATTGAATTTGCCTATTCAATTTGAGAGTAGCGGAATTTAATGAGAATACTTTCAAGAAATGATTTTGTGAGCATAGCGGGTAGACATAATTGAAGATAGCAACATAATCATAGCAATTAGTTAACTTGGCATAGATAATACTTTTGCAAGAGAGAGAATTTAGAGAACATGACAACAGTTGAGGACCGGATTTATGTGGAGCCGGTCCCCCCTCCAATAGGCATTTGTATTATGATTTCTCCCATAAAGAGAGACTTGTTACAATACATTCTTTGTGTTCCTTGTGACCTAGGCGAAGCAATGAAGATGGAAAGCTTCATGCATCACCATCATAGCATAACCTAAACTTGAAGAAAGCTTTAACTATACCAAGCCTCAGTCCCAAGACCTCAAACACCTTCGAAGGTGGAGAGAGCTAGCAGGGAATAAGGGTAGGGAAGAGGAAGAAGAAACATTTCATACGAGAAAGAGCTAGTTCCTCACTTATCATAACTCTTGAGCTAGCATACATAATAGCATAGTAATGAAGAAGAAGGAGATGACAAGCTCAAGCATTGAAGCATGGCTCTTGGTTGGATTTGCACTCCATAGCCAAGAGTGTTGGTGTAGGCTCTCAACCTCTACTTGCTTGGAGAGGGAGCTCTTGTACTTTGCATAGCACACAATGAGAGTGTTTGTGAGTGTGTGTGGGTGAGTATACCCCCTAAGCACCCCCCTAGCTTGCTTGGGTCGACCCCCCCTTGTAGCTCATGCTTGAAGCTCATTGGACCCCTCCAGGCCTAGCCAATCACAAGCAGGAGCCATTACAAGCAACAGGGGTAGCCTTGGGACAAGTGTCCCCCTTTCCCCTTTGAGAGAGAGGACTTGATAAATGCAAAATCAATTAATTAAATATCCTAAATTATCATTGGACCCCTTGGGTGGCCAACCAATAGGCTTCAGGCACACCATGAGGGCAACATGAGGAGGAACTTGACAAGTGTCCTTGCTGCCTCTTCAAGCTGGGGCTTCCCTTGTGTGTGTGTGTGTGTGTGTGTGTGTGTGTGTGTGTGTGTGTGTGTGTGTGTGTGTGTGTGTGTGTGTGTGTGTGTGTGTGTGTGTGTGTGTGTGTGTGTGTTCTCTCTCATCCCCCCCCCTTGTAGGCTCGCCCCCCTCCTTGTAGGGATATTTTTGACTTTAGGAGCTCAAGCACCTTAGTCATCAAGCATGACAAAGCACTTGGACTAGGGGGTATTCCCACAAGCATCTCCGGCAAGCATGTCAAGGCACCTCAAGCACCTTAATCAAGCGGCAAGTCAAGCACCTCAAGCATGGAGTAAGTCAAGCACCTCAAGCACCTTAATCAAGCACCTCAAGCAGGACAAACACCTCAAGCACGACAAGCACCTCAAGCAGGTCAAGCACCTCGAGCTTGGGCCGGGTTCCCACCTCAAGCTCAGCCCTAGCTTACCTAAGGTCAAGGGACTTTTTCACACATTATTGGAGGTCTTCAATGAAGCTAACCCTAAGGTCTTATGCTCCATTGGTTAGCCTTGCTCTTGATAGACCATCTCCCATTTGGGCCCCTTTACTATTGGCCCCGTGTTGAGATAGATCTATAAGCACATATCTATATCTTAACACTTGTTCCCGTTTATTCTCCCACATTAAGTGATCAATTTAATATGAGAAAATCATTTGGGTTGGTTAGATATTAGATTTTATGACATTACCTCTCTCTTGAAATCATAGTCGTCCTCGACTATGAGGTAGAAGAGATAAAGGCTTAGTCATTAGTCAATTGTACTTAGCGGGTAGAGGATCCCTTTTTTACCCTACGACATCTTTCCAAGATGGATGACTAATCCATTTGGTGCTTGGGAGACATAGCTACCGCAAGCATGTTTGCTCTTTAGTCCATTTCATTCTCCCAAAGTAGAGTGACAAATTCTACTTGGTGTTTGAGAGACGTCGTCATCACAAACATGATTCTAAGCATGCATACTAGTTAAATTTGTGCACAGTTAAAAAAGAGGACTAGTCATATAAGACAAAAACATGAGTCATTTAAAAGAAATTTGTACATTTGCTTACTCTAATGTAGCATTGTAAGCATTGACAAGGTTCATACTATCCTTAAGTTGTACTCCTTGCATCCATTTAGCATATTCAAAAGGATAATTTTTGAACTTAATAAGATACCGTCGGATTATCTTACCATGTCGTAGTACCTTGTCTTCATGCCGAAGGACAGCTTCGGGTTGTAGCACCTCTTCTTGGTCTTCGACTTCGGGAGGGTCTTCAATAATCGGTTCAATTGGTGGTTCTCCTTTGTAGAGCTTAAGTAGGCTTACATGAAAGGCATTGTATATAAGCCAATGGTTGGGCAACTTGAGTTGATAAGCCGTCTCGTTGATAGGCTTCAAGATTTGGAAAGGACCATAGTATCTTTTTGCTAGTTTAGCATAATACTTTTGATGGCCCGTAGGATTTTTGCTCGTCGTTTGCCTTAATCGAGCCTTAGGAAACTTGAGTAAGACCCAATCATTTTCTTTGAACATTAAGGCTCTTCTATGCTTATCAGTAGCAGCTTTTTGCCTTTGTTGAGAGATGGCTATAGCCTCCCTAATCTTTTGAAAATATTCTTGTAGGTCACGGCTATACTCATCGGCGGCGAAGATCTTCCCATGTACTTTCAGTAGCAAGGGACTTTTAGGTCTTCCCTCTATGATCTCGAAAGGTGCTTTCCCCATAGAAGTATGTACAGTATTATTGTAGGCATACTCTACTAGCGGTAAATACTTTTCCCATTGTGAGCGTTGATCTACTTCGGTAACATAAGTTTTGAGTAGATCGAGTATCGTAAGATTGGCTATCTCACTTTGGCCATCCGTTTGTGGGTGATAGGCCGAAGAGAAATTCAATCTTGTTCCTAGATTTTCAAACAGACCTTTCCAGAAATTATTGGTCATTCTAGGATCTCTATCTGACACGATGGATGTGGGTAATCCATGGTGCTTGAAAATCTGAGATATGAAGAGAGTTGCCATTTGATGTGCCTTAATAGTCTTTTTGACAGGAATAAAATGTGCTTGCTTGCTAAACCTGTCGACTATTGTCCATATTCCTGTATTCCCATGGATAGACTTGGGCAATCCAAAGATGAAATCCATGGATATACTCTCCCATGGTGAATTTGGAATAGGCAATGGCTGGAGTAATCCAGGTTGCTTCCCTCTATCATACTTGGTCTTTTGGCATACTACACATTTTGAAACATACTCTTGTATGTCCACTTTCATGGTAGGCCAATAGAAATACGTCTCTACTCCTCGGAGAGTAGGTTGAATACCTCTATGCCCTGCATATGGAGGAGCATGGGATTCATACATAACCTTCTCACGAAGGGAATGGGTAACACATAGCCTATTGCCGTGGAGAAGATAACCATCCTACAAGGTGAATGGTTCCTCTTTCTTCCCCAAAGCAAGGGCTGACATTATGTCTCTAAAGTCAGGGTCAGTGGCATACTCATCTATCATAGAGGATAGATCATTGTGAGTAGCTATAGACACCGCATTAACTTTTGGTCGTCGTGAAAGTGCATCGGCGACTTGATTGTGCTTACGAGCTATGTGAGCAATATGAAAATTAAATTCGAAAGAAAATTTGCCCACCTCATTTGTTTGTCGGAAAGCTTGGTTTGCGTCATGAAATACTTGAGACTTTGGTGGTCGGTTCATAGGATAAATGGAGTCCCCAATAGGTAGTGCTTCCATGTGTCTAGGGCATGTAGAACAGCTAAAAGCTCTTTCTCATAAATTCCCAAGACTCGTTCATCACTATTGAGCCTTCGGCTCTCATATGCTATGGCATGCCCTTCTTGAAGCAAAACCGCTCCAAGGCAATCACCACAAGCATCACATTGGACCTCAAATGGCTTTGAGAGATCCGGAAGCACGAGGACTGGTTGGGAAGTAAGCTTCTCTTTGAGTTTTTCAAAAGCATTTTGCTCCTTAGCAGTCCATACAAACTTAACGTTCTTCTT
Source organism: Adiantum capillus-veneris (assembly GCF_014529385.1). NCBI lineage: Eukaryota > Viridiplantae > Streptophyta > Polypodiopsida > Polypodiales > Pteridaceae > Adiantum > Adiantum capillus-veneris. The sequence goes on from NC_140943.1 coordinate 23,676,339, forward strand.
TGTTAAGTCGTGTAATGGTCCTGCTACTTGAGAGAATTTTGCTATGAAGCGTCTATAGTATGCACACATACCAATAAAGCTTCTTAGCTCATGTAGATTCCTTGGTTTAGGCCATGATTTTATTACCTCTAACTTTGATGGATCCATACGAATACCATCGTGAGAGATAATATGACCTAGATATTGAATCTCTTGAAGGAAGAATTCACTTTTCTTTTGGTTGAGAAAAAGTTTGTTCTCCCTCAAGGCTTGAAAAATCACTTGGAGATGTTGCTTATGTTCCTCCAAAGACTTGGAGTAGATGATGATATCATCAAAGAACACTCCAGTGAATTTATGATATGGTCTAAAAATTTTCTCCATGAGACGATTGAAAGTAGCTAGTGCATTAGTTAAGCCAAAAGGCATGACTAGATATTCATAAAGACCAAATGTTGTGCGAAACGCGGTCTTTAGGATATCTTCATCCACTATCCTTATTTGATGATATCCACTCTTAAGGTCAATCCTACTGAAGTAGCTAGAGCCTTGTAGCTTATCAAACAGATCTTCTACCCGAGGCACGGGAAATTTGTTTTTGATAGTGATATGGTTTAGTGCTCGATAGTCCACACACATACGGTATGTACCATCTTTCTTTTGCACTAAAAGGACTGGAGAACAAAAGGGAGAGGAACTAGGCCTCACCATTCCTTTGTCTACCAATTCCTGTACTTGCCTCATAATCTCCTCTTGTTGAGCTTGTGAGACTCGATAAGGAGGTTTGTTAGGCGGTGAGCTTCCTGGAAGGAGCTCAATACGATGGTCATCATCCCCTCGTTTTGGAGGTAGGTCCATAGGGATATCATCGATGAACACATCTTGGAATTCTTTTAGAAAAGTAGACAAGTCTAACTCTTCTTGATTCCTATCATTTTCATTTGATGAAACATTATTAGCTTTTAGAGACTCTTTGACATAAATCATGTACGCAGAAACTGAGCTCTTCATTGATTTATCAAAAGAAAGAGGATTTACAAGTGGAATAGTGCGACCACGCTCACTAGCATCTATATCCATGTTCTTTCCCCTATAGGTGAAGTAAATTCTCCTTTCAGGGAACTTCATGTTGGCAGCCATGCGATCAAACCATGGTGCCCCTAGGATAACATCCTGATGTTGGAGAGGAGAGATGAAGAAGTCTTTTTTGTTGACATAGCTTTGGACATGAAGCCTCAACTTCCCAATCAAGGGAGTAACAGAGGCTTGTTGTCCCTTGAAAGCTGCATCGGCTGTTACTATATCTCCCATCTCAAAAGCTTGAATGCCCAACTTGGTGGCCAACTCTATTGATATGAAGTTGAGAGTAGAGCCTGGGTCAAACAAGATGAAGGCATCATGCTCTCTTACCTTTCCCCACGCATAGGAAAGTGATGATCCTTTGCAATGAGCATCCTCTTTTGGAGCTTCGATGCTGGAAGCCCTAGGAGTCTCATTGCGAGTATTCTTCTTGGGGCAAGAACGATAGCCGTGTCCTTGCTCCCCACACTTGAAACACTTATGGTCCTTGCGAAAAGCTTCAAGCTCTTCAGGAGAGAGTTTGTTTTTACCTTTATAAACTCCCTTCTCCTTTGACCGATTGTTGTTGTTGTTATTGTTGTTTTTGGAAGTGCCTTGGGAATTATTTTGAGCATTGGATTTCCCCTTTGCATCATTTTTATCTTTTTTTTCCATGGGCTTGACATTACGTCTAGCCCCTTGATGGAAATTGATGCGTGAAGCAACCATGGTGTGGTGGATTACTTCGGTAATAGTACCGGGCCGTTGAGAGTTGATGTATTCGGCCATCTCTTCAGGTAATCCCGCATAGAATTGCTGTCTTTGTTCGGCAAAGTCTATCTTTTGAAAGACAGTAGCTTTGAGATGTAAATCCCAAAACTTGTCTACATACTTGTTGATAGACTCATGAGAGAGAAGCTTCAAGTCGCGCCATTCGGTAAGAACTTTATCTTTAGTATCACTTGGAAGAAATTGCTTCATGATGGAAACTCGTAGAGTTTTCCATGTCTTTGGGGCTTCTCCATTGCCACGAAGGCTAGCCCACCATTGACGAGCTGATTTTTGGAAGTGCATAGCTACATGGCGTAGCTTGGAGGACTCTGTGAATCCCTCGTCCCCACAGGCCGCATCAAATTGCTGGATGAAGGCCAACACTTTGTCGGTAGCACCAAAGGTGCCATCGTAGGTGAGAAAAGAGATACGCTTTCCTCCCTCCTTGAACTTCTTTAGCTTTTGTGACCTTCGCCATGCAGGAAATGATTTGCGATGTCCTCCCCTCTTGTTTTCTCTAGGAGAATAGCCATAACTTTCATCGGAAAAGGAGGAAGGTGAAGAAGAAGGAGAAGAGGGTGACCTCTTCCTAGCCCTTTTCTTCCTTTGTTTCCTCTCTTGCCTTTCAGAGTGATGAGGAGAAGGACTATAGGTTTCTCTTTTCCTCTTGGGAGGAGTAGGCGATCGTCTAGACCGCCGTCTTCGTGGAGCCACATCTTCAGAAGAACTTAGACTGTCCTTGCTTTCTTTCTCTTTGGATTCCTCCTCTCGAATGGGAGAGAGTCTTCTTTTGGGGGTCTCTTCAACAGGCCTCGTAAGCTCTCTTTCTTCTGGGAGAGGAAGGGAAATTCCATAAGCACGAAGTTGTTGAGTAAATTCGGCTTGCAAAACAGGGTTGCCCATAGCTTGTTGCAACCTAGTGACGAGATAATTCACAAACATGGGAGCATCATCATTAGCACCTTCATGTGCAAAATCAAAGCTATCAATGTTCATTCTACTCTCTTGATTATTGTCAGCCATGTTAACAAAATTTATGTTTATACTTAGTGTATGCTTTGGCAATACAAAACCTTAGTTGCCACTCCTCTTAGCCTTTGAAAATCGGCTCTTAAGTATCTACACCCACGGCTCAAAGTGGTTAATTATAGAGAGTAGAGGAGTAGGTCTAACATAGCAGAGTTGCCAAGGGCTAGCTCCTTTCGGACTTCTTATGGCTCAATAATGGTAAAGCCGTAGGCAAGTCTAAAATGACTCCATTATTAAGTCCAAAGCTCCCGAGGTGTGCACCATCCCCCACATAGTGGGCTTAACAAAACCGATATTAGATCCCAGTTCCACTTACTCTATTATAATTAACAACATCAACCATTTATAGGCTACTTAAGGACCTCTCTTCTTAAGCAAGAAAAGAGAAACCAAATGCTCTGATACCAATGTAATTGAATTTGCCTATTCAATTTGAGAGTAGCGGAATTTAATGAGAATACTTTCAAGAAATGATTTTGTGAGCATAGCGGGTAGACATAATTGAAGATAGCAACATAATCATAGCAATTAGTTAACTTGGCATAGATAATACTTTTGCAAGAGAGAGAATTTAGAGAACATGACAACAGTTGAGGACCGGATTTATGTGGAGCCGGTCCCCCCTCGAATAGGCATTTGTATTATGATTTCTCCCATAAAGAGAGACTTGTTACAATACATTCTTTGCGTTCCTTGTGGCCTAGGCGAAGTAATGAAGATGGAAAGCTTCATGCATCACCATCATAGCATAACCTAAACTTGAAGAAAGATTTAACTATACCAAGCCTCAGTCCCAAGACCTCAAACACCTTCCAAGGTGGAGAGAGCTAGCAGGGAATGAGGGTAGGGAAGAGGAAGAAGAAACATTTCATACGAGAAAGAGCTAGTTCCTCACTTATCATAACTCTTGAGCTAGCATACATAATAGCATAGTAATGAAGAAGAAGGAGATGACAAGCTCAAGCATTGAAGCATGGCTCTTGGTTGGATTTGCACTCCATAGCCAAGAGTGTTGGTGTAGGCTCTCAACCTCTACTTGCTTGGAGAGGGAGCTCTTGCACTTTGCATAGCACACAATGAGAGTGTTTGTGAGTGTGTGTGGGTGAGTATACCCCCTAAGCACCCCCCTAGCTTGCTTGGGTCGACCCCCCCTTGTAGCTCATGCTTGAAGCTCATTGGACCCCTCCAGGCCTAGCCAATCACAAGCAGGAGCCATTACAAGCAACAGGGGTAGCCTTGGGACAAGTGTCCCCCTTTCCCCTTTGAGAGAGAGGACTTGATAAATGCAAAATCAATTAATTAAATATCCTAAATTATCATTGGACCCCTTGGGTGGCCAACCAATAGGCTTCAGGCACACCATGAGGGCAACATGAGGAGGAACTTGACAAGTGTCCTTGCTGCCTCTTCAAGCTGGGGCTTCCCTTGTGTGTGTGTGTGTGTGTGTGTGTGTGTGTGTGTGTGTGTGTGTGTGTGTGTGTGTGTGTGTGTGTGTGTGTGTGTGTTCTCTCTCATCCCCCCCCCTTGTAGGCTCGCCCCCCTCCTTGTAGGGATATTTTTGACTTTAGGAGCTCAAGCACCTTAGTCATCAAGCATGACAAAGCACTTGGACTAGGGGGTATTCCCACAAGCATCTCCGGCAAGCATGTCAAGGCACCTCAAGCACCTTAATCAAGCGGCAAGTCAAGCACCTCAAGCATGGAGTAAGTCAAGCATCTCAAGCACCTTAATCAAGCACCTCAAGCAGGACAAACACCTCAAGCACGACAAGCACCTCAAGCAGGTCAAGCACCTTGAGCTTGGGCCGGGTTCCCACCTCAAGCTCAGCCCTAGCTTACCTAAGGTCAAGGGACTTTTTCACACATTATTGGAGGTCTTCAATGAAGCTAACCCTAAGGTCTTATGCTCCATTGGTTAGCCTTGCTCTTGATAGACCATCTCCCATTTGGGCCCCTTTACTATTGGCCCCGTGTTGAGATAGATCTATAAGCACATATCTATATCTTAACACTTGTTCCCGTTTATTCTCCCACATTAAGTGATCAATTTAATATGAGAAAATCATTTGGATTGGTTAGATATTAGATTTTATGACACCCGCTATGGGTACATATTTATAATTGATCCCATGGAGACTCTAGTCGTAAAAGACTATTTTGTGCAGATTTTGCACATCCTTGGCTTACAACTAGTGACACATTTTGATTCAAAAAACACGGCTCTGGAGCCCAAATACACAGCTCCACCAACAACTGAGCCTAAACCTGAAAATAGATTCCAAAAAACATGTAAATTGCTAGGTGTAAATCAATCATCTCAACATGCAAATGGACATTAAAATCAAGTGAAATTGAGTGAATTCCTATGCAATAATTAGTGTGTACACACTAACATTAATGCAAAAATCAACATGGATAATTATCTATAGTATATACTTACAAATATCAGGATTCAACTATATATATTGAACACAAAAACATGCAAATATTGAACTAATCTATGGAAGGGGTGAGCATGCGCGGGGTGGATTCATCAGTGCATGAACCAATTATAGAGAAAACTGAACAAGTGAACGGCTATTACCAGATCGAGGCCTACCGTAAGCATGTGTGTCCAGAGGCTATTACAAAAGAGAGGCACGTCCTCATGAGTTTGGTGGTACTCTAAAGGAAACTTTAAGCACGTATTTCCTATCCATAGATATTTCTTATCAATGAAAGAAATCATTTGCCATTTAGTCCATATTAGAAAAGGGACCCTTTTGAGCCGCTCGAGAGGTCCCTCTTTTGATATGGAAGAAATAGGAAATAATTGCTTAAATTTTTTCTTTAGAGTACCACTAAATTCATGAGGATGTGCCTCCATTTTGTAATAGCCTCTCTAAATCCAACCTGTTGTAGAAGGTGTTTACCGAGGATGAATGCTCTTTCATGCTGCAAGCTTTAGGAAAAGATAAGTCCCCTGGATGGGACAGATTTTACTACTAAGTTCTTCAAAGAACATTTGGACGATCTTAAGTCCCCAATCACGTGAATGGCTAACCAAGCCCTGGTAGATGGATTCATGGGCTTAAGTAGTGAAAGGGGCTGCATCAAACCTATCCCAAAACAAGTTTGTTGCTCCCTGATGAAACATATCACGTGAATGGCTAACCAAGCCCTAGTCAATGGAGTCATGGACTTAAGCAGTAAAAGGGGTCTCATCAAACCTATCCCCAAACAATTTTGTTGCTCTGAGCTAAAACATTGGTGCCCCATAACTATGATGTCAATAGCTTATAAGATTATTGCCAAAACTCTAGCCCTCATACTCTCTCCCATCCTAGACAAAGTCATTACTACCCACCGGCATGGATTTATCAAGGGAAGGTCAGACTATGATAATATCCTTACAATAATGGTTGGCATAGAATATGTTTTTTTCACTATGAGCAAGAGTGTATCCTACTATATTTGGATTTGGATAAAGCTTATGATAGGATAAAATGGTTGTTCATTGAACATGTCATGAAAACACTAGGCTTTGGTCCGCGAATGTGTCGGTTGGTAAGCACCCTTGATGCTGGTAGCCAATCTGAGCTCCTATTCAATGAGAGAATTGTGGGTGCATTTGAGATCAAAGATCAACCAAATAGGGTTTTCCACTAGCCCCTCTAATGTTCTCTATTGGATCCCATCCTCTGGTAACATTACTCAAAGGTTGTGCTACAAGAGGAGAAATTTAAGGGCTTTCTATGCCGAATAATGGCCAATTTTTGGCAAAGCTTTTTGCAAATGGCTCCTTGCTTTTCCTCAAAGCATGCCCTCAACTAATATGGAAGGCTCTAAGGATTGCATAAACGTATGCCATTGCACCAGGGTCAAAGTGTAGTATTGAAAAATCAAAATTGATCTCCCTCGTTGAGAATGACTTGTTTGATCCATCAATGTGGAGTGACGAGATTGTTGCAAAATGGAAGATACTCCAACACTTGGGAGCCCCTCTGGGGGTGGACGTAACCCACAAGCAAAGATTCCTTTGGCATTGGAGAAGGTAAGGAGCAAAATATGAAGGTGGGAGTATTTGATTCTCCTCTTTTTGAGCAGAGTGAAAGTGATCGATTCATTTATGCTCCCTTATATAGCATTTAAAAGTCTGTTGCTAAAGCTAGACAAATGTAACTAGAAAGAGTTCTTAAAACCAGTGAAAGTATTTCTATGGAAAAACAACACTAAAGACTCAACGCCTTGGCGGTGGGCAAGATGGGAGGCAGTTGTGAGACTTGTAGAGCAAGACAGTCTTGGGATGCTTAACCCTATTATTCATGCAAAAACCCAATGCGTCAAGTTTGTGGTTGTACCCGTGAAACAAGACCAAGAATGGACTATTATGACAAACTATGCTCGATGGACAATGCCAAACTATGCTCGTAGAGGATGGCCGGTGGAAAGGGCTTGAGATGCACGACAAGTTGCTTCCCCTTGGTGAACTGGCCTGAAACATAGGGGTTATGAAACTTGCTTGGAAATGTAATAGAGCAATGGTTCTTTGGAATGGGGAGAACTAACGAGGTATTTTCACAATTCACTAACTCATTGGTCCCTTTGGCTCTCTAAAGTGGGAAGCATCCTTCTGAACCATTTTTGGAGGGATGTTGCCAAAGAGATCAATAACAATGGTATTCTACGACTGGGCCAATTTTGGGATTGTAGCTGTACTCGCTAGAAAGAAACAAACCAATTGTCTCCACAATATAAACTCAGTGGGAATGACAAATTGATGATTAGCAGAGTCCTAGAATGGCTTGACAGCAGTTGGTTTCTGCCGAATTGTAAGTCCAAGTTTGAGTGGAAAGTATGGAAGTGGCTGAAGAACAAACATGTCCTAAAATTGCAAACCAAGGAAGTGTATCACGTCCTTATGGATTTGAGGGATTGGTTCTCCCCGTTGAACAAGAAATGGCCCAAGCATTGGCCATAGTCAAAAGCTTGTGTATTAATGGACCAAATTGCTCATCGGTTTGGAGGGCACTTTGAAGCTCTTCTGGGTTGAATAGACAAGTGTGATGAAAAGGCGTACTATTCTTTTTCTTAGGGTATTGGAAGCATGGGTTTCCCTACCTAGTCCATATTTAATCTCAAAAAGTGAACTCTTGTACAAAATTCAAACCATTGCCTTTGTCCCATATTGAGATCTAACTATGTGAAAATCCATTTGAGACTTTTGTGGTTGGTAATAATGAGCGCAAACACTTAACCTAAAAGATAATGGACATGAACCACAACTAGTAGTTCCAGATCATGAGTGGTGTAATTCTTCGCATGGAAGAGAAGTGTGAAATTGAGGGAGATAATGTCTCCTCAATCAAGACCTTAAGAAAACAATGAGTCTCTTGGGAGTTAAGGCTTTTGTCTCAACGTAAATTTGAAGATTAATCCCTTCTTTTGATTGTATCCCTATTTTTTCTTTCTTGCATCATTTTCCATCCATGGGGCATCTCCATGGAAGCGGTGGGCGTTTTATGTTCAACCAACACGGTCATCACTTCCCTTACTCACCCCTAAATCCCTAAAGAAAGCAAACTCTAGAGAATAAGACAAGAATGAATAAAGTACTAATAGTGTGTTTGCATAGTGGGCATCTTGTGTTTGGAGTATGTAAACTATTTGTGAGAGGTGATAATGGACTCTCTCCTACTTAATGTTGAGTGTGATGAATGCCATGGATCTAAGCATATATGATGGTATTGGTCCACCCTATTATAATTGACATGCATGAAAGTATGAGTGCAATAATACTTTCTACCTTTAAATTTGATGCGTGTAGTGGTCTCCATGTGGTGAAAGTAGATATAATTATAACCCTAGTCATGAACCATCTTTAACTAGTGCATGAACAGCCTTCCTAAAAATACATTATACATATTCTCAGTACCAAAGTCTACTATAGCAAACGTATGTTCATACTCAATTCCACAAGAATTCATCACCACCTATTCCAAGATACCAATAGGTTTTGCAATATATCCATTAGCTAGCTACAGTGTCATGCGAGTTTTCCTAAGGACAGGTTTTTCCCATTTCTCCCGAATCAATTTCGTAGCAATGGCAACCCCTACACCACTATCCAGGATTGCAATGGTTTTTACTCCCTGATGCTCTTTGGGCAATGTGCTATTCCCTTCTTCTCCTTTGCAGTAATCACCCACCTTGTTTAGGGGAACTCACTTTGCTTTTTTTTTGGGCTAGCTCCACTCCTCCATTTCTAGGTCTAAAGTTTCAACTCGGTTTTTGATTACCATTTTCTCAAGGCATTTTCCGACCTCCTTCCACATATGTGGCCCGATTTTTAGCAATTCAGCACAATTAGCGTGCATCTCATTGGTCTTGACATAAGTTCTTGCAACCTTTGAGAATCTATGATTGGTCTGAAGGTCCCTCTCTATGATGGTAGGACCATTACATCTAATTTTCCTTCATAAGGGCCTAAGTAGGGATGCACCTCCTTACAAGTCGTCCAACTGACATTGTACATTCTTCACAGCTAGTCATTTTTGCAAAAAAAAATCTAGATGGAGCAGAAGAACCATGAGAAGTGGCTACATTGCTGTTACCACCTTTTATTTGAGCAGCAATAAAGGCCTATTCAACTGCACACTGTCTATTCCTATTTTTTCTAGAAAGTCACTCTTGCAACAACAATGTGCATAATGCATCAAAGTTGACAATTTTTGGATTTCCTTGGGTCATAGTCTCCAAGTACTAGCAAACGTCTGATAAGAATCTGGCAAAGCATTAAGAACAGTCTGCACAAGGGAACTGTCAAAAATGACTTCGACTGCAGAAATAAGTTGCTCATTTATATCCTTGACACAAGCAAGAAAATTGTTCATTTCATCCTCCTCATGGATAATCTTTGACTCCGGCTCTTTACGCATCAATGCAATTTTTGCCTCATTGCGGATTGCATAAAGAGTAGCCACAATATCCCAAGCTTGTTTTGCAAATTTCATTGAATGAATGTGAGGAGTAATAGTGTGCTTCATAGAAAACACAATTAATGCATGATCATGCGTATCTTTTACATCCCAATAAGCTTGCTTAGCTATAGGCAAAACAATTCTGGTAGAAACAACCCTGCCACCAAAACCTGCAACATCCTCAACATCGCCTACATCCTCAGAACTTGGACGTACGTCAATGCCCTGCACAATGTTCCAAACACCCTTTGACATAAGGACATGTTGCATCAAGCAGGCCCACGTGGGGTAATTGTCCCCATCCAATCTATCCATGGCAGCAAACATATTGAACACATTTGTGTTGTTGTTAGCCATGATGAATGATTCACCTGATGTGAAAACCTTCCAAAAAGAGGAGAGACGAGGTGAGAACAACATGTGCTATAAAGCACAAACCATAGAAGATTGTAAGGGACCAATTATTCAAAAAACAACACTAATACAAAATTCTACATAAACTGAAGAAATTGCATGTGCAACACTATCTGTAGTGGAAACGGAGGCCAAAATGAGCTCGAATTAGAAATCTGAGCAAACCAAGCTCTATGAGCTATCTGAAGGTATTTGTTGACCTACTAAAGCTCACCAAAGCTCAGAGAAAGTAGAGAAATTTAGCAGGCATGTGTTGGAGCTGCTAGGGACTAAGCCCGGGAGGATGCAACCTACTCTAATACCAATTATTGGAATTAGGGTTACAGGAAAACACACACGGATTGGAGAAGACATAGGAAGCTCAAGGCACACAACAGAGAGTGTATCACTTAGTGTGCATGGAAAGATGAGTTAGCCCTAGAGTGATGGGCGTATATACAATGCACGGGGGAAAAACCTCCTACTGAGGGAAAAAGTGCCTCGGAGGTCCTAAGTGTGTTCACACACATCACTACCACATGTATATAGTAACATTGCAACACTCCATCTCAACCGTATGTTTAACACCTCATTATTGGTATGAACATCCTCCAAGTTGTAAGGCTTTGAAAATATTACTGCCGTGTGGGTCTTGTATCTCCACACCTCCTCTGCTTTTTGTGTAACCCTCTTGTAAGTACCATCAAACCACATAGTAAAGGCTCCTACCAAATCTCCTTCTTCTTTAGATTCATCTCGCACCACTCTTGGATTAATTGGCAACTCGGCCTCTTTGTTGACCAGGATATCTACCAGATGAGACCGACTAGTATGGTCGAGTTTGAACTTGAGCTTAAACTCTTGGAGATCTATCACCCAATTCATAGCTAGTCTGCTTCCGTGGCTTCAAGTGTAGCACCACCTCATGAAAAATATTATTAGATATCAATACATAAAACTTACAAACAATCACATACACTTTGAACTTCCTGCAAGCAAAGACTAAAGCCATCACCCACTACTTTGCATCTGTATATATCGCCTCTCCTCGACTTATTACCCTGCTCTCAAAGTCTTCTTCCCACCTTTTGCAACAAAACTGCTCCAATGGCCACCATACCTATCATCATAGCAATATAGAAGTGATTCTCTTGGTTGGGAGGGCACACCGTAGGTAATTGACATAGAATGCCCTTCACTTTGTCGAGCACTTCTTGAGCCTTACCATCCCACTGAAATCCATGTAACCGTTGAGCCCTCTTTTGAAGAGGATACACATACTGGGACAACATCCAAAAGAACCGGGACATATATTTTATCTTTTGCAAAACAATGCCAAACCTATTGCACTGGTGGGAGGCTCCATCAGAACTAAAGCCTTCACTTTTTTTGGGTTGGATTCAGTATCATTCTATGAGACCGCACTGCCCAAAAGATGAGCACTCGATTGTGCAAATTTGCACTTCTAGGGCATTCTACCTACGGTGTTCCCTCTCAACCAAGAGCATCACTTCTATATTGCTATGACGATAGGTATGGTGGCCATTGGAGAAATTTTGTTGAAAAAGCTGGAAAGAAGCTACAAGCCTATCTACTTTGAGAGCACGGTAATAAGTCCTAGAGAGGCAACATTTGCGGAAGCAAAGCAGTGGGTGATGGCTTTAGTCTTTGCCTGCAGGAAGTTCAAAGTGTATTTGATTGTTTGTAAGTTTTATGTATTGACAGCTAATAATATTTTTCATGAGGTGTTGCTACACTTGAAGCCACGGAAGTGGACTATGAAATGGGTAATAGATCTCCACGAGTTTAAGCTCTAGTTCAAAGTCGACCCTACTAGTTGGTCTCATCTGGCAGATGTCCTGGTCAACAAAGAGGTCAAGTTGCCAATTTATCCAAGGGTGGTGCAAGATGATGCTAAGGAAGAACCAGACTTGGTAGGAGCCTTTACTATGTGATTCGATGGTGCTTACAAGAGGGTGACACAAAAAGGAGAGGAGGTGTGGTGATACAAGACCCACACGGCAAAGTAATATTTTCAAAGGCTTATGACTTAGATAATGTTCATACCAACAATGAGGCAAAGTATCTTACTTTACATTTGGGTTTGAAGCAGTGCATAGTTTGGCATATCAAGGTTGATAGTAAGAGGTGATGCTCTATTGGTTATCAAGCAGCTTTTGGGGCAATGGAAAGTAAAGAGGGACTCTCTCAAGAATTGGTTTTTTCTCTAAAGAAGTTGTTATAAATTTTTGAAGAGGTGCAGTTTAAGCATGTTAGAAGGGAAAAAATCAAGAGGCTGATCGATTAGCTAGCAATTGTGTGCATACTCGACTGCCGAGTTTGTATGTAGCCCTAGCTACGTATGCAGGTAGGGAGACTCTAAAGAAATTGATGATTTCCTGAGCATAGGTCAATGTTCAAAGGGGTTGTCAAAGTTGCAAAAGAGGAGGATTGTACAAAAATCTTGAAAGTTCACTCTGGTAGGAGAAGATCTGCTAACGTACGGTCAAGATGGAGTGTTGCGGTGTTACAATATACATGTGGTAGTGATGTGTGTGAACACACTTAGGACCGCCGAGGCATTTTTCCCTCACTAGGAGGTTTTTTCCCCCGTGCATTGTATATACGCCTATCACTCTAGGGCTAACTCATCTTTCCATTCCACACTAAGTAATACACTCTTTATTGGGTGCCTTGAGCTTCCTTTGTATTCTCCAATCTGTGTGTGTTTTCCTTCAACCCTTATTCCAATAATTGGTATCAGAGCAGGTTGCATCCTCCCGGGCTTAGTCCCTAGGAGCTCCAGCACATGCCTGCTCACTTTCTTTGATTCTATGAGCTTTGGTGAGATTTAGCAGTCAAACTACTTTGGGATAGCTCATAGAGCTAGGTTTTCTCAGATTTTTAATTCAGGCTCATTTTGGCCTCCGTTTCCACTACAAGTAGTGCTACACAAGCAATTTCTTCATTTTGTGCAGAATTTTTTATTAGTGTTGTTTTTTGCATAATAGGTCCCTTACAATTATGCTATATAGCATGTGTTGTTCTCGCCTCCTTTCTTCTCTTTTTGGGAGGTCTTCGCATCAGGTGCAGAATTTGTCATGGCTAACAACAACACAAATGTGTTCAAGATGTTTGTTGCTGAGGACATATTGGATGGGGACAATTACCGTATGTCGGCTTACATGATGCAACATGTCCTTGTGTCAAAGGGTGTTTGGAACATTGTGTAGGGCATTGATGTACGTTTGATTTTTGAGATGTAGGCGATGTTGAGGATGTTGCAAGTTTTGGTGGCAGGGTCGCTGCTGCCAAAACTGTTTTGCCTACAGCTAAGCAAGCTTGTTGGGATGTAAAAGATGTGTAGGATCATGCATTGATTGTGTTGTCTATGAAGTGCACTATTACTCCTCACATTCATTCAGCAAAATCTCCAAAATAGGCTTGGGATATTCTGGCTTCTCTTTATGCAAGTCGCAAATGAGGCAAAAATTGCATTGATGCGTAAAGAGCTGGAGTAAAAGATTATGCATGAGGAGGATGAAATGGACACTTTTCTTGCTTGTGTCAAGAATTTAAATGAGCAACTTATTTCTACAGTCGAAGTCATTTCTAACAGTTCCCTTGTGCAGACTGTTCTTAATGTTGTGCTAGATTCTTACTAGACGTTTGCTAGTACTTGGAGACTATGACCCAAGGAAATCCAAAAATTGTCAAGTTTGATGCATTATGCACATTGATATTGCAAGAGTCGCTTTCCAAAAAAAACAGGACTAGACAATGTACAGTTGAATAGGCCTTTATTGCTCCTCAAAGAAAAGGTGGTAACAGCAATGTAGCCACTTCTCATGGTTCTTCTGCGGGTGGTAAATCACATGTTCCTAATGCTTCTGTTGGCAGCAATGTTTTTGGGAATTTTGGTGATAAAATCAAAAAGAAGATGTGTTGCCATTATTGTAGAGTTAATGATCACTTGATCAAGCAGTGTCCTAAGTTGAAGGCCAAAGAGGCTAAGAAGAAAGAGGTTGGTTCTACTACTAATGTTGGTTTCACTACAAATGAAGCTATTGTTGAGTCTTCTATGAAAGGAGACTATGATGCTGATGTTGATGCGGAATGGGCTTTTAGTGTAGAGTGCACTTATGATCTTGCTGTCCATGATGCATGTTTATCAATTGCTGTAGATTCAAATGTGTGGTATTTTGATAGTGGTGCTAAAAAGCACATTATCTCTCATTGTGACTTGTTTACATCTCTCGAGGATGTCCCTCATGGGAATTCAGTTACTTGTACGAACAATGCCTCTTATTTGGTTCAAGGAGTTGGAAAGATTGTGTTGATTGTTGTGAATGGTAGTTCTTTCACACTTGTTGATACACTTTATGTACCTGGGATCAAGAAGAATCTTTTTTTTCTATCTGCACTTGCTAGACTTGGTCTTGTAGTCAATAGTGTGGATGAAAGATGTACAGTCCATGATCTCAGTTTTGGTGATGAAATTGTTGCATCTGGCATTTTATGATGTGGCTATATAAGCTCACTTTTTATGACAAGTGTGGGTAAAATTTTTCGAATGCAGTTGTGGATTCAAAGGCTATTTCAGATGCAAAACTTTGGCATGCACATTTTGGGCATCTAAATTTTGTTTCATTAGCTGCATTTGTAGAAATCTAATATGGTTGCTTCTTTGCTGCCTCTTGAAGCACCTGTCAAACATGTTTGTGAAGGCTATATTTTTTGTAAGATGCAACGTTTGAAGTTTCCAAAGGATGGTTCAGTTAGGGCCACATGCAGGCTGCAGCTTGTGCATAGCAATGTGTATGGTCCCATGCAAACTCCATCTTTGGGCAATTACCTTTACTTTGCAACTTTCATTGATGATTACTCTAGGCACGCCTGGGTGTATCCGCTTAAGGCAAAGCCGAAAGTATTTTTGCACTTCAAGTAATTTCTAGCTATGGCTGAAAATGTCTCGAAATGTACTATGGGAACCCTCCGTTCTGATCGAGGGGGGGAGTATATGTTTCATGAGTTTAATGCATTTTTAGCTAGTCGTGGGATAAAACACCAATGTATAGTTTCATATACATCTCAACAAAATGGTGTTTCTGAGAGATAAAATAGGTCACTTATGGAAATGGCACGATTTATGGTCAAATGTCAAGTTTTGTCGCATTCATTTTGTCTTGAGGCCATCATGTGTGCCACTTATGTACTTAACATGTGTCCTACAAAAGCTTTGCACTCTATGACTCCATATGAAGCATAGCATGATAAAAAGTCTTCTACGGAGCACATGCTTGTTTTTGGTTATTTGGCATATGCTTTGCTACCACAAACCTAGCACAGGAATATGGATGATAAGGCTGTCAAATGTATTTTTGTTGGTTATAGTGCTGAAAACAATGGTTACATTTTGTATCATCCGTTTAAAAAAAAGTGTATCTTGGTCTCACGGGATGTTGTGTTTGTGGAAGATTATGTTCAGCCCTTGCTGTCATGTACTAGAGATAGTAATGTAAGCTCACAGGACATGTATGACACTTTGTTGCCTCTTTTCAATGGTGAAGGTTCCAATGTAAAATTCAATGAAGCAAATGTACACGCTATGGGGGTTTCTGAAAATGTTACAGATCAGCCTATTATTGGTGCAGATGTACATGATGTACTTGATGAGGAAAGGGCTGAAAATGAGTATGCTAGAGGTATGCCAAAATGGTTGGTGCATACTTTGCGTGACAGTAAGTTCGATACACCTTTGTCTAGTCGTACTTGTTCAAGTTCTCGCCATGCATCTTATGCATCATATTGTTATGCTTTGGCCGTGTCTAGCTTATGTGATGTTGAGGAACCTCTGTCTTTTAATGGAGCACAGAATTCAAAAATTGGATGGCTTCCATGCAATCTGAATATGATGCACTTATAGGAAATGACACATGGACTTTATGTGGTTTGCCTCCTGGGAAACATGCCATTGGTACAACGTGGGTTTACAAGTTGAAATTCGAGTCAGATGGTGAGATTGATCTCCATAAGGCTCGACTTGTCACAAAGGGTTATGCACAGCAAAAAGACATAGATTATGAAGAGACCTATGCTCCCACTTGTCATATAACTACTGTGTGTTTTCTATGTGCATTGGTATCTCATTTTGGCTAGGATGTACATCAATCAAATATTGTTACTTGTTTCTTGAATGGTGACATATTTGAGGAATTTTATGTAACGCAGCCTCCTGGTTTTATCAAGAAAGTACAAGAGGATAAAGTGTGCAAATGTAAGAAGCTTTGTATGGCTTGAAGAAATCTCCTCGTGCTTGGTATGAGAAGGCTGACACTCATTTGGTCAAACGAGGCTTTCGTAACAATCCAACAGAAAGCACTTTGTATGTAAAGTGTGAGGGTGATGTACTTCTCATTGTCGTTCTCTATGTGGATTTGTTGATCACTGGTCCAAATGAGGCACATATTGTTGAATTTAAGGTTGATTTGAATGCTACTTTCAAGATGAAAAATTTTGGGATGTTGCATCATTACTTGACTATACATTTTAAGCTGTGTGATGGTGATATTGCCTTGTGTCAGACAAGTTACATACAGACATTGTTATAAATTTATTATCTTTACACTTTTTTGGGATAAATGGTATTCTAAAAATTTTCTCTACGTCATAGGACCTCAATGATATCCTATGATCATAGTTTCTTGGAAAATAGATAGTCTTAGAGACAGTTTTATAGAATGAGGTTCCAAGCCGCTATTGTGGCTCAAACACGCTAGTGTTAAGTATATTTGGGCTAATTGAGATTTTCGTTGTGTGACAGATGTTGTGTAGCCAGTTCTTTCTTGCATCATAGAGTTACATACACTTAGAAAACCTACATGATACATCGCCATCTATATTTAGTGCTAGACCCAGACCACTCACTTGTAGAGCATAATTAGAATTGCTAAGGATTCTTATGAGTACAGAGATTGGCATTTAATAATTTAAAAATACATGAGGCTTGGAAAATATGGAAGGGGCTAGATAAAGTAGAGTGGATGCACGTTGATTGGTGGTAGGCATTATGGATCTTAGCATGCATCTTATAAAAGGGACAATACCTAAGAGGCTACATTAAAATTCATGAAATAGTAGATTGGGTGCGTGTTGATAAGTAGTAGTCATTATGGATCTTAGCATGCATCTTACCCCATAGATCGTTATGATTAGTCCCGTTCAAGTGGGTGTGAAGAGCCTTGTGGTCAGAGGAATAAAACTTGGAAATTTGGTTGGCTTCTTCATGAGCTGTGTATGATTCTGGTGGGAGAATAGTACATGGCCATTTGTTGATAACATCTTCATTGGCACCAATTGAGTTTCTAAGTAGAACAATAATCTTGTAGACAATAACATTGCTTGCTATAGATCTACGCTTGGGGGAAAAAGGTAATGGTTTTGGTTCCACTTGATTTTTGGAGAGACACAAATCTTAGATTCTCACTTATGCATGCAAGTCAAGCAATTACTTGAGAGATTTGCACATTAGAATATTTAAAAATATGGAAGCTCAAGAACTTACACGAGATGATTATTGAAGTTTTTGTGAGGAGGGAAATTAAGCCGTATCAGGGAAGAACATGATCTAAAGAGGTTGCTTTCTTGTAACAAGTGTCTTGGTAGCTGAACTTTTACCATCTAAGAACTATACCTTCATGAAGAAAGAAGAGAAGCATGAATTGCATGATGATTGTTTGTACATGAAAGGAAGTGATTTGGTATTATTCCATGTTCCTGGAAGGAAGAGATGTACAACATTATATAGGAGAACCATGAAGGTGCATGCGGAGGGCATTGTGCTACAAAAGTTTTTTTTTTCCTTCCCAAGAAAAGATCCTTCCATTAGTTTTAAAACAAAAAGCCCAAAGGGCTACAATCTGCCCCTACTAGAGAGGGCTACATTAGCATGTGGGGAGACTCTCCCAATGAAAAACACGAAAGAGGTTCTAGGTCAACATGTTTTCACTCACTTTGATGTGATTGATCATGGCGGTAATGTCTCAATGGTGTTCACCCATCATACAATTGTAAGTGGTTTCTTATCCTTCTTTTTATTCTTTTCCATTTAGGCCTTTCTGTTTTCTTACATTTAGGTCTTACACTTATAGATGTCTATCCTTCTTCATATGAAGAATGGGAGCTAGTGGAGTGCATTATAGTCCTTATCTCAATAACCCATGCTCACATTGATAATTTATTGTATGTTGGGAGAACAAGCAAGAACCTTTTAGATGAGGGCATATTCTTCTATGACCATTTCTACCAATTCAACCAAAGGAATAAAAAAGGAACATTGGTTAAGGTTCTTCTACCAACCAATTGGAACTTCGTAGACTTGCCAGTATCTGACACAATAGCAAGTGAGTCATTCCAAAGTAAGCAGTTTAGTGATGTTAAAAGGTCTCTCCAAAACTTTGTACCCACCAAATTCGTGAGCTTGCAAATTTCTGTCCTATTTGTATATTTGTTAAGCCTTTTCACACTAGGTATGTACATGTTGCTAGGATTGTGTTAGTATGCAAATCTCTTTATTCTTCCTTCTGTGAAAAGCTTCTCAATTGAGGATGGTATGTGAAAGAGGTGGATGACATATGTTGTGAGATTTCCTTGATACTTTGGTTGCCACTTATATGATTGGCACTCAGTCGGTTATCATCTTGCTTTGGTACAAGCGCTCTTATTTTGTTGCAGGTTTCTATGTGCCTATTGATCAAGAGTCAGTGGGTTTGAAGAACAATGCTATCATAGTTGTGTAAGTGGTGGATAAAGACCTCAACTTGTGACAGTGATAACAATAAGAAAGCAATGCAACCTTCTCAAATTTTTGCACGACATAGTGGAGGAGATTGCAAACAACGAGCCCTCACAATTTTATTTCTTACTAGGTGGATGCAAAGTAATGCAACGAAGGGAAACTCAAATTTTCTATAGAGATCTTTGTGGCCGAGTTCAAATCATATTAATGTATCTTTTCTTTCCATTGAAATATTTATTAGATAAGAGTGATATGAATTTGATTGACTCTCTCTCTCTCTCTCTCTCTCTCTCTCTCTCTCTCTCTCTCTCTCTCTCTCTCTCTCTCTCTCTCTCTCATGAAAGTATGTGTTGTATTGTTACATTTGTACAATATGTCCAACATTTGTTGTCTTATGTTGCTCTTCTGTGAAAGGGCATCTTATGTTTCTCTCTCTCTCTCTCTCTCTCTCTCTCTCTCTCTCTCTCTCTCTCTCTCTCTCTCTCTCTCTCTCTCTCTAACATATCATTGGCACCATCTTGACAGGTACAAAGATCAATTTTTAATGTATATAGTTAGCATTTTGAAGAGTATTTTCAAGTACCATCTTGACAAGTACAAAGAATATTTTTAATGTATATAGTTAGCATTTTGAAGAGCATTTGCAAGTACGAATTCAAAAAGAGTCAAAGGGCTATAATACAATTCTTGCAAATATGGGATCAAAGTGTCCTCTAGGTAGAAGTCATGTTCATGCCCTTGAAATAAGGGTGGGGAGAGAGTTATGCCCGGTGGATTAACCAAAACCTTATGTGGTGTGTCATCTATCAATAAAGTGTTGTCAACATCAAAGGGCACATGGATTTGGGAAAAAGGTGTACATTGGGTTTTGTGGGGTGGTAATGGCCCTTAATGGCAACAAACTACCTTTGGCTATACAAAAATTTTAAATTAAATGTTGGATTCTTGCTACGTTGCAAACTACGGCCACGAGGGGGTCGAGGTTATGTTGCTGCTATACAAAAGAACAAATTGCAACCCAAAACCTTGGAAGAAGAAACTACAAAAATTCATTGGTGCTTGGTTAAGCAATGGCCGTGTAATTGCCTATCCAGAAAGTGTGTAGGTTGATGTATACTACATTTGCATCATATGGATCTCTAAACAACTAAAAATCCATTGATGTTCAAAATTATCAGTCTTTGCAAACATTTTGTGAAACATATAAGTAGTTAGAAACTAGGATGAATTTCTTATTCTTTTACATTGGATAATATTGAAACAACCATGTCAGCTTCTAACAGGGGTCCATATTGGCTCTAATAATTATAGAGATTTTCAAATCCATTGTTGATGTCCTCAAACTTCTCCTCCTCGGTCCCATATGCTTCTGTTGTCTAAGACTCTTGTGTTTCCGTCGTAGAGGTATCCATAGCTGATGTATTGGCTTTTACAGTGGCATGGTTTTCTTGAGACTCATGCATTGTTGAATGATGAGGATGTTCAACGTCTTTTGTTTGAATGGTGAAGGGATCTGGTTGAGGATTGGGAGTTTCAATGTGCATCTCCTCCTCCGCCCCTCCCTCTGCATGATCTTTGTCCATACCCAAGATCTATCAATAAAAACTATTTCAATTACTTTGCAAAAGTATTGAGGTTTGCATTTTTGTTAAATTATAAAGATTCTAACGAAACAGTTAGATCAAAAATTGGAGTTTGTTTAAGAGCTTTTCGAAGAGACAAAGGTTATGCTGAAAATCGCAACTAACCTTAATTAAATTACGATATGAGGATGATAAGATATAAGATTATTAACCTTGGTAATGAGTTTGTTGACTTCTAAGACATGCTCTAGGATTTTTCAGCACGTCTGAACTTCGGGTCTATTAATTGTGACATTTACTCACTTGGGAACAACAAATTGTTAAGGTTAGAGGCAATTTAATGCCTAGTGACTATTGTTTAGGATGAGAGTTGACCCATGGGAAAGTTAAACAAACTTTTGGCTAAGTTTTGGAAAAGAAAGAGTGTTTTAGCAAAGGAAGAGTATTTTTAGGAAACGAAAGGTGTTTCTGAGAAAGGAAGAGTATTTTTTAGCAAAGGAAGAATATTTTTAAAAAGAGAGTATTTTTAGGAAAGAAAGAGAGGTAAGACAAGATAGAGATCCTATTTTCTTCTGTTCCTCAAAATAAACAACCTTCCTCCTAAAATTAGAGTTTTCTAAATCGTGCATTGAGAATCACGTGCCAAAAAAAAGATTGTTGCGAACATGCATAAACTTATCTTATTGCTTTTTTCTATTTTTAGCGCTTTCTTTTTCCCTTGAGAGCCTATATAAAGGGCCCTCTCTCCTCAGTTTCAAGGACACACACAGGCTCTCAAAAGCGGAAGCTCTCTTGCCTTGATGCCAGAGGTATCTTCTCTCCCTCAACCTATCTCCATCTCTATTGCCATCCTGTTGTTCCTCATATTATAGATCTCTCTCTCTCTCTCTCTCTCTCTCTCTCTCTCTCTCTCTCTTCTCGATAAGTAAAGAAGCAATAAATGTGCTTTTCACGGTGAAGCTCAAGCTTTCTTCTTCATCTCAACGTCATGGCCCCAAAATGAGTGACAAGAAGCTTCAATGGCGCTCCTTGTTCCACCTTCGAAGAAGGTATAAATGAAGGTGTCCTTTAATCTAATTGTAGCTCAAGTGGAGGTATCAGATGCGAAAGAAGTTGAAGCCATCCAACCTCCAATACGAGAGGTAGTCTAACACGTTGATAATTTGGTAAGATAAATTTATAATTTTGCATCGTTATACATATTGAAATGGTAAGTTAATCCTAT
The DNA here is from genome assembly GCF_014529385.1 of Adiantum capillus-veneris. Classification (NCBI taxonomy): domain Eukaryota; kingdom Viridiplantae; phylum Streptophyta; class Polypodiopsida; order Polypodiales; family Pteridaceae; genus Adiantum; species Adiantum capillus-veneris. The sequence goes on from NC_140943.1 coordinate 23,698,133, forward strand.
AAATCATCTTAAATCGTCCAAGAAATGTGATCGTATCACAAGAAACAACCATATAATTTCGTAGAGTAGTGAAAGAATTATTTGATAAATTGTTATTGTTTGATATTAGAAGTTAGTTGATCATATATGAAGAATCACTTAAAGAGAATAATTACTAAAGGAATATCTTTTTTCTAGATGAAACTCATAGTTAGAAGAGAATAGGCTAAGATTAGCAGCTCTCTTTTTGTCCCTTACGATTAGCAAGATGCCTTGCGGTTAGCGAGATGTCCCGTGCAGTTCGCAATTGTGAAGGTTTGCACATTTTAGCGAGATGTCCCGTGCAGTTCGCAATTGTGAAGGTTTGCACATTTTGCGATATAAGTAAATCTTTTGCAAAGGCTCTATTGATTAGAGAAATAAAGATCACAGGTAGAGGCAAACTCATAAGCAAATTGGATTATTCTTTTTATTGAAATATAGGACTGTCTTCATTAGACCCTGTTTGAGAAAGAATTATTTGGGTGATGTTTGAAGGGCTGTATGAAAGAACCTGTGGACAGAATTAATAAAGGAACCATATTTGTACAGGTAAAACAATGTGGTAATAACTTAAAAAACACGAGGAACATGTGAGTACGGTGTGGAAAGTGGAAGACTAGTATCCAAACGAAACTATGTCTATGGACGGGTGGACCTGATTAGTCAGGTACTTTTCACAAGTCTACTTGTTAGTTAAGAATAAGTTTCATATCACATTCAGGACTTTATGAATGGAGCCCGTGCCTCTTTAACCTCTGAAAAAAGACGTTTATAGATCTTAGGTATGTCAATGAGATTTTACCTTTATGATATAGGAACTAGCTCCCATTATAATCCTCTGATTAATCGACCTGGCTTGTGGTGTATGATCCTTACATCCACGAAACATGATGAATAAAGGACTTTCTCTCGTCTATTGTTCATATCCTTGCTTTGTTGAATTGGAGTAGGGTTGAGGATAAGAGTTGACCCATGGGGAAAGTTAGAGAAACTTTTAGCTAAGTTTTGGGAAAGAAAGAGTGTTTTTAGAAAAGCTGAAAGAGTGTTTTTAATAAAGGAAGAGTATTTTTAGAAACGAAAGAGAGATATGACAAGATTAGAGCTCCTCTTTTCCTAAAAATAGGCAAGCTTTCTCCTAAAATGAAAGTCTTCTAAACCGTGCGTCAAAAATTGTACGCATAAAAAAAAGCTGTGAATGCGCACGAACTTATCTTCTTGCTTTTCCCTATTTTTACATCTTTCTTTTATCCTTGAGATCCTATATAAAGGGCCCTCTTTCCTCAGTCGCAACGATACACAGAGGCTCTCAGAAGCAGAAGCTCTCTTGCCTTGACGCTGGAGGCATCTTCTCTCCCTCAACCTATATCTCTATATCCATATCTATCATCGTCGTGCTATCCCTCAAAATATAGAGCTCTCTTTTCTCTCTCTTGTCATCTTCTTGGGAAGTTGGGAAGCAATAACTCTACTTTTCATGGCAAAGCTCTCTATATTCTCCATCTCAACGCCATGGCTCTTAAATGAGTGACAAGAAGCTCCAAAGGCGCTCCTACGGTTCCACTTCCAAAGAAGGTATAAAGAAAGGTGTCCTTTACTCTAATCATAGCTCAATCGGAGGTATCAGTTGTTCTGAAAGAAGTTGAAGCCGTCTAACCTCTAACGCAGAAGGTAGTCGAACACGCTGGTAATGCCGTAAGATAAATTTATAATTCTCTATCATTATACATGCTGACTTGGTAAGTTAAGCTTAGAAATTTTCTTAAACCATCCAAAAAACGTGATTGTATCACAAGAAACAAGCATATGATTCCGTAGAGTAGTGAAAGAATTGTTTGATAAATTGTTATTGTTTGATATTAGAAGTTAGTTAATCATGTCTAAAGAATCACTTAAAGAGAAAAATTATTGAAGGAATATCTTTTTCTCATATGGAACTTGCCGTTAGTGAAATGATTTCACGGTTAGCGGAGATTAAGCTGAGGTTATTAGCTCTCTTTTTTGTTTCTTGGAGTTAGCGAGATGTCCCTTGCTGTTAGCAATCGAGAAAGTTTGCACATTTCGCAGTTAGCGAATACGTAGATCATTTGAAAATTCTTTGTTGGTTAGATAGAGAAAGTCTGTGAATAGCTGGAAAGTCATAAAATTTTTGGATAATTCGTTTTATTGAAATATAGAATTGTCTTCATTAGACCCTATTTGAAAAAGAATGTTTGGGTGATGTTTGAAGGGCTGCCATGCCTCTTCAACATGGGGGAAAAGGTGTTGTTTATAGATCCTAGGTACGTCAATGAGATTTTATCTTTATGATATAGAAATTAGCTTCCATTATAATCCTTTGATTTATAATGTGGCTTGTGGTGTATGACCCTTATATCCCACAAAACGTAATGGATAGAGGAATTCCTCTCTTCTATTGCTCGTATCCTTGCTTTGGCGAATTGGAGAAGGGTGCGTGAATGGAACTTGAGAGTAAAGGAAGGCCAACTATCAAGTCGCCCCAATCTCTGGATTGGGGATCTCACAATCTTCCTCCTTAACCGTTCCCTTGACATCTGTCTCCGCATTGCCTTCCTCCCTAGCATCCCTCTAACTTTCACCGCGGATGTGTTTATTGACGAGACGTCTGGACGGGCTTCTAGAGAATCTCGAGCACTACATTCTCAGGCACTATTCTTTTACTTTGTAGACTTGGACTTGCCATCCCAAGTGGCCCACTTTGGAGCCTCTTTGACCTAAAAAGCCGTATATACCATACATTTCCACTGGCCTTTGCTTACCCAGGTCCTCCATACCCGCTTATACCATTTTTCCAACACCTATATGCACCCATAGCATGGCTTGGCACCATCTCTAGCTTTGGCCAACTTTGCATGTACAAACTTGCATGCCAAAGTTTTCCATTTGAAATAGCCTTACGATCCACAACTACATTTGCAATTCTGCCCACACTTGTCATACAAAGTGAGCTTATATAGCCCACGACATAAAATGCCTGATGCAAAAATCTCATCACCAAAGTTGAGATCATGAATTGTACAACTTTCATCCACAAATTTCACAATAAGACCAACTCTAGCAAGTGCAGATACAGACAAAAGGTTCTTCTTGATCCCATGTACATAAAGTGCATCAACAAGTGTAAAAGAGTTGCCATTGGCAGCAATCAGCACAATCTTTCTAGCTCCCTTGAACGGATAAGAGGCATTGTTGGCACAAGTGACTGAATTCCCACGAGGCACATCCTCCAGAGGTATAAACAATTCACGATGAGAGGTAATGTGCTTTGTAGAATCACTGTCAAAATACCACACATGAGCATCTAAACCAACTAACATATATGCATCATGGACATAAGGATCGTAAGTGCACTCTATACTAAAAGCCAATCTTGCATCAACATCAGCATCACAACCTCCTTTCACAGAAGACTCAACAATAGCTGCAGTTGTAGTGGAACTAGCCTCCTTCTTCTTAGCCTCTTTTGCCTACAATTCACGAAGTAAAATTTTTCTTATATTACGTGCGTTCACCAAAACGGATTTTAATTACCCCTCTTGTACACATGTATTTGTAAAATTACAAGAAATTAAAATCCCTTCTGTTGAACACTCGTGCTATGTTACATATACTTTAGTGAACTCCCCGAGCTTTTGCCTTCAACTTAGGACACTGCTAGATCAAGTAATCATTAGCTTTACAATAATGGCAAGACATCTTCTTTTTTGTCCTTCTCATCAAAATTCCCAAATGAATTGCTACCAACAAAAGCATTAGAAACAAGTGATTTACCACTCACAGAAGAACCATGAGAAGTGGCTACATTGTTGTTAGCATATTTTCTTTGAGCAATAATAAAGGCATGTTCAACTGCACAATGTTTAGCCCTGTTTTTTCTAGAAAGTGACACTTGCAGCAGCAATGTGCATAATGCATCAAACTTGACCACTCCTAGATTTCCTCAAGTCATAAGTCTCCAAGTACTAGAAAAAGTCTAGTAAGAATCTGGCAAAGCATCAAGAACAATCTGCACAAGGGGAACTGTGAGAAATGACTTCGCCTACAGAAATAAGTTGCTCATCAATATCCTTGACACCAGCAAGGAAAGTGTCCATCTCATCTTCCGCATGCATAATCTTCGACTCCAACTCTATACGCAGCAATGCAATTTCAGTCTCATTGCAACTTGCATAAAGACCAATTAGAATATCCCAGGACAACATGCATCTCTTCCCGCTCAACCACTCCTCTACATGATCTCTCTTCTCGTGAGCCCTTTCATGTGCTTGGTATTTCTCCTCTTCCTCCTAGGCCTTTTAATGCTTTGCAAAATGCGAAGAAGCTCTGTAGTATATACTTAGCATGTAAGAGGCATCTCCATCCACATGAGTTTGCATCCATTGGATTTGGCACTATGACATCTTTTATGTTCACCTTGTATAGTTTGTAACTGCCACGTAGCTAGCCATAAGCATGCCATAATCATTTTATGCATCTGCAAACATACAAATTTGTTGTTCAACCATAACAATCACTGCATGCAGACCTAATCCCCCATAAAACTAATTTCAAAATCTGAATACTCATAGCTTTAATTCTGTACGGGTTCCTCAAATTGAGTTGAGAGTCCATACCACTGGCTTGTTAAACTCAATGCATATGAGGCTCTAGTGATTGTTGCTCTTGTATGGAAAAGTAATTGTTGTGACTTGTAGCATAGGGTACATGTGTCATGAGGGGTATTCTTCATTAGATGAAAAGCATAAACATTTTTGGATGTAAGATATATATTTTGAATGACTTTGTTGAGGAGGTTGGCTCTTGATCAAACTGAATGACTTTGTTAAGGAAGTTGGCTCTTGATCAAACTACAAACAGCTAATGGAAATTATTCTCCATTTCATCCAACAACTAAGTATGCTAAAGCTAGAGAATGTGACTTACTTTAAGCATATATACACAATAGAATCTCTTATTTGTGCATCTAGATCTTGCAATATATTAATATCGATAAAATCAATTGCTAGTCTCCTTGACCCATTTGCTAGTGATCTATTTGTTAGCATTCCATCTTTCATTGATGATAAGATTTCATTTTCTACAAGTTACTATGTCGTAGCTTTTCTTCTCTGCTCCTACAACAACTGCGACCTTTTCTTTCTTTTATTGGACTCCTCTGCATGCAGTTTTTCTATTCATCTCTGACTCTGGTGTTCACAACATGGGTGACTTGTACAATTTTACATGTGATTGTGGCATGCTAGAGGTTCGAGAAAAATCACCCTCATTTTCTTCTCTATGAATTCATTAGGCAAAAGTAGTTTATCATACCTCACCTTAATCTCTTCAATGTCTTCTCACAGTTTGATCTGACAAGCCGCCAAAAGGGCAGCTTTGCTACGTATAGCTCAATGCACTTGTGGGACTTCATGATCTAAATAGCTTTACGCTTCTTTGCATCTTCCTCATCCTTGGGACCTTCAAAATCTTCATTGGCTTTCAAGGTCTCTTTTTCTTGCTGGCCGACCTTACCCCTACTTTAGTAGTTAAACCTAGTCCTTTGTTTGCCTTCCTTGCAATCGCCTGGGTGCTTTCCATTCTCCGGAAACATCAACCAATAACCCTCTCTCTCTCTCTCTCTCTCTCTCTCTCTCTCTCTCTCTGAATGTCTCTCGGAGTAGTATTACAACGCACGAGGGAGCTTGTAGAATGAGGAATATTTCCCAAATAGAGGCTATCTGTGTCTACCATTGACAACAATCCAGAATTAGTACAAAGGTGTCCAGGAATTTCTGAAATTTAAAGGGTTCGGGAAAGTTTACAAGTTTTACAGCATTTTGGTTGTTATATGACCATTATAGGCTACTTCTTCCTGAGGCATAGAGCTCAGCATATCACAACAGAGCCAAAACCTGCAGCTCAATCACTTGACAAAGCACAATTTAAAGCCCTACTCTCATTCACACTACTGACAGATTGTTTACATTGTCCACCAATTTCCCTGAACTCGGTTCGAACTTTATCAAAGCTAAATCATTACCCTCACCTGTAAAACTTGATGGAAGAGAGAGAGAGAGAGAGAGAGAGAGAGAGAGAGAGAGAGAGAGCTTGCTTTATTAGCGTCATCTAGAGGCCAAACTAGGCCTATGAGACCGAACAGTGTGTACATGTGTGTTCTCTAGGTATCCCCAAAAAAGAAAAAAAGGAAACAGTAATGAATCTGGCATGCCACACAACAAAATAGAGCGACATGGGGTGTATGTGTGTGAGGGATGAGGGAGATGGAGTTCTAACTGCAATGGATGTGAAACTATTTGCGCAGGGTGGTATAACCATGATATGAAAATGACTACAAGCTCCATCCAGTACCAGACTGAGGGTGTAGTGAGAGAGAGAGAGAGAGAGAGAGAGAGAGAGAGCACTGTTTTCAAAATATTGCACGCATACATAATCCATCCACCTCACTATTCTACAACCATATAAAACTCATGAGCAGCTAAACAGAGATTACCACACTGAAAGAAAATAAAGGTATTATAGCTCAGCAGAGCCAGAAGTAGGAGAAACATCAACAGAATTCATGATTGTATGGAACAAAGAGGTAACCCTTCACTAGAAATCAGAGGGTAACTATCAAAAATTGGCAAGAGGTCTACCAGAAACCTACCAGAAACATGAGGCATTCTTGCGCCCTCTACTGGACAAATGGAAAACTTTACTAGCCCAGTCAAATATTATTTGATGAAGCAACAAGCAGACCACTGAGAATCTCTGTAAAACAACCCCTCCATTATTTTGGGCAGCGAGGAGTGCGTGTAGTCTTATCTACGACTCACCAAAGTGAAGCGTACTGAACACACCTTTCTGTCCATTCTGCCTTCAAAGCCCAGGAATTTACAAACATCAAAGGTACAACACAAACTGCATTGTAAAAACCTGCAGAGGCTTGTTTAAGATGCAGCCTCCAGAGCTGCAGCACCTGATATAATCTCAATAAGCTCAGTTGTGATGGAGGCCTGTCGAGATCTGCAGTCGTCATAAAATCAAAGAATCAAACAACAAAAAGGATAGTACAATAATGTAAAATTAAAAATTCGTGAAGGGAAGTCGAAAACAGGAACCTGTTGTATTTCTGGGTAAGCTTTTCCAACATCTCAGAAGCATTCCTCGTAGAACTGTCCATTGCGGACATTCGAGCACCTTGCTCACTGCAAGCATTCTCCAAGGAAGCACTGAAAAGCATCTGCATAATATGAAAAGATAGTGCAAGAAAGATGTTATCAAACAAAGGCATGCAGATCACATCTGTATAAAACTCACGCAACACATGGATGCCAAAACTACAAAGCTACTAGGTCATCTAAATATTGATGACACAAACAGTACTCTTTCATGCGAAAATAGCCATATATCTGTGAAGACAGTAGAAACTTCCTCTCGGAAGTACATCCCAAAATGACTAGTGTGGCATCGTTCATGAAAAATGTGGCCTATGCTTGAAGATCTTGGCAATATGCAACGGTCATCGATTAAGTGCTTTGAATGTTCTAATCATTTCAGCACTACTTGGTGTTATCTTCCCTAGTATAACTATCAGCAAGATGAAAGATGCCTTTCAGTTGAGGACTTCTCACACAGTAAGCAGGAAAAACCTTACTATCTTGGGTGTGGGATTTTATTCAAGTGCAAGAAACATGTAAAACAGATCTGAAGGTAATCAAGCATCACTTCATCAAATAGCATTACAGATTTTTTTGTGCACATGTTTTCTCATTTATGGCCCGCAGCATATGTAATTTTAAACCCTCAAAGAGCTTGACTCGGCAAAGATATATATCTACATAAATCCAGGAAAAGCCCACGGTCACCTTATGGAAATCTGAACATGGAATTTCCTGGTAGTCCTTAACACTACCCATCATGCTTAATATTGACTCACCAAAAAAGACATGCTTCTACCTTAAATTGCATAGAATGCTGACTTGACGAAGCGTGAAACAACGTTTGCACTTATCAATCCATCCTGTATGACACTGTTTACTGGCATAGCAACTTCTGCAGGTAGGTTGAGAATGCCCATCTTGTACTAATTCTGAGATGGTCTTTAGGGTTAGGGCTCTTGTTTCACGAGGCTAAAGAAGCTTACTAGTGACAGAAATTTAAGATTTTAACTGTAGAAAGTGGTTCCTAGCCCATATAAATACCTAGATATGAATCCAGGATAAGTTCAGATTCACCTCTAAAGGAAAGTGTAAGGTGTAGACTCACAGTAGTTGAAACCGGAGAAATGGGGTTTGAAGGCCTCCAAAAGTGTATAAGAATTCAATCTAAAAGGGATATGTGGTCTAGCTTGAACAAAGCTTGAGGATTGTCATTATCCATGCACAGACCTTGTAAGGAAGAGTGGTGGGTCAAGAGGAAAGTAGTGGTTGGTAAAGAACTAAAAGAAAAAAGGTCCAGACGTGGTTAAAGTACCAAAAGGAGACCTACAACAATAATTTTAAAAATCTCATGATAGAGAGCCGATCTCTAAAGATTGCTCATGTTCTGAACCAAAAACAAAAAGATCTACAACTTTTGCATTAAACACTTTTCAAATAGAGGAGCAAATGTTGGTGAAAAATGTGAATTACTCCCGCCTAGGAGGCTAATCAAAACCTACAAAAGATCAAGGCTTCTTCCCTTCAAAAGGCTCACTCTTTTTTTTTCCGAGAAAAAGATCCTTCTATTAGTTAATGAAACTGCCCACAGGGCTACAACCACCTTTACTAGAGAGGGCTACAACAATCATAAGGGGGAGAATCCCAATAAAAAAACAAGATATGTACAATGAGGCTAAATCAAGAGATGGGAGGAGGGAAAAGCCACACACCAAGGGCGCCAAAGTCGAAGGAAAGCCTCTCTACACTCCCGCATGTGGTTGGAGCTGCTCTGGAGTCTCTCGAAGTGTCCTCTGAGAGTATGGACCAGCTCTAGCCAAAGATCTCGAACATTCTCTGCTGGTGGTACAGGGCAAGCCTCATAGATGTGTGAGTAGCGGGCCCGCCAAATGAACCAGAGTATCAGGCCACAGATGAGCTCCCAACACTCCTCTCTCTCATTGCACCACTCCTGTAGAGTAAGCTCTGTAGAAGGCTGGGGTGTAGGTCGACCCCCCTGCATCACTATCATCTTGCTGGTGGAGGACAGCTCAAACTGAAGCACCGGACCCGTGAGAGTGGACCAAGCAGCTGCCCCCCAAGTGTACTGTTGTGCTGTGGAAAGAGCTGGCATCAGCCGAAGGACACGAAGCCAAATCTGTTGTGCCGAAGGACAATCCCAAAGACAATGGTGCTGACTCTCCACAGGATGGTCACAAGTTGCGCATGCTGCCGAGAGACCGCTATGTACAAGCCAGCTCCCAACTGCTGTAGCCCGATGTGCAACCAGCCACTGGAACAAGGTGACTCGCCGCGGCTATCTGGAGTCCCACAACCTCGCCCAAAAAGCTGACAAGAACTCAGCTGTGAGACCCTCCTCCTGCCAATGAGGTGCTGCAGTAGGACGAGCCTCTCTCCGTGCTGCAAGTATGAACAGTGTACTGAAATAAAGGGACACCTGGATGGTCGGCTGAGGAGAAATGGTCCCTCCAAAACCACTCTCCAGGATCCCACTGCACTTGTGCAAGTGGACAACACTCCCAAGCCCACAGCCTCCAGTGGCCAGTCTCAACAGCTGCTGGGTCCGGATCTATGACACAAGTCCTCCCACAGATGCCCACAACACGGATCCTTTGAAAACAGCACTCTGCCACCTATGGGGCCTCTACTGAAACATGGTGTAAACAACCCTCACCCTGTAGCTCGAAAAACAGGGAGGCGACACTCTCCGAGCAAGTCCGAACTACGATGAGAACCTCCAGTCGCGTGAAGGCTCACATCCATCTCGGCACTGCAGACTCGAGAGGCGTGAGCCACTCATCTGGTACCCCTGACACATGCTCTGCACCCCTCATGCCCTAAAGCTGGATGCTTTGAAGCTCCTCTAACAAGCCTACGTGCTGGACCCTCTGCCATGGGACCCCAAGAAACACGAGGCCTACTACCAACCAAGTGGCCTCTCTGAGTGCTAACCATGGGGTTCCAAACCAGGGGCTGTCTCAGGCGCTCCTCCGTGCAAGAGCTGATGCTGCTCTAGGCCTCTCCGCAGCTGCTCCCTGGAACGGAGTAGACTCACAGCAAAACGGTCCTCCAGTCTCGTGCTCAGGCCAACTCTACACATCTCTGTGAAAATCCATCTGGTCGAAGGTCGCCAGGGGCCTCCAGCTTGAGGCACTCTAGCACTAAGCCGCTGAAGCAAAAACTACTTCCAGGCTCCTCCCCTGGAAGTAATCCTCAGACAACGAACTTCCCAAGAAGGGCTCGACTCTGTTGTGCTTGGTCTATGATCCCCAACCCTCCCTAAGAACAAGGAAGAGTGATGACCTACCAGGCCACTTTGGCCTGGGCTATCTGGGTGTCACGTCTTGACCAAAGAAAGTTCCTGATCAGCCTCTCTACCTCGCTGATGCACGAGCTCGAAAAGATCTAACAAGAAGTGATGTACCACATAGTAGCCAACGACACCTGGTTGGCCACTACAACGCTGCTTGCCAGAGAAAGTCGTGCGGAGCTCCAATGTAACAACTTCCTCCTGATGGATAGGAGGAGGGGAGCAATCTGCTGCTCCGGAGACAAGTCCAAGCCAACCTGATAGCCCAAGTAACAAACTGCAGTCCCTGGGAGAATCCATCTGAAACCCTCACCCAGCAGCCAATCAGGCGTAGGAGCACTACCAACGGAGAAAGCCGCTGTCTTTCTCTAGTTGATCAGTGCGCCTGATGCACAACAAAAGGTCTCAAGAGCTGCTCACACCTGTGAAGGTTGGCCTCTTGGCCCTCCAAGTACAAGGCTGAGTCATCAGCAAACTCAGCATCTAGTAGCTCATCTCCTCGAATAGGGAGCGCTAAGCCACGTAGGTCAACCTGCTGTGAAACCAAAAACTTGCTCATCGCCTCAGCATAGAGCAGAAAGAGGAAGGGGGCAAGAGGGCAGCCCTGTCTGACCGAACGTGTGAGTATGAAACGATCTCCTCTACCACCTGACAAAAGTACCTGACTGTATGCCCGTCTATAGAGAGCCGACACACCTCTGATCCAGGCATCTGCGAAGCCCATCCTGCATAGAGTGCCCTCCAAAAAGTCCCAGTCAACTCTATCGTAGGCCTTCTCAAAATTGAGAAGAAGTATCACCAGATCATCACCACGGAGGCCCACGACGGCAAACACCTCCCAGAAAGTAAAGATGTTGTCAAGGATACTACACTCCTTGACAAAACATGTCTGTGTCCCATGTATGATGCTCTCTAGAAGTGGCTGAATCCTCAAACTCAAAGCCTTGGCAAGAATTTTGTACGTTGAGTTGAGGATGGTGATGGGCCACCACTGTCGAATCTCATCCAAAGAGCCACCCTCCTTGGGAATGAGGTAGATCATGCCCTCACTCATGCTGTCAAGCATCTCTCCTATGTGTAGGATGTACTGAAAAGCGCTGCAGAAATATGAGCCAAGCACGTCCCATTACTCTAAGAAAAAGTTGGGAGTCAGACCATCCTCCCCTAGACAGCTACCACGGGGAAGTTCTTTGAGGGCCGCATGAAGCTCCTCTAATTGTAGAGGCAGCTCAAGACTCTAGCGCATCTCCTCAGTCACAAGACAAGGCATCTATGCCCACACCTGCTCTTTGCATGCATCCTGACGCTCTGACTGAGGCTTTGTTTGACAGCAAGTCACGGTAAAAGCCTATGGCAACTGCACGCATGTCCTCTGGCTCTAAAGCAACTGACCCTCAGGCCTCCTCAACTGGCTGACCCTGGCATGCGCCTGTCAGGGCCCCATCGTCTCAAAGAAAGCCCCTGTCACTCTGTCACCCACCTGGGTCCACTAAGATGCCAGACGGTGAAAAGCAAACTCCTGGCGCCTCTCCTTTGTGCTGGCAAGCCTGCTGTAACTGCTCCTCCAACCAAGGACTGTCTGGATGCTGCTCCTGCATCCTCTATAGGGAAGCAACACCTCGTCAGAGATGCTGCTGCTCCTCTCTCGCTGCAGCCAGGAGGGCCGTAGACTCCTGGAGAAATAGCCGACTAAGCTGAGCAAGTCCAGAGGCCACTTCTGACAGCAGGAGAGTCCAGCAAGTCTAAGCCCTCTGTCCAAAGAGCCACCACTCGCTCTCTGAGCACAGAGCCAACAAGACCCTCTCAGGGATGCGAACCATCATGCTCGCCCTCCTATGTCTATTTGTCACTGTGAGGATCATTGGTGCATGGTCCGAAAAAGAAGTCCCAGGTAGAATGCAAACTGACCCACCCAAGTCACAGAAGTGGTCAATAGTGTAGAAGCGATCTATCAGAGATAGATTCACCCGTCCCACTCTACATTCCGAATGAGAGAAGGCCAAGCTGTCAGGTGGCCTCACAAAGCTAGAATGCTGCCACACATCTGAAACCCGCAGAGTCATACATAACCTCTCCGAAGCTGCCAACTCAACTCCATGCACAGTAGTATGGCTACCTCCAATCTTGTCAGAGGAGTCCTCCAACATGTTGAAGTCACCCCCAATGCACCATTGCTCTGCCTGCGGCGGCAGAGACTCTACAATGTGAGCCCAAAACTCTGCACGTGCACTCGCCACATTGGGCGCGTAGATGTTCAGGAAGCCCATGAGGCAACCCTGAACCTGCATAGTAATCCACTAAGCCCTGCCTGGCACAATAATCCCTCTGTCCACAATGGCCTACTGCAAAGAATCCGCAATAGTCATACATACCCCACCCTGGATGCCTCTAGGTCCAAATGCAGCTCACCAAAACGTCTCATAGCGACCATGCAAAATCTGACCACACCGTCGAATGCGGCTCTCACAAAGATGATGCTTCTGTAGCATAAGAATGTCAATCTCACCACCCACAAGGCATCTCTGAAGCTCCTGACGCAGCCGACCCCTCTGACGCCGAAACTGGGGCCCTCCTAATTTTGTTTTGTTTTGTTTTCGGAGTCGGGTGGGGCAAGCCTGGCCACTCCCCTTAACCACCATAAAAGTGGACAAGAAGAACGACCAGGACTGTGCCCCGAGAAACAGAAGGCAGACGCTTTTGTCACTAGTTTCCTCTAGACTCGGGAGACCAGAATTATCTACACTCTTAGGGCGATGACTTTCCCTTGAGAGACCCATTTTGATGGACGTGACAACGACCAAGTACCTCTTTTCAGATGCCCATGTACTCCGGGACTTGCTTCGGTCTTCCCTTCGGAGTTGCCTCCTCCAGGTAACTTATCGCTCACCTCAATAAACTGCCTTTGAAACCTGACGGTTTTCCCCTAGGAAATGCCATACCCGCTTGGAAGGGCGTCGGCTCACAGGTGGCGTCCGCTGAGGCTGGTAATGTCTCCCATTGTGCATTTCCCAACCCCTTTTAGGTGAAGTTGACCCCCCGGGGGGGAATGGCACTTGGATGCTCTCGTAGCTCATTTGGCTTCGCTTGGGGAGAATTACGTCATTTCCCCCGGAAGGGATCGGATTCAAATAACGGCATACGAAGGGGAGCATTATCTCCCCATCCGCCTATGCAGAGCACCTAAGTACCGGGGTACAACTTCATCGAGGAACTTCGCCACAGGCACGTGCCCTACAGTTCCGTCCCTCGAGTGCGGATCACGGCGTACCCAGAAGGGCAGCCGCTTCCCGCGAGCCTCCCCACCAAGGAGGATAACGGTCCTTTCTTCAGGGTCCAACGAAGGGTCGAGAGCGTTGAAGGTGGAGTTGAATTGGTCTAGCCACCTCCCCCTAGAATCATCTACCGCCGGACACCTCACCAGCAAATGCGAAAGCGAACGACCCTCTAACTGGGAGCACAACGTGCAAATGCTGTGTCCGCACATATAACTATCAGCCAGTTTGAGCCCCATCTACTCTCGCGAGAGCCAGCATTCTCTCCTCCTTCCTAGTGACTACAGTGCTCCTATTGAGCTACAGCAGGTATCCACGTGTTTGTTCATAGCCGGCCTCCTTATAAGGCTCCAACGCCAGGCACAAATGCCTCTCGTCCCACTTGTCCCATGCGTGGTAGCATACTGAGCTGAAGTCAACCGCTGGGATATATTTATTCATCCAATTCTCGGTTCTTGTCGTCCAAGTCCACTTCTTGAACGGTTGGTTCTTAGGCTTCTTGTTTACCAAGGAGCCTATCCAAGTAGATGAAACCGAGCGGTACTTATCAAAAGCCCGTGCTCGTTGTCCCCCACAAAAGGCAAGTACGGGTGGTATGTTAAACTCGTGATGGAGAGTTGCCGTCCCTACAAAGGTTGACCTTGCTCCCTTTTCGAGTAACATTCGCATCCCGGTGGCGACAAGGCGCTGCAGAGAGTGAAGGACACGCTGGTCGTGGGCCCCCATAATTTCCGCGCCATAACAAATCACTGGATACACGCACGCCTTAAAAACAGTCAGTCGAGACCAAATAGGGATGGCTCGGTTCGCCAGTAGGTGTTGACATGCGAAGAGACTTTTCCTCCCCTTGTCCGCTCGCTCTTTAACGATACGTTCAATGGAAAAGGTCGAGTCAACGTCGATGCCAAGATATCTGTACGTTTCACCTACTTGAACCATCTCACCACCCAAAGTAAAGATCCTCATAGAGAGGTCTTGTAGGTCGCCGTGGAACACCGTGACCATGCATTTGTCAATTCCAAAGGTCATCCTAATCCCTGCACATTCCATGAGATGATCCTCATGAAGTCGGTGAGCTTCAGAAATCTGATCACACCGTCGAATGCGGCTCTCACAAAGATGATGCTTCTGTAGCATAAGAATGTCAATCTCACCACCCACAAGGCATCTCTGAAGCTCCTGACGCAGCCGACCCCTCTGACACCGAAACTGGGGCCCTCCTAATCCCTGCACATTCCATGAGATGATCCTCATGGAGTCGGTGAGCGAAAACAGATGCTGCCGCAACAGCCAACCTCACTATCTTTGAGGCCGGTTTGGATGGGGAGTAATCCGCATCCGAACGACCTCTAGACAAGCGCAAAAGAAGTGACTATCCGGCCCAGGCCCAAGCCGAGCGTGCAGTCCGAAGGGCTACTTCCTATGTCCAAGAATCCTCATGCACATATACATAACAAGAAGGGCTCTGAGTGTCTGCAAACAAATGCACCACAATGTGCTTGCAACCCGCTGCATCCGGAGGCGTCAGGCTGAACTTGGCAAGAGGCCAAAGTGTCTGCACCAGATCTGTCACCCCTAAGTCCCCCGTGTGGTGAGAGAACTCAGTAGCCTGAAGCTGGAGCCAGTCAAGGACTGTGTGCTGGGTCCACTCTGTGAGATCCCTACCACACAGCGGCAAGGAGGAACCCACCGATGTGTCCAAAGCCTCACTGCCTCTAGCTGCAAGAAAGAGGACGTGGACTCGAAAGCTAGTCTCCTCCAGGTCGGAAGAAGTCACCCAAAAACCGAGTGAAGCTGTAGTCGAAGAAGTCCCAGCATCTGCGAATGTCGAAGCTAGTCAAACCTCTAGGGACTGCTACAGAAGGAGAAGTATGGACCAAAAAGGCGGCCTCAGGTGGGGTTGTCCCTCTCGAGCCACATGGCTCGTAGCGAAAGCACTACCAAGAGAACCCCTCGCAGCAGCAGCATGTCCAGTACCTTGTGTATGAGGAGGAGTGGAGCAGGAGTCGGGAGATGAGGCTGTATGTCTCATCGGGATTTGAGAAGGTGCGAGATGGGGGGGGGGGGGGGGCGTTTGAGGGAGGAGAAGCTAGTGGTGGAGGAACTGAAGTGGACAAGGCCTCCTTGGGCGGGTCTTGCTGAAGGGGGTCAAAACGGTTCCTAGTCGAAACCCAGTGCTGCTGAGCTGCAGAAGGTCGGCCACCAGAGGGAGCAGTGGGGCGAGCCCACCCCTGCCGACGGCGGCCAGGAAACTGCTGCCAACCGTCAGCTATCTGATCGCTGGTCTCAGTCAAGGTACCAGCCTGTGTGTCCTGTGTGTCTGGCTGTCGGGCTTGCTCAGTCTTGGGAGGCTGCGCATGCACTGTGGGTCGAGGTCTCCTGTGAGGACACGACTTTGCCAAATGGCCCATCTGTCTGCAAATGAAACACTGATTCGGGAGGCCCAAATACTCCATGCTCTGACGGAACCAACCCCCACTTACCCGAGGTAATAGAATGACCTTCGGAAGAGTGGGTGTCCCAAACCTGAACACGTACTGAGGGGATGTCCATCGCCTTGGCAGCTACAGAGGCTGTCGTGCGAGGTGTCTCTAGGAGAATCCCAATCTCTGAGCCTATCCTGGACAAGAGTGGCACGTACTCCCTCCTCAAACCGGGAAAGCAGACGGAGATGGGAAGGTCTGCCTCCACTATCAAAACATCTGTAGCTGGATCAAAACCATGCCTCCACTGTTGAGAGTGGGCTCGAACTCCTCGTATGGCCAAGGGCTCATCGCAATGACCTTGGACGCCATCTCGGAAGTCTCGAACTCTATCTGATAGTAGCGGCGTCCAAGGAACTGAACATCCAAGATCTTGCCTACCTCTGCGAGAAGGCGGGCATGGAGAAGATCACGCAGCTCTCCTCTGTTGGGTCTGGTGCCGAGAATCTTGCAGATGACGAAAGTCGCCTGAAGGCGTTCCACCTCTACTGCAAGGCTCGCTTGCTCTGCCGATGAAAGAGCAAGTCGGATGGTGGGCTCTGCAGGGTCGAGCAAGGGGCCTTCTTACGAGTCCCTTTGGGGTGGAGCATGAGCCTCCAGTTGTGTCTGCTGTTGTGCGGAAAAGGAGCAAGTCGAAAGAAGCCTTCGGGGGAAAGATGGCAATGAACGCGGGGGGAAGATGGCAGTGAACCAAACAAGGAGGGGGGGGGGGGGGGGGGGGGGGGGGGAGGGGCGTAGGTGGATGACGAGCAGCAGCAAACGAGCAACCAGATCAGCTATCACCAGATTTTCAAAAGGCTCACTCTTCTCTCTCTCTTTCCCACAAAGATCTCCATATCTACTATGCTATAATATGGGTCGCCTTCAAGCACTTTCACAAACCTGGCGAGAAAATGCAACACGCTGAAATCTCTGTTTTTCACCTCTAAAATGCACCAGATCACCTATTTCGCAAATCCCTACCTTCCTCGAAGCTCCTGGGACTATTAAGGATCAAAAAGGATCAAAACCTTGTAATTCTCTGTTTTGGGCTCTGTTTTGCGTGCCAGTCGCACTTGTAGCAAGCCCTCGAGCTCCGACACCTATAGGGCTACTGCCTTTTGATTCGGACGAGATTTCTCGCGAGAAATCTCTCCGAATCAATCTGTACTTCCAGGGGATTAGCAATTAGCTAATCCGGTACCTATGCAAGAGGCTCTTGCCTCGGCAATCGTGCATAAATTGTTACATGCACATCTAACCCTATGTACATCTGGACAAGCTACTTCACGTCTAGGGTTCAGGTCAGCTTAGGAAGTGTTCTGGCACCTTTATGAGCCTGTGCGTAGGCCGTGCATGTCCAGGCACGTAGAGTAGTTGCATATCCTTTGGTTGGACACAGCATGATCATCAGCATGACATTCAGTACCCATCATGAGCATTTTACAGTGCATAGAACCCATTTTCCAAATTTATCCATTTTTCACTTATTATTTAATAAGTGACTTTTGTTGGAAAACTGGGTAGGGCAATTTTGCTAAGCTACTATAAAAGGAACCTAGCGCTAGCACTTTCTCGCAGAAGAGGCAGAAAAGGCAGAAAAAGTTCAAGCAACTTGCAGTGCACCTTCTCAACAAGACTGGAAGGAGGCCTAGCGTTTCCAGTCAACAGAGAAGATAGCGTTTTTGACTATAGATTCAACCTAGCATTTCTGCTACAGATGAAGACCAACGTTTTTGCTAGAGATCAAGACCAACGTTTTTCAGTTGCAGACCTTGCCTAGCGTTTTGTAATTCCCGGCGACAGATTAGCCCTAGTGCACCAGCGTTTTCAGTTTTCAGCAATTAGACACAGGAGATACAGCCCCTAGCCTCGCAAATCTCACCTAACCGCAGCAGATCCTCGCCGACCGTCAGATCAGCCAACGTTTTCACATTCAGCCTGCTGTTCGCAGATTTCAGCATCTGCGATTTCAACAATCGTCCTCGCGTCGTCGCCGTCGCCGTCCTCGCCGACACAGTGTCGGTATTCAGCAAAGAGTCAGCAATTAGCAGATTTCAGATTTCAGCCCTAGCGTTTTCAGATTTCAGCCCGTTCTCGTCGTCGTCGTTATTGTCGTCAACATCATCGGCAAGTCCATTGCATCTAGACCATTGTACCAGATTTGTGCAATCAACAGCATAGACCTCTCGCCATTGACAGAGGGGCCCTTGGAGGAGGGCTTGAGAACTGTCTGGTGTCGTATTCTTCTCTCTCTCTCTCTCTCTCTCTCTCTCCACACCTTCATTCACAGTAGCATTCACTTTGTTTGTGATCATTGCACTCTCTCTCACTAAAGGAACGGAAGGCTCTCCCTTCCGTAAGTAAAAGGAACCCTTGAGCACAATTCAAAGCACTCATCTTGAGCAAGATCAACAATAACTTCCGCTGCACCTTACATTGGTATCAGAGCTTTGGTAGTGTTCTGTATCACTCAAGGAAAGAACCACAAGAATTATTTTTTTTTCTTGTTGCGGTCGCACATAACCCAAGTCCACTTGGGCGTGTCAATTCCTAATCGTGTTTTCGAAGAGTGACAGGTAACCCAAGAAAGAAGGGCTTGTACAACCTCCCCTTATTCCTCTTTTCACTCATTGAGAGCGCACCATGCAGTTAGCGGCCGGCCAAACGATGTGAGGAGGTGTGAGCCAAGGCCGCCAAGGGGTGCGCCCGCAGGGAAGAGTCGAGCTCAAGTAAGAGAAAAGCCTTCTCAAAAACCGATTGCAAGCTAAGGAACTCAAGAACATCAAGAAGTTCCTCAGGTACCCGAGATCTCAGTGTATGGTCATCACCCGAAGCGGAATGGATACTTTGCGTGAAGGTGATGAGCATGGAGGTGGTGAAGAAGAATCTTCCCCACCAGGAGGATTTTTTTCCGACCCTCCCCCTTCCCCATCTACGCCAAGGGTTGCACCAAATCCTATGGAGGCTTTGGTCAAGTCGATGATGGACATGATGCTACAACAAGAGGCGCAACGTGCCACCTTGGATCGCGAGCGTGATCAAGCGCGCTTGGCGGCAGAAGAAAGAAAGGCGATCTTCGATCGGGGGCGCGAAGAAAGAAAGGCAGACTTGGATCGCGAGCGCGAAGAAAGAAGGGTAGCCTTGGAGCGTGAGCGTGAGCGAGCGCACTTGGCAGCCGACGAAAGAAGGGTAGCCTGGGAGCGTGAGCGTGAGCAAGCGTGCTTGGCGGCCGAAGAAAGACGAGCGGCATTGGAATTAGAACGTGAGGTGCAGAGAGACCAATGCATGCAAGAGTTGGTCCTACAGGTACTCACCTCGAAGTCCTAGCCACTCAAGGACGTGGGCGAATCATCAGGTAGCACAAGTCGAGAAGCGGATTCCAACAACCCCGTCCCTAAGAAGTTGACGTTCAGTAAGTATGACGGTAAGATGGGTGCTACTATTACTCATTCTTGGTTGCATCAATTTAATGCTTACTTTGCGACAACTCAAAAAACAAGAAATAGCAAGGTATTGACAGCAGCCATGTATCTTGCTGGTGATGCCATTAATTTGGTAAAAGTCATAGTTGACCGCGCACATAGATGAAGCCGAAGAAAGCGTGCCCCTTTCTTTCAATTGGGCCGACTTCCAAGACAAGCTCAAGGCGCGGTTCATCGCACCTCAGTACCTAGCGCAATTGAGGGACGATTGGTGTAGTCTCAAGCAAAATGGTATCCCAGTTATGTCTTTCTCTAATCGTGTTCTGCAGCTCGACACCCAATTACACAAATCGGATGATGAGCGCAAAGAGGCATTCCTTTATGGATTGGACGAGTATATCAAGTTTGATGTCGAAGTACTCGAACCAATAGATCTCAACAAGGGAGTAGCGATTCTCGCGCAGGAGATGAATCACAACAAAGGAAAGCCTAAGGAGAACAAGTCTTCTCAAAGTACTTGTCACAAATTGATGACGTGGCTAGCCCCGGACACACACACACCCTGCGGATAACTGCCCGGAAAATGCGCCGCAGATTGCGCTGACAGCCTGACACGTGGCAACCTGGAATTTACGACGCAGATTGCGATGGCAGTGCTGACGTGGCATTCCATACCGATTTGCGTAAAAAGTGCTGGCTGATTTTTATGGCAGCTTTTGGGCCTATTGCTTTTGAGTTAAAAGCTTTTTAAGATAAAGATTTTGGGACTCTGCTTTTAGGCATCTCTTATACCAATAAATAAGTTGGTAGGGCCTCACTTCTCAGAATGCTCTGGACGCGGAGTCTGAGAGTGAGCACCCGACAACTCTCTTGTACTTTGAGCACAAATTAATATAAAAGAAATACCGAAAGGGGCGCCAATCTTTGGGGCCAATACCTCTGGGCACGGAACTACGTCGGCCTGTGTCATCTTTGTGAACTGTTTTGAAGTGAATCTCGGTTGTGTCGCGGTAGAATCTTCACTTGGGGTGTCCAAGTTTGTTACAGTGGTATCAGAGCGCGGCCGATTTCTCTTCTACCGGAAAATCCGATCCTTTTCTCGCTACACTTACGGATTCCAACAAGAAACAGTCGACTTCTTCTCCATCTGCAAATGCGGGAGGAGATCATGAAGAAGATTCTCATGAGCAATCAGAGGAAGAGTATGGCCCACCTCGGCCTACTTAGTTCGAGATTGAAGAGATGGAACGTCGACAATTGGTTGACGAGGCAACAAAGCAGATGATTAAAATTGCGAAGGATCCGAAACTTGCAAAAATTTTGTCTCAGCAATCGATCGCAGAAGTACACACCCAATGGCAGAAGGCCAAAGAACCACCCATCAAACCAACAATCCAGAAACCTCCTTCTCCGAGGATGTTTCCAGAGCAAGAATTACAAGAGGTGGTTCAGACACAGATTAGCTAGCTTTTGGACGCAAACAACAAATCCAAAAAGCATGATAAAAAGCACAAGAAAGGAGCTGACTTCCCGGGTTATTTGGGTCGTCAATCTTCTTTTGCATCGGCAAGAAAGCAGAAGAAGCGTGTACGATTTAAAGGACTACCCAGTTCTTCTTCTTCTTCTTCTTCTTTTGACAGTTCTTCTAGCTCTTCTGACTCGAGCGAAGAAAACACAAAAGGCAAAAGCAAAGCAAAAAGCAAATCTTCGGAAAGGGCAAGAAAAAGGCAAAGAAGCCTAGATTTCGCCCACTTTCTGATAGTTTTACAGAGGAGTCATCCTCAAACAATTTCGACTCCGACGAACACATGTTTTATGCAAAGAAGAAGCATTTTTACAAAGCCAACCAATATGACTTCCTCGAAGATAAAAGCAAGAAAGTAAAAGAATTCAAAGAAGGTGGACAGTCGATTATGTTTGACTCTTTCTATGGATTCCGAGATGCTCCGAGGGCTTTGGCCTTCATACAGCAGTTTGACATAGCTTTCTCTAGAGGGCATTACTCACAGCACTCCAAGATTAGGAGGGCTACATCTTTCTTCAAGGGAAATGCTTGAACATGATGGTCCACCCTTCTTCTAAGGAAGGAAGCTCCAATTAAGTGGTTGAAATTCAAAAGGCTCTTTATTTCTTCTTGGCTGACTCGGGAGTACGAACGAGATATACAAACCGCTTGGAATCATCTTCGGATGACCAAGGGAGATTCTTTGCACGCTTAGAGATTTTGGAACTCTTTCTACCAACCTCTTCATTTAAGAAGGTCTCGTTTAAGGAACAGATTGAGCGGTTTTGCTGTGGACTTCCTACAAAGATCCGAGATTACTGCTTGAAACAAAAGTCAAATGGCCTTGGCCTCCCTTTTATAATAATGGTCGGCCAAACTGGCCGGATTCACACTACATCCATCCGGACACGGGACGCCCATCCCGACGGCGTCTAGGCTAGATCTCCTCTCCTATGAACAGGACATAACATACTTCCCCCCTTTAGAACCATTGATTTCCTCATCAATGAAGTGGAGGTATTGAGCTTTCAGAGCTCTAACTGGTTCCCAAGTAGCAAACCTTTCAAATTGACCCTTCCATTTAATTAAATACTCGTCATAAGCCTTTTGGAGCGAATGACGAGTACGATGATCTAAAACTGCCTCTGGTTCTCGAGGAATATACTCAATTTGCATATCTTGCCATACATTTTCCTCGACAGGCACAACAACGTCGGCTTCGCCCAATTTTACTTTAAGGCGGCTGACATGGAACACTGGATGTACACTAACATCCGAAGGAAGAGCCAGTTTAGAGACAACTTGGCCAATTTTCTTTGTGATCAAGAATGGACGACAATATCAAGTTGAAAGCTTATAATGCTTTCCCGTTTGCATAGTCTTGGAATCTTTGGGTATCTTCAGATAAACCCATTGTCCCACCTCTAGAGTCCTGGGAGATCTCTTTTGATTAGCATAAGTAGTGACTCGATCTCGAGCCGTTCTTATACTATCCTTAGTCAATTCGAGCATTTCTTGCATGTCATACAAGAAATCACGAGCTTGGCGTTCCTTGACTTTTTCTAAGCCAATAGCAATTAGGGATTTAGGCTCAAATCCATACGTCAGCATGAACGGGCTGTCACAAAGTGATGACGTGGCGGACAGCAGAAACCCTAATTTCTGCCAGAAACCCTAAAATTCCTGCAAACCCTAATTTTTGCCAAAAACCCTAAATTCCGGAAATCGCGGAGGCGGATTATTTTTTTTACTTTTTTTTATTTTTTTTTATTTTTTTTTTTTGGAAAATGATGAGCGACGCGAACTTTGCTTTTGCTTTTTTTTTATAAAAAAAAAGAGAAAAGACTCTCTAAGAGAGAGAGAGAACTGATGCTTTTGATTTTAAAAGCTTTTGGGGCTCTGCTTTTGGGCATCCCTTGTAACCTTTAAATTAGTGATGAGGGCCTCACTTCTCAGAGCATCTGGACGCAGAGTCTGAGAGTGAAACCCTAACCGCTCTCTTGTACTTTGATGATTGATTAATACAAAAAGAAATACCGAAAGGGGCGCCAGTCTTTGGGGCCAATATCTCTAGGCACGGAACTCCGCCGTGCCAGTGCAAATCTATTGTGATCTGTAAATTGTTTTGAAGTGGTTATTTGGTGCTGTCGCGGTTGATTCTTGACTTGGAGTGTCCAAGTTTGTTACAATGGTATCAGAGCACGGCCGATTTCTCTTCTACGGGAAATACGATCCCCGAATTTTTTTCCGCGGCACCTATGGCTTCAGGCAATGATCAGTCGACTCCCTCTGCATCTGGAGATGCGGGCTGGGATCACAACGAAGATTCAGACAGAGAGTATGGCCCGCCTCAGCCTACTCAGGCGGAGCAAACAGAGATGGAGCGTCGTCAATTGATTGGCGATGCAACAAAGATGATGCTCAATTTTGCCAAGGACCCGAAGATGGTAAAATATATGAACCAGACCTCTTTGAAAGAGGTACAGATGGAGTGGCAGAGAACCACAACACCACTCCCGAAACCCGCTCTCAAGAAACCTTCTACCTCCAAGAAATATACGGAGAAGGAACTGGAGAACGTGGTTGATGCACGGATTGCTCAGCTTTTCGACGTGCAAAAGAAAGGCAAAAAGCACGGCAAAAAGCAGAACAAAGGTACTGACTTCCCGGGATATTTGGGTCGTCAGTCGACATTCGACAAAGCAAAGAAACGGAAGAAGCGTGTTCGATTTGAAGGAGTACCCAGTTCTTCTTCTTCTTCTTCTGACAGTTCTTCTAGCTCCTCGGATTAGAGCGAAGAAGACAGAAAAAAAAGCAAAAAGCGAAGCAAGTCACAAAGCTTCGGAACGGGCAAGAAAAAGGCAAAGAAGGCTACATCTCGCCCAGAGACTGACAGTTCTACTGAGGACTCGTCTACAGACAGCTCAGATTCCGATGACGGAAAGTTTTATGCGAACAAGAAGAATTTTTACAAAGCAAACCAGTATGACTTTCTCGAAGATAACAGCAAGAAAGTCCGAGAGTTTAAGGAAGGTGGCCACTCGATCAAGTTTGATACTTTTCAGGATACTCAAATGCTTCGAAGGCTTTGTCTCTTATACAGCAGTTTGACATCGCTTTCGCGGGAGGACGCTATTCAGAGCACTCCAAGATTCGGAGAGCTGCCTCTTACTCTAAGGGGAATGCTCCTACTTGGTGGTCCACGCTTCTATTAAGCGAGACTGTGCCAGTTACATGGCTGAAATTCAAGAGGCTTTTTATTTCTTCTTGGTTGACTCAAGAGTTTGAGCGAGATATACGAGCTGCTTGGAACCATCTCCGGATGACCAAGAGCGATACAGTGAATTCTTATTGTGAAAGATTCTGGAGCTCTTTTCTACCCGCCTCTTCATTCAAGAAGATCTCGTTCAGAGAACAAATTGAGCGGTTTACCTTGGGTCTACCTACAGAGATCCGAGATCACTGCTTGGAACAGAAGTCAGCTTCTATTCAGGAGTTGATGAGTCATGCGAAGCGGGGCTTTGCCATTCACTCTGGCAGTCTGACTTACCCCACAGATGAGGCCATGACACAACGAGCCAAACAGACTTCTGGGAATGAAAGTAGAATGAAAAAGAGCAACCCAGAGAAAAAAAAAAGGATGCACGACCCAAGCTTACTCCTGAGGAGAGAGCTCGCTTCATCAGAGAGGGGAAGTGCTTTGGATGCGGGAAACATGGACATATTTCCGCAAAGTGCCCTGATAAGCCACAGAAAGAACAGAATGATAAAGACGACGACAGGTCTGAGAGTTCGAGAGCAGCTGAGGAATGTGGCAGAAAAGGCAGATAGAAAAGCAGAACTGGTACCACATGGCGTGGGACTTCCACCGAATCAAATGAATGAAAGTACAAACTTTGCCGTTTTTTTTTGGGGCAAAGTGAAGGATGTAGAAGCTCTTTTGAAGGAGCCAAGGCCAACTTCTTTTCACTTGGAATTGGCGGCTCGATTTGGAACTGCGCCCGACAGACTGACGCCACTGGCGGAGGTAGTTCGACTGGCACCCGGATGGGATGTTGCCATTACACCGAGCATTGGCAAACTTCGTTTGCAATGACAGGGGTGTTCAGGGCACGTGAGTGACGTTCTACTCGGGATCCCTCGGTACCACAAGAACTACGCCGTGGTTGACTACCGGGCCGAGAAAGCGACTTTGATAAATGAAGGGCTTAGAGATTGTACTTGATGAACTTCAGTTTTCTTACTCATTCTTTTGGGAGAACTGAACCATGGATAAAAGTTGAATATGTTTTGACCTGAAGAAAAGAACGCCAAGATTTTTTTCTCCACGCTCATGCCGATTGCTTTTGAGAGGGCCTGAAGATCATACCATTGATCTGATATCTGGAAGCACACCACGGAATCGGCCACCTTATTGTGTGAGCCGAGTACAGAATGAAAAGATTATGAACTCAGTGAAAGACCTCTTGGAAAAGGGTCTTGTCCAGCTTAGTACTTCACCGTATTGCTCTCCAGTGTTGTTGATTTTGAAGAAAGACAGATCTTGGAGAATGTGCATCGATTATAGCACTCTCAACGAAATCACCATCAAGAACAGATTTCCGATTCCTAGGATCGATGATATACTCGACAGGTTACAGGGATCCTCGTGCTTTAGCAGGATTGCCTTGAAGAGTGGATATCATCAGATCAGGATAGCGCCAGGAGATGTCTACAAGACAGCTTTTCGGACGACTTTTGGGTTATTTGAGTTTTTGGTGATGCCTTTTGGCTTAACCAATGCTCCTGCGACATTTAACCGGATGATGGACAGGATTTTTCGAGAGTACAGGCTATTTGTTGGCACTTTCTTTGACGACATCATTGTTTTCTCGAAGAATGAGGCAGAACACAGAGATCATCTGCTTCAAGTCTTTTAGGCATTACGAGATCACACGCTAGTGATTAATGCAAAGAAAAGTGAATTTTTTCCTTCCATGGATACACTTTTTGGGACACATTGTGTCAGCAACACAACAGGAGTGCAAATGGACCCGGCCAAGATAGAGACTATCCGTGATTGGCCCGATTTGAGGAATGTCCATGAAGTTAGAAGCTTCTTGGGACTATGTTCATACTACAGGCGGTTCATACGAAAGTTTGCAGAGGTTGCTTCCCCTTTGCATATCTTGACACAGAAAGGAGTACCTTTTTCGTGGGGACCCACAGAGGTGACTGCCTTTCAGACATTGAAAGAGAAATTGACTACGGGACCTATTTTGACTTTGCCGGACTTGCAGAAGTCATTCGAAGTATATTGTGATGCTTGTGGTCGTAGTCTGGGTGCGGTCTTGATGCAAGAAGGCCATGTCATAGCTTACGAGAGCCGTTTGTTCTCTAGGCCGGAGATGACAGCACAGATTTATGAGAAAGAGCTTTTGGCGGTTATCCATGCTCTTACTCAGTGGCGGCATTACCTACTCGGAGTGGATTTTATTGTCTTTACAGACCATCAGAGTTTGCGCTACTTCTTGTCACAGAAGCAGCTTTCGGAAAAGCAGATGCGGTGGGCGAACATCTTGTCATAATTTCACTTCCAGATTGTCCATGTGCAGGGACAAAAGAATGTGGTGGCAGATGCTTTGTCTCGGAAACCGTTGGTTCTGGCTATTTCCGCGATACATCATAGGAGCTTCGAGGATATGGTCGATCAGTGTGCCACAGATACAGATTTTGCAGATATTTTCACACGGATACGGGATGGGGAGACAGTAGCTGGATACTCCCTTCGGGAAGGCTACTTGATGAAAAAGACTATGTTGTGCGTTACACAGCCGTTGAGGGAAAAGGTTATGACTGATTGCCACTGTCCACCTTTTACGGGTCACCGCAGCATTGCTACCACCATGAAAGGGGTAGAGAGAGATTTCTTTTGGCGGAGACTGAAGAAGGATGTGGAAGAGTTTGTGCGCAGTTGCTTGGTATGCTAGAAGGTCAAGTTTGACAGGCATAAGGCACAGGGATTGTTACAGCCTTTACCCATACCCACCCACCCGCCCCTGGGAAAATATTGAAATGGATTTCATTTTTTTTGATCTCCCGAGAATACAGAATGATCACGATGATTTTTCGATTACATGGCACGTCTGAGACGATTCTCTCCGACAGAGACCCCAGATTTATGAGTTGGTTTTGGAAGGCAATTTGGGAGAACATTGGCACGCGGTTGCAGTTCTCGTCATCGTTCCACTTGCAAACTGACGGGCAATCTGAGATTGCCAATTCAGTGATTTTCGATTTATTGAAGTCTTGTATCTCGCATCAGAAGACTCAATGGGAAAAGAACTTACCTTTGGTGGAATTTGCCTACAATAACACGATACACTCTTCGACGGGGAAGATGCCATGTGAGATTGTTGAAACTGCTGCGAAGGTTCCATCCTTCCTGAGCACGAAAGATTAGAAATTTTGAAGCGGATGTATATTCGCGAGATTTGGATACAGCTTTTGCCAAGGTTCGCGAGACTTTGCAGGAGTCTCAAGAACGACAGAAAAAGGCAGCGGATCGCCATCGTCGCGACTGGAAACTGAAGGAGGATGATTGGGTGCTCTTACTTTTGAGAAGGCACGCCTAAGAAAAAAAAAAGGGAAAGGAGAGGCTTTTTCCAAAGCTTAGTATGTGATACTACGGACCTTTCCAGATTACTGACAAGATAAATGATGTCTCCTTCCGATTGGACCTGCCAGATACTTGGAGGATTCATAATGCATTGCATGTGAGTCTCTTGAACCCTGTTAAGGGTGATGTGCCTGATGATGGGGAGCCTTATGAGCAACCCGAAGTGGAAGAAAACGAGGAGATCCTTGTTCCTGAACAGATTTTGGCACATAATGATACGAAGAAAGGTAAAGTCTGAAGGCGGTTCTTGGTTAAGTTCAAGAACTTTCCTGCATTTGATGCGAAGTGGATGGAGGAGGAGGACCTAGCAGATACTCCTCGAATTGTGAAACTTTACCTCGATGTTTTGGTTTAGCATAGTCTACTCCAAACGGAACCCAGAACTCAGCTTGGCCGAAGATCTGGTGCAGTGGGATGCACAAGAGGGGAGTTACTCCGCTCCTTTGTCAACAGATGCCTTGATTTTGATACTAAAGTCACTGATGTCTCTTTGAGCTTCAGGGATACTGAGAGCTGACAGTATTCTGCTGGATGACTTTATGAAATGGAATTCCTGATTATGATACTGATTTGTTCTTGACTTCTTGTGAGTGCAGGAACTGATAGCCGAAATGACTGCAGCATTTTGGTCTGATTGATCTCGAATAGACATGGTTGCAATAGGGGTTAGTCAATCGGACATCGATGAGGTCCCGATTGGACCTAGATGTGATTGCTAGCTACATTGCCGATAAATCATGGTCTAAGATCCGAATGAATGTTGAATGTCATGTGATGTCCTGTGATGTCTGGTGATGTCCTGTGATGTCGTGTGATGTGACTGTCGATTTTGTACATGTGCTAGATGTGTGTTCCTAGTACGTAGGTACTAACAGTCAGTGTCTGCTAAGACGGTTTATGGTTTTTGTCGGTTTTGCAGGCGTAATCGCGGTCGATTACAATGCTTTCAAGAGGGCGGTATGTCACAAAGTGATGACGTGGCGGACAACAGAAACCCTAATTTCTGCCAGAAACCCGAAAATTCCTGCAAACCCTAATTTTTGCCAAAAACCCTAAATTCCGAAAATCGCGGAGGCGGATTATTTATTTATTTTTATTTTAAAAAAAAAAAAAATTGGAAAATGATGAGCGACGCGAATTTTGCTTTTGCTTTTTTTTTTATAAAAAAAAAGAGAAAAGACTCTCTAAGAGAGAGAGAGAACTGATGCTTTTGATTTTAAAAGCTTTTGGGGCTCTGCTTTTGGGCATCCCTTGTAACCTTTAAATTAGTGATGAGGGCCTCACTTCTCAGAGCATCTGGACGCAGAGTCTGAGAGTGAAACCCTAACCGCTCTCTTGTACTTTGATGATTGATTAATACAAAAAGAAATACCGAAAGGGGCGCCAATCTTTGGGGCCAATATCTCTAGGCACGGAACTCCGCCGTGCCAGTGCAAATCTATTGTGATCTGTAAATTGTTTTGAAGTGGTTATTTGGTGCTGTCGCGGTTGATTCTTGACTTGGGAGTGTCCAAGTTTGTTACACGGGCTAAATCCAGTAGCAGAATGCTTGCTACTATTATAGGCAAACTCTAACTGTGTAAGATACCTTTTCCGATCAAATTGCCTGTGAGAGACATAAGCTCTCAACATGTCTTCTAAAGTCTGATTCATCCTCTCAGTTTGTCCGTCAGACTCAGGATGGTAAGAAGACGACATACTCAACTTCGTTTGAAGATGAGCAAACACATCTAGCCAAAATCGGCGAGTGAACTTAGTATCTCGATCACTGACGATATCCTCTGGCAAACCATACAGCTTATAAGCTGATCGACAAATAAAACCGCCAACTCATGGCTTTTTACTGTCGACTTCGTTGGTATAAATTTCGCAATCTTTGTGAGTCTATCGACCACAACCCAAATAGCATCATTGCCCCGACTAGTATTTGGCAAACCAACGATGAAGTCCATGGAAATACTCTACCACTCGGCATCTAGGATTTCCAATGGATGTAGCAAGCCAGCTTTCTTAAGGCGCTCTGTCTTATTGACTTGACACTAAGCGCATCTCTTCACATAGCTCTCTATGTAAGAGCGCATTCTTGGCCAATAGAAATGTCGCTTGACCAAAGCCAAAGTTCTTTGGATGCCTGGGTGCCCAGCGCTAGGAACATCGTGGCATTCGCACAAAATCCTTTGTCGAACCTCATCAATTTCCGACACGCAGACTTTTCCATTTCTAAACAATAGCCCACCTCTAATGGAATATTGTCGCTATCTCGTTTCTCCGGCACGACTCACTTGGGTCTCCGGACCACCCAAGCCTGTACGCGAGTCATGCCCCGTTTCGACCTCGTTCCATATCTTGACAAAATAGCTATCGAAACGACATAGCCCTCGAAGAGAGAGATAGAAGTCCGTCGAGATTTCAACCATAGACAAGGCATTAACCTCAAGAATCTTGTTGAGCGCATCGGCAACTCGATTGCTGGATCCTTTTCCATAACGGATCTCAAAGTCAAACTCTTGCATAAGCTCAACTCATCTAGACTTCCGGCCTCTGAGATCACCCTAATCACAAACAGCGCAAGGAGTGATGATCTATCCATGCAACAAACGTAGAGCCATACAAGTAGTGTCGTCATTTCCTCAAGGCGTGGACTACGGCGTAAAGCTCCTTCTCATACGTTGGATAACATATCTCAGCATCAGAAAGTTTCTTACTTTCAAACGCAACAAGACGTCCATCCTGGTATCATGCCACACCAATGGCATAATCACTAACATCCATTTCAACCACAAACGGTTTGCTAGGGTCCACAATGTGCAATATTGGCGCAGTAGTCACAAAGTGCTTTAGTGTCCGAAAGCTCTCATCGAGACCCTCATTCAAGACAACAGGGGGATTATCTTTACGATGAGGACCCGAAGTCTTCGGCCCTTTCACCCCTCCTTTTAAAAGTTGCGTAAGCAGAGCACCAACTTTAGAGTAATCCTTGATAAATTTGCAAAAGAATCCTATAAAGCCTAAAAAGGACTTTACTTGGAGCACATTCTTCAAAATGGGCCAATTTCGCACTTTATCTAATTTCCAGGGTCAACGCGAATTCCATCGAAAGTAATGATGTGACCCAAATACAAAAGCTCTTTCTTGAAGAATTCACACTTTGAAGCCTTAGCATAAAGCTTCTCAGTTCTCAGTACTTCGAGAACAGCGCGTATATGCGCTAAGTGCTTAGACAAACTTCGGTCGTAGATCAAGATATCATCGAGAAATACAACAATGAAGTTGCATAGAAACGGTCTCAGTAGATCATTCATCATTTGCTGAAACGCAGCTGGAGCATTGGTCAAACCAAAAGGCAAGACCCAAAACTCGTAGTTACTAGTGACCATAACGTGTATGGAAACCTGTCTTAGGAATATCTTCCAGTTTGATTCGTATCTGATGATAGCCTCATCGTAGGTCTATCTTCGTAAAATACAACGCTCCATGGAGCCGATCTATCAGATCGTCCATGTGCAGGAGCAGATACTTGTTCTTAACAGTGAGTTTATTCAAACCCTTTGTAATTTGCGCAGAAGCGTATAGTGTTATCCTTCTTTCGAGAAAGTAACACCGGTGCTCCCCACGGGGTTACTTAGACAAACAAAACCCCTGTCAAGATAATCTTTCAGCTACCGCTGAATCTCGTCCTCCTCGGTTTTACTAAACCGATATGGTTGCTTTGAGAAGGGCTGACTACCAACCACCAACTCAATGCCATGATCTACTCCTCTCGAAGGCGGCAAGCCAAGAGGTAGATCATCACGAAAAACATTCTTGAAATCAGTCATGATTTCTCGGATAAGGTTGGATTCATAGAAAACCCCAAGTTCAATAGAAGAACATGAAACATTTTTACGAAATTCAGTGACAGAAGTACCAAGCACTAATGAATCAAACCAAACAGATGGTACACATTGATAAAAGTCAACATCAGAAGACTTCGTATCTTTATACATTTCCAAAGCAGTAACAATGGTATTGCAAAACCATTATTTACAGAATTCTGATTACAAAGCAACACAAATACATGAGGCATCTCCTGCTTAACAAAACAAGAGAGTGATGTACATAGTCTATATACAATGAGTTTTGTTTATCATAAAACCATGAAATTCCTAAAATAACATATGCTTTGTCCAGGCGCATGATGTGGAAATCCAGGTTCTCTTTGTAATCAGCTAGCTCGAGCGACAAATCTAGAACCATCCGATTAGATACATCCATGTCCTCGCCACGAGCCATTTTCACGCGATACTCATGGTCACTGTCCCGCATCGGCAAGCTCAGTTTCTGCACCAATTTTGCATCCACAAAATTGTGTGAGCTTACAATATCAAGGAGTACAGTCACGTCGTGACCATTGATCTTCCTGGGGAAACAGAGAAGATCGTGCTTATCAAACACTCTGGTGCTATAAGTACAATTTGTGCATGAACTGCGCGCTAGATGATAAATTTCAACTTCAATGACATCACAGTACCTGAGATCTCGTGAATCTAAACCGAAGAACAACCTTGCGGTTTCTGTGTTGTCTTCTTCTTGGGACAATCCTTGATTTGGTGACCTGTCTGGCCACATCCAAAGCAAGCCCCCTTCTTCACTGCATCAGCAACTGAAGCATTCTTGGCTTTCTTCTTTTCCTAAGAAAATCTCGGCGGTGATTTGGACTTTTGCTGGAATCGTGGTTCCTTCCTCGAAGCGCCCTCACCGGATTGATGGACTACAGTTCTTTTCTTCTCATAATTCGCTCCATTTATCAAATAGAACGTCATGGACTTTGCCACTGCATCCTCGACGTCAGTCGGGGCTTTGTCCTTGATTAAGGCCCAACGGTAATCCTCATGCAATCCCAACAGGTACATGTGTACAACGTGCGTAGAATCCACATTTCAAAAGGTGAGCGCCTCTTTGAAAGTCGTTGTATACTTATCAAAAGATAGAGCTTTCATCGAAAGACTCTGTAGTTTGGCATAAGCTTTCAAAGGATCCATTTTGGAGAAATCCCTCTTGAATTTCACACAGAAGTCGGCCCACGTAAGCTTCTCTGTCATGTCGCGCCACCAGGTAAGTGCCTTACTGCGCAGATAGAGAGGAATCGTCTGAATCCTCCGTTCATCATGCTCCCATGAAGGTCAAAATATGTGGTCCACTGATGCAGCCAGTTATTTACAACCAATTCCGTACATTCTTTCTCCTCTCCTGAGAAATTTGTAGTTTTATATGGAACTGTGGCAGTTGGACCACCCTGTGAACGCCCAAAAGCAGCAATCTGCGTCCGCAATTGCTGGAGATGGGTTTCATCCTCAGAAATACGCGTAGTCGTCGATTGAGCCATATTTTCCAGAGCAGTAAGTCGAGAACTAAGCCCTTGCACGACCCCTTAGAGAGAGACCAAGCAAATATTCGTCTGAGCGTTCGCGTTTTCCAGAGTGGTAACACGCTAGCCGAAGCTCTGGAAAGTACTCATAATCCATGTGTATAGAGCATGCGTGAACGGAATTTGAACTTTACCTGGCGCATCGTGACGCTGCACATCCGAGCTGGAGAAATCCATGGCGAAATCCGTGAAAAACTAAAGGTTTCACGCAAAACTGGGGCTTTTTCTGCACTTTTCGGTCGCGAAAAGTTGAACTCGAGGAGCTCTACGCGTCGGCGTGAGCATCCGAAGGCGAGTAGGTGGTGGCGGGAGCGCGAGTAGATGGGAGAGAGGAGCGTAGGGAGAGGAGCAGAGGGCTTGAAAATGAGTTCTCTGTATGTTTTTACAGTCTCTGTAAGTGAGTTTTTAATAACTACACGTTTCATACTCGTTAAAAAAAAACTTAAGTGTCCTGGCCACTTTAAAAACAAAAGGACCACTTAATAAACTAAAAAAAATCATCCCACCAGCATTAAAAAAAAATCCAACGCAAAGTTGCCAGCAAAAAAAGAAATCGAAGGCCTTCAGGTGCAACTCATGACGCATGGAGATTAAGAGGGGTCGTCAAGGCTCATGCCCGCCTGTGGCTAACACGCGAAGGGAGCGCCCACGTTGGAAGCAGCCTCCACATCAGCACAAAGCCTGCGATTTTTCTCTCTGCTACTATTCCACGCTCAGCAAGGACTCCCTCAAGGCTTGTGCCCCCATGCTCTCTCCGAGAGAGGTACCTCTCTCTCTCTCTCTCTCTCTCTCTCTCTCTCTCTATGTGTGCTTCGCGCAGAGGGCATTATAAAGAGAGATTTCGAAAAGTACAATACGCTGAATTTAATCTAAAATCAGCAAGTTAATGAGAAATACACTGATTTTCATCAAGGACCAGTAAAATTTATAGATATCCTCTGATTTTCAGCACTTCCACCTGCTGAATTGCTGAATTTTATCAAAAATCAGCAAGAAGCACATTAAATTTTACCTACAAACATGCTCATGAGAAGAAAATAATCAGTTAAACAGTTATTTCATCAAAACTTGCATGAAACAATGATTATCCAACTCTAACCAGCCCATAGGTGTGCACACAGTCCTTCGTGCAGCCAAGCCGGCTCTGATACCATG
This sequence comes from Adiantum capillus-veneris, assembly GCF_014529385.1. Taxonomy (NCBI): domain Eukaryota; kingdom Viridiplantae; phylum Streptophyta; class Polypodiopsida; order Polypodiales; family Pteridaceae; genus Adiantum; species Adiantum capillus-veneris. The sequence goes on from NC_140943.1 coordinate 23,732,504, forward strand.
AAACGGACAAAGAGAATAGATCTCCCGGCTACACGGACTGCCTACAGACATGCATCAGACAAACCACCCACCATAGCCACATCCGACAGCTCCCCCGTGCTGGGGCCAGCATCCAAGGACGTAGGCATGCACTTGTAAGACCGAGCGTCCCATACCACCCGGCCTCACCTCCTCGAGGTGACCTCGCGCACTCCTAGCCTCGCGGGCTAACCACTACCACTCTGCCAGTGGGGGTCGATAACTGCAAATGAGGCCTTGGCCTCCCTTTTATAATAATGGCCGGCCACACTGGCTGGGTTCACACTACGTCCACCCGAACACTGGACACACATCCCGACGACATCTGGGCTAGATCCCCTCTCCTATGAGCGAGACATAACAACAGGCCAAAGAGTTCGAGAGCAGCTCAAGAACGTGGCAGAAAAGGCAAGATGAAAGCAGGACCGGTTCCCGATTGCATGGGTGCTGACCCAAGCACGATTGATGAAAGTACAGAACTTTGCCGAGGTTGGGGCAAAGTGAAAGATCAAGAAGCCCTGATTTTCTTTGATGGAGGAGCCAAGGCCAACTTCATTTCACCTGAATTGGCGGCACGGCTCGAGATTACACCCGATCGGATGGGACCACAAGCAGAGATAGTTCTAGTGGCACCCGGACAAGACATAGCCATTACACGTCATTGGCAAACTTTGGTTGCATTGTCAGGGGTATTTGGGGCACGAGGACTTTTACATAATGCCCTTGGAAGGTTGTGATGTCCTCCTTGGAGTCCCTTGGTACCATAAGAACAACGCCGTGGTCGATTATCGGGCGAAGAAAGCGACATTGACAAATGAAAAGGGCCAAAAAATGATACTTGATGTGAAACTAAAGGACGAGTCTCTCCCTATTGTATCGGCTTCGGCCGTTTCCAAATTAATGAAATCCAGCCTGTTTGTTTACTAGATCTATTTGAAAGAGTTAAATGATGAACACAGGACGAATATGTCTGAACTTAATAAAGAACGCCAAGATTTTCTCCACACTCATGTCGATTGCTTTTCTGAGGGCCTGCCAGGCGAGTTGCCACCATCTCGTCCTAAGGATCATACTATTGATCTAATACTTGGAAGCACTCCACCGAACCGGCCACCTTATCGTGTGAGCCGAGCCCAGAATGAAGAGATTATGAACCAATCAAAAGACATCTTGGAAAAGGGTCTTATCCAGCCGGGTACTTCACCCTGCTGCTCTCCGGTGTTGTTGGTTTTAAAGAAGACGGATCTTGGAGGATGTGCATTGATTATAGAGCTCTCAATAAAATCACCATCAAGAACAAATTTTTTATTCCGAGGATCGATGATATTCTTGACAGATTACAAGGATCCTCTTGTTTCAACAGAATCGATTTGAAAAGCCGATATCATCAAATTCGAACCTCACGCCAGGAGATGTCTACAAGACAGCTTTTCATACGAGCTTCGATTTATATGAATTTTTGGTGATGCCTTTTGGCCTTACCAATGCTCCAACAACTTTCAACCGAATGATGGATAGGATTTCCAGAGAGTACACATCTTTTGTTGCCACTTTCTCTGATGACATTATAGTCTTCTCCAAGGATGAGGCAGAACATAGACACCATCTGCAACAGGTCTTTCAGGCATTGCGAGATCACAAGTTAGTAATCAATGCCAAGAAGAGTGAATTTTTCTTACCGGAGATACACTTTTTAGGACACATCGTCTCAGCAGCAAGAGTACAGATGGACCCGGTGACACTATACATGATTGGCCCGATTTGAAGAATGTTCATGAAGTTAGAAGCTTCTTGGGCTTATATTCTTACTACTGGCGGTTCATTAGAAAGTTTACACATGTCACTTCCCCTTTGCATATTCTGACACAGAAAGGAGTCCCTTCCTCGTGGGGACCCACAGAGGTGACTACCTTTCAAACTTTGAACGAGAAATTGACTACGTGACCAGTTTTGACTTTGTCGGATTTGCAAAAGTCATTTGAAGTATATTGTGATGCTTGTGGTCGTAGCCTGGGTGCGGTCTTAATGCAAGAAGGCCATGTCATTGCCTATGAGAGCCGATTGTTTTCAAGGCCGGCATTGACAGCACAGGTTTATGAGAAAGAGCTTTTGGCGGTTATCCATGCTCTTACTCAGTGGCGACATTACCTACTCGGAGCCGATTTTACGGTCTTTATTGATCATCAAAGTTTACGCTACTTCTTGTCGCAGAAGCAGCTTTCGGAAAAGCAATTGCGGTGGGCTAACATCTTGTCACAATTTCACTTCCAGATTGTCCATGTACAAGGACAAAAGTGTTAAGAGTTCATATTCCTGTCCGGTGGTAGCTCCGGTATCTCCCAGGAGCAGATTAGGGAGTGAGGGCTGTTTTGTGGTTGTTTGTGTCCGGCCAGTGTGAGGTTTTTCACTCATGTCGGGTCATATCTAGCCATGTTTAGCTCGGATTTTGGCTCTGTTCCATGGCCACATAGGCTCCTGGAGGCCTGGGATAGTTTATCTCAAGCTCACCCTATTTTCCCATGCATTAGGTGCCCTCTCCTATTTATTCTTCCAGTTTTCCCCTCTTGCCAAGGTCGTGGGGATGGGATCTTTGGGTCGGGCAGCTTCTTGGGAGAGCTATATAGTCAGGCAAGGGGATCACTTCCTAGTAGTGCAGATAAGCCCGACTCAGGGGCACCCTTCCTTGGGCACCCCAGGGGGCAGGCTAGCGTTTTTGTACATGCTGGCAGGCTGTCGTTTTCCCTACAGGTCAGCCAACGTTTATGCATGGATCAGCCAGTGTTTGTCATGCAGGTAATACAACACTTCTAGAAGCTCCCCATTTGAATTTCGTAAAATTCTGAAAATTTTTCAAAATTTTATTAATTTCTAAAAAAATTTGCAAAAAATTATAGCACGCTGAATTTTCAAATTTCTCCCCCAAAAATTTGAGGATTTTTCACAATTTCAAGGCGCAAACCGCAAATTAATACATGGGGCAGCTATGTGCATCAAAACGCCCAATTTCACTACTGAAATTGACCTATAAATGCCAAAGTTTGTCCAAAAAACACTTGCTCTTCACAATCTCCTTATCGAAGAAACTTCCCGTGATGAAAACTTCCTAAAATGGGAGAGAGAGCTTCTCAAGGGTATAGGGCTGAAATACTCAGCTGTTCGCAACGAACTCCTTGCGAGGAATTTGCACGAGGCTCTCAAACCACTTGAAAGAGGAGGTTCGCGAACCCAGGTCGGCTGAGTTTAGGCAGCGAAGTGTGTGCACGTAGGTGGAGTGCAGAGAGGCAGAAAGACGTAGTGCTAGTTGCAAAGAAGAGGCTACGTAAGTTTTAGAAGTCCAAAAACTCAAATGATGAGGTTTTTGGGACTCTTTTATTAAAATGTGTCATTTCGCCAGTTGGACAATGTGAAACCTTTAAAATTAATTTAAGTGGCCCAAAGGCCAGTAAATGAAGTATAATGCCTGTACAAGCCTAAAACAGTGGGTTAAAAATATACTACAAAATATATCTGTGAAGCTCTCGAGCAAAGCTACACGCTAGAAATGGTTCGGAGGAGATCGGGAGTGACCTCTAGGCATTTACCCCCAACACACAGTTCCTGGGCAGCCACCTCTTTGCGACCCTCCAGAACCATGCCCACACACATATGTTACATGGTGAAGAAGATCATTGATAGGATGAGGACCGGGAGAGCATATGATCACTATGGCTTAGTGGCAGAGCATTTTATACATGCCAAAGATCTGCTTGCAGAGCTTCTAGCAGTGATGTTCAACCGTGCCATGTGTAAGGACCTACCTGATACTTGGAGTTTGTCTACTATTGTACCTATCTTCAAGTTAGGAGACCCTATGGAACTTGGGAATTATCACACTATCATGATTGGACACACACACTGGCACAGTTGTACGCATCCATTCTCGAGCAGCAGTTGAGTAGATGGGCAGAGAGGGAGGGTATACGAGCAACAAGGCACGCAGATTTCAGGAGGGATATTTCTACCCTTAACCACATTCAGACACTCAGAGCCATTATTGAGGAGGGCATATCACATGGGAGACGAATCTATTGTAGCTTTGTGGATTTCGCAAAGCATTTGACACAATGCCCAGAGTTAGATTGATGCACAGATTGCACGAGATAGGAGTACCCACAAAGTTGATTTGGGGGATCATGGCACTATACAGGTCAGTAGTGGAGCATGTATGCACTCTAGAAGGGTTATCTACTTTGGTTCACTCCACTATCGGGGTGAAGCAGGGCTGCCCGCTATCTCCTACACCATTCGGTATGTATGTGGATGAGGTTTCTGACTACATTGAGAGAGATGGTGATAGAGGAGCATAGTTGACAGGGATATGAATTCCACTACTGTTAGATGCTGGTGATATTGTGTTGATCTCCGACTCCCCAGTGGGGATGCAGTGTCACCTGGATGCTTTACATAGGTTTGCCCACGACAATGGTTTGTCTGTCAACCTTGGTAAAACCAAGGTAATGGTGTTTAACATCACCCCACAGTGGATCACCCACAGTGGATCGGGAGATCAGCACCCACATTTACTTACGGTCATGAGATTATCTCATGCAAACGGAACTCAAATGCGCTAAAGTTCTCGAGTAAAATATACGAAAGACATACTTCCAAACATTCAATGCAATTCATAGATGAAATCTATGCAATGCATATATCACAGACATAGTTAATTAATTCACTGGACAAGAATACACTCAGAGCCACATTTAATGTGTTGGACCAGTCTTGGAACATGTGTAATCGGCAAGCCACTAGCGATGCAATAAATCCACAACAGAAACACGAAAAGAAATGATAATAGATTCACTTGAACAATCTGTTGCCAAGACACGAAGTTGCAGAGTTTTACTTCCAGGTGTACCGGCCCCAAAGTCCAACGCCCCTTTCGGTACTTCTTTTTACATTGATGAGTCAAGGAGAACAACTGCCAGGGAGTCACTATGCAGCTATGCACCCATGCACTGGTCTATTAGAAGTGATCCCAGTGCACTGATAGGCACTAGGCCCAAAAGCAACTGGTACAAAAGCTTGCATCACCAAGACCAGTAGCTACTAATTGCCTTATCTGGAACCGATGTCATCATCATACGGATTGCCACATCAGCAGCATACATACGGACTGTCAAATCATCACCCGTGAATCGCGGCACATTTTCTGAAATTTCTATGCATAGCCGACTCGCTCTTTCTTTCCTCTTCGGGTCTCTGTAGCCACGTCATCACTTTGTGACATAACCCCCCCCCCCCCACCTCTTTCAAAGAAGAGTAACTACACTCCATTACACCTGTAAAACAGATAGTGGACAATAAAATACTCAGTAGACGCTACCTCTATACATACATGCATTTGACCAATCAAGCCAAGCACTAGCACAAAGACACAAGTCATCGAACAATCATAATCACATTCACATCACTATCCCCGTCAGATCTTAGACATGAACCATGAGCATCATGACTTAATTAGCTATCACATCCAAGCCGCGCTCATGGATATCTTGATGCACTAAATCTCGTCATTAGCTTCTCCTCAAACAGCACTTCCATTACAGAAATGATTCAGATTATAATCTTAGCTTGTCATTCCTTGCCTAACAAGCTCAACACCATGCCATCCTTCTAATCCAGCTTCAAAGACATCCATAACAGATTAAGCGAAAAGACGGACAATATTTTGGTTTAGTAACCAAACAAGCCTTGATTTTTGAGCTTTGGCCTCACTCTCATGCTTTTCTACAAGGAAGCCTGCATCTTACATATTCACTCAAATGAAACAAGCAATGCCAAATTGTATGGGATCAGAAAGTATATATACCGCTGCAAACTGGAATTCACTCAGATTTTGAAGAACCTCCGCTTTGGAATCGCCACCTTCTATTTCATAAGACTCTAGCTGAGCAAGCTTGCCACCTGCCTCTGACTCCTTTGCTATGAGCTGGTGAACAGATTATAATGATCACAAAATGCAGAACCCGGAAAGATTTGTGACATGCAAGCTTTTGATTTCACACCTCAGGAGCCATAATCGTTGCGACAGCCGGTATGAAAGAAACAACGGAAGCAAATTTATTATAAACCATTCTGATTGCCTCAAATTCAACATTCTTCAAAATCTCATCAGCAATCATTGACATCTGCAGTGCACAAACCAAGATCAATTATTTAAAAACAAAATATAGCTTTAATTTTTCGCAGAAATAGATGAAATAGCCCTTTCCTGCGTGAAGCTAATGGGTGTCTTCTGAATATCTTGGATTGTCATTTGAATGCTCTTCTTGGAATCACGCTGCAACTGTACCTTTCCCTTCTCGCCTATGACAATGTACTTGGTCGGTTCCTCAGACTCTGAATACACCAGTTTCAAAAAGTAGTTCATTCAGATTTACACCTGCTGAAGGTGAAACAACCTAGAAGAATCCTAAAATAGACAGGACAAAACTGTAGTCTGAGCCAAAAACATGAGAAAACCAAAATGAGGAAAGAAGGATTGTCCAACCAAGCAGTTTGAATATTCCTTTGCTTAGTTTCACGACCGTTGAGTTGATGCCACCACAAAGCCCCCTGTCGCTTGAAATGGTAAGCACTATGTTCTTTTTGGTATCTATGTCTGTTCATGGCTCCCAATGAAAACATAGTAAATGCATGTGAGATGGACTCGACATTAACATGGTACAACAAGCTCAAACAAGATATTAAACATCACTCACTATACCAGGATGATCACCCATTAAAGCTACAAAAGGCTGCCAAAACCCTCTGGAATTTTCTGTCTTGGTTTGGACTCCTCTAAGCTTAGATGCTGCAACCATCTTCATGGCCTTGGTAATCTTCTGAATACTTTTTACACTCTTCATTCTGTTTCTTACTGCAAAAATGGTCAGCAATTTCAATTGCTTGAGACCTGAGGCAACTTTTAAAACTACACTAAGGAAGATAAAATTTTACCCTCCTTAAGAAGCATTGTGAGTTCAAACAAGTACTTACCAATTTGAGAAGATGCCATTCTGGTTCCAAAGGGTGCCAATTCACTGGGAAAAACAAGCAATAAAGTTATACTTGTTAAAACCCTGAACAGCATGCCTTCTCAAATCAATACAAGTTCTCACTATCAGGAAGAGAAAACCTCAAAAACGACAATTATAAAAAGCTATAATTACTTCCCATATACTGTTTGGCTCGATGTTTTTGTTAATCATCGGGCCTAGTGTAACCAGAAAGTCACCTAACAAGGTGGTAAGACAACGCCACCACCACAAACTGAACTGAAAACAGAATACTTGAGCTTGAAATAGAACTGAACACTTAGAAGAGACGCAGTCGGACGGAGACCAGATGCACTGGCCCCTAATGTAGGCACCATTTGCAGTACTTTTTATTAAGCTCTCAAGCTGTGTGTACAACTACATGAAAATGCTTGCCACAAACCATGGAAGACTACAACCAAAGGTTCCTCAATATGCACCTTTGGATCCTTCTCCATGTGGGATTGCGCATGGCCACCAAGGGGTAGATCTGGGGCTGAATTGCACTCCAGATGTGAGGAATGAAGAGCTGAAAACGCAGATCTCGATGATGCCAATGATGGACAGCAATGGAGGCACTCGATGCCGGCGAGGGAATGGCCGAGGAGAGGCTCGATGGCAGCCAAAATACCGGACCGCAACGGGGACGGCTAGCAACAGCAGACCCGAGCCGATCCGGCGAGGGAAGGGCTGAAAACTGAAAACACTAGGGGCTGATCTGTAGATGAAGATGGCGCTGGGCTGAAAACTGCTGTCGCTGGGCTGATCTGCCAATTGCTGCAATGCATGTAAATGCTAGGCTTGATGCTCCCTTTATAGGCCCAATCTGCTAGTTATAAACTCCTTAGGTAAGGTAGGGCAAACTGTTCACCAACCCAACAAATTAAATCATTAAATTATTTAATTTATAAGTTTTGACAAGGGCTAAGTTTCAGGTGAAACTGTCGCACATTTGTTGATCCGGGAATCAAATTGACGTGAGGAATGGCTCATCGGATTCCTCTAACCTAAAACTACATGTATGTCATGCCAGATGCCCACCGTAGTGTAACATCTATCAAAACGCTTGTACAATCCATTTATGCAAGAGGGTTCCTAAACTGGAAAACCTAATCTAATGGACTCGTCCGAACATGCAGGCCCTGCGAACAAGCTCATGAAATTGTCGATCCTAATCCTCCTAGGATTCTAGACACTCCTACTGTCACAAAATTATAACGTGGCATGTCTGCCCAGAGACATCTACATATTATAAGTTGGAACAACTTCCAACTTATAGGGTCTCGTTCGATGGGGCCCTGTGTCACGTTTGTGACTTAACTACATTACAATACTTAACTCATTGATGCAGATATGCGAAGTGCCATGCGAAGTAGAACCCCTACGCTTGGATGGTCGCGACCCTTCGCTCAAGAGACGTGCCTCTTCGGCCAAAGCCACACTCATTCGACGACTAGTCATGTCCCTTCGATCAATGGTTGCGGCTCTTCATCGAATGGATGTGTCCATTCGCCTAAAGACATGTCTATTCGCCTAAAGGATGTGTCTATTCACGAAGTGTCATACCTTTTCATTTGTCCCTGTTCGTCTCCTATACAAGGAGCCCTTGTATCACACTTTCAATCAATCAAACACAGAGTCTTCTGAGTCTTTCTTTGAGTTCAGTTTCAGTTTCTTAAGTCTTAATCATGAGTTTTAAGTACTTAATAAAGGATTAGTACCTAGAATCCTCACAGTGGTATCAGAGCAAAAAAAAAATCCCGGGACCCTACGGTTGTGAGCCTCTCACCCTTGACGCTACACTCTACCCCTTTCCTGGCGTTGTATGGAATCTGAAGAACGGTGGCCTACGCACACATCTCCACATGAGGTGACATAATTTACTTATGTTCTCGTATAAAACATATTACAACCCACCGAAGACAGCAGCATCGCTATGAGCACGCGTGATGCTTGTGCTGTTGCATGGATAAGAGCGAAAGTGTGTGCCTTTTCAAGCTACAAGGTGTACCTGTTCATGTGAGTACCCCTTGGTGTGAGTACCCTTTGGCGGAATTTCTACACATCCGGGCTGAGTTGCATACGGGTTGCCTTGCACCCTTTCGTTGGTGTCCTCCCGCATCACACCTTTTCCCAAGAGGCACCTCTCCCAAGCGTTGCTTCTCAGCGTTGATTGCCCCTTCGAGTGCCTCTTCGCTGGCCTTTCTTTTTCCACGCGCTGGCTGCTTCATTTTCATACGCTATGACATTTTTACGCTACAACCAATTACTCCTTACGTTAAAGAACTTAGCCTCACATTACCTCTAAGTGGCTGCCCATGGCCCCAAATTTTTTAACTCAAGTGTGTTGCCCCTTTTGGGATTACACCTCTTGGCCTCTTCTCATCATACGTACCATTCTACCCAGCGTGCAAAAATGCCCATCAGCCAGCGATTTAATCACCCAACGCTACTCTCTGCACTGCTGTTATGCACTGGCTCTAGGGGTTCCTTGTGCGTGCGGGTTTCTTCGCCAACATGACAGACGACGCCTTCGACGTTCCAATGCCTTTTCTCTCATATACAGACGAGATTCCCAACGCAGTTTTGCCGACGTACCCGATCCCGACACTCGAAGTAATCCTTCTTTCCGATACTCCAGAGCCCGAACAATTGGCCGCACCCGCACCAAAGGTCATTATTATTCCGGATTCTCCACGATCCATTCCAAAACCTACACCTGTTCCCGCGCCACATGCTGTGCCGGTTCAACGGGAATATTTACTTTACGTCACCCACCGTCACAAGACACAGTTCCAGACTTGGGTGGTGTGGCATATTTTTCTCACCTGCAACTCTCAACACCTTCAGCATTACGAGTTTATAATTGGGCGCTACCCCCATCTTGCCTACTCACTGGCAGAGTGCAGAGTGGACGTTGTCAACAATATTATATCCCTCCAGCCCCTGGTACGTGTTCACGAGTTACGCCTTCCGGAGTACACACCTCTGTTGCCCGCTCCAGCAGAGACACCTCCAATGGAAGAGATCGAGGATCTTGGGATTCGGACTTCGATTCCGACTTCCTAGCAGAGCTTGGCGAATCGTCAGTAACAGCTTCTCCTGTCTACATGCCCCATACTTCTCCAGCTTCTCCTCGGTACTCTCTCTGAGGCAGAACTATGTCGACGTCCCAAGCAGAAGAAGATGGCCAGCAAGCACTGATGCTTGCTCTCCTCAAGGAACAAATGGAAGCTTTACAACAGACTTTTACAACAAGTCTTGCTTCCCTCAACACTCGTTTGGAGCAAATGCAGCACACACACACTTCTTCTCGAGCAAACCCTTCTACTGCTACACCCTCTTCTTCAGAAGCTTCAGTGGACGCACACGAAGACGAACCAGATCCTACACCAGAGGTAGACAATAATGAACTTCAGCTTCTTTATAAATAATTTAATGCCGCACAGAAAAAGAAAGTCGATGTTAAGCTGCCAGACCCGTAGAATGGTCGCCGCGACAAGCGTGTGCTAGACCAATGGCTATTTAAGATGGTTATCTACCTATCCAATACGGACTTGGTGGAAAGCAAAAAGGTTGCATTGGCCAGTTCTTTGTTAAAAGTATAGCGTTCCTGTGGTTCCAACATAGACTTGCTGACGGTGAACGCACCCCTTCATGGGACAAATTCCGGCGCTCCATTCGCAAAGCCTTTGAGCTTGCGAATGCAGATTTTCATGCCCAGTCTGCTCTCCGCCGCTTGAACCAGACAGGTTCCTTAGCCGCGTAAATCACAGAGTTCAAAGACTAACTCTGGAGATAGAGACCCTCAGTTCCTTGGAGAAACTACACAGTTTTATCGACGGACTAGAACCCAACCTGAAGGACGATGTGCAAAAGTTTAACCCAACCACACTAGATGCTAGTATTGCTTATGTTGAACGGCTTGGAGACAATCGCCGTCAAACCCGGACCTCATTTTCGGGCAATCAATCTTCAACCAGTGGTCGCCCAAGCAACTTTAATCCTAATCGGCACTCACTATAGCAGCCTCAATCTTCTGGACAACAATTTTCCAGACAGCAGTCTTTTCGGCCTTGGCTACTCTTCCAACAACAACAATCGCAATCATGGACAGTTTTGGTCCGACCGCCGACGTAATGGCGGTCGTAATGGTCGAGCAGAGCAGCAAGCCTCTTCCTCGGATTCTTCCACCTCTCATCCCAACCGCACAGGATTGTGCACAATTTGTGGTGGATCACACAAGTGGTATGAATGCCCGAAAAGTCAAAATATGGAGTCATGCACAGATACAGCATAGTGTCCACCTCCTGTACTGGACAAAGGCAAACAGGTAGTTCGTGCGATTCGAGTATCCAAAGTGGTTAGCGCCTTCATGCTAAATGCCCACAATCGCACCTCAATTCCTATTAATCTTTCTAACCAGGTTCTCAACCTTCTTGGTTTCATTGGTCAACATCCAATCAATGTGCTCGTGGATAGTGGATGTTCCACAAATTTTGTCAGCACTTCTTTAGTCAGCAAGCCTCACCTACCAACCCACCAGAGTTTGGAAGCTTTTCAAGTGGAACTTGCAGATGGTTCATTTTTGAACTGCAACAAGAAACTTCAACAATTACAGTTTTAGATTCAGGATTACCAAGATCAATTAAGCTTTGCCGTAATGCCATTATCACACTAAGACATGATTCTTGGTCAATCTTGGCTGTACCAGTAAGATCCAGTCATCAGCTTCAGAGATCATTCTATTCGGCTTTATCATGATGAAGTGGAACTCCGTGGTCTTTTTAATGCAAAGCCTATCACCTTGGTCTTAGCTTAACAAGTTAAGCACTTGGTTCGCAGGCGTGATTGTGCAAAAGCCTTGGTTATGTTGCAAGAACAAGAAGCAGAAACGGACGAGACATCAACATTACCTACTGCTTACTTGCAACAGCCCTTCTTTCTACAATTCATGGACTTATTTCTTGATGAGCTCCCAACTACATTACCTCCTTGTCGTCCTGTGGATCATACAATCGATTTGATTCCCAAACAACCTCCTCCAGTTCGAGCTCCTTATCGCGTTTCATATTCAGAATCTCAAGAAATTCAGCGAGAATTGGAAGATTTATTGGATAAAGGTCATATCCGTCCCAGCAAAAGTCCTTTTGGTGCTCCTATCCTATTGGTCAAAAAGAAGGATGGCTCCATGCGTCTTTGCATTGATTATCGTGCTCTCAATAAGCTGACGATCAAAAACAAATTTCCTTTGCCTCGCATCGATGAACTCTTTGATCAACTATTGGGTTCAAGAGTTTATTCCAAGATCGATCTAAAGTCAGGTTATCACCAGATTCGCATTAGAATTGGCGATGAATACAGAACAGCTTTTCGGACAAAGTATGGTCATTATGAATTTCTAGTCATTCCTTTTGGGTTAACCAATGCCCCAGCAACCTTTATGACCTTGATGAATGAAATTTTTGACCCTTATTTGGATAAATTTGTGATCGGATACCTCGACGACATCCTTGTCTTCAATAAAACCATGGCAGATCACAAAGAACACTTACAGATTGTCTTTGAGACATTACGTACAAATGTCTTGTACAGCAACAAGAAGAAAAGCGAGTTTTTCAAGGATCACGTGGAATACCTTGGACATGTGATTTCTGCTACAAGGTTTGTTGTGGATCCAAAGAAGATTAAGGTCATTGTTGACTGGCCTTTACCTCTCACTATTATAGATGTGCGATCTTTCTTGGGTCTTGCTAATTTTTATCACACCAAAGTCCATAAGTTCTCAGATATTGCTTCTCTGACGGAATTGACAAAGAAGGATAAGCTACATTGGACTCCTGAAGCAGAAAAGTCTTTCAATGAACTCAAGCATGCTTTGACGACAGCACCTGTTTTAGCAATTGCAGATCCTACTCAACCATTTGATGTGATGACCGATGCTTCTGATCAAGCATCAGGTGGTGTTCTCATGCAAAATGATCGTGTCATTGCTTTTGACAGTCGAAAATTTTCAGCAATATAAATGCGATACCCAGTCTATGATAAGGAATTTTTGGCTATCGTACATGCTTACCGCACTTGGAAACATTACCTTCTTGGCGCAGATTCAGTGGTTAAAACAAATCATCAGTCTTTGACGTATATTTTTACTCAACCAGTGATGAATCCTCGTCAAGGAAGATGGGTTGAATTTTTGGCAAATTTTCACATGGTGATTCAGTACATGCCTGGTCTACAAAATGTGGTAGCAGATGCTGTGAGCCGCATGCCTCAAGCAACCAATTTTGCCATAAAAATTGTGCAGATGGAAATTCTTGCGCGTTTCAGGAATGGATATTTGACAGATAAAGACTTTGGAGATGTTTTTCGAGCCCTCAAATCTCTAAGTCCCACTCCTTCAGAGATGAATATGTTTGAAGCATATACAATTGTGGATGAGTTACTCTACTATAAGGATAGTATTTGTGTTCCACACAAAGGATCTTTGAAAAAGATTTTGATACAGGAACATCATGAAGTACCTTTTGTTGCACATCCTGGAGTTAACAAAACATATCGGCTTTTGTCAGCAACATATTTTTGGCCGCATGCAAGCTGGTGTTATTAAGTTTGTAAAAGCTTGTCACTCATGTCAGATCATGAAAGCTTCTCGACAGTTACCTCAGGGTTTACTTCAATCTTTACCCGTACCTAACAAAAGATGGGAAAGTATCAGCATGGATTTTATTACCACTTTGCCTCGCTCACCTAAAGGCAATGCTCAAATTCTTGTGGTAGTTGATCGATTTTCCAAAATGGCGCATTTTATATCTTGCAAGAAAACAGTTTCTGCCCCGGATGTTGCAACATTGTTCGTACAAAATATTTTCAAATTGCATGGATTACCAAAATCCATCATATCCGATAGAGATCCAAAGTTTACAGGACATTTCTGGACATCACTATTCAAGTCTCTTGGCACCAATCTATTGTTCAGTTCATCCTACCATCCTCAAATAGATGGTCAAACAGAAAGAGTGAACCAAATTTTAAAAGAGATGCTTCGACATTACATTCAGACTCGATTAGCATCTTGGGAGGATTATTTGCCACTTGTGGAGCTTGCTTATAATAACTCTCCTCATTCGGTAACTCGAATGACACCATTTCAAGCAGCATATCGACATACTCCTCTTGTGCCTACGAACTTTGTTCTACAACACAAAGTAGCGTTAGCAGATCAATTGCTTCAGCAAATGCAAGATGTCCTTCTACAGATTCGAGATAAATTGGTTCATGTTCAACAAAGTTATCAGAAGCAAGCAAATAAGCATCGTCGATATGCAGAATTTAAAGAAGGTGACTTGGTTTTATTGTATGTGGCACCTCATCGCTACAAAACAGTGAAGTCAGTCTTCCCAAAAATTGCGACCTCGCTTCTATGGACCTTTCAAGATCATCAAGAAGAATTCAGTTCTCAACTACAAGTTGGAACTTCCGCCTTCATGGGAAAAATTCATCCAACTTTTCACATTTCCTTGCTCAAACAGTATATTCAAGGAGATTCGCATGTTGCAGACTTATCTTTCTATGTGCCAGAAATTGAAGATGAACACATTATTATTCTTGTCCCAGAAAAGATTCTCAACGTTCGTCAAAAAGAAACTAGACAAAAGATCATAACTGAATTTCTTGTTAAGTGGATTGACTTAGATGAGTCAGATTCTACTTGGCAAACTGATGAAGAAATGCAACAATACCCTCACCTCCTCCAAGAATTCTTCGACAAACGGCAGACTTTCATTTGACACATGGGTTTTATTTTAAGAGGGAGGGAATGTCACGTTTGTGACTTAACTACATTACAATACTTACTCATTGATGCAGATATGCGAAGTGCCATGCCAAACAGAATCCCTCCGCTTGGATGGTCGCGACCCTTCGCTCAAGAGACGTGCCTCTTCGCCAAAAGCCACACTCATTCGACGACTAAGTCATGTCCCTTCGACCAATGGTTGCGGCTCTTAATCGAATGGATGTGTCCATTCGCCTAAAGGATTATTCGCAAAGTGTCATACCTTTTCATTTGTACCTGTTCGTCTCCTATAAAAGGAGCCCTTGTATCACACTTTCAATCAATCAAACACAAATCTGAGTCTTTCTTTGAGTTCAATTTCAGTTTCTGAAGTCTTAATCATGAGTTTAAGTACTTAATAAGGATTAGTACCTAGAATACAATGCTTTTAAGAGGGGGGTATGTCACAAAGTGATGACGACTCTAAAATCTGCCATAAACCGTAACCCTAACCCTAATCCTAAAACCTGTCCTAAATCCTAACCCTAACCCTAACCCTAGCAACATATGATTTTTCCGTGAAATGCACTGGCATGATGACGTGGCATCGTACGGAAATCTCCGGATTTTGCGGCGCTGAAAAACTGCAGCTTTTGCTTTTATTTTTCTACGCAAATTGAGTTGAAGAGATAGAGAGAATTGGATTGCTTTATTGAAAGCTCAAGAGAGCTTGTGTGAGATAGAGAGAGAATACTTTGCTTTTGATCTGCAGCTTTTGGGGCTCTGCTTTTTGCATCCCTTGTAAAAACTTTAAATAAGTGGTTTTGGGTTCACTTTGCAGAGCATCTGGACGCAGAGTTTGAGAGTGAAACCCTAACCGCTCTCTTGTACTTTGATCATTGATTAATACATAAAGAAATACCGAAAGGGGTGCCAGTCTTTGGGGCCAATATCTCTAGGCACGGAACTCCGTCGGGCCAGTGCAAATCTATTGTGAACTGTGAACTGTTTTGAAGTGGTTATTTGGTGTTGTCGTGATTGATTCTTGACTTGGAGTGTCCAAGTCTATTACAGAAAGAACAAGAAGAAGACCAAGAAAAGCATGTCCCATCAAATATCCCGACAATTTTCTGACAATTATGAGGAAAATGTGTCCTCTTCTGAGAGTTCGGACTCTGAGGACCATATGCTTTATTCAAAGAGGAAGCACTTTTAGAGAGCCAATCAATATGATTTTCTCGAAGATGAGAACAAGAAGACCAAAGAATTCAAGGAGGGTGGACAAGCAATAAAATTTAATATATAAACCTTCATAAGTTCAGAATAGTCTGAACTCACGAATTATAAGAGGGAATAAAGCACTCATTAAACTATAAAAGCAAGGGACACAAGAAAAGAAAAGAGGAAAAAAAAAAACAAAAACAAACAAACTAAATCACTTAGTTTGCTACGAAACAAAACTAGATAAAACAAAACATTATTAACTTAAAAATGTTTTTAGAAAAGGTAAAATAAATTGACGCAACTTACTTGGCTTAAAACAAGTACTCAACTTTAAGCAAAGAAGGATAAGACATCTTAAAAACTTAATCCTAGAAATCAAACTTCACAAAAGAACTTCTAAAGGAACACATTCTTAAGTCCTCACGTAAGCTAAATACAAAATTGAAAAATGAATACTACTACAAACCTACGAAGAGCAAAGAACCAAACTTGACAATATGTGATCTTAACTTCGCTTCTTGTCCAAACAAGAAGAATAAGATTATCACCTTTATCATGCATAGCTTGGACAACAGCTATGACATCCCTACTCCCGTCGTCAGTGCCCAACAGTAGGGATTTGGTACAATCCGTGGCGTAGATGGGGAAGGAGGAGGGTCCGAA
This sequence comes from Adiantum capillus-veneris, assembly GCF_014529385.1. Lineage (NCBI taxonomy): Eukaryota > Viridiplantae > Streptophyta > Polypodiopsida > Polypodiales > Pteridaceae > Adiantum > Adiantum capillus-veneris. The sequence continues at coordinate 23,749,244 of NC_140943.1, forward strand.
AAACCTCCTTGATGGTGAGATTCTTCTTCGCTACTGTCATGCCCATCACCTCCATGCGAAGTATTCATTCCACTTCGGTTGAGGACCATACACTGAAGTCGTGGGTTCTTAAGTTCACGAGGAACTTGGGTTGTTGTGGGTCTTGGTTCTTGAGTTCTTGAGGCTCATCTTTAGCTTGCAATCTATGTTAGAGAAGGATCTCTTCACCCGAGTTTTTCTCTTTTCCGCGGGCGCACCCCTTGGCGGCCTTGCGCTCATACCAAGGTTGCTTTTTCAATGAGGATTCTAGGTACTAATCCTTTATTAAGTACTTAAACTCATGATTAAGACTTAAGAAACTTGAACTGTACTCGAGACAAGACTTAGCAGACTCTATGTTTGATTGATTGAATGAATGACTGCTTGAAACTGAATACAATAGGCTCCTTATATAGGAGACGAAGAGACACAAATGAAAAGACACGTCTCTTGGTGAAGAGACATGACTTTAAGGGGTGTGACCACTCGTCGAAGGAGTGTGGCTTTTGGCGAAGAGGCACGTGTCTTGGGCGAAGGGGTGTGACCATCCAAGCGCAGGGGCCCTCCTTGGCATGGCACTCCGCGTATCTGCAACTAGAAGTAGATGTAATGTTGTTAACATAGTCATAATCGTGACATTCCCTCCCTCTTTAAATAAAACCCAAGGTAGTTGAAGAAAACTCCGAGAGAAGGAAATGTATTGTTGTAGTGCTTCTGCATCCAAAGCTCTTTCTGTTAAGTCCCATGTCATGGCACTGTTATTGACCAAGACTATTTTTCCAAACTGAAAACTGATCATATCTGCAACTTGATAAGTGCCTTTTTAGGTTTTAGAGACTTTTTGTTTACTCGATCTTCTTGAAAGAACTAAATGATGAACAATGATCTAATATGTCTGAATTGGAAAAGGAACGACGAGAATTTCTACAAATTTGAAAAAATCCTTTGAATCTGAACCCATTTCTCTGAAGGCCTACCAAGCGAGTTACCTCCTTCTCGTCTTGAGGATCACGTGATTGATTTGCTTCCTGGGAGTACACCACCAAACCGGCCACCTTACCGAGTTAGTCGAGCCCAAAATGAAGAAATAATGAACCAAGTAAAATAACTTCTTGAAAAAAGGTCTTATCCAACCTAGCACTTTACCTTTCTGTTTTCCAATGTTGCTAGTACTAAAGAACGATGGATCTCGGAGGATGTGCATCGACTATAGAGCTCTCAATAAAATCACCATCAAGAATAGATTCCCTATTTCAAGGATCAATGATAAACTCGACAGACTTCAGAAGTTCTCTTGTTTTAGCAAAATTGATATGAAGAGTGGATATCATCAGATCCAAATTGCTCAAGGGAACGTCTACAAGATAGCTTTCCAAACAACTTTTGGTTTGTACGAATATTTGGTTATGCCTTTTGGTCTTACAAATGCTCCAACAAGATAGACTTTTCAAAGAGTATCGATCATCTGTGGGCACTTTCTTTGACGATATCATTGTTTTCTCCAAGAATAAAGCCATTGCGGAAGTATAAATTGGTTATAAGCGCAAAAAAGAGCGAATTTTTCTTGCCTATAATTTCTTGGGGCACGTCGTCTCATCAATAGGTAAAGATGGACCCGACGAAAATTGAGACTATTCGTGATTGGCTTGACTTGATTTTGGAGCATCGAGAGTCACTCATCAACCACACACATACTACATCACATGTAACTTTGGTCCCATAGGTCATATTTGACCGAGGACGATAAGAAAATCTCTCTCTCTCTCTCTCTCTCTCTCTCTCTCTCTCTCTCTCTCTCCCTTCAGTCCTTTAGACACTACAAAATGAGAAGAAGAGGTGCACAGGCTAAAAATGAAAGAGCCCCCAGAAACAACAATGAGAAAGAAACATACATCGAAAGAAATCAGATACGTGTGAGTGTGTGAAGGGGCCTGCTACGGGCAACACCATAACCATAAGGAGAAGCAGGGGCAGCTGCATGTTTTCGCCTTATCAGGAGGCACCTCCGCACGCAGGCATCACATCAGTGCAGGGTCTCTCTCTCTCTCTCTCTCTCTCTCTCTCTCTCTCTCTCTCTCTCTCTCTCTCAGCAGCCGTGCATGTGTTGCATGGCCTGAGCTACATCAAATCTACTTGTCCGAATAACGAGGTGATCAGGAAATCAATACTGATCCATCTCCCCGAACATGTTCCAATCATATAGAAACATAAGATTGAAGAAATGTACGCAGAGAGGATAACAAGGACTGACCCGGGAGCGAGGCCGGGGCATTGCCAGGACGGGGACTGCAGGGAGGGGGCGGCGACAGGTGCGGCCTTACTGAGAAGGTGCGAAAGGCGAGAAACGCCGTTGCGCGCAGATGAGGAGGCCATGGCGACAGCACCCAAGGTTGCTCTGCAATGTTTTGATTCTTCGCTTCGCTCTGCTTTCGCTGCTTGCAGAAATGTGATTGTAGCCCTGTGTACCTTCCCTAATTCCCCACTAAGAAAATTAACGAATGTGTGCCACTCCTAGCAAACCATGATTAAAACTGAAATGCTTTGATTTTTCTTGCTTGCAAATGAGTGGGAGGGGAAGTAGATAATGACAGATGTACAAAAGTTTTAGACATGGTGCACGAAATTAGAGGCATGAAAAACGTGACACTAGTCTCATGAATGGTCGTTTTTTCATACTCTAATTGTATTGAACCAGATGTTGTGATAAGTAAGCAGATAGCATGCCATACCATATGTACCTAAATCTTTGTGCTGTAAGGCCTTAGGAGCTTTTTCTATCCCCACTCAAGGAGCAAATCAACCTTTTTAAACTTGCATGCAATATGGACACAATTCAGAGACTCAAGAAACGGGCTTGGCAGCCTAGGACAAAAACTAGGCCAGTTGTATAGTTGCTCGACGTCAACAAAATCCAAGTTAGAAAGGTACATTAGCTCGCAACCATACCTTTATTGTCATGGAACCATAACCATCATTCTACGTGCAACTTTGATGATGCAAATGTAGCTCGCTACATCATGAAAGAGACCTTCATACACCTTTCTTTGAAAACAATCAAGTCTCTTTTCACCACCCCCCGCCCCCCACCCCCTCTTCATTTTGGCCACATCTTGTGATGAAAGCGCTGCAGCAATCTATAAACAACCTACACAACATCGTCAAACAATTACAACACTTCTTTGAAAAACATGTTTATTAAATAATGAGAGAACTTCTCAAGGCCTCAAGCAGTTGAGAAGCGAGATTAAGTGATAAAGTGCTAGGGTAAGTTTCCATACCTTTTGAAAATGTACTTGGTTTCCAGTATTGCTTGTTTACTTGAGTATTAGGAAAGAGGAGGCATATATCGAGTACTCAAAAATAATGGATTGTGCATATTTCTTAGTGTATGAAAAGACGTGTTTGCTTGAGTTTGGTTCTTTGGAGGTCCTCCCCCACTAAAAACCATCATGGTATTTCGTAGCTTTTGGCGCCGCCGACCCGCGGCTTAATTTCATCATAACTAGGAATTTACACTTTCAAATCAAAACTAAGCATAGGTGGGATATTGGGGCATCATTGCTAAGCATTTAAATGCATTCTGGGTCGAAAACGACTAGGTCAAAAATCCACTGCTGTTAATAATCGCGATTTTGAAACTTGACCTAAAGTGGAGATTGAGACCATAAGCATGTGTGCTTAGGTCTTATAAACATGTTATAGAAGTTTCGTTACGTTTGGATGTCATTTGATGTTGTAACGAATGTGATTTGTTTACCGATGAGCGATTGCTTTTAGTGATTTCAATCACTTGAGTGTAGCTTGAGTTAGATGCGAGTTGTTAGTTTTTTTCTGAGAGATTGACAACCTCTTGTAGTCTCTATGAACTAGTCGAAACAGCTTCATACCATGGATTGACAATTTAATCATGGTTCTCGCTAATACTGCAATAAGATAGGATGGTGAAGTTAGACATGCGTCCCACATTTGGCGCCGTTGCCGGGGATCGAAGAGACTTAAACTAAGAAAAAACATGAGCGTCTTAAGAAGTTATCCCTTTAAAATCGCTTAGAGTTCAAAACTTTCTTTCAGAAACCGCATAGCCTAAGATTGTCGTCTTTTGCTGTGTAGAGGTAGCTTGGAAGTAATCGTACTTACTGAGTGCCTTTAGGATTGTAGTATTGTAGAAATAAATTAGGATTTTGAGGATGATTGGTAGACGAGACAAGTCTTAAGATCAATGCTCAGAAAACCATAAAAGACAAGAAAACGAGTGTATGTGGACACTTTCCACAACTCCATTGCATGAGAATCTAGGAGCAGGGTAAGTAGTATCCGACGTGGAATTCAGAACATTGCTCTCTCTGAAAGAATCATTGTGAGTTGTTATTGGAAGTTGCAGAATTTCAGGTTTACGGCTAGAAATAGCACGAAAAGACTCAAAACCACTTAATCCGACTAAAGAGTAAGCTTAAAAGTTGTTTGAACTAGTTGATAAGCTCGAGGACACTTTGAGGTAAAAATTTCAAGAGTTAGCCAAAACTCAGATTATATACTTTTTCTTGATATTTTAAACCAAATTAAGTTTTGACTTGATCCATAGGCTTAAAATAGCTCATGTAAAGACTATTTTTGAAAAAATTGCAAAAAAATGTTCATTTCAAGCCTGAAGTTAATAATCGTAATTATTAACTTTCAGCTCATATTTGACCAAGGTTCATATCATTGACTCATTGCATGTATACAAACAACTTTTGTAAAGGACCAAAAGATTTGGATCACCAAACTGACAAAAAATTGGGTAAAAACTAAAATTTGTACTGGCTTTTTGAATCTTGAGTGTAAATTGGGGAAAATTTTGTCCAAACTTGTTGAAATTTGATTCATAGGCTTAATATTGATGTGATAAACATGTGTACATGCTCAGTCGACCAAAAAGATTCAAAAAGATATTAATTGTAAATAATCGCGATTATTTATATTTGTCCCACTTTTCAACTTTTTTGACCAAGCCAACATACCACTAGTTTTACCATGTTGTAATAAGCCCACACACCAAATTTGGTAAGAATTGGATCACTGGATTGAAAATTGTGACCAAATTTGCAAAGTTAGTCTGTGGACAGAAAATTGATGACCATTTGACAAAAAATTGTCCAAACTTGATGAAACTTGGCTAGTGACCTTAACTTGAGGTGCTTAACAAATCTATGTCAAAGCTGGGACAAAAATTTCCAAAAATTTAGTTGGAGTAAATAATCGCAATTATTTACATTTGCTTCAAAATTTGAAAATTTTGCAAATGTGAGTATACCACAAGGTCAAGCATATCAAGTAGATCTCACAAATCAATTTTGGTGAAAATTAGATCACAAAAGTGAGACTTAAGCCAGATTCTTGAAATCAGAGTTTGCGGACACAAAACAGTTGATAAACTTGATCAGATTTTGTCCAAGCTTGTTGAAACTTGTCAAGGGACTTTAACAGGTTGTATAATTGCCAAACCAATCCAAAAAGTGCAAAAAACTAGCAAAAGTAAATAATCACGATTATTTACTACTACTACCCAGGGACATCAGTTTTGACTTTTGAACTTGTAAAGTGTTAGACCATCATAATATAAAGCCACTGGACAATTTTGGAATCAATCGGATCCAAATTGGTGCATGTTCACTCAGTTTCCAGGTTGTAGATTAATCCTTTGATTTTTTGCTAAAGTTGAATCTGAAAGTCAATTGCTGACTCCCATAGCTCGATTTGAAGTGGTACACATAGACCAATCATGACAGTTAGCAAAAACTCTATTGTCTTTATAAAAGAATAGCTAACTTGATCAAATTTGTACAGGAATCAGGTTGCAGACAAGGAATCGGTAATTCAGCAGAGGTTACAATCAAGTCAAGTGGAAATTGACGACAAGTCAATCTAAAAGTAAGTACTCTATCCAGGGCTTCACCAGTCTTTATGAACCTTAGATCTGGTCGTGTACTAGGAAATCAGGGGCATACACGGAGAAACCTCCAGTAGAGTATCCACCGAAGAAAGCGTGAATCAAGGCAATTCCTTGCACACAATCCTTAAAGAAGTCTTAGACACTTTTTCAGATTCAACATCTGAAATGTCTTCTTACTCGACTCACTCGAAAATCAGAACGACAATGCGCTATAAGCATATACTCTCTTTTTATAAGACTATCCGCCATGGAGCTCAGGTTTATCTGAACCCTAACGAGGAGTATACTATTCGCATTGATGACCATGGTATTGAGTTCGAAGAAGAGATTTTGGCAAACAAACAAGGAAAAATGTACATGGACTAAAACGAAACTCAGTATGTACAAGTTGAAAACCCTGATGTGATAGACAAATGGGGGTACACCACAATCCCAGATATGTCGGCAAAAGAAGAACCACCAACTTTAGAATTCGAGGGATACGATCAAGTAGATTTGAAGCCTTTGAAATGGCTTAGTACGGATAATCCTAGGATCGGAGTCTATTGCTGGGAGGATAGAAACATAAAAGATCTTCTGTGGACTTCGCATGCCAAATTAGGGCAACTAACGGCCATGAAGATCAGCTATATCTTCAAGATCAAAGATAAGGGATCAGCAGACCTACCAACTTACTCGTTTAGGGATCGTTGTAACAACAACTTTGTTATGATGACTCCTGAGGAGGTAGAACAAACCAAATACCAAGGGTATTCCATAAGGGATTGGATATTGGGACAAGGACCAGAAACAATTCCAAGAGATGAACACCGCGAGAGATCATCTGAGAGTAATGTTAAGAAACCAGAAACCACCTCATCGCGTAGAAAACCTGGTGACACTAAGGCCAATCCAGGGCTACACGAGTCACTATTTCCAACAAACTGGTTTGAAGGACTCGGAACTGGACCAACTGCCAGGAGACTGGGAGTTGAACCAAATAGACGCATCATACCTGCTGATTTTCAAAAATGGGTGAGAAAATACAGTGGATCAGGGGATCCATACGACCACTTAGCAAGCTTTAAGAAAGTGCTAAGAGCAGAACGTATATTAGATTTCCATACTCAATCCGAGGAGTTTGGAATGATATTAGAAGGAAAAGCATTGACATGGTTCCAAAACATTCTACCAAGGTCAATCATGGACTTGAACACATTAGCTCAAGGATTTGTAGTTGCTTGTTCCAACACGGGGATCAAATATAATACAATAGCTCAAATCTACAGCTTTAAACAGAAACATGGTGAGTCTATTAGGGATTGTGCAACTTGAATGAAACAATACATTGCCAGATGCCCAGGGCTAGAGATACCTGCAGAATAACGACTCGTATCTTTGTTTCTAGAGGGACCGCTAAACAAAGAACTTCATGCTATACTCTATAGTAAAAAGCATACTACCCTAGAAGAGTGTGTGTATCAGATGCTATTGACTTAGGAGACAATTGTGATATTTTTAACGAAGAAGATGTCCCTAAGGATAACCAAAGCGAGAAAACAACATCCACTAAACCAGCACAAAGTGGGAACGGCTGCTGCAGCACCACTTTCAGCCATAGAAGATATGCTCAAAAGGATGAACGACATGATGAACAACATGCAAAAAGCACCTATGAGGGGACCAAGACAAGGGATACCTCAACAGGGACAACCAATTAGGCCACAAAAATGGTGTGCGATTGAGGGTAAATGGACCAACCATGAGACCCACGAGTGCTACTTCAGACCAAAGTATGATGGGAATGTTCAGTACGTGCCTATGAGGCCACAAGGACAACCCATGTATAGATATCAGCCTAATATGGCCCAAGCTCAAAGACCACCAATGGGTATGGAAAGACCTCAACCTGTGTTGGGTCAACAACCTCCGTACCCAGGACATAATGCAGTGCCTGTAAAGTACATGCACTCCGAAGGCGTCATAGATGAACAAGCATTAGTGCCTGTTACACCCTATGCGAAGCCTAGTCCATCTATAGTAATGGTAGAAGGAGAATGGTATAATTCACATCTAGCACCAATGGAAGAAACCGTGACTTATGCTCCACCAGAACTCGCACCAATGTATTATGTAGCTAATCAAGGTGTCAGACCTCCCATGGTAAGACCCATGATTAAGCCAAGAACGGGAAACTGTCACAACTGTGGTGCAGATGATCATTGGAAAAATGAATGTCCAGAGCCTGACAAAAACCTTAAACCAGTTGAAGCCTATTGCATACAATGTTGCAAAAAGGGAGGACACTTTGTCCTAAAAATCCTTTAAACAAGGGTAAAACAGTAGTAAACTTAGTCCAAGTGATACCTAGTAGCTCATCAGAGAGTGGACCGATTATTCCAATCAAGGTAATCACTAGAGCCCAAGCCAAGAAAAAGAAACACAACTCCTCTGATGATTTGGAAAATACAAAAGTATCCTCTCAAAGGATCAAAAGAAGCAGAAGCAAAAGGTATGAGATGAGAAAACAAAAACAACGGGTTGAAATCAAGGAGAAAGCAAAAAAGCTATTCCAGGAAAAGGTGAAAGAAACTAGAAGTGAAATCAAGGAAACAACCGTGAAATCTGGAGGACCCATTTTGGTTGATAAAATTTTTGAGTCTATTAATGCCGCCTTGGAAGCCTACCAAGCAGGACTTACAGCAGGCCAAAACATGGAAAACAAATGGAAAAACTATCCTTCTCCAGACATGGAAGCAGCTAAGCTGGAAGCTTATCAAAATTTAGTAAGAATCACGCAAGAAATGCTAGAAAAACAAAAACCCAAGCTTGAAAGTATCGCAAAACCTAAGGAGCTTGTGGTAAGAGACACTAAAGAAAAACCCGATGTGGTGGCAGAACCCCACCTTGAAACAAAAGAACAAGAACTTATAGTGCCGGACAGTGAAGATGCCTTAGACGGGATTCCATTTGTAGAGGAAGACTGGCCAGGACACTTAAGGAAAAAAGTTAGAGAGATCAATGATGGGAGCCTAACTCTAAAGTCAGATCCTATAGAGGAAGTTTGGTTGGATAACCTATCTACTGATATGAACATGAATGTACAATCTCTGTATGGGGATTGCGGATTTGAATCTTCAGGAATATTAAAATTATTGACCTTGAAAACATTACCCTCTTACTTGGGAGATAACGAAGATGAATCCATAGTGTGTAAGACCACTCAAGTAAAAAGAGTTGAACAGACCCTAGAAGTAGACAACATTCATTCAATCATATCTACACCCATCTAATGCACTCTTACCTTGGGAGAATTGTTAAAACTCAGACCCTATTTATGGAATGATCTAGAGAAAACCCTAGAGAAGGTGGGGATAACAGAACTGATCTCAAAAAATTGGGAAAATTAAAAAATGAAATGGACAACAAAGAGATTCGATATGTTCCAATGAACAAAGTTGGAGAGTATTACGAGGGGAAGAAGGAAACACCACCCTTCCGGTGAAATATAATGACATTGAAACCATGGCAATACTGGATAGTGGAGCAGGCATAGCCATAGCCACAAAAGCAATATGGGAATCCTGGGGACAACCAGCCATTAGAAAAACTCAAACAAAATTGCAATTGGCTGATGGACACATTGAGAGACCATTAGGCTGCTTGAAAAGGTGATAGTCAATTCCTGTGGAATTGAATATCAACACACTTTTGCCATAGTAGACTTTGGGGAAAAACCCAATTATGAAATCATATTGGGAAGACCTTTCATGCGACATGTAAAACTTATCCAAGATTGGGGAAACAATTATCTGTACTTGAAACAAGTGGGATCTATAACAAGAGTAAATCTAAAAGATCACACTTATAGAGATGTCTTGAAAACACCCATACAAGAGTTTGATTCAGTCTCTTCGGTTGAAACTAAGCTTCCATCCTGGTTAAACAAAGACACTCCTATTTGTATGTGTGGAGCTTCAGAAAACGGAAGCTTAAAACGAAAAGAATGTATTCTAGAAAGGGATTGCATAGATGAAACCTATGTACCTGAACCCTTTCCAGAGCATTTGTTTGAGCCATTTGAGTGGACTCAAATTTTAGCGACCATGGATGTATGTGTGAATATGTCTATGCCTACTCAATTTTGCAATGACGATGGCTACATCATAATTCCCATCCAAGTGATTTCAACCCTCAACATTGAAGACGAAGATTAGGAACCCAAGGACTTGATGAAAGCTCAACAAGTCTTTAATATCGAGAAAAACAAGGAAACTTTCTCAAGCAAACTCACAGGATAAGAAACCACTCATGACCCGAGTTGAGCGGAAAAAGAAATATCAAGAGTTGAAAAAAGCTCTAAAGGAGATATATACGACCGAAATGGAAACCACGGAAGAGGATGGTAAGGATGTAATGAGTGTTGCATCTCATTACAAAAGTATACTCTCCAAGATCGAAAAATCATAGTCGAACAACCTGTTAGGGAACTATGAAAACAGGCGAGTCCTACGAAGGGCCTGAAAATGCTAAAAAGATAGACCTGGCTGAACTAGGAGAAGAGCTTAGACCTGCTTACATTGCAAACGACCTAAAAGAGAAAGAAGAAGAGCTCTTGCTGAGCTTGCTAAAAGAATACCGAGATATCTTCGCTTGGTTTTACAAGGATCTCAAGGGTGTTGATCCAGAAATCTGTCAACATACCATACCCATGAGAGATGATGCGAAACCAAGTAGACAAAGGCCATACACGTATAATGAAACATTTGCCAGGAAGATAAAAGAAGAGATTGAAAAACTAAAGGAAGCCGAATTCATTTACGAAATTGAACACACAGATTGAGTGTCTCCAATTGTCGTAGTACCCAAGAAGAATGGAAAAATACGAGTGTGTGTTAACCTCAAAAAGGTGAATGCAGCTACCATAGAGACAACTTTCCCTTCCAATCACTGAACATGTTTTAGAACGAGTTGCAAGAAAAGAAGCTTACAGCTTCTTAGATGGCTTTTCAGGAATACAATCAACTTTTGGTTGATTCAAAAGATCGGCATAAAAGTGCTTTTGCAATCAAATGGGGTATTTTTGCGTATCGAGTTATGCCGTTTGGGTTAACTAATGCTCCAACCACATTTCATAGGTTGATGAGCCATGCTTTTAAAGAATATCTTATAAAATTATTAGAAGTATCTATGGATGATCTATAGGTACATTCATCAATCTGAGCTGATCATTTTGAACATTTCAAAAAGGTATTCGAAAAATGTAGACTTTATAGGATTTGCTTAAATCCTAAAAAGTGCACATTCATGGGTAGACAAGGAAAAATTCTTGGACATATAGTGTCTAAGAATGGCATAGCTACTGATTGGATATTACCGACAGTTCATCTACATGTACGCTATAATTGCAAAACCCATGTATAGCTTGATTACACACTTTGAGTGGACCGAGGCATGTGAAGAATCCTTCATGAAGCTTAAGCAAGCTCTCACCTCAGCTCCAATATTGAAAGCACCAGATTGGAATCAGATATTCCACATACATGTAGATGCTTCCAATTTTGCTATCGGTTATATACTAGCTCAACTAGGAGACGAGAAAATTGACTTTCCTATTTCTTATGCTAGCCGACAATTGAACATGGCGGAAAAGAGTTACACCACCACCAAAAGGGAAGGATTAGCAATGATCTATGCCGTTAAAAAGTATAAACATTACCTATTAGCCAACAAGTTTGTGTTCTTTGTGGACCACCAAGCTTTGTTGTACTTGGTCAACAAGCCATGCAGCACAAGAAGAATAGTGAGATGGTTCATCATTCTTCTAGAATTTGATTTCACTATGGTTGTAAAAAAGGGCACTACACATCAACGAGCAGATCATTTATCAAGGATTGTTTCAGGAGAACCACCTAAAGGGGTAGACGATGATCTACCAGATACCTATTTGTTCTCCGTGGAAATGATACCTCGATGGTCGAAAAACATGGTGTCATTGATGACAATAGCTCAAGTGGATTCACAAATACCACTTCCTATTATGATCGGATTAATCGAGCAATCCGCTATGTATCAATTACTAGCTGGTAGGCTATACAAAAGAAATCGAGATGGAATATTGCTCTTATGCATTAATCGTGAAGAAAAAAAACAGTATCTAAGTCAAGCACACGTTACCATAGTAGGACTTCACTTTGCGGAAGACCAAACTATGCAACGAATCTTGAGACTTGGAGTATTTTGGTTGACTATGAGGAGTGATGTTCAATCTTTTGTAAAGGATTGTACTGAATGTCAAAAAAAAACACCCACACCTCATGTAACATTGTTTCAAATGTCACATGTTCCTAAGTGGAGTAACTATCTATTTACTTACTTATCAAGCCGAACATTTCCTGAGAATATGAGTAAACGTCGTCAAAGAGCAATTAAAATTGAAGCATAATACTATGCTCTTATTGGGAACCAATTGTATTGGAGAGGTAAAGATCAACATTTGCGTCTTTGTGCAAATGAAGACGACTATATTCCGATTATAGAACAAGCACATGCTGGGTTAGCTGGAGGTCACTTTTCTAGTGAGACCACTGCAAGAGCAATCTTGATGGCAGGCATATGGTGGCCAACACTTTTTGCAGATGCCAAAGAATATGTTCGAAGGTGTGATGCTTGTTAATGAGCAAAAATGCCAACACGTGTAGATAGCATGCCCTTAAGACCAATGATGGGGGCTAGAGCTTTCGCAAAATGGGGTATAGATTTTGTTGGGCCAGTACAACCACCTGCTTATAGAACTCAAGCTCAATATATCATTGTAGCTATGGACTATTTGACCAAGTGGACCGAGGCTAAAGCAACTCAAAAGAATGATACCAGAACCAATACTGCATTCTTATATGAGTATGTATTCACGAGATATGGACTGCCAATAGAAATTGTCAGTGATCGGGGAACTCATTTCCTCAATGAGGTAATCAAGTATTTGCTTAATGAGTTTATGGTCATCCATAACAAATCAGCTCCCTATCACCCAGAAGCAAACGGACATGCTGAGCATACGAACAAAATTCTTAGCTCGGTGCTGACTAAAGTGGTTAGTTCAGGAAGGACAGATTGGGAAATGAATCTCCATGCTCCTCTATGGGCTTATCGAGTCTCATTCAAAACAGCTTTAAATGCTACACTCTTTAATCTTGTTTATGGTCTTGATGCCATACTGCCAATAGAATTTTTATTGCCGACGTTAAGGGTAGCACGGAATCTTGAGTGGACTGGACATGAATTGTCAGAAAGACTTGAATATTTGGAAAAGCTAGATGAGCAAAGGATAACTGCTGCAGCTCACATCTATGCACAAAAGCAGAAACAAAAACAGTTTTTTGATTCCCACTTTATCACAAAAGTCTTCAAGAAAGGGGACTCAGTTTTAATCTATTCCCTTAAGCAACACATTCCCAAGTTTAAGAAAAAGGGAAACAGACCATTTATCATTGAAGATGTATCTCCAAGTGGAGCCGTAAAATTGTCCACCCTAGATGGTGAACCAATGGTTAATTGGATTAGTGGATGTCTTTTAAAGAAATACAATTTGCCACTAACCAATGAATTGCTAGAAAGAATGCATGTAGCCACGCAGAGGAGGATCAAACGACAACAGGTTATTGATGAAGCCCAAGAGGAAGCTCGGCTTTGGGTACTCAAATGGAATGCTGCTCTCAGGAATCAATAGATATCGATTTCCATCAACACTCTGGAAATAGATGACCGACAATGGGAATTACCTAAAGATGCAGTTTCAATGGATGATGAATGGTTAGACGGAATGGACCTGCGCATCAAAGTACAGCTCAACAATCATAGCACCAATGCTTTGGTTGACACGGGAGCTAGAGTAAATGCAGTCAGTTATTCCATGTACAAGAAGACAACAAGTCAAGCATTGACAGCAGGAATAGCGACAATCAAGGGATGTAACAAGAACCCAACCCCAACATTGGGAGTAGTCAACTTGAACGTGATAGTACATGGATGTTCATGTCCTCATCAGTTTGTATGCTTACCATATGAACACATGAATGAGATGATGATTCTTGGAATGCCCTGGATGCGGACATACAAAGCAGTACCAGATTGGGATACAAATCAGCTCAAGCTATCACCTAAAGACGGGCAACTCATTGTTCCAATTGCACCAAGCAAGGAGGAACGGAAAGAAAGCAATCAGCAGACCAAACCACGAAGTAATCAATCTTCTCCATCCCCTCGACAACCAAATGCTACAAGTAGCATGCAAGGAGTCAGGCAAATTTGGGTACCAAAAGCTCAACTTAAGGATAAGTCGATTCAAATCTGGGTGCCCAAAACTTCACCAATAAAATAAAAGAAGGTTCCAAGGGTAAAAACATAGAGACGAGCATCTCCGAGCAAGGAACTTAACTTGAAATGGATTTGGAAGAAAAAGGAGCACTTATCTTCTCCACAAACCGTAAAACCAATCAAGCAGTGGCGAGTTGAGTCTCAAAAGACTCCACCACACCATACAACAATAAGCAAACCAAGCTACCAATGGTGAGAAAAAGCTCGACAACAGTCAAAAGTGCTACCAACAGCTCAAGCAATAAGCATGCTGAAGCATCCTGATGGTATAATCAAATAGAGAGCACACAAGCTACAAGATTTGCTCTTTGGAAGATATCAGCAACAAACCTCGACATCAGAAACCCTTGATTTAATTCCTCAAGACCCAGCTCTTGCACAACATGGTGGTTTGAATTGCATTGATCTTCAAAGCATGGTAGAGCCAACCACGGCTATGCATAGACACGATTGTTCAACCCATGAACACAGTCGTCCCGGAGTATGCCATCTAGGAGGGGTGGAAGGGCACTAAGTAATAAGTAATTAAGGGAAATGTTTGAAGAGGGAGGAAAACGTTCGATGTTAACGTGTGATTTTTTATAAAATTACCTAATAACACCCTTATAATTCATCATCAAGGGAAAATTTATCGATAATATCTTTCTGATGAGTGTAAATAGTGTATATACTATCAGAAAATTATCAAAAAATAGTTTTTTTGGTTATTTTTCATCATTTTTATAAAAAATGAGACTTAAAAATAGAGAAATCAAACAAAAAACAGTAAAGTTGTGTTTTTCAATGGATTTTCTTAGTTATTGGATTTTCACTTTACTTTTTTAGAGTATTTTGTTATTTTCTTTGATTTTTCAATAAACATGTCAAAAGATAATAATAAATAGCAAGGAAGCTCAAATGGAAAAACGGAAGACACGATGGTGATAAGAAAGACAAGCACAAAATTTTTCAATGAAATCACAAGATGGAAGCGAGAAGCCTAAATTAGGCGGCTAGACCTACTTTTGCAAAATTCTTGCAGAATGAGCTACAGGAATCCGATCAAGGAAATTTTTTAGTCTAACATAGATTTCACGGCCTAGTAGGACTAACAAGGGAATATGGGAAAAATTGGTTCGGAAAGTCCGAGTATAGATATCCAAGGTAGGCTAAAACCACCTCATTTCCACTTGTGGCCTTTGCAGAGAGAGTTTTTAGACCTCTTTTGCGCGTCTTTTTCGGAGTCTACAGTTGCTTGTTTTCAGCGCCGTCTCACACGAGACATGAGGGGTAAGTTCTTTACTCATCAATGATCCATTTTGTACGGCGGTAGCTAATCTAAACTCCTAGAAAAAACCCTAGAAATCGAGCAGTGCACGAAGACCTACAACCAAAAACTGACCATAGCGACGTGTCAGTTCGACCAAATCAGATGGGATTTGAACTGTAGCATGCCTTAACATAATGGAACCTTTCTATATCATTAGTTGACCATTCGGCAGGGGTCGAGGGGGTCCCCAATAGAAAAGCTAGGTTTTTGGCAGATGCCAAAATTTTGGATCTGACTCCACAGACATCTTGCCTACGAGGTTCATATACAATGTATATGATTGGTTTCGTGAAATCAATCAAGCAAAGCCCTCGAAAAGCAAAAAAACGGCTCGAAGGCTACAAAACGTCAAATTCGACATACGGGGTCAAACTGACTCCAAATAAATCAGAATTAGATGAGTTGCTTCAACTATGTTGCGGACAAGTCCAAAGCCTCAAAATTGACTGACCAACTCAACAGGCAGTATAGTCACAGAAATCAGAGATTTCAGAGTTAACAAAGCACAAAGTGATGTCGGCAAGACCAAACATGACCAAATTCAATTTAGGACTTGTTTTAAGTATATAGAATGTGTTTAGGTCAAAAATTTTAAGTTTTACAAAAAAATTGTGACTGTTGTAAATAATCGCAATTATTTACTTTTGCACTATTTTTGCTTAGAAATTGTATTATCACCTCACCTATCATGTGTACACACCTATAACATGCCAAAAATCAAGTATGAGCCAAAATGAGCACCTATAACTTGGAAAATTACCAAAAAACGCAAAGAAGTCTTTGCAAGCCAATTTTTGGGTTATGGACCACATTTCTTGATCCAAATGACCTCATATCACATACACAGGGTCTATACAATGCCTAGAACCAATTTGTACCAAAAAATGTTGATTTTGGTAGAAATGTTAATAATTGCGATTATTTACTTTCTAGCCAAAATGGGGGAATTTTGATATTTTGCCATCATACATCCAAAGTATATGATGTGTTAAGCCCACTAGCCAAGTTTGAACCAATTTGGAGCTCAAAATCTCAAATTTCCATTATATCTACTGTTTTAGAGACCTAAAGCCAAAATCTGGTACCATTTTCACCCTATGTATCCAAATGAGCCCATATTTCACTCAGAGCATGTATTTGATGCCAAGTTTGCAAAATGTTGAAAAACATACTCAGCTGTAAATAATCACGATTATTTACTTTGGTTGCAAAAATTTGTTTGGACTTTATAATTTTGCTCCTTGCATGTTTCTATGCATCTATGCTTGTTCAAAAATTGATTTGAAGCAAATTGGACCAAAATTGTCAGCATTTCAGACTAAAAGACAATTCAGAGAAAAAATCCATCAAATCTGCTAACTTTGACACTCCATTCACTGCACAAGAGCCATGCAAGCAACAGAGAGGGCCAAGAAGAAGCTCAACCAGAAAGAAAAGTTGCACAAGCTACCCACATACCAACTGGATCCAGATTCAGTCAAAGCCGCCAAGGCAGCCTATCTTTCAAAAGAACAGCTAGAAGAGCCAGTGTTTACCGGCAAATTCAAGAGTGAGGAGGGACATCAGATAGAGTTGCAACTCCTACTGAAAGAAGTGTATGATGTCGCCACGAAGCCTGAGACCAAAGAAGCCAATCGTCGCCGCAGGCTAGGACTCAAAGATTTCTATGAACAGGAGCCGTGCGGTGTGGATTTCCAAAAAGCTTACGAACTTTTATCCACGATTAAAGAAGATGGAACTGCCCAGATTTCTAACCCTCATGGGAATAAAGTTGAAGTGGTGATAACCAAGGAAATAGTGGCAGAAGCACTCAGACTGCCCACCGAAGGAATGACAATGAGTGCAAGGGACAGGAAAACGACAGGTACTTTCACCAAAGAAACCGCCGCAGCCACCTTTGCAGACCTAATTCACAAGCAGGTGGAAGAGCCAGCCAGGTTATACCACCAACACTTCCACTTCCTGGCTAAAAGGCCACCAAGGTATACCACGCCAAATCATGAGGTTGCCACCACTTTCACGCAAGTTCTCAAGTCAACAACCAGGCAACTGCAGGACCATGCACAATATGTCTTGACCAGTCTGAAAGGCACAAAGAAAGAAGGAAAATTTACTTACCTGGGTGCACCAGAGGTATTGACAAGGATTGCATACCATGCCATCTGCATGGCCGACAACCTACCACCTGCCCCAGACCAAAACACTTGGATACTGTCAGCTCAACCATCTCCTCGAGCTACAAGATCAGCCAAGAGATCCTACATATCTGATGAAGAGTCGACTGAAAGCTCGCCGAAAAGGCACAACAGTGAAAGCTCAGATAATGAAGAAAAAGAGAGCACGAAGAGAGGAAATGAAGAGAAAAACCGTGGGAGCACACCAAGAAGAGCCCGTGCAAAAGCAAGCCCGGTTTGAAAGAGAGAAACATGCATACGAACGCAGCCGACAAGCACAAGGAAAGGACCTGGAAAAATGGGTGCCTAGTGGACTTAAGGGACCAAGGACCAAGCATCACACCAGGAAAGAGGCTGAAGAACCCGTTGAAGAAATGGACCGTATGTACCAAGAAGCAGAAGCTTTAAAGCTAAAGGAAGCCAAAGAAGCGGCAAGGAAGGTAAAAGAGGAAGAAGAACAAAAGAGAGTAGAGGAGACCACTGCGCAAGGAGAAGCACAACATGCCCAAGGTGATGTGTCTCCCCGCATCCCTTCTCCTGTCTCTGAACACCAAGATCAACCCATGCCGAGCCCACCACCATCACCAGCAGTTAAAGACACCACAAATGAACCAACTAAAGAAGCTGAGCCTGAACAAGAGAAGGCAGTTGAATCTACACAAGAGCTTGAACAGCAAAAGGCAGATGAATCTACACAACAAGCAATTGGATCTACTCAAGAGCAACCAATAGAGGAGGAGCCAGAGACTAAAAAGGCAGTAAGTTCTGCAACCGAAGAGAACACCACACAGTTTGAGTAGCCAAAGGAGAAAAAGGCAGAGGAACCACCCTCTACCGCAGCACAACAAGAGGTAGAGGCACCACCCTCTACCTCCACGAAAAAAGAATAGCCACGGCTACAAGAACAACAGCAACCAGCCGTCTTGACATGGCCAAAAGACACACAAGAGGCTGCAGAAACATCAACCCAATTGGCACGACATGAAGACTAGCAATCGAATGACGAAGTCATCCTGCAGGTTAACAAATATGCTAAGCAAATGCAGGAGATGACTGAAAGACTTCACTCAGCAGCACTTGGCCGTAGCACAAGGGCCAAAGAGTTAGAGATGGTGATCGACGCACTCCAAGGGGAGTTAGATGACATACTTAATGTCATCACCGATCTTCAGAGGCAAGTGCCAAAACTGAGAGCAGAAGCTGAACAACATCAACTCGCTAGAGATAAGCAACAAAAGGAAATGGAAGAGTTGGGTGAGCTGCTTACCAAATTGTCAGATGCGTGCAAAGCCAAGGATGATCAGTTGATAGAAGTTACAAACGAGCTTCTCACTACCACCCTCTCAGCTCAAAAAATCCAGGTACATCTAGATGTAGCTAATGCCTCTCTACAGTACTCAGAACAAAGAATCAATGATCATGCGATATTCTAGCGGCAAATACGAGAAAATCCAGTCGTTGCCTCGATCAAAGGAACAGACGAGGTCTACAAGGCACTAGAAAAGAAAAATAAAGACCTCGAGCTGGAGCTGAAGTTAGAGTAATCTCAGTGCAGAGACCTAGCCTTGACGCGGGTCCAAAGAGAAAATGAACCGCTGAAGGAGATAGCTGAACTCAAACGAGTTAACCAACTGGAAGGACGAAAACTCAAGAAGAGGCAGGCACATTGAAGTAGCCTCAAACAGAGATCCCCTCAGTATCATTTTCTGAAATGGAGACACAGTCCACAGTAGAGCTGAGTGGCGAAGAAGATTTTCAGGTAACCATTACAGAAGAAGACACAGTGCCCATGGTCCAGCTCTCAAAGGCTGAAGAAGATGAACTGAAGGAAAACATTATACAAGAGGTAGATGAGCAGTGGAAGATAGCGATGGATTGAGATTACTTCATTCTGTCAATGTCACACAACTTACTCCCAATCAAATCAATGCGCAATGGCACCAACAGTCCCTGCCCTACCCTCTGATAAAAGTTGAGTTGTTACAGGCAAAAGAAAGGCTTTACACAGACATGCAAGTCGAGGGTGCAGATAAAGACCACCCGATGTGGAGGTTGAGCTGGCTGAACAAAAACCCACGATACTTGATTCTGTTCACGAGAGCACCTACGGCCCTGCAAAAAGATCCGACTTTCTGTCCTGTACCAAGAGTAAGGACCTGGATAGCACATGAGGCACTACTCAAAAAGCACCCAACTTGGCTAAACTACCTCAGATTGCCTGCTCCAGAAAAGGGACCAGTGAGACTGAAGAATACATGGTGAAAACCCTAAAGGGCGCCATGTCATTCTTTAAAAGTCTACCTGATTTGTCATGTGCTATGCTATATAAGATCTACCGAATGCTGCTCACATGCATCGAAGTGTTCAATGAGCCAGAGCATGCAGGCGCCCCTTGGATGTCATTCCTCGAGGGTAATAAAGGTTTGTGCTATGATCTCAGTGGCCAACCTTCCGAAGAAGTCCTCTATGGCTTCTACGCCAGATGCATGTTTCTACCTTCACACAATATGCTGGCGTTCGAGGAAGCGTTCTACATGGGATTCTTCACTTGGCGAACGAAGATATTTGCGCCAATGATCAGCAATCTGGCCTCAAGGTTTGTAGGCTACTTAGCAGTGGAGCTGAAGAACAGAGTAACTATGCAGTTTTTGCAAGTGCCAGATAAATAAAGGAAGATAAGATACCAAAAAGCACTAAATGCGCTTAAAGACCGCCTTGCCAGCGGCCAACCCGAAGACTACTTCAGTCCATAAAGCTGTGTCAAGGGACGACATAGGGGATGAGGGGGGAATGTTAGCAGCAAGCTAACACATATACCATTTTTCGGAGTTCTCACTGTAAAACACTTATTATCTTGATAAATCGGGAATATTGTAACTCCTATTTTTTCGGATAAACTCTGTAATTAATGAGCCGGGGCTACAAGCTTCCAGATTGTATCAACCCGTCATTACCGATCTTTGGTAGAACTCCCAGATTATTAGTTTTGACCACCAAAAACCTTGGCTAAGGTGTAAAAGCCAATTTTTGTAAGTTATTCTTAAGATTTGGATAATGAAATACACAACATGAGCTAACGGCGCTCACTCCTCTCCTTCTCGCACTTCCTACTCCCTCCCCGGTTGTGACATTGCAGTCGCGTTTGTTGCATTGCAACCGAAGGTAAGAGCTCTACGCATTGACGTAAACACATCACGGTATTTTGTAGCTTTTGGCACCGCCGACCCGCGGCCTAACTTCATCATAACTAGGAATTTACACTTTCAAATAAAAAACTAAGCATAGGCAGGGTATTGGGGCATCATTGCTAAGCATTTAGATGCATTCTGGGTCGAAAACGACTAGGTCAAAAATCCACTGCTGTTAATAATCGCGATTTTGGAACTTGACCTAAAGTGGAGATTGAGACCATAAGCATGTGTGCTTAGGTCTCATAAACATGTCCTAGAAGTTTCGTTACGTTTGGATGTCATTTGATGTTGTAACGGATGTGATTTGTTTGCCGATGAGCGATTGGCTTTTAGTGATTTCAGTAACTTGAGTGTAGCTTGAGTTAGATGCGAGTTGTTAGTTGTTTTCCGACAGATTGACAACCTCTTGTAGCCTCTATGCACTAGTCGAGTCAGCTTCATCCCATGGATTGACAATTTAATCGTGGTTCTCGCTAATATTGCAATAAGATAGGATGGTGAGGTTAGACATGCGTCCCACAGTATGTTGTTCAAAGGGTCATGTCCGAAAAAGAATAGGTATACCATATCCTATTGGTATAGCTAAATGTAAAAGACATAAAGAGATTTACCATATGGATGTAGCAATCAACCCTTCTGAAAATCAAAGTAGAAAAGCAACGTTTGTAATTTTTGGACTACATATGCTATATCTAGCAATTTATTGTATCCTATACAAAGAACTAAGCAAACAGATACCTACTAAATGGCATGTATATGGTTGACAACTTATTAACAACATCCATTAAAGTCCATGAATCCAGTGCATGGGGATAATTTTTTTTTCTAGATGTTGTCCTATGCAGTTAAAGCATGACTTTTGCAATTTTGCTCTCTTAAAATTTGTAATGTACAAGGTGATCAACTTCGTAAGTTGCTCCACCTATGTAGCGAGCAATTGAACTCAAAATGCTATTTTTTGGAATTGGCCATCAAAATTTTGGAGGTCACATCGCGTGATGTACTCCTTTGCTATAGGTAAATTGCTGGTATCCTCCAGAATCTCCACCACTGTCTGCGAAGGAGGAGTCGATCCCCTTTCAAAATTAAAAAGATGGTTCTCAAGCAGCTCCATGGCTAGAGAGGCAAACCCAAGATCCATGATAGCTAGTTTTTTAAAATGAAAAGCAATAAATACCTTGAAGAAATTGATCCATGATAGATAGTTTTTTTAAAATGAAAAGCAATAAATACCTTCAAGAAATTGCTTGACCGGTACTTAAAGAAGACCGTGTCTAATTTGCAAATCTTTATGTGGATCGCAAGAAGATTTTTCCAAGATAATACTACCTTATTGTGACAATGTCTTGAGTACTTACCAAAAACTCCAATCTCTTTTTGAAATAACTCAAATGTCACCCTTGGATCCTTTGTCTTCGTTGCCTTGAGAACCTTGGAATCTCTGCCACCTTTTCGGCTTATATCGGATGTTGTTGAGAGAGAGAGAGAGAGAGAGAGAGAGAGAGAGAGAGAGAGAGAGAGAGAGAGAGTCTCTTGAACCAATCAACCTTGGCAATGAATAATTGGATGTGTATACAATGGAGGCAAGGGGTTGCTTATATAGCAATCCCAGTAAATTGCCCTACCCAAGACTTTGACAAATAAGTAAAATAAATACCTAAAAGCCAAACTAAATAATGGGATCACATTGGGCAATTTATTTGAGATGCCTAAACTTTAACACCCTCTTTGCGGCTCATAGTGGATATCAATAGTGAGACCAAGTCAATGAAGAAGCTACCATGGACACTCCAGTAGTGGCCACCAACTGGATACACCTCCGTGTTGATCTCCTCAATTTTGTACCTGAAAGTAATGCCATCTTGAGCATCGGTTTCCTTTGTAGAAACTTTGAAAGGTAGACCATACTACGTCCAATAATCCCCATTCGTGAATGTGAACACATCATGTCCAAAATATAAAACTCCAAGATAATGAACTGTTGGAACACATCCTTTCCAAAATCTGACCAACAATGATGGATTGGTGCACTCATCCATAGTGTTTTAGATGCCTGATTGGTTCCATGCGAGATGCATGTGCATTGAACTCCGACCTACGGGTCCAAACACCAATAACTTGAACTCTAATACAAGGGTCCAAATTAATTATAGGGAGCATTTCTTGCCCCTCTCTGCCACTCACAAGCCTCTCTCTGTGTCATAAAATCTAGTATTTAGCTAACCCAAATGATTTTCTCATATTAAACTGATCATATAAAGTGGAAGAATAAATGGGAACAAGAGTTAGAATAGAGACATGTGCTTCTAGACCTATCTCAACTGGGGACCAAAAGGAGAGATGTTACATCTGAATAGGGGTCCAAAAGGAGATAGTCTACCAAAGAGTAACGTGTAATAAGTGCTTCTAAACTTATCTCAACAAGGGACCAAGAGGAGAGATGGTTACATCTCAATAGGGGTCCAAAAGGAGATTGTCTACCAAAGAGCAATGTGTAACAAGTGCATCTAAACTTATCTTAGTAGGGGACCAAGAGGAGAGATGGTTACATCTCAATAGGGGTCCAAAAGGAGATAGTCTATCAAAGAGCAATGTGCATCTAACAGAGCTTAAAAGACCATAGGGTTAGCTTCATTAAAGACCTTCAAAGGTTAGTGTTAAAAGTCCTTAGACCTTTAGGCAAGCTAGGGTTGTGCTTGAGGTGCTTGTCATGCTTGATGAGAAAGGTGCTTGTCGTGCTTGAGGTGCTTGTCGTGCTTGTTGACTAAGATTCTTGAGGTGCTTGTCATGCTTGATGTGAGGAAGGTGCCTGAGAAGCTTCCCATGCATGGGGGGTAAGGTGCTTGAGGTGCTTGTCGTGCTTGTTGACTAAGGTGCTTGAGTAAAAAAGAGACCCTACAAAGGAGTGTGAAAGCCCCAAAGTTAGGGGAATCTTTGACTTAACCTTCCACTCACCCAAAGGGCACCCCCTTTTCAAGGGGCACATGGACACATGTCAAGATCTCCCTTTGCTTAGCCACATGGTGTGCTTGAATCCTATTGGCTTGGCTAAAGAGGGGTCCAATGAGCTTCTAGTTCAATTCAACAAATATCTAGATATTTTCAAGTTCTCTCTCTCAAAGAGGTAAGGAGGACACTTGTCCTAATGCTACCCATGTTGCTTGAAATGCATTGTGCATGTGATTTTCTAGGCTTAGAGGGGTCCAATGAGATTCAAGCTTGAGCTACAACGAGGGGTCGGCCAAAGCAAGCAAGGGGTGTGCTTGGGGGTATACACTCTCTCACACACTCATTATTCACGCATCCTCACTTGGTGAAAGTGGAAGAACTCCATCTCCTTCTCCAAGCTTGTTGAGTAGTTGAGAGCCTATGCCAACACTCTTGGCTATGGAATGCAAATCCAACCAAGAGCCATGCTTCAATGCTTAAGCTTGCCATATTCTCCATCTTCATTATTATGCTATTATGCTATGTTAAGCAAGAAAAGTGATGATAAGCGAGGTACTATTTCTTTCTCCTATGAATGATTCTTCTTCCTCTTCCCTACCCTCATTCCCGGCTTGCTCTCTCTACCTTTGAAAGTGTTTGAGGCCTTGGGACTGAGGCCGGGGATGGTTAATGCTTTTACAAAGGTTATGTTATGCTCGTGATGCATGAAGATTTCCATCTTCATAGAATCACCAAGGTCACAAGGAACACAAAGAGTGTATTACACCAAGTCTCTCTTTATGGGAGAATCTATAATACAAAAGCCTATTGGAGGGGGATCGGCTCCACATAAATCCGATTCTCAAAATGTTGTCAAGTTCTCTAATTATCTCTCTCTCTTGCAAAAGTATTGTTCATGCCAAGCTAATTAATTAAGTTCACCCTCTATGTTCTCAAAGTAGTCTCACAAAAAGGCTCTCTTTGATTCTCCTAATTCTGCTATTCTCAAAGTTCATAGGCCATTTCCATTACATTGGTATCAGAGCTATTGGTTTATCATTTCTTGCTTAAGAAGAGAGGTCCTTACGTTGTGCATGAAAGGTTGGGCATGTTCATTGCAATACGGCAAGTGGGACATGGATCTATTATCTTGGTTGAGAAGGACTTATTTTGAGGTACACCGTTGGGAACTATAGTCTTAATAATGGAGTCTCTCGGGGCTTGCCATTGGCTTAACTGTTATTGAGCTACTAGCAAGCTCAACAGAAACTATAATCAACCGAGCAATGCTAGACCCTCTCCGCTAGTCTTTGTGATCAACAATCTCTAAACCGGGGGTGTGGCTGCTTGAGAACTAATTTTTAAAGGTAAAGAAGAGTAGCGACTAAGGTTTTTGAGGGTATCAAAGCACAAAGTAATTCTCTACATAAGTATAATTAGCATGAATGACAATAACCAAGAGAGTAGAATGAGCATTGATAACTTTGATCTTGCACATGAAGGTGCTAATGATGATGCCCCCATGTTTGTTAAGTATCTTGTTACTAGGTTGCAACAAGTTATGGGAAACCTTGCTTTGCAAGCCAAAGTTACTCAACAACTTCGTTCTTATGGGATTTTTCTTTCTCTTCAAGAGGGGAGAGAGCTTAGGAGGCCTCTTGATGAGACTCCCAAAAGAAAACTCTCTCCCATAAGAGAGGAGGAATCCAAAGAACAAGAAAGAAGCAAATCCCTAAGTTCCTCTGAAGATGTGGCTCCACGAAGATGGCGGTCTAGACAATCGCCAACTCCTCCCAGGAGGAAACGGTCAACCCATAAATCTTCTCCTTGTCACTACGAGAGGGAAGAGAGGAAACAAAGGAAGAAAAAGGCAAGAAAGAGGTCACCCTCTTCTCCTTCCTCCTCTTTCGATGAAAGCACCAACTATTCTCCTAGAGAATATAAGAGGAGAGGACATCGCAAATCTTAACCTACATGGTGAAGGTCCCAAAAGCTCAAGAAGTTCAAAGAGGGAGGAAAGAGTATCTTTTTTCTCAACTATGATGGCGCCTTTGGTTCTACCAACAAAGTATTGGCCTTCATCTAGCAATTTGATGTGGCCTTTGGAGACGGGGGCTTCACAGCGTCCTCCAAGCTACACCATGTAGCTATGCACTTCCAAAAATCTGCTCGTCAATGGTGGGCTAGCCTTCGTGTCAACCGTGAAGCTCCAAAGACATGGAAAACTTTACGAGCTTCCATCATGAAGCAATTCCTTGCAAGTGATGCAAAGGACAAAGTGCTTACCGAATGGGAAGTTTGAAGGTGATCTCTGACAAGTCTATCCACAAATATGTGGACAAGTTTTGGGGTTTACACCTCAAGGCTATTGTCTCTCAAAAGATACACTTCGCCAAGGAAAAGTGATAATTATGTGCGGGATTACCTAAAGAAATGGCCGAGTGTGTATGTTGGAATTAGGGTTGTAGAGAAACACACACAGCTTGGAGAAGACGAAGGAAGCTCAAGGCAGACAACTGAGAGTGTGTTACTTAGTGTGAAATGGAAAGATAGATAGCCCTAGAGTGATCAGCGTATATACAATGCACGTGGGAAAAAACCTCCTAAAGAGGGGAAAAATGCCCCGGCGGTCCTAGTGTGTTGACACACATCACTACCACATGTATATGGTAAAAAATCCCCCTCGGAGTGATGCGGTGAACGAGAGCTGGCACATGAGTAAAGGGAAGTTCCATGCCCTGAGGACATGATCAGCCCACAAAGGGGAGTAAGCCCCAAGCTTTGTGGAAAACTTCAAACATCTCAAGAGACAATGCCTTTGTGAAAAGATTTGCAAGGTTGTCCTGTGTTGGCACATAAGCCAAGCTGATCTCTCCTGCTGAGAGCCTCTCCCTGACATAGTGGTAATGCACCTCAATGTGCTTTGTGCGAGCATGAAAAATTGGGTTCCTCGCAACTGCCAATGCGCTCTGACTGTCAGTGTAGATAGTGTTGGCAGTGTTCAGTCCAACACCCAAATCAGCCATAAGGCGTCTGAGCCATACACACTCAACCGTAGCTATGAAGACTGCCTTCTACTCAGCCTCACAACTTAAAGTGGCCACAGTAGGTTGCTTCTTGCTCAACCATGATATACATGAACTGCCAAGCATGAAACAAAAACCACTTGTGGACACTCATGTGTCAAAACAGCCAGCCCAATCTGAGTCCGAAAAAGCATGTAAGTGTGGCGGCAATGATTCCCCCCTTGGGATAAAACAAGCAAAGATGTAAAGTGCCACTAAGGTAGCGGAAAATCCTCTTGACAGCCTGCCAATGCTTAGAGCCTGGGCTATGCATAAATTTGCTGACCTGTGAGACTACAAACTAATTACCTAGCCTCGTGTTGCATACATAAATGAGGCATCCAATAACAATTTGGTAAAGAGTGACATCAGCAAGATCGCCAACATCATGAAGTCTCAATTTCAAACCTCACAAAATGACAAAATTGCCTGTGAAGGCCTGGCTGTAGTGGAAATGAAGGTCAAAATGAGCTCGAATAAAAAATTTGAGCAAGTGAGCAGACGTGTGCTCGAGCTGATGGCAACTAAGCCCGGGAGCATGCAACCTGCTCTGATACCAATTGTTGGAATTAGGGTTGTAGAGAAACGCACACAGCTTAGAGAAGACGAAGGAAGCTCAAGGCACACAAGTGAGAGAGTGTTACTTAGTGTGCAATGGAAAGATAGATAGCCCTAGAGAGATGGGCGTATATACTATGCATGGGGGAAAAAACCTCCTAAAGAGGGAAAAAATGCTCCGACAGTCCTAGTGTGTTCACTGCCACATGTATATGGCAACACACATCACTGCCACATGTATATGGTAACAATGTCAACTCCCAAAGGCCTGGTTCTATCATGAAAGTAATCCACCACACTATGGTTGATTCGCACATCAATTTCCAATAAGCGGCTAAAAGGAATGCCAAGCCCATGGAAAACAAAGATCGAAATGAAGCAAAGGGGAAGAGCAATGATCAAAATTCTTTCCAAGGCAACTCTATCAACAACAATAAAGCTAAGGAGAAAGGAGTCTACAAAGGCAAGGATTGTCTTTCTCTCGTGGAGCTAGAGAGTTATTGCAAAGATAACTGGTGCTTCAAATGCGGGGAGCAAGGACATGCCTATCGTGCTTGCCCCCAAAGAAATGTGTGTAATGAGCCGCATAGAGCCTCTGTGGTTGAATCTCGAAAAGAGGATGCTCATTGCCAAGGATTTATCCCTTTGTATGCTTGGGAAAAGATGTAAGATCATGATGCCTTTATTTTGTTTGACCCTGGTTCAACTCACAACTTCATATCCACGGAGTTGACCACCAAGCTAGGCATACAAGCCAATGAGATGGGAGCTACATTGAAAGCCGATGGAGCTATTATGGGACAAGACGTCTTAGTTACTCCCTTAATTGGAAAATTGAGGCTTCATGTCCAAAACTATGTGGACAAAGAGGATTTCTTCATCTCCTCTCTCAAACATGAGGATGTTATCATTGAGGCACCATGGTTCAATCGCATGGCTGCCAACATGAAGTTCCCTAAAAGGAGAATCTACTTCACCTACAGGGAAAAGAGCATATACATAGATGCTAATGAGTTGGGGAACACCATATCCTTGGTAAATATGCTTGCTTTGATAAGTCCATGAAAAGCTCTACTTTTGCGTATATGATTTTTGTTAGAGATTCTGTAAATCATTCTAATGTTTTCACAAGTAGCAATAGAGGGAATCAAGAGGAATTAGAGTTGTATAATTTCCTAAATGGATTCCAAGATGTTTTCATTGATGAAATCCCTAGTGAGCTGCCTCCAAAATGAGGGGATGATGATCATGCAATAGAGCTTCTACTAGGAAGCTCATCACCTAATAAACCTCCTTATTGAGTTTCACAAGCTCAAGAAGAGGAGATCATGAGGCAAGTGCATGAATTAGTGGAAAAAGGGATGGTGAGACCTAGCTCCTCTCCATTCTATTCACCATTACTTTAGTGCAAAAGAAAGACGAGACATATCACATGCGTGTCGACTATAGAGTGCTAAATAAAATCACTATCAAAAAGGGATTACATGTGCCACGGTCCATTCAAATTATATTGAGGAGGAGTACAAGCGACACCTCCAGGTAATCTTTCAAGTTGTGAGAGAGAATAAGCTTTTTATTAATAAAAAGAAAAGTGAAATTTTCCTACAAGAGATTCAATATTTAGGTCACATTATCTCTAAAAGATGGCACCCGTATGGATCCAACAAAGTTAGAGGTAATACAAGGATGGCCTAATCCAAGGAATACTATAGATGCTTCATAGAAAAATTCTCGCTAATAGCAAGTCCATTACATGACTTAACGAAAAAGAAATTTAAGTATTCATGGACTGCAAAAGTGCAAGAAGCTTCTCTCTCAACTTGTGCTCACACTACTAGATATATCAAAGCCATTTGAGGTCCCATGTGACTCTTGTGGTGATTGCCTTGGAGCTACTTTGCTTCAAGATGGACATGCCATAGCATATGAGAGTCAAAGACTCAACTTCGATAAGCGAGTATTGGGCAAATACAAAAAAGAGCTAGTATCTGTTCTATATGTCCTAGACAGGTTGAAACACTATCTCTTGGGGTCTCCATTCATCCTACGAATGGATCACAAAGCCTTAAGAACTTCATGATGCAAACCTAGCTCTTCGACAAGAAAATGAGGTGTGCAAATTTTCTTTCGCAATTTAAAGTTCATATTGTTCACATTGCTAGAAACCACAATCAAGTGGTCGATGCACTTTCACAACGGCCAAGGGTAAATGTGGTGTGTATAGCAACTCACAATGATCTATCTTTTATGATAGATGAGTATGCAAATGACAGAGACTTTAAGTACGTAATTACAGCCTTTGCATTAGGGAAGAAAAAAGAACCATTCACCTTGGAGGATGGTTATCTTCCAAACGGCAATAGGCTATGTGTTGCTCACTCGTACAATAAGAAAGTCATGTATGAATCCCATGCTTCTCCTTATGCGGAGCAAAGAGGGATTCCTTAATCTACCCTTCGAGGAGTAGAAATGTATTTCTGTTGGTTTACCACCAAAAGTAAACATACAAGAGTATGCTTCAAAATGCGTGGTATACCAAAAGTTGAAATTTGACCGAGGGAAGCAACTTGGATTGTTTCACAAGCTTAGCAAGAAAACACACTCTATGCCCATCAAAAAGACTATTAAGGCACATCAAATGACAACCCTCTTCAGATCTCAAGTTTTCAAGTATCATGGCTTGTCAACATCCATAGTGTCGGACAAAGATCCTTAAATGATTAGTAATTTCTAGAAGGGTCTCCTTGAGAATCTAGGAAGTAAATTAAATTTCTCTTTCGGCCTATCATCCACAAACGGATGACCAAAGTGAAATAACTAATCTAACAATTTATGAATCTACTAAAATCCTATGTTATCGAAGTAGATCAATGTTCTCAATGAGAGAATTACCTACCTCTTATAGACTATGCGTACAATGACATTGTACATACTTCTATGGGGAAAGCACCTTTCGAGGTCAAAGAGGAAAGATCCAAAAGTCCCTTACTACTTAAAGTATGGGAACACCTTCGCTACTGATGAATATAGCTGAGACTCACAAGAATCTTTTCCAAAGATTAAAGATGTTATATCCATCTAAAAGCAAAGGCAAAAAGGATTGCTACTAATAAGCACATAAGAACCTTAATCTTTAAGAAAAATGATTAGGTCTTGACAAAGTTTCTCAAGGCTCTCGTCTGAGGCATCCTATGGGCAAGAATCCTACGGGCCACCAAGAGTATGATGCTAAACTAGCAAAAAGATACTATGGTCCTTATTAAATTCTTAAGCCAATCAATGAGATGGATTATCAATTAAAGTTGCCCAACGATTGGTTCATGCACAATGTTTTTCATGAGAGCCTACATACGCCTTACAAAGGAGCACCACCAAAAGAAGCAATAGTTGAAGACCCTCCAAAAACCAAAGACAAGAAGAGGTACTTCCATGTGAGTCCATCCTATGACATGACAACAAGGTATTAAGAAACGGTAAGATTATCCAATGATATCTTGTTAAGTTTAAGATTATCCTTTTAAAGATGCTAGATGGATGCAAGGAACCTAGCTTAAGGATAATATGAACCTTGTTAATGCTTACAATGCTACAATAGAGTAAGCAAATGAAAATGCATTTTAAATGAACACTATTTTTCTCTTATAAGACTAGTTCTCTTTTTATTGTGCACAAATTTAAATAGAATACATGCTTAGGATCATGTTTGTGGTGACGACGTCTCCCAAACAACAAGTAGAACTTGTCACTCTACTTTGGAAGTATGATATGGACTAAAGAGCAGACATGCTTGCGATAGCTAAGTCTCCCAAGCACCAAATGGATTAGTCATCCATTCTAGAATGATGTCGTAGGGTAAAAAGGGATCCTCTACCCGCTAAGAAACATGGACTAATGACTAGGATTTATCTTCTCCACCTTATAGTTGAGGACGACTATGATTTCAAGAGAGGTAATGCCATTAAATCTAATATCTAGCTAACCCAAATGATTTTCTCATATTAAAATGATCATTTAATGTGGGAGAATAAACAGGAACAAGAGTTAGAATAGAGACATGTGCTTCTAGACCTATATCAACAACATGGGACCTATAAGAGAGATGATAACATCTTAATAGGGGTCCAAAAGGAGATTGTCTACCAAAGAGTAATGTGTAATAAGTGCTTTTAGACTTATCTTAGCAAGGGACAAAGAGGAGAGATGGTTACATCTCAATTGGGGTCCAAAAGGAGATTGTCTACCAAAGTGCAATGTGTAATAAGTGCTTCTAGAGTTATCTTAGCATGGGACCAAGAGGAGAGATGGTTACATCTCAATAGGGGTCCAAAAGGAGATACACTATCAAAGAGAAATGTGCATCTAATGGAGCTTTAATGACCTTAGGGTTAGCTTCATTAAAGACCTCCAAAGGTTAGTGTTAAAAGTCCTTAGACCTTAGGCAAGCTAGGACTGTGCTTGAGGTGGGAAATCGGCCCAAGCTTGAGGTTCTTGTCATGGTTGGTGACAAAGGTGCTTGTCAAGCTTGATGAGTAAAATGCTTGTCGTGCTTGCTGACTAAGGTGCTTATGCTTGATGTGAGGAAGGTTCTTGAGAAGGTTCCCATGCATGTGGGGTAAGGTGCTTGAGTCAAAAAGAGACCTTACAAAAGACTGGGAAAGCCCCAAAGTTAGGGGAATCCTTGACTTAACCTTCCACCCACCCAAAAGGCACCCCCTTTTCAAGGGGCACATGGACACATGTCAAGCTTTCCCTATGCTTAGACACATGGGGTGCTTGAATCCTATTGGCTTGGCTAAAGAGGGGTCCAATGAGCTTCTAGTTCAATTCAACAAATATTTAGATATTTTCAAGTTCTCTCTCTCAAAGAGGTAAGGAGGACACTTGTCCTAATGCTAACCATGTTGCTTGAAATGCATTGTGTATGTGATTGGCTAGGCTTAGAGGGGTCCAATGAGCTTTGAGCTTGATCTACAAAAAGGGGTCAACCAAAGCAAGCAAGGGGTGCACTTGGGGGTATACACTCTCTTACACACTCATTTTTCACGCATTCTCACTTGGTGAAAGTGGAAGAACTCCATCTCCTTCTCCAAGCTTGTTGAGAAGTTGAGTGCCTACACCAACACTCTTGGTGATGAAATACAAATCCAACCAAGAGCCATGCTTTAATGCTTAAGTTTGCCATCTTCTCCATCTTCATTACTGTGCTATTATGATATGCTAAGCAAGAAGAGTGATGATAAGGGAGGAACTATTTCTTTCTCCTTATGAATGATTCTTCTTCACTTCCCTACCCTCATTCCCCGCTAGCTCTCTCCACCTTCGAAGGTGTTTGAGGCCTTGGGACTGAGGTCGGGGATGGTTATTGCTTTTACAAAGTTTATGTTATGCTCGTGATGCATGAAGCTTTCCATATTTATAGCATCACCAAGGTCACAAGGAACACAAAGATTGTATTATACCAAGTCTCTCTTTATGGGAGAATCTATAATACAAAAGACTATTGGAGGGAGGACTGGCTCCACATAAATCCGATCCTCAAACTGTTGTCAAGTTCTCTAATTCTCTCTCTCTTGCAAAAGTATTGGTTAATTAAGTATAATGGTTATGTTGCTACCTCTAATTAAGTTCACCCTCTATGTTCTCAAAGTAGCCTCACAAAAATGCTCTCTTTAATTCTCCTAATTCCTCTATTCTCAGAGTTAATAGGCCATTTCCATTACATTGGTTTCAGAGCTATTGGTTTCTCTTTTCTTGCTGAAGAAGAGAGGTCCTTCGGTTGTCCATGAAAGGTTGAGCATGTTCTTGCAATAGAATAAGTGGGATAGGGATCTATTATCTTGGTTTAGAAGGACTTAGTTCGAGGTACACCGTTGGGAACTATAGTCTTAATAATGGAGTCTCTCGGGGCTTGCCATCGGCTTAACCATTATTGTGCTACTAGCAAGCTCAACAGGAACTATAATACACTGAGCAATGTTAAAACCTCTCCACTAGTCTTTGCAATCAGCAATCTCTGAACCAGGGGTGTGGCTGCTTGAGAACTAATTTTCAAAGGTAAAGAAGAGTAGCGACTAAGGTTTTTGAGGGTACCAAAGCACAAAGTAATTCTCTACATAAGTATAACTAGCATGGCTGACAATAACCAAGAGAGAAAAATGAGCATTGATAACTTTGATCTTGCACATGAAGGTGCTAATGATGATGCCCCCATGTTTCTTAATTATCTTGTTACTAGGTTGCAACAAGTTATGGGAAACCTTGCTTTGCAAGCCAAAGTTACTCAACAACTTCGTTCTTATGGGATTTTTCTTTCTCTTCAAGAGGGGAGAGAGCTTAGGAGGCCTCTTGATGAGACTCCCAAAAGAAAACTCTCTCCCATAAGAGAGGAGGAATCCAAAGAACAAGAAAGAAGAAAATCCCTAAGTTCCTCTGAAGATGTGGCTCCACGAAGATGGCGGTCTAGACGATCGCCAACTCCTCTATTGACCGCTGGGTCAACAACACAACATAACTCAAGTTTCGTACCAAAGTCTTATCTTTTGCGAGTTATGAAATGCTGCAGATTATGGCTATAAACATCATTTGTAATGAGTAGTTATTCTAGTTTCAGAAGCCGGGGTGCAATGGCACTTCCAGATTGTAAATACAAAGCCATTTGACCCTTTCAACCCCATTTTTGGTTAAACCTAAGGTAGCCTTAGTATATAAGGTACCTAGGTCATTTTATAAAAGGACTTTTAATCATAATCAAACTTAGCGCTGCCATCTACTGCGTGTGAGAGAGAAAGAGAGTGAGTGTGAGCTTCATCCTCCCGCTACGCCCGGCTCGCTCAACGCATTGGAGATCTGACTGCACCATTGCGGTAGGCTCGAGGCGAGCTACGCGACAACGCCAAGCATTCCATGCGAGACGAAGCGCACACGCTGACGCATCTACGAGCTATTTGTGGTCGTAAGTGTATCAAACGATGTCTGTTTTCTGCGTGCTAGTAGTCTATAAAATCGTGGCGACATAAGCTACGCATAGGTACTCATAAATTTCAATTTCGGGCACTTTCAAAATTCAGCTCTGTCATCCTATGCGTTTTCCGCAGACGGGTTTAGAGTGAGGGGTTTGAGTGTAGAAGCTTAGGGACAGGTGTATCCTAGCGAGGGGATGGTGTTCCTTAAGTTTCGTACGAATCTGACATGATTAGGTGAGTTACCTTTCGTATGTGTGTATGTGGCTAGGTGGTGTAGTTGAGAGCAGTGAGGTTCTTGATTGTGGTTTAGTTGGCCTCCTGAATGTTGTATGTGTAGGATGGTCTCAGCCTGACAAGCTTAAGAGATTTCCTCCGTGTGCCTATCGTGTCATCTGTGTCCTCGATTGACATTATGTTGATCTAGGTAGTGTTTGCATGCACTTCATGGGTGTGTGAGTCTCTCCCGTCCAACATCCTCCCAAGAGGAAACAGTCAACCCATAGTCCTTCTCCTTGTCACTACAAGAGGGAAGAGAGGAAACAAAGGAAGAAAAAGGCAAGAAAGAGGTCACCCTCTTCTCCTTCTTCTTCAGCTTCCTCCTCTTCCAATGAAAGCAACAACTATTCTCCTAGAGAATATAAGAGGAGAGGACATCGCAAATCTTAACCTGCATGGTGAAGGTCCCAAAAGCTCAAGAAGTTCAAAGAGGGAGGAAAGAGTATCTTTTTTCTCAACTATGATGGCGCCTTTGGTGCTACCAACAAAGTATTGGCCTTCATCCAACAATTTGATGTGGCCTTTGGAGACGGGGGCTTCACGGAGTCCTCCAAGCTACACCATGTAGCTATGCACTTCCAAAAATCTGCTCGTCAATGGTGGGCTAGCCTTCGTGTCAACCGCGAAGCCCCAAAGACATGGAAAACTTTACGAGTTTCCATCATGAAGCAATTCCTTGCAAGTGATGCAAAGGACAAAGTGCTTACCAAATGGGAAGTCTGAAGCTGATCTCTGACAAGTCTATCCACAAATATGTGGACAAGTTTTGTGGTTTACACCTCAGGGCTATTGTCTTTCAAAAGATACACTTCGATAAGAAAAAGCAACAATTGTGTGCTGGATTACGTTAAGAAATGGCCGAGTATGTCAACTCCCAACGGCCTGGTTCTATCACGGAAGTAATCCACCACACTATGGTTGATTTGCGCATGAATTTCCAATAAGGGGCTAAAAGGAATGCCAAGCCCATGGAAAAAAAAGATCAAAATGAAGCAAAGGGAAAGAACAATGCTCAAAATACTTTCCAAGGCAACTCTATCAACAACAATAAAGCTAAGGAGAAAGGAGTCTACAAAGGCAAGAATTGTCTTTCTCCCTAGGAGCTAGAGAGTTATCGCAAAGATAACCGGTGCTTCAAGTGCGGGGGGCAAGGACATGCCTATCGTGCTTGCCCCCAAAGAATTTTGTGCACAATGAGCCACCTAGAGCCTCTATCATTGAAGCTCCAAAAGAGGACGCTCATTGCCAAGGATTTATCCTTTCCTATGCTTGGGAAAAGATGCAAGATCATGATGCCTTTATTTTGTTTGACCCTGGTTCAACTCACAACTTCATATCCACGGAGTGACCACCAAGCTAAGCACACAAGCCCACGAGATGGGAGCTGCATTGAAATTCAATGGAGCTATCAAGGGACAAGACGTCTCAGTTACTCCCTTAATTGGAAAATTGAGGCTTCAAAGCTATGTGGACAAAGAGGATTTCTTCATCTCCTCTCTCAAACATGAGGATGTTATGGTTGAGGCACGATGGTCAATCGCATGGCTGCCAACATGAAGTTCCCTAAAAGGAGAATCTACTTCACCTACAAGAAAAGAGCATGTACATAGATGCTAATGAGTCGGGGAAAACCACATGCCTGGTAAATATGCTTGCTTTGATAAGTCCATGAAAAGCTCTACTTTTACGTATATGATTTTTGTTAGAGATTTTGTAAATCATTCTAATGTTTTCACAAGTAGCAATAAAGGGAATCAAGAGGAATTAGAGTTGTCTAATTTCCTAAATGGATTCCAAGATGTTCTCCCTGATGGCATCCCTAGTGAGCTACCTCCAAAACGAGGAAATGATGATCATGCAATAGAGCTTCTACTAGGAAGCTCACCGCCTAATAAACCTCCTTATTGAGTTTCACAAGCTCAAGAAGAGGAGATCATGAGGCAAGTGCATGAATTAGTGGAAAAAGGGACGGTGAGGCCTAGCTCCTCTCCATTCTATTCACCATTACTTTTAGTGCAAAAGAAAGATGAGACATATCACATGTGTGTCGACTATAGAGCGCTAAATAAGATCACTATGAAAAAGAGATTACATGTGCCACGGGCCACTCAAATTATATTGAGGAGGAGTACAAGCGACACCTCCAGGTAATCTTTCAAGTTGTGAGAGAGAATAAGCTTTTTATTAATAAAAAGAAAAGTGAATTTTTCCTACAAGAGATTCAATAATTAGGTCACATTATCTCTAAAAGATGGCACCCGTATGGATCCAACAAAGTTAGAGGTAATACAAGGATGGCCTAATCCAAGAAATCTACACGAGGCACGAAGATTTAGAGGTATGTGTTCATACTATAGATGATTCATAGAAAAATTCTCACTAATAGCAAGTCCATTACATGACTTAACGAAAATGAACATTAAGTATTCATGGAGTGCAAAAGTGCAAGAAGCTTTTGAGAAGCTTCTCTCTCAACTTGTTCTCACACTACTAGATATCTCAAAGCCATTTGAGGTCCAATGTGATGGTTGTGGTGATTGCCTTGGAGCTACTTTGCTTCAAGATGGACATGCCATAGCATATGAGAGTCAAAGACTCAACTCCGATAAGCGAGTATTGGGCAAATACAAAAAAGAGCTAGTATATGTTCTATATGCCCTAGACAGGGGGAAACACTATCTCTTGGGGTCTCCATTCATCCTACGAATGGATCACAAAGCCTTAAGAACTTCATGATGCAAACCAAGCTCTTTGACAAACAAATGGAATGAGGTGGGAAAATTTTCTTTAGCAATTTAAAGTTCATATTGTTTACATTGCTGGCAAGCACAATCAAGTGGTCGATGCACTTTCACGATGGCCAAGGGTAAATGTGGTGTCTATAGCAATTCACAATGATCTATCTTTTATGATATATGAATATGCTAATGACTGAGCTTTAAGTACGTAATTACAGCCTTTGCATTAGGGAAAAAAAAAGAACCAAAAGATGAAATTTGATCGAGGGAAGCAACTTGGATTGTTTCAGTCGACAAGCTTGGCAAGAGAACACACTCTATGCCCACCAAAAAGACTATTAAGGCACATCAAATGACAACCCTCTTCAGATCTCAAATTTTCAAGTATCATGGCTTGTCAACATCCATAGTGTCGGACAAAGATCCTAAAATGACTAGTAATTTCTAGAAGGGTCTCTTTGAGAATCTAGGAAGAAGATTAAATTTTTCTTTCGGTCTATCATCCACAAACGGATAACCAAAGTGAAATAACTAATCTAACGATTTTTGAATCTACTAAAAGCCTATGTTATGGAAGTAGATCAACGTTCTCAATGAGAGAAGTACCTACCTCTTATAGAGTATGCATATAATGACATTGTACATACTAATATGGGAAAAGCACCTTTTGAGGTTAAAGAGGGAAGATCCAAAATACTTAAAGTACATGGGAAGATCTTTGCTACTGATGAATATAGCCGAGACTCACAAGAATCTTTTCCACAGATTTAAAAGGTTATATCCATCTAAAAGCAAAGGCAAAAAGGACTGCTTCTAATAAGCACAAAGAGCCTTAACCTTTAAGGAAAATGATCGGGTCTTGACAAAGTTTCTAAAGGCTTATCTAAGGCATACTACGGGCAAGAATCCTATGGGCCACCAAGAGTATTATGCTAAACTAGCAAAAAGATACTATGGTCCTTTTCAAATTCTTGAGCCAGTCAATGAGATGGTTTATCAATTAAAGTTGCCCAACCATTGGGTCATGCACAATGTTTTCCATGAGAGCCTACATACGCCTTACAAAGGAGCGCCACCAAAAGAAGAAATAGTTGCAGACCCTCCAAAAACCAAAGACAAGAAGAGGTACTTCCATCTGAGTCCATCCTACAACATGACAACAAGGTATTAAGAAACGATAAAATTATCCAATGATATCTTGTTAAGTTTAAGAATTATCCTTTTAAAGATGCTAGATTGATGCAAGGAACCTAGCTTAAGGATAATATGAACCTTGTCAATGCTTACAATGCTACAATAGAGTAAGAAAATGAAAATGCATTTTAAATGAACACTGTTTTTGTCTTATAAGACTAGTTCTCTTTTTGTTGTGCACACATTTAAATAGTATGCATGCTTAGGATCATGTTTGTGGTGACGACGTCTCCCAAACACCAAGTAGAACTTGTCACTCTACTTTGGAAGTATGATATGGACTAAAGAGCATACATGCTTGCGATAGCTAAGTCTCCCAAGCACCAAATGGATTAGTCATCCATTTTGGAATGATGTCGTAGGGTAAAAAGGGATCCTCTACCCGCTAAGAAACATGGACTAATGACTAGGATTTATCTTCTCCACCTTATAGTTGAGGACGACTATGATTTCAAGAGAGGTAATGTCATTAAATCTAATATCTAGCTAACCCAAATGATTTTCTCATATTAAACTGATCATTTAATGTGGGAGAATAAACAGGAACAAGAGTTAGAATAGAGACATGTGCTTCTAGACCTATATCAACAACAGGGGACCAACAGGAGAGATGATAACATCTTAATAGTGGTCCAAAAGGAGATTGTCTACCAAAGATTAATGTGTAATAATTGCTTTTAGACTTATCTCAGCAAGTGACGAAGAGGAGAGATGGTTACATCTCAATTGGGGTCCAAAAGGAGATTGTCTACCAAAGAGCAATGTGTAATAAGTGCTTCTAGAGTTATCTTAGCATGGGACCAAGAGGAGAGATGGTTACATCTCAATAGGGGTCCAAAAGGAGATACACTATCAAAGAGCAATGTGCATCTGATGGAGCTTAAAAGACGTTAGGGTTAACTTCATTAAAGACCTCCAAAGGTTAGTGTTAAAAGTCCTTAGACCTTAGGCAACCAAGCTAGGATTGTGCTTGAGGTGAGAACTCGGCCCAAGCTTGAGGTGCTTGTCATGATTGATGAGTAAGGTGCTTGTCGTGCTTGCTGAATAAGGTGCTTGAGGTGCTTGTTGTGCTTGCTGACTAATTGCTTGAGGTGCTTATCATGCTTGATGTGAGGAAGGTGCTTGAGAAGGTTCCCATGCATGAGGGGTAAGGTGCTTGAGTCAAAAAGAGACCCTACAAAGGAGTGGGAAAGCCCCAAAGTTAGGGGAATCCTTGAATTAACCTTCCACTCACCCAAAGGGCACCCCCTTTTGAAGGGGCACATGGACACATATCAAGCTCTCCGTATGTTTAGCCACATGGTGTGCTTGAATCCTATTGGCTTGGCTAAAGAGGGGTCCAATGAGCTTCTTGTTCAATTCAAGAAATATCTAGATATTTTCAAGTTCTGTCTCTCAAAGAGGTGAGGAGGACACTTGTCCTAATGCTACCCATGTTGCTTGAAATGCATTGTGCATGTGATTGGCTAGGCTTAGAGGGGTCCAATGAGCTTCAAGCTTGAGCTACAAGGAGGGGTTGACCAAAGTAATCAAGGGGTGTGCTTAGGGGTATACACTCTCTGACGCACTCATTTTTCACGCATTCTCACTTGGTGAAAGTGGAAGAACTCCATCTCCTTCTCCAAGCAAATGTAATTCTCTAATTCTCTAACTTAAGTGGGTCAAGTTCTCTAATTCTCTCTCTCTTGCAAAAGTATTGTTCATACCAATTTAATTATGTATAATGGTTATGTTGCTACCTCTAATTAAGTTCACCTTCTATGTTCTCAAAGTAGCCTCACAAAAGTGCTCTCTTTAATTCTCCTAATTCCGCTATTCTCAAAGGTCATAGGCCATTTTGATTACATTGGTATCAGAGCTGGTGAAGATTAAAGGATTGAAGATGATTGACACATGTTGGAGGATGTGCAGGTTTAGAGGGGTGGATATTGTGTTGCTTCGCTTCCACGAAGGAAAAAAGTGAAAAGAGATGCAATGATGGGGAACAAATATGGACAAGAGTAGACAAGTATGTAAGCCAAATATGGGTTTTTGTGATCAGTAAAAAAGTGAGTTTTTGATGCTTGTGAGTCGGTTTGTGGGAAGACATTTGGGATTGAAGTTGGACAGTGCCAAAGGATTCGAAGAAAATTTTGATTTCTTTAAATTTTTGTGTGCTCATTACACGTGATCAAGAACCTCAAGGAGTGGGATGAATGCTCTAACTCATAGTCATTGATGTGGGTTAAAAGTTGGTCTTTATGGCTGAATGATTGAGCCTTGACTTGTAAACTACAATCATTTGAAGGCTGACCAAAATAAAAGTGGATGTGAGTTTTTGTCAGCTTGGAGGCCTTGGCCTTTTGGCGAATAACTTGCAAAGTGCCACCTGGTAGCCTAGAAATCCCATATATGTCAAGCCAAGGGTCTAGAGGCCAAGGGCCTAGTCTAAAATCGTAGCTCAGGGGTTGCCCATAAAAGGGGCAAGAGGCTAGGGGGAGAGATAGCTTTCAAAG
The DNA here is from genome assembly GCF_014529385.1 of Adiantum capillus-veneris. NCBI lineage: Eukaryota > Viridiplantae > Streptophyta > Polypodiopsida > Polypodiales > Pteridaceae > Adiantum > Adiantum capillus-veneris. The sequence goes on from NC_140943.1 coordinate 23,790,439, forward strand.
GCCAAATTCTTACATTGGTATCATAGTTATTTTGGGAGAGGAAAGACGTGGGCAATCTTTGGTAAAGCTTGCATGTGTGGAGTTGTGGAGAAGAAGGCAAAGCTCTCTCAATCAGGAAGAGCTTTGGAAACGGCCACTTGGGGGAGGAGATAAGGTCAAACCGACATGCACCAAATTCTCCCATCTCTCTCTCCTTGCACCCGCAGTCATGCAAAGCTACACCCGACACTGTAGTAGGCCAAACTAGGCAAGCTATGAGGCCCTCTCATATGCTACGGCATATGTAGAGTCCCCCAAGGGAACTTTTTGAGATTTTTTTGCACACTCAACGCCCAAGTTGGGTGGAAGAGGGTAAAACTTAAACCTCTAACTCACATAAGGGAGGGTGCCCACCTTGGGGCGCATCCCCCATCCATATGGGTGGTGAAGGGTTTTTTTGGGGGAGCTTGGCGGGATAAGAAAGTTGGCACCCCACACCAATCTATTGCAAAAATTTTCTACGTTGTAGAAAATTACAGAACGCATTTCAACACTAATCACTGTTCTTTGACATAGTGTTTTCTAAGTCGATGATGACTACAATTAGGCAAGCATGATCTTCTTTCTACATCTGACATGACATATATTTCTTCATCAAAATTGGCAAGGTCAATTTTGACATCCAAAATTTGTTGTGATCACATATTCTTGTTGTACACATCAAGGAGTACCTTGGGTAGAAATAGAAGTGAAATTTGAGCCAAAAGACATCATACGCGTATGATGTCTTAGGGGCCAGATCTGGGTTAAATTCGACATCTGAGTGTACCCTAGTGTCCTAGAGCATAAAAGAAGTCCCTAGCCAAATTTTCGTTGCATTTGGAGCACATTTTGAGCTAAAAAGCGCCAAAAGACAAAAATTGGGCAAGGTTCATGCTTAAATTGACCATAACTTGCACAAAAAGTATTCAAATTGAATTCTGGAAGTTGGAGAGAGTTGATTGAGTGATAATGAGTCTTTGGGATAAAAGTTGCTTCATTCTGGCACAAAAGACTTCATACACGTATGATGTCTCAAGCCCAAAGTTAGAAGTCAAAAATCACATCTGAGCTCACATAATTGTTTGCCATCAGAGAATAAGCCTAAAGACCAAACCTCCCCAAGAAGTTGTAGGCAACCAAACACAAAAAGGAGTGATATACCTAACTAAAAGATTCATAATCACAAACTGAGGCTTGGAGTGGTTAGAGTACATCAAGAAGAGTCTACAGTTAAAGTTTGGAGAAATTTTGAGTCAGTATAGAGATCATATACGTCTGAAGTCTCCAGGCATAGGTTGATTGTTTTGGCCATAACTTGAGCTTCCGATGCTAGATTCAAAAACTTCTTTTATCAAAACAAAGCTCCAAAGTAGACCTACAAGATTCACTGCAACCCTTGAGCACAATAAAAGACCCTTTGGGTCAATAATTATTGGTCAGTGTCCTAAAAAACGTTGTTTAAGGCCTCAAAATTCATCCGAAAGAGTCTGCACCCCCTCTGATTCATTATCATCACATTCAAGACCAATTTTCCACTTTTGTAGCTGTGCTTCCCAAAAACTTGTCAATGAAGGAGTCTGCACCCCCTCTGAATCAACATTTTGCAGATCTTCAAGCACATACTCTTGCTTAGTCAAGTCCTCAAAATCTGGTACACCCAAATTCGATAGATCTGTATACCAAAATCCATGGTCTTGCTGCTCTCAACAACAACCCTGCTTTGACCCATAACATCTGTATCATTAATCAACTCTTTTGAAAAACCTGTACCAGTATTTTCAATCACCTCTATGGTAGAATCTGTACCAAATTTTTTTTGTTCTAATTCTGAGTCAGTAGCAAAAGTATCAGCCGTAACCGAATCTTCCTACATGTCTACTTGAATTTGGCTGCACTCATTTACCTGCAAAATTTCTTCTTGAGCTTTAGCCACTTCACAGTTTTCATCCCCTAATTTCTTTTCTTCATGTACTGCATGCATAGGTTCTTTGCAAAATTCATTCTGTGTATTCCAAACTGCATGTGTAGATTCTTTAAAAATTTCACTGTGCGTATCCTGAAGCTGTAAAGCCTCACCCTCAATGCCTTCTACTTCATGCACAACATCTGCAAAACCCAACTTTGCATACACAGCTTCAACTATGTCTTCATCATTATCCTGTAAGAAAGTAGCATCCTGCACAATAAACTCATCAATCACAGCCTCTAACTTTAATTGTACTTGTCCTCGAATATCTGTGTAGTTTGGTAGACTTGAACTCTGTTCTTGATAGATTTCATACTGCTCATAACGTACTTGCACAATAGCTTCTTTGAAATACTCCCAGTCATCGTTGCAAGCTCTGGTAACCTCTTGAATCTGCTCCTTCACATCTGAACTCACTAAGTGCTCAAAAGATTTGATCATCAATTCTTCTGGTATCCCTCTTACCTTGGTCTCTTGCTCATAGCACTCTAGGTAGCCCTCTGGATCATATCCATCAAAGAGACGTCTCTCGTCGTATACTGCATCTAAAGCTGCATCCAAAGCTTCATCCATTTGATTTTTCTTCTTTACGGTCTCTATTTCAAGTAGAGATCCTTGAACCAATTGAAGCATCTTCAAAAAATCTGAAACTGTTGACTCATCATCAAGACCGTTCGCACTTAATTCTGCAATCATCTTCATCATCTGCTCTAAATTCTCCATCTTTACCTCCCACCACGGCTCGTTTCATGTCGGGTTCACCAAAGATGTGAGGGGATATGTGTTCGCTACGTGAGCCGGGCAGGCGTCGGGCCTTTGGCTGTGGGAGGTGTGAAAGAGAGAGAACAAGAGACAATGACAGCTCTCCCAATCACCGCAATCATCAATTAATTGAATATTGCTTTGAGTACAATTTATCCTTAGCCAAGGCAGGCTGTTAAAAGCGCCGTCACTTGGATCATCTGCTAACCAGGAGTTTAAGATCCCGCTTTACGGTATTAACCGGGCCGTTAACGACACCGGGGCTTAACAATTATTTAATCAATCTCTAGTCGATGACAATGATGGTAACTCCCTCATGTCACTTCATCTACTTCAGTTGCCCGTGGATTTCGTAGTCTTCAATTCAGTTCATTGCCTCGATCATCAAGCTTCAGTTATTATCCAATATTCCGCAGCTTCTTGCTCCTTATGCTTTGCACTCGCTTAATTGCCGCTCACAAATTTTTCCGTCTCCTCTAATTGACTTACCTTGATTTCCTTCAGGCTCTGTATACCTTTGATTACCTCTTTTCGAGCATCCTTTGTTCCACTTCCTTGCCTTCGCTAACGTTACCCTATTACCCTCATTCAACTCTTCGTTAATTGCCCTTCGATGCTTCTAGCTTGCCGAGGTCGAGAGCGAGAGAGAGCAATAACTTCGCTTCTCGAGTATATGATGGAGAGGGAGAGACTTCGTTCTTACTTAAGCCGAGAGAGAGAAAGAGCTCGTCTTGTTTGGATTGGAGATCGAGAGAGAGAGCGAGACCTCGCCTTGCTTACCCTCACCTCCTCTGAGCCTTGCTTCCCTTGCTTCGTTCAAGCTCGAGAGGGAGAGCTTTGCCTCCTCTTCTTCTCCTTGCTAAGCTTTGGTTGTCCTCCTCAGTTCTTGTTGGCTCCCTTCCTCAAGCTCGTTTTTCTTGCCATCACACATGCAAAAGAGGCCGCTAATAATAGCGTGCCCTTCCTCTAAGCAATGGCGTCGGGTGTCACTGACGTGGCGCAGGAACTAACTCTGGTGACGTGGCAACCCGACCGTCGAGGTGCCCTGTTCCGCACGTGAGCACTAACGAAAAGGGGCGCCAGAGCACGGAGAGCAAACTCCACTTCATGCTCGTCTCCATCCGAGGCCCGTGCAAGCCATTGCGTGCCATTTTTTCCCTGCGCAGCTCCTGTCCTCGCTGTTGAATGCCATCGCCTTATTTTTTTCCTTGGCTTCACACACCCCCTTAAGTTTAGGGGCCACTTTAATTCTCAAGTGGGCGGGCACTTTAATTTGGCCATTGGACGGCCATAAAATGTGGGTGGCCCTAGTTTGTGGCCCTTGGCCAATATTTGATGGGTTTTGGGCACCACACTCGACATATTTAGTTTAAAGCGTTGCAAGAGCCGATATTGCAAACACGAAGCTTTGCTAAATTTACGGCACCACATTTGGCATACATATCTAGCAAAGCACTGCCAAACACGGCATTCTTTGTGAGCAGTCCTTGACGAACCTTATCATCTTGAACTTCGATGCCCGCATCAAACTCTCGTATAATCCTACATAACTTTAAGATGCAAGTTTAGGTGATTGCATTGAAGTAAGGCCTTCCCATCACATCCGATAAAAAGTGTCAGAGTTTCTTTCTTGTCAGCCAGGTATTGCCAATTACGACCACTGCCGGCCAAGCACTGCATGAAATGACATCTCGGGCATGAGACTCATCAAGCTACTACTACTCCAACATCCCAAACTCTAGACAATAGGCAAAACTCCCAGTTGAGACACCGACTGAGCCGACTTGACTGGTACGGAGCCGGCCCCCGATGTATCTTAATCGGCCAATATCTTGGTGACTGGGACTCCGATCATTGAGCTGAAAAGACCGATGTGCTCCACAAAGTGAGTACTTCAAGCCCGTGCATTCTTTTCATTTCTGTCACCTCAGCTACAGTTTTTAAATCTGGTACGGATCTGCAATCGACTTAAACTTCAAACTGCAATAACTTCTTCATCGTAGCACCAATCAACGAGCCGTAAAGACAGGTCGATAGAGCACTTAGAGTACTGCAATTCTAAATCATAATCTTCCATCTATGATCACTTCAAGCATACTCATTTTTGGCGTCATTAAGGCATATGTTGGCCCTTTTAAGTCGCATCTAGCATACATTAATCATTAGGCTTGGCTTGTTAACAAGCCCTGATCACTGACCATTAGTTGTGTAGGCTTGAAAGAAGCTTATCTTTCATTTCTCTGCTCTTTTTCTCTTCATGGCAGCGGAGCTACACGACACCGTTCAACAGTGCGCAAGAAATTAGGGAGCTGGAAACGGGCTTGCGCCGGCCTGTACAAGCCTGGGATGAGCGTGGCGAAGAAGAGAAAAATGCCTAGCTCGCCAGTGCACTCCAGTTTGGTCCTTGTCGCGCCGGATTTGGTGAAGGTTCATCCCGCCGCTTTGCCACATCATAGGGTGGCTACCCATTAGCGACGTCGCTAATGGGTAGGCCAAATTTAGAACGGAGCCATGCAACCTATAAAAAGGAGGGGCTCTACTTGAAGAAGGATCGTGTGGTTATTTTTTGGCTCCTCATCTCTTGGAACTCTCTCTCCGAGAGAAGAGTCCAAAGCTCCTAAGCTCTCATTAATCGTGCTTAAGCTCTCTAATCCATAACCATGCTAAGCTTCTTAAGCTTGACAAGCCAAGCTTCATAGCCGAATCTCGCTCTTAAACAATCTAATCCTAATTTCCTTAAGCCAAACCTCTCTAATCTCATTAAGCAAAACCTCTTTAATCCCTTAAGCCAGACCTCTCTAATCTCATAAGCGAAACCTCTTTAATCCCATAAGCCAAACCTCTCTAAGCTCTCTAAGACAATTCCCTAAACCCAGTCAAAGATTCTAAGCCATCATTAGCCATTCGAATCCCCAACCTTAACCCCCATAATCCATCCTAATCTTATTCTAAGCTTGATTAACCATTCAATTTCTCAACCTTAAACCCATAATCCATCCTAATCCTATTTTAAACTTGATTAGCCATTAAAATCCTCAAACTTAACCTCCATTAGCCATTCGAATCGAGAAGCAGAAGCCAAATCAGACGGCCATTGGAAGAAGAGACTCCTTTGCCTTAGCGGGAAGAAGCAGAAGGCAGTTCAAATCAGGTCATTGATAATTTCCTTGATTAGCACCTGGATTAAGCCAGGTTTCATCTTGTAAGGAGCGTTAAGCCTCCATGAGTGATTGATTAACCATGGATTCTGTTGATTAACTGGAATTAGGCAAACTGCTTGTTTTAAACTCTGTTGTTGTTAATTCTGTCTGTTGCA